>NW_025333833.1:14240833-14920000 GCF_019186645.2 Phyllostomus hastatus | reverse complement strand
CATTGATAGAATCTGAACAGCCAGAAGGACTAGAGGTCCTGTGGGTCACAGGCTGGGGAAGAGAGACATGCAGAGAAAGCTGGGTGGGCGTGGCTCAGCTTTACTTGGCTGCTACTTGGATAAAGATGCTCTTACTCTGATTTGGAAGATGAAGCAAAATAAAAGGTTACGACCCCAGGGGTAGGTGGAAACTCATGTTGGGGTATAAAGACCTAAACAACAGCACAGTGATAGCTGGGTTCCACTTGTTCTCCAAATTTAGAGAAGCAGAGAGAAATAAGAAAGGAGCCACACAGGTTTACTAACAATTTACGGAAAGCTTGCAAAATACAGCCAACAAGGAAACATGAAAAGGAAAGGCAATGTTTAGCCTAGACGAAGGCTGAGGGCCATTGCATAATTATTTCTTAGGGGAAGCAGCGCAATTCTAAATAGAGAGATGATCAGCATATTCGTGATCCAGACCAGTGATTTTCAAACATTTTGAATTGAGAAGCAGGATAGTTTCTCCCAATCTTGTTCAGCAATCCAAATACCTTACACAAAACAACAAAAGAGGTTTTTGATGGTTGACGTAGTGATGGGGATCCACAACCTCCCCACCATCTCAAGCACTTTTTCTGGAACCCTGGAGTTTGAGGAACACAATTCTTAAACAAGTCATTTAAATGAGTGTTTGTCAAATATTTTTTGCCATGAAACATGGAATCATACCCCCTCCTCCCTGTATACCACATGTGCGCGCACACCTGAAACAAAGTTCTCGAGATTATTTCACATTTTGTAGTCTGTTTCATTCTATTCTATTTCCTTTACTTCATTGCCAACCATGATTCAATGAATGGATTTTACCACCCATTAAGGGCAACTCGCATTAGAAAAACACCAATCTAGATAGAAAAAAACAATGTATATGAATTAGCCAAAAATTATGTTAAATTTTTTCATTATAAATGTGATTAATTAGAACAGGTAGTCATAGGTGATTATTAATTTGTCACTTTTAAGATTTTAAGAAGAGAAGCTACTCCTTGTGAGGGAAGGGTTGAATGTTTGGCTGTGCCTTCTGCCTCTGGAATTCTCTCTGCAGAAATGGGGGGATGGGTGTTAGTAGGTGTGGCTGGACAGTGGAGATGTGGCTGGACAGTGATTTCTACTTTTAAAACAGCGTTGATGAGAGAAACATTACACAGAAAAAGGCTCATTTGGTTTGCTACGTAATTATACAACACAAGAAAACAAAACTTAGAAGAACACTGAGACTATAAATAAATCAGTTGAACCTAATTTAAAAAGAAATGCTCCTTTCAACAACCCTTCTTTATTCATCAAAAAGCCATTTGGAAAAAATTTAAACGTCCATAAAATATCAGGCATTTGGGATCTGGGAAAGAAAGGCAGAATAAATCTTGCAAGCCATTCACAAATATCTTATTTCATAATTCATAAGAAAGAAAAAAAGAATCAAGTGACTATTGGAAAGGAGCCATGGACTCTTATAAAATTTTAGTGGATATGCAAATTAAAATATTAAAAGCATTGCAATTCTTTTTAAAGTTGAATTTAAAATTGAACCTCATTCCACCAATTTAAGAGAGAAACATTGTGTGCAAAAAACTGTAATAATAATAATAACATCTCATTTTTGTGCTTGTGGTCAAGGCCACACTCTACTGAGTCCCAAGTATTATTTGCAATTTTATGTACTCATATGAGGGTTTTATGTGTTTAAGTTACATTTTGTAACTTTAACATGGTCCATTTCATTGTATTACTTCTCTTCAAATAGCTCTTTAATGTCTTTATGAAGACATAAACTAATATAACCCCTAGAATACTTGGTGCTCAGTATGCAGTAATTCCGTTTCCTCCTCCTTTCCAAAATGATATTTCAGGAAAAGAAGGGAGATGGGATCCTGGGATTGTGGTTTTACCTGGCAGCCTATTCTACTACTGAGAATGAAAAGGAGAACATTTGGTGGACCTGTGGCCCCTGAGAAAATCAAGCAGTCACAGAGGATGGGAAATTGACATGATACTGACTCATCAGCATTCCCCTTTGGAGCCTCCACTGGCTTACTCTCCACTGCTTAGCTGTATCCTTGGATGGAATCTGAAACAGCCTCCACTAGAGGTTTCTGGGTTTTACTTATTTATTTTTCATTAAGGTGACACCAAGATCCATTACAATTCACCATTTCTGCCTTATCTGTCCTTGGAGAGGAATTAAAAGAAGAGAGGGAGCAGGTCCAGAGAACTGAACTTCAGGACAAACATTAATACTCAAAAATGGTAAAATTTCCTTAATCCAAACTCATTAGGTATGAAGATCCATCTGAATTAGAACAAATTTTATGTAGGAAAAACATGGTTTTACAAAAACCATCTCAAGTCCTTTTTCAAGTGGAATGAGATGTCAATATTTTTTTAAATATTAATGTTTGCAGGAAACGAAATATGAAATCATTTTCAAGTAGAGACTCTGCTTTAGTGAATAGCTCAGGCTACATGATTTGTATGCAGGTAATTACTAAGTACCAAGTCTTTAGCTCAGTTCTTCATAAACAATCTAGAGCAACCACAACCATATTTTTGTAGTGGCTTTTACCAGAATGGTTCATTGAGAGGACCCAGGGTCTTTTCAGAGACAGAAGCCCCATCTCACTCCAAACATCCTCCACTACAACAATTGTGGAAGGACAGGAAAAAGATGAGTTTGTAGGCTTGAAAAAGAGGGGGAAAAAAAAAAGCTCCCGAGTTGGTTCTTAGAAACACCGTTAACCAAAAGCATGAATCTCTTGAACATTCGCCGTCTCATAAACACTCTTGCTTACAGATGGGGATAATCTTACAGGCAGGACATGGAATATCTGGTTCCAGACTCAGTGCTCTCTCCTTAGCACCACGTGCCCTCTGCGATAACATCAAGGAAGCCCAAAGGTACCTGCTAGTTGGTAAGGTTTAACTGGAAGTTAAGAAGAGGGTGCTGATCCCAAATAAAAACGTGCTAATCCGCTGGGAACAGGGCGCGCACACAGCGCTTCGGGATGTGCAGAGCGGGGAGCATATTGTTCCCAGAGGGAGACAAGGCAGCAGGGACGTTAACCAGCTCGTGCATCTCTCTTCCTACACATGTGGTAGGAATTGTCGCCTCCCCAGAGCTGTATTTTATACCTGAACAAGCCTTTGTCCGAACACGTAGTGTTTCCTTGCTGGGACACATCTGGCCTGCTCCTTGAACTGGAGCTCCGAGATTAGTTGGCCAGGCTCCAGCTGAGAAGGCGTTTTATCTTTCTCACGGTGACAAGCAGCGTCCGGAAGCCCCGGCGATGAGACACAGGAAGGATGCCGAGGTTATTGCAGGTGGCGTTGTTGCTGTTATCTGAGAGAATCATCTTCCTCGAGGGCCACCCCGTCCGTCACACTGGCGAGACCCCTCCAGCCATCTCCGTCACCTGTCACAACGCGGCTCAACCTCTCAGCTGTTCTCAAGAGCCCTCCACCAATTTGCCACGCCGTTGTTGCCGCCTCTTCTGTCATCTCTTTCACCTGGGACGTCCCGTCCAGAAGCAGGGGTTGAGTTCTTCACCCGCCCCCTGTTCACAGCGGGCATCACGTGGGGAAAGTGCCCTCCTGGCGCCCACAGCCATGCTTCTTCACACCGCCGCCCGGGAGCCATTTGCGGGCACAGGCCAAAGCACAGACTGGGGAGGCGGGTTGCCACGTTTGCATCCTGCCTCAAGGCAAGTAACTTCTCAGATGTTCCAGTTCCTTGATTGCAAATAGGCCCCCTGACCCCTGTCCTGACTGTCCACCTCACTTCCGGGGCCAGCTGTGAGGATTAGAAGATCGTGGTGGTGCCAGGACTCCGAGGTGTCAGCGGTGGGTGCCGAAGGCAGAGCTGGCTCAGATGAGATTATCGGCTGAGATTGTAATTCGTAGACTGGAGGTCCCATCTTTTTTTTTTTTCCCACTAAGCACAAGGCAGATGATGACTCAGGACACGTTGTCAAGTCAGCCGACTGTCTGCTCTCTGCATTCAGACTCCACCCAATGATAGCCGGTGGCCAGAGGATGAGCCCCTGTCCCCTCCCAGGAAAACCTCCCTGAGAGAGTATCTCCTCGTAGTTACCCTAACCCTCCCCCAGCACTCTGCTTTAAGCCCCTTCCCCACCTTCTCAGAAAAGGGAACCCTCGGGCAGTCACTCCCACCGCAGAGGACAACTTCTTGGACCTGAAGACACCAAGTGTCTACATTCACGCCACCTCTCACTGTGTGGTGGTGTGGAAGGGCTCCACGTTAGGGACGCATTTTGAGGCCTTGAAGCAACCCAGGAGGCATGGCAAAGAGAAGACCCCTGCGCCAGGAGTCAGGACCCCTGACACCCACCCAGACTGCGCCACTACCTGGACTTTCCTCGCACAGGCGTTCCTCACTCGTGGCTTCTACAACATGACGAGGTGGAGGGGATCGTCAAGCCAGGAGATTCTGCGTCTAGATAAATGGGTGTGCATAGCTGCAGCGTTGCCATAGTCTTTATGAAACTGTTCATGTCTACGACAGCTGGTACATATTTATATGCACGTATTTATGGTAATAAAACAAAGTCACGATTCTCCCACCAGTAGAAGGAAGGCTTGAGGAATGTAACCACACAAAAAGCCATATTTGAGCCTATAGAGTGGCGGGGCCAGGGTCTTAATTATGAATGACTGGCTCAGCCTCAGGGCATCATGCTTTCTTCATATACGCACAGTAATATAATGTTACCTTGGGTCCCCTCTCAACACACACACACACACACACACACACACCTAGCTATCATCTGTCTGCCTATCTCCCTCCCTCCCTCCCTCCTCCCTCTCTCTCCCTCCCTCCTCTTTTCTCTCTCCCTCCCTCCTCCTCCTCCTCCTCCTCTCTCTCTCTCTGCACCAGAGAAGAACAAAGTCTTGGGGGTTTAGGTATTTTGGAGATTAAAGAATCCTTCTCTATGATTCTTTCACACCACCATCAGTAAATAGAATAATATTGAGCCTAGACCTAATTTTTATTTTTTTTTTAAGAAAAAGAATGTTCAACGTTCTTCAAAGTGATTTTTCTTTAAAAAATGTATTTTCAACTGGCCACTCTCACCACCTCCTTGCGCACCCCTTAATTTTCCATGGGGCAGATTTATCCACTCCAGATGCGGAGCCGGGGCCGCTGTGATTCCACCTGCCACATCTGCCTCTCGGGCGCGCCAGGCCAGAAGCTTCAAAGTTGCCTCTCTGCACTGTACGTGGTTCGACTGCGGGCTGCTGCTTTATCTCCTTGGATGTAATTTTCCTTTGATTCACCTATAATTCTGAAGAATTGATGCATTTGTATCCATTTTGAATAAGGTTCTATACAAATGTGCCATTTGATCTCTGAGCAGACCCTTTCATTTCCTCTTATGTGGCCTCGCCTTTAATTCAGGCAGAAGCCTGGGAGCCACTCCGGAACACCGCGTCTGATTCTTTGCAAAAGTAGTTTTGTTTGTTCCAAGGGCCCTGTTCCGTGTTCCTAAAGGCTGGGGGGAGAGAAAGTGGCTGGAGGAAGGGAGCCGTTCGTGCTCCTACATTTGAGAAGGGAACAGGGACAGGCGGTGGGACTCCGTGCTTTCTGCTTCGCCCCTTCTGTGTTCAGGGGCCGCCTTCATATTTACACCCCGCGTTTTCTCAAACAACTGGGTTCGTTTAGGCGGCCCTGATTCTGAGGGATGAAGTATTACGGCAAGCACCCCTCCTCAAAGTGTGCCCCACACAGCCTTCACCAGCTGGATGCTCTGGGTAACCCTTTGCTGAGATCACAGTGCACATCAACATACTAAATGTCCTGGGAAGTCCCACGGCATAGAAAGATGTACACATTCGGGTTTCTTAAGCCGGCTTCCCAGTTTTGTTTGAATATGAACCCTTTTCTCACGCAACGCCCCGTGAGCCTCCCATCAGAGCCCAGCCTGTGGGTGCTGCTGTGAAGGAATGTTCTTGATTGCCCTTAAGGAGCACACCAGCACTGGCACAGTGCCCCTGCCGCCAAGCCAGAAGCCGAGCACTCAACGACGGTGCCGTTCTTCCAGACAGTTGTGGGCAAGCGAGGGAATGGGGCTGAAATAGCAGCCGATTTTCCTCGAGTTTCTCGAGCACCAGCACAAAAACATAAAAACACAACAAAACCAAATCACCAAAATCCTGACTCCAATACCAGGAGAATTCCACAATCATTTTCTCCAAAGAAACATTATTTAAATAAAGTTAAATAAGAAATAAAGATATGCAATGCTATGAAAACTACTTACAGGGGGATTGTAATTGAATGCCTAAGTTCTGATTAATTTACCTAAAAGCCTGGACCAAAATTTCCTGGTACATCCAATGGTCAATATGTAGATATGGTTGTAGGGGGCCCCAGCTGTCCTGGATTTAAGGTGAGCGGTTCCGCTATTCCCAAGGGACCCCAAACGTCCATGACAAAGTCCTGACCCAATCTGCCAAAACCCACGGGCAACCCAGCAGCCCGTCTCACATCTAGTGAGTGTGTCCGAAAGTCCACCGGAATCTGTGAAGCTTGGTTCTCTTCCTTCCAGAGTCAGAAATTCTATGGCAATGATAAAGCTTTTCAGATTAGGAAGAATGTATATTTAGGCTCACTACTGTAACAATATAGCATCGTGTAGAATTGTCAGGACAGGCTTTTAAAATACCTTGTCTATTTATAAAATCATTGAGGGTTTGAAGGGGACTTCAGTTACCCATTAGTACGTCTTATTTAAAACATTATATGCTATATTCTTGAAGTTGGAGTTTTTAAAGGATTACATATTTCTATCACAACTTTTGAGCTATTTATCTGATTGGTATTTATGTGACTTGTCATTGGGTTTTCTCCTGTCATTTTTCTGTTTCTTCTACATACCAAATCAAATCAGTAGACCTTGAAGTGTCAGGTGTGTTTTTATTTTTATATTTTCTAGGAATATTTTTAAAAGGGTTACTGCATTGACCTATGTGACCAATGGTCCTTGTTTCAACACATAGATTATATCGGTCTCCAGCCAAATCTTTTCATCATTTTTAAAAAAAAGTGGTAACGAAGTTTTTAAGATCAATGTTCTATTTACACCATAAACCCCAGCAGCAAAGTTTGGGCACTATAAACTCACAACCCCCAACTCTTACATAAGGAGTTGGAAGGCAAGACACACCATCAAACGATGCTGCCTGAGCTATTCTCACAACTAGTCGAGTTAATATGTTCACAGACTACAGCTAATTATGATAATACCATCTATGTACCTTATTGTTTGCATAATACAAGTCAGATTGCCTGGGTTCAAATCACATCTCCACCATTTTCTAGTTGTGTGCTATTCATCAAGTTACATAACCTCTCTGTGCCTCGGGTCTCTAAATCTGTAAAAAGGAGACAATAATAGTGCTCCCTCATGGGGTTATTGCAAGGATTAAAGACTTAATAAGTAGCACACAGTAGGTGCTAGGTACTTCACTTTGCTGCTACCCTCATCATATCAGCTGATTTTCAAAAGAACCGTGGGAGACAAGAGGCCAAGATATTATCATGAATCTAGGTCTGAGGAAAATGAGATTCAGAGAGGTTCAGTGATTTGCTGAAAGCGACACAGCGAGAGGCACAGTGACGTCTCACAAGTGGTTCTGACCATGGGAGCCTCTGTCACTTGCAGGGTCTAGGACAAGAGTTCAGGCAAAAGTCCCCATCCCACAAGTCTTAAAAGTTACACATCAAGTTAACAAACATTTAAATGCAATACATTCCAGCCTCCTATCTTAACAAACATTTCTTCATAATGACAAAATGAAAAAATATATGTAAAGCTAAAATTTATATGTACACGTATATACCCAGGTTAAATATCAAGCAGCAAATTATGACTGAGCTGGTCTAAATGGATGGGCCAGAAATGTTTGGACTAGTAATAAAGGTACATACATTGCACGCATATGCATTTCAGCAAAATCACGCATTGTGTTGTTATAATCAAGAGTTTCACATTATCTATGTTCTATTTTTAGTAATACCAAATTAGATAACTTTTCTTGAGCCATTGTCTCCTCAAATAACTTTGTAAATTAATTTTAAAAGTAGTGAGTGCAATTGTAAGAAAAATTTCTTAAAGCAATACTTAGATACACAATTGCACCATGAATTTTATGCATTATTATAATGAAGTCATATGTGCAAATTATCTTCATTGCAGAAAATATTATGAAAAGTTTACAATTTGCTTTTTGAGAATTTTTTATTATTTTGCCTAACATGCCCAGTGAATTTCATATCTTACGTAAGTTATATCTAATTATTTTAACAGCATTTAGCTAGCATTCCCTTTGTGAGTCTAAGAGTAGAACTAAGGTCAAATTTTGTATTTGCTACCAAGCTGTTCCATCTTCAGACAGATCTAGAAAATATAATGCATGATCTTTGCGGTGTTCCAAAGTGTGCCGTTACTATCAGCTGATATGTGTCTCCTAGTGACAAATTCACACTACATGTGCCACGTGACACACAGAAAGAGTCTGGGTTTTCAGAAATATGAGCTCGTACGCCTTTCTCTAACCAACTGTGTTCATTCCATGATTGTAGGCTTCTCCTTGACAATCTTTTATATCAGTGCCTAACAGTGACAGCTATTTCCTCCAGGTCTCCAATTAAACCTGTGTCTCAGATGCCAAATCAGTGAAATTCTCCTTTTGATTTTTTAATTTTCTTTCTTGGTAGTTCAACAATTACAGGTAATGAAGGTTAGATTTCAACATGATTTTGGTCGCTTACACAGTTTAGTTGATTCACATAGCATTTACTTTTCCTGTTTCATAAGTGATTCCTCTCATTTTAAAATCCTTTGTAGTAGTTAGCACTTGCTGCAGCGACAAACAACCCCAAATCTCAGTGCCTTCCAAGAACAAACACTCACTTTTGCTGGAGGAGGTCTAGACAGGGCTGTGACCCTGCGAGGCCTCTCCGAAGGGTCCTGGCCTCCTCTGCACTCAGTTTGGTCCCAGAGGTCTTCCTACTCTCATACCGGGAGAAGGCACATCCGTTTTCCAGGCATAAAGTTTCACAGGGAGAACATCAAAGGTAGGTGGAGACAGAGCCAGTCCATGCCAGCACATTTAAAGCTTCTGTGTGGTATGACACGTGCCATGTCCACTCACGTCCCCCTGCCAAGGAGAATCACGAGCAAAGCCAGAAATCAAAAGGGTGGGAAAGTGCACCACACCAAGGGGAAGCATGGCCAGGGCCGGGGCAGAGTGAAAAGTTGTAAACAAATAGCATTATCCATCAAGACCACCTCCTGGATCACAAATGTTTACTTCCTTCCTGAGACCTAAAGTGTCATTCAGTCAAGTCTTTAGGCTCAAAGCCTACGGCCTCATAATTTTCTCAAGTGCAGTGTAACTCCTCTTGATCTAGGGACCTTTGATCTCAAAAGACTAATTGTCTACCCACCCCCTCCACACACACACAGTCAACACACAATGGGGAAATACTTCTGTGCAGAAAGGGGAGGCAGAGGAGGCACCAATCCATCCTGAAATCCCATGGAGCAAATACTGCAGGTCCCCCATCCCAAGGACGGGCAGTGTTCCTTGAGCAGAACTCTCTTCCATTCCCTGGGGGTCTACACCAGTCTTAGTTTCACACCTCTTGCCTCCACTTTCTAGGACTTCTGTCCTCTTTCATGACCATCCTCCGCCATATTTGAACAGAGCAGCAGGACGTACGTTCCCCTGGTGGCCAAGCAGTTTCCTGGGCCTGCCTCCTACCCCTGCAAAGTCAGGTTCTTTTCTGTCTCAGTCACGGTCTCTGCTAATTCATGCTAAAGCACTCTAGGTAGCACAGTGATATATTTTTTAACTGTTGTGTGGCCCTTTTGTTGTCTTTTGTTTGCATCTGTTTGATTCCAGGCAACTTCATATGCTAACAGCCACACTCCCAATTCTTTTCAACACTTTCTCTCTCTCTTAATTACAAACACTTTATCTCTCTCTTAATTACAAACACTTAGAGCTTATCAGGCTTTAAGAAACCATATCCCTATCTATTTATTTATTTATTTATTTATGCTCGGAGCTATTTTGTACAATTGAAATAATTTACTGGAGGACACAGTATTCATCTAATTGGACATCTGAACGAAAGACGTGTGAGCCACCAGCTTGGTTTGGTCTTGTCCCCAAGCTGTGTCTTAATGGCAGCCCTCCTCAACTAGCCCTTGTCCTCAGGTTGTATGTTAAAATGAGAGTTGTTTCATCAGAAGGAAATGGGAAACCGCAGCCTATGTCAAATCAGCAAATTCCAGAATTTATGGATTCTCACTCTTCCCTTCATTGTAAAGAGGTCAATTCTTTCCTCAGCTCTTCTCTTGCATATGGTCTCTTATTAAATGCAGCAAATAATAACCAAGCCAAGCTAAACATTCTGTCTCAAAGCCTCTCATTCAACACTACACTTGCCCATAGAGTTAAACCGAGCGTTTCACCAATGTACAACACATGGGTTGCCATTCCCCAGATTCCTGTTGCAGCCTCCTCAGCGCCTGAAGCAACAGCTCACATTTTAAGGTTTTATGATGGCAGAACCCCAGCCATGGTACCAATTTCTGTACTTATCAGCTTTTACTGATGCAATAGGCACAAAAATATCTGTTGCTTGCAGCCACAAACACTGTTTTCTTGCTCATGTGGGTTAGATGCAGTTCTGCTAAGCTCTGCTGGCCTCCACGGGGTCTGATCAACTCTAATGTCTTCTCCACCTGGGACCCAGGATGAAGCCTCACCCACCATCTGGGGCGTGCTTTTCTCTGGTACAGGTCAGAGGATCAAAGGGCAGGCAGAACCAAACCACACAAGCACATTCAAAGCTTCAGCTTAGACTCTGTACAGGTCATGTCCAAGGGGAGTCATATGGCTGAACTCCAAGTCAGTGGGGTAGGGAATACGCATACCCTGCCTGTAAGAAAGCTGGCAAGGGCTGGGGAGAAAGAGAAACAAATAATGTAATCTATCACACCTATCAAATTAATAGATTTATCATGTTGAAATATCCAGTTAACTAATAACCATTTGTTCCATTTTTGTGTATACATGTATAATTTACTAATCTATTACTTCCTTAGTGTTTGGAGCAGGCGGGAAAGGCTGGATCCTGATGGGGAGAGAGGACAAACTGCAGAGTCTGAAGAAGGCCAGTGCAGACACACTTGCTTTTGGTTTCTGTGCTTCCCTCCTCGTGCACCGGCTACAGACATTTTACAGCCTCATACCAGCCCATAGACCACATGGTCTACAACAGAACCTGGCAGAAGGGGGGTGAGGGCACATTTATGGGTTAACAGCAGCTATCTGGATTAGGGCACCAAGATTAATTCCAGACCCTTTCTGCCATTGAGGATATAGCTTCCCACTAAAGGTGTTCACCTAGGACTGGCATGTGCAGGGGTGCCTGGGCTGAAGAAAAGGGAGACAGGCATGGAGAGAGAGAGTGGGTGAGAGTGCCAGATACCCAGAGACAAGAAGAGGATCTGAGTGCCTACAGAATTTTAGGAGCTTTAGGAAGGTGTGGATCACAGTGAGACATTTCCTTCCGAGTGAAAGGGTAATGAACACTAGTAGGCCTACTCAGCAGAGGCCATGACCACAAAGTGAATGATTTTCCTAGGAGATCAAGCACATCAGAGCCACTTCCATCCTAGTGTTCAGTGGCTCATCATTTCCCAGATTTAGAATGAGGGCCATGGTAAGCTAATGTTGCCATGTATTGGGAGAACAGGAGGCACGATCAAAGGCCTGGAAAAAGGGCCCTGCCTGGTGTTCTCTGCTCCGAGGGCCCTGATGGATGAGGCACAACACGAGAGCATTGTGAACCTGGATATAGCCAAGGGGCCTGGAAGACGCCAAACACAGATGTGGAGAGCCGGGGTGTTAACACATGCTTGGCCAACCTTAAAGTTTTGCGTTCGCCCAGCCCTGGAGATATCTTTAAAAGTTTTACCCTTTTAGTGTGTTACAGGTGATTTGAGCAAGGCATCGCTAAAACAGAGGCAATCCCCAACTATGTTAGATCTGAGTTCTGCCGTTTCCATTCTTCTTTGCTGGGAAATGTTCAATATAAATAACCTAAAATACCTCAGAGAGACAGAGAAGTGATGATCATTATATTCTCTGACTGGTGCTCACAGGTTCAAAGTCCTCTTCACAAATACCATTGATTGAGCAGTTGACCCAGAAACACAAAGACTGCCTTGCTAAACCATTACTGCCCTTATTGGAAGAAAAACCTTGCTAGATATTAAACCAAGAGTAGAACCTGGTCTCAAAATTCACTCCATGGTTGAACAGCCTTATTAGTTAGAAGCTGTATTGTAAAATTTTAGGTCTAAAAAGTATCTTATGGGTAGTGTGGCCACATAATTGATCATCTAAACCAAGACAATTTTGAGAGTACAGAGGAGTGTACTCTCAAATAGAGGAGCTATTAATTATTGCAGCACAATGGGTATACACCAGGGTAATCCTAAGCAAACCAGAAAGGCTCACAAGGTGTATATATGTTAGATAGTCTCTAAAGACCTGCTCCAATGTCTCCTTCCATAGTCTATGCTCATGCTGCTTCTCTTATGAAGAGATGGAGTCTATTTCCCCTCCCCTTGAATCTGAGGCCAGTCTCATGGCTTCCTTTAACCAATGGAATTCAAGTGGAAGTGATGCCATTTCCAGGTCTAGCTTCAGTGTGGCACCTGCTGGCTTTCACTGTTTTGGAACTCAGTAGCCACACTCATAGAAGCCCAAGCCCTGAAGGCTGCAGACACATGAGTGATTTCCAGACAAGACCTTGTGGAACAGAAGAACCACCATGCTCAAGTACGAATCATTAGGAGTACTAAATTATTCTCCTAAGACACTACCTTTTGGAATGGTTTGTTTTATAGCCATAGAAAACTGGCCACCCACTTTATAGGTAAAGTAGTTCACCATCCACACACAGTCCTGCTTAAAATAGTGTTAGTCCATAAAAAGCTCCATATGCAATTTCAGCGCAATTTGAATGTCCTTACTGAAGTAAAACTCGAATTATGTGAAAACGTAGGAACAGTTGCCAGATGTGTAAGTCATATGACCTTGAACACAAGCAGCTGCATTTAGAAGGTGATCCTCAATGATTTCTTTGGAGTTGAAAAGAGAGATCATTGTGCTCATGTTTTCATTGACTTCTCTTTCTACTCTTTTTCTCCCCAATATCTTGACCAAATGTTTCTTAAAACGAGAACACCTTTGGATCCTCAGGTATCTGTTTGCAAACTTGGTATCTGAGTTGTGAAGTAGTTTGAAAAGTCATACAAATCTCTCATTTCTAGAGCTCTTTGAAATTCTCAGCAGCAAAGTCCTGCAAAACTTGCCCATTCAGCAACACAGCAGGTGAGTCTTGCTGGAGGGTCATGACTTTCAATAAGGTGACTGTGGCAGGTGAGCAACAGCAACAGAGAATTGCCACTGCTGAGCTGGGAGACCCTGGGACTCCTGCCTGTTCCGATGCTCCCAGACAGAGCAAAGAAAGCCTAACTCTGAAAGTCCAGGGTAAGCTTTCAGAATCCAGCTCTCCCCTTCAGAACGGACTTTTAACTGGGAGGTGACAGCATTGAGAGAAAAGCTGTTACAATGCAAATTCAAATCACTTCTGCAGACCCAACCAGAGCATAGCACCAGGGTGTGGTCTGATAAGGGAGGAAGGCCAGGATGATCTAGTGAACAGTCTTCATATCAGAATATTTTTAACAAATGATACTTTGCTTGTTTTTTTGCTGAATGAGATTGCCAAGTGTCAGTAGTTTGAGTAATGTCTTTAATAAATAGATAAGCATCATTTAAAAATAGCTGAGGGAATGGGTATTTCTACCTGCTCAACAAATACTTTTTAATAGAACAGAAGTAAACATTGTTGCTATCGTCAGAATTTTCCCATTTGGGGTGCTTGACTTATTCCAGTTATGACTATTTTAGTCAGCCAGTCTAAAGCAGAGAACAAAAAAAAAACTGTAGAGAAATAATAGTATTTTGTTCCTAGTGCAATCTGCATATTGTCAGTAACCATCAAAAAGGCATCATTGTCTTAAACTCTTTGGGAAGAAGCAGTTTATGATGCAAATATTTGATCTACCTAGAAAATATCTACAGCATTATTTTTATCAACCTGCCACCTGAATATACCCTGCTGTCTATTAGTTGAGGTGTTGAAAGTTAATGTGTTAACCCCACCTATAATGTATATTCCCACTCCTTCCCGCTATTATCTTTTCTCTGAGGCCTTGTCTATAAGCTCAGTTCTTTCATCTGCTGTGGCTAAAGAGCCCTTAATAATTTGCACGGTCACTGTATTCAGATTACAAGGCATTCCATTCACATGGCCTCTGAGTCTTAGAGTCTGGAAGACCAGCATGCCTTGCCCTGTGATGTGGTTAGAAAAAAGAGCATGGGCTCTAGACACACAGACCTTGGCCTGAATGGATGCTCTGCTACACCCCATGTGTGTGATCTTGAGTGTTTGGGAAAAAAAATCCCAGATATCCTCCTACAGTAATGTTCTGGGCTGCAGAGCAAGAGGCAAGCTCCAAAGGAAAACACAGTGGTCACAGTGAATGGAGGAGGCAGAAATAAAAGGTCAGGGAAGCAGAAGCAGCTGGAATGTAAAGAGCACGGTACCAGAGAGGAGGGAACAAATAGAAAAGGAGTGCAGGTGCCTGCATAGGGGATCCCTTGAATCTGCTCCTGAAGAATACACTGCTTACACATCAGTGAAAATGCACACGGAAAACCTGGGAGCTGTCTGCTGAATGATTTCCCACTTTCACACAGTGTTGGAAGAAGTTCAATGTCTGATGAGCTAAAATAGAAGGACCTTATTGAAGACTCAGTTCATGTAGTATAGATTCCAGAAATGTCTCACCTAAGTATAGAGCTAAAATAACCTTAGAGTAAAAGTGCTTCCTTTTACTCTAGAGTACTCTAGACCAGCCCTTTAAACATTTAAACATCAGCTAAAAAAAAACCCCAATATGATCTTTATTTAGCATAACTAATTGCCAGACCAGAATGCTATACTATATATTTAAAGAAAAACAAACAAAAACACTCAACAATGTAAAATTCTAAATGTTTAGCACTCAGTCAAAATACACAAGACATACCCAGAACCAAAAAAGAATGATAACAGAAAAAAATGTCAATACAAATAAATGCAGTAGTGGCAGAAGTAATAAATTAGCCAAAAAAGACATTAAAACAGCTATTATAAAAATGATCAGAAATTTAAAAGAAGATATATAACAAACAAGATAAATGAAATCTTTTAATAAAATTTCTCTTACTGAAATGGCCATTTGAAATGGAAAATTCAGTAGATAGAGTGATCAGCAGATTAAATATTGCAGAATAAAGTCAGTGAGCTTGAGAACAGAGCATTATAAACTATCCAATGTGGAACATCAAAAAAGAAAGACAAAGAAAGGTAAATAGAATTTTAGTAACTGTGACACTATAACAAGCAGCATAACATGTGCACTGAAGTGCCGAGGAAGGGCAGAGAAACATATGAAGAAATAATAGTAGAAATTTTCAAACTTGATGAAAGCACCAAATCCAATGATCTGAGAAGTTCAACAAACTTCAAGCATTCTGAACAAAAAGAAAATCATGTCACAACATCACACACACAGCTAAAAACCAGCAAAAAAGAATCTTAAAAAGGAGCCGGGGGAAAAATGCATGTTCTAAACAGAGAAGCAAAGGTAAAAATGACTGCATGCTTCATAACAAAACCAATGAAAGCTAGAAGACAATGTAATAGCATCTTCAGAGTGCAGAAAGGAAAATAGTACCAACTTATAATTTTATATCCAGTGGGAAAACCACTAGAAAGTAAGGTGAAATAAAGACTTTACAAAAAGAATCATTTCAGAGTGGAAGATGAAAGAGCATTGAAAGTGATAAGTATGTGGGTGCATCTAAAATACTTTATTTATATTTTAATTTCGTAGAACATAATTGACTGCTTATAACAAATATATAAATGTGTTGTGGGGTTTATCACATATAAAATATATGTTAGGTAGAAATAAAATATATGTCCAAATATTACAATAAAGAAAGAAAGGATGACATGATGATACACTGTTGGAAGGTTTTATGTTGTGCAGGAAGTGGAAAGATATTTGAAGACAGACTGGTTAACACTGTCTGGACAGGTTAACACTGGGGAAACCTTAAGGCATAAAATAAAGACATTTCCAGACAAAGTAAACAAATATAAATGTCCAAGAAAAGTCTGCAAATAAAAAATAATTAAGAGTGACTACCATTGCCAAATATAAAATAGCAATTAGAAGTCTGGGTAATGGCACAAGATTAAGCATACACACTCACAGAGCAGAAAATAGTGCCAGAAACACATAGAGGAATGCAATTCCACATGAAGTTGGCCATGACATCCAGTGGCTAAGAGCCAGATTACTTGGTAAACTGTCAGGACAGCAGGATAGAAATTCCGAAAATGAACTAAGTTGTGGGAGTGACATCACCAAGGGGGTGAGGAGGAGGCTCCTGACTTTCCCTTCTCCCACAGATGCACATGCATCACGGGGTCATTTTTATTTCTGGTATAAGCAGTCAATTATGTTCTGGAAAATTGAAATATTAATGTACACCTACAAATAGATCATTTCTTCTGAGAGAAATCCAGATATTAGTTGAATGACTCCTACATATCAAGTGTCTGAGAAAATACACACACCAGAATGGACTGGAAAGACTGAGACACACTCTTGCCACTAACCCCATCTCTGGCACAGAGACTTAAAATCGGGAGGGAACATGCGACTCCCAGCTTCTCCTTGAGTAGCAAAGGGCTTGGACCACGTAATCCTAACTTTTAAGGATGCCACACAAGGTAGGGCCCCCAGTCTTGTTGCTCTGAGAGCCTGTAGAGATTTCATTCACAAGTCCCACAGGACTACAGCAAACAAAGAAGCAGTTTATTAATGAGCAATCAAGGACTCTCCACAGCCACCCCCCTGGGCTCTGCATAGAGGGAACAGACACAAGCACCTGTCTCCCAGTCCACCCCTGGGAGGGGTTTCACTGAGTACTTTCCCAGCTGCTGATCAGCCTGCATCTCGCTGCAGACTGGGATCCTCCCGGGAGCCTTAAAGAGCCAGGGACCATGTCTCTGCCCTCTTCCTCCCTCTTGCTTCAACAATAAAACCAAGTCACCATCTTCTCCCTGGAAGGAGGTTGTCCACACATCTAGTGCCCTGACTCCTAGAGCTGCCACCCAAGGGACAGGCCCTCAGTCCCCTAGCCCTGATAGCCAAAGGGGCTGGGCATTCACAAGTCCCATGAAACCATAGAACACAAAGAAGCAGTTGTTAACTAAATACTTCCTGCAGCTATCCCCCATCTCCCAGGCTCAGTACAGAGAAAATCAGCAAAAACACCCATCACGCAGTTTTCCCCTGGAAGAAGCTTGATTGAATGCTTTCCCAGCTGCTGCCGGAGGATCCAGCCTCTAATCAGTTTGCATCCGAGAGCTACTGACATCTCCTGGGAGCACAAAAGAACTGGTGGGCATGTTGCCCACCTCCTCCTCTTGGATCACTCCGATGGTAAAATTGTCTCTTGCTTCTCCCAGGAAGGAGCTTGTCCACACATCTACCACCCCAACTCATGGCTGCCATCTGTGGGACTGGCTCCCAAATCACCTAGTTCTGGTAGCTGACAGGGTTCAACATTCACAAATCCCCAGGACCACACAAAACCAACAAGCAGTTCTATTTGGGTGCACCAGCACTCCCAGTGACATTGGCTCAGCACAGAATGAGTAGGCAGAAACACCCAGCTCCTGGTTTCTCCAGGCCAGTGGCTACACCTCATATCTAATGTCCTGAATTTCCCAGCAGCTGCATGAAGGTCTGGCTCTCAATTAGCTGGCAGCCAGGAGCCAAAGGGGCAGAAATTAAGGGTCATTTGGGAACCTAAATAGGTGCGGGTGTTTCCTACATCTTTGGTTCACCAACATGACTTGGCACACCCTAAGCTAAAAGGAGCCACTAAGAACAAAGATGAAGGCTTGGAAAATCACAAAGGTTTAAGAGGCAACCAGACACTTAGGCCAGATGACTGACAAGGTTCATCTTTTCTAGGAAGCCACTCGGTGAGACTGGGAGAGGTAGCTATATATCTAATGTGCAGAAACCAACATAGACAATCAGAAACATTGAAGAAACAAGGGAATATTCTCCAAACAAAAAAAACAACAAGATAAATCTCCAGCCACTGACCTTAATGAAACATGGACAAGTAATTTACTCAACAAAGAGTTCAAAATAGCACTAAAAAAATGTTCACCAAAGTTAGGAAGAGTGATGCATGAACAAGTGAAATTTTCAATAAAGAGATAGAAAATATTTAAAAGTACCAAATGGAAATCAAAGAGTGGAAGAACACAATAATTGAACTAAACATTCTGATAGAGGGGTGCGACAGTGGACTAGATCAGGTGGAAGAGAGTATCGGTGAACATAAAGACAGGACAGTGGATATCACCCAGTCAGAGGAGTAGAAAGAAAAAGACTGAAAAATGAATGAAGTTAGCTTAAGGCACCTGTGGGATACCACTCAGCGGACCAACACGCACATCACAGGTATCCCAGAAGCAGGAAAGAAAGAGAAAGAGACAGAAAACTTATTCAAAGAGAGATGGCTGCAAAGTTTCCAACCCTGAGGAGAGAAACAAACATCCAGATCCAGGAAGCCCAGACAGTGCCAAAGAGACCTGTATGGAGACAGCTGTCAAAACTGCCAAAAATTAAAGGCAAAGAGAGGATTTTGAAAGCAATAAGAGAGGGGTGACTTAATGGGAGAAAATATTTGCAAACCACATATTCTGTAAGAGGTTAATATTCAAAATACACAAGGAGCTCACACAACACAATAGCAAAAATAATAACAACAACCCATTTTTTTAAATGGACAAAGGGCATGAATAGCCATAGTTCCTGAGAAGACATACAATGGCCAACCAGTACATCCAAGGTTCTCAGCAACACTAATCATCAGGGAAATGCAAGTCAAAACCACAATGAGGTCATTGCACACTTGTTAGGATGCCTATTATCACAAAGATAAGAGATAACAAATGCTGACGAGGATGTAGAGAAAACGGAACTCTTGTACACTGTTGGTGGGAATGTCAACTCGTACAGGCATTTTGGAAAACAGTATGGAGATACCTCCAAAAAAATGTAACTACCCTATGATCTAACAATCCTGCTTCTGAGTATGTATCCAAAGGAAATGAAATCACCGTCTCACACGGAGATCTCTACTCACACGTTCTCTGCAGCATTATTCACGACAGCCAAGATATGGAAACAACCTAAATGTCCATTAGCAGATGAAAGGCTCAAGAAAATGTGGTGTATATTTACACTGAAATATCATTCGGCCTTTAAAAAGAACAAAATCCTGCCGTTTGCAACAACATGGATGAACCTCGAGGGAATTATGCTAAAAGAAATAAGCCAGACAGAGAAAGACAAATACTACATGATGTTACTTCATGTTACTACATGAAGTGCAATATAAAAAAAAGTTGAACTCATGGAAACAGAGTAGAATTGTGATTAGCAGAGGCTGGGGAGTGGGAGAAATGGGGAGAGGTTGGAAGCAAAAGGGTACAAATTTCACTTATAAGATGAACAAGCTAAGAAGATCTAATGTGCAGTATGCAGACTACAGCTGATAACATTGTACTGTATAATTGCAGTTTGCTATGAGAGTAGACCCCAAGCATTCTCACCCAAACAATAGTAATAAAGGTACCTGTGAGGTGATGGATGTGTTAATGAATTTGATGGTGGGAATCCTTTAAGAATGTATACACACATCAAACCATCATGTTGTACACTTCAAATGGCTTACGATTCTATTTGTCAATGTCACCCTCATAACGATGGGAAAAAAGGAATTAAGGTAAATCTCTACCATTTTACGGCAAATATAAAGCCCAGATACATCAAAGACCTAAATGCAAAAACAAAGCAATATTAAAAGTACTAGGGAAAAGAACAGGATGTTTAGGGCACTGAAAATACTCTTCATGGTATTATAAAGATGGATACATGTCATTAAAAATGTGTCCAAACCCATAGAATGTAGAACACCACGTGCGAACCCTAAAATGAACTCTGGACTTCGGGTGATATTGTTGTCTCAGGGAAGGTCCATCATTTGCAACAGGTGCGCCGCCCTGGTGGGGGCTGTTGATAGTGCGGGGCGGGACTGTACGTGTGTGGGGGGGCAAGGAGTACATGGGAAATCTCTACACCTCAGTTTTGCCATGAACCCACCATTGCTCTGTTAAATTATAGTCTTACAAAAAGAAACAATAAATATTATTTTTAATTTCCAAATGAGAAACGTTTAATTATGAACCAAACCTAAAAACCAAGAAAGGAAAAGAATAACAATAAATGTGAGCATGCAAAACTAAAAAGTCCTACGTGGAAAAGAAACACCAAGAACCTCACAAAGAAACGGACTTGGTTGGGCAGAAACACGTACATCACACACTCACTAACGTTGGGGTTTTCGAGGGGTTCCATACATGGCGGTCCTCCTCCACGCTTAGTTCTCAACAGGTTGAGAAATACAGCAAAGGGATGGCCTGTGGAGGCCAAAATAACTTTACTTCGGACAAAGACTTAGTCGTAATACACTCATGGCTGTGAAAGCCGAATGGGCCGGCTCACAGGCCCAGGTTAGGACGTGAGCCCCGGCTAAGACGGGCCGCCGAAAGGTGGAAGACACGCGGCACGCAGCAGCAACACGGCCTTCTTTCTTGTCTTTGAACCTCCCGCGCTGCTTCCCGCCTCAGAGACTCTGTGCTTGTTTTTCCTTGTTTGCCTATGGAATGACCTTGAGCTACACATTCTCGGGCTGGCTTCTTTCTTCTCACTCTTCATACCTCGGCTCACATGTGCCATCCTCCCAGAGCCCCTTGCCTCGGCGCCTGATTTTACAAGCGGGCCACGCTCCCCCCACCACAATGGGCCCAGTCACTAATTTATGTATTTACTTATTTATTAGTGTGCTATGTTGTGTTTATTTTCCTCCGCTGAAACATAAGCTGCGTTGGAACATAGACCCGTCTGTTCATTATACACTCAGAAGAGCACCTGGCACATAGTAAGTGCTCAATAAGCACTCACTGAGTAAAGGAGGGGGTCCCTGAAAGGAACAGAACGTGCGTTGAGAGACCCTAGAAGGGTCTACAGTTCGGGGAATGTGAAGAAGTCTTCCAAAGGGACGGGAAAGGGTGAATTTTAAATGGGGGCTTGACAGATGAGGAGGTATTAACTAGGAGGGGGCTTTTACTCAAACTGAAAAAAAGGGGGGTTAAGAAATCCTCCAAAGATTTGGACTAAAAAGTCATGTTTAGAAAAAGAAATCTGAGAAAGAAAACAGCCCTTTGGTTGGAGTTCAGGGGAAGGGCCTGTAAACAGTCCGCCAGAGCCGAGAATCAGATCGACAGAGAAAAGGGGCCTGGCAATATAAGCAGAGGAGAAAACAGAAAAGCTTTCGGTGCCAAATTAAGGAATTGAGATTTGTTTTTTCTTAAGGACGCTAGGAAACTATTGAAAGAATTAAGCTTGGAAATAAATGATCAGATTTACGTTTTGAGAGTTCTTGTGTCCTAACTCCTAACAGAGTCTGTGACCAGGGCAGCTCCTTGAACACCGGGCCGTGGACTCTGTGTGGAGACTGGGTCTGGGAGGAGCATCCCTAGAGGCAGGAGCACCAGCGGGGAGCTGCTGCTGCGGCCCCCCAGGCGAGAACCCGCGGTGGCCTCAGGAAGGGCCATGCAGTACAGGGGAGCGCCTGGGTACGTGGCTGCTCGCCCCAGTGGTCCTGAAAGTGTGCTCCCCGCCCTGCAGGCATTTCACCACCTTTGCAGAAGAGCAGAAGCCAGCATCCCAATTCCCCCTCCCCAAATTCCCAAGGATTATCTCCTCCCATTTGGGGAAATCACAAAACCAAGGCAGCCTCCTATTTTAGAGAAGAGCCTTGGGGGAGAGGGATTGGGACTGGGGTGCAGGAAAGTGGGGTGGGGGGAACCCCTCGCCAGGTGGGATTGTTGCAGCCCGGCATCTTCTTATCCAACAGCCCCAGTGCCTTAAGCCCAAAGGGTGCGAAGGTGAACAGGTTTCTTTTTGGCATCCCTTCCTCCTCCCATGTTTCAGAATCATCCGAGTCTCTTTCAGATTTTCCCTATCTTACCATTAGCCCTAGTCAGCCTAGGAGCACATCCCTGTCTTCCAAACAAAGGCCTGAAGAGCAATGACAAGAACCACCCAACTGAACCCTTTGGCGAGTGGATACAGCCTCATTCTCCCCATGCAGAAGGGCTCATTAAATTAAGTAAGACCCCACATTCAGCCAAGGCCCATGTTTACTAAAAACCGAAGAGGAAAACCTCTCCAAAGCCAGCTGCAGAAAGAGGTGAGTCCATCCTGTGTCAAACCACAGCCCTGGAAATTGAATGTTTAATTCATAAAGTAAATTAGAAGAGATTACTTGTACAAGTAGCTGCAATGTCCTTAAAATTATTCTTTAACTGAGGAAAAGTTTTTTGACCTTTGGAGGAAATGCTTGCTTCTAGCTATGACTAAAAAGAGATTTCCTTCTTTCTCTGTTGTGTTAAGAATCTTTTCTTCTTATAAAGAAGGCACCACAGTGATTTATAACTGTCATAAAAGCCTGGAATCCTTTTGAGGTTAAGCTACTCAGCTATTCAACTTTTACTACAGAAACTTTGAAATTCAAAAAGAAAAAATAATGTAAGTTTTTGAAGGACATGTGTTGCTGTAGGTGATCCTGTTAATTAAAAGTGATTGCCTGCTAGGAAATCATCCTTTAAAAAGTTTCATGAATTTATTAGAACCCTGAAGGTATCTTTGTATGCACAGAGCTGTACATGCCATTTATGCAATTTTGTTTCAGATCTGCTCCAAGTCTTGCTGACACTCCCAGAACAGGGGAGCAGTGCGGCTAGCGTGCATATGTGTTTTTGGCTAATTGAATTATGTGAAAATACATACTAATGAAGCATTAGCGGAGGTGTTTGCTGTGTAGACTCTGCCTCTAATTTCTCCTAAATTAGGAGCATCTTTTTGGAGCAGATTAATGTGATAGGAAAGGCTGCCTTCTTATTAAAAAATAGCCCACTCTCTAATATTGCGATTCATTTCTTTTGCATGCTAAAAAGCTCTCTGCACTCCTGATGTGCCCATCGGAGGGGAGAAATCTAAAAGTCGTTTTTAATTTAAAAAAAAATGCACTACTCTGGAAAAACCAGTGATGTGTAATTATCCAATAAAATTAACGAGCTAATTATTCATCTCTTAAAACATTTTGGGTTTTCCCCCCTTTAATACCCTTTAAGAATGACTGTTTGCTTTGGTTTGGTTTTAATGAGGACGATTATTTAATGGTGTTTGGATTACTTCTCTGCATCTCTATCTGGAAAGAGTGCCTCGTTACAGTTGCTGTAACTCGGTGCTCCCCTGATGCTGTAGTTGGGGAATCCGCTATGGAAACGCCGTGGCTGTTTTGCACCGGAGCCCAGGGAGCTATCAAAGTCGGGGACGTGCCTCTGTTTGCAGTAGAGGTGGGCAGGCGCAGAAGCCCCCACGTGCAGTGCGGGGCTACTGGCGACAGCAATCAGCTAATTGCCTAACGGGAACGTGCAGCCGGTGCCACGCTCTGCTCAGGGGACGCCTTCGGGTCACAGACACCAGAAAGCGGCTTGTTTGCTCTCTGTCGGGTGGGGAGGGGCGGGGCACTCGGCCCACTCCAAAGAACACTGCCTTGGATACCACCTGTTAACGTCTCAGGGACACAGAGAAGGAGGCCTCTGGAGGAAAGAAACCGTGAGAAAACTTGGGCTCGCCTTGCCGTGCGTGCACTGGTGTGCGTGTTTACAGCGCACAGATCAACCTGAGGAATCAGTGCAACCCCAGACCACGCTGGAAACCCTCCATACCGCCCGAACCCGGGCAGCTTGGAAAACAGTTTAAGAAACAACAGCCACAGAAAGTAGTCGGTGGCTGGGGGGCAAGGGGGACAGGGGGCGGGAGCGGGGTGTAAATCACACATATATGGTTTAAAGTTACATATGTATATAAAATATAAAATTATATATGTCAATCAATATATATGTGTAATTTGTGTGACTATAGAGAAAATTATCCTTTGCTGTCAAAAAATTAATATCTCGACAGCGATGGTGTGATTCCTATGGAGCCATGGAACCCGGCACAGAAAAGTGGCTTTTCAGGTTGGGGCTAGAGCTACCAATCCCAGAAAGGGTCCCCGGGTCTCTCACTTCTCACTCTTCATGTCAGAGAGAGGGGAGCACCCCCCACCCCCCACCCCAACATCCCCGAGAGTCCCCCCCCCCACCTAACAGCGCTGTTGTTGTCGCAGTCCTTTGTGGTCACACATGACTCTCCTGCCTCCCTGCTTGCGGTGTCTCCATAAATCCCCATTTATTTTAGGATAGTCCCATGTCCATGTATTTTATAAGGATAGCAAACCTGAGATCTAAAGAGTTGAGTTCAAAGTCCCTGTTCTGCTCCTTACTGGTCCTATCCATGTCGCTAACCCTCGGTCAGCCGTTGGTTTCCAAATCGGTAAAATGGGCAAAAAGAAACATACTCGTCCTGCCTGTCTCAGCAGGTGGTGGAGATGAGAGGCTCTGAAAGTGTGAAGTCAGCTGACAGGATTATCAGAGAGCACACTGCTCATCTACCAGGACCTCGCCTGGTCTTCCCACCTCTTATTTAGATCCTGACATTAGGATCAAGTGTTCAGGTCCTTTAGTTCACACCTTGTTGTCACCGCCAGACTCCGAAAGACAAACTGACTGTCAGCCAGGAAGCAGGCCAGGTCCCGGAAAGCAGACTCTGAGATGGAGGTTTGCTGGCAGGTGTGTATTAGCAGTGCCTCGGGCTCAACACCTGGGGAAGGAGGCAGCGACAGGCAGAGGGACGAGGCGATGCCGATGCCGTGTCAGGGCCGTCCTCACCCCGTCCCACTGGGGTTCTGCAGCTGGGCTGACCCTTCGGAGTTGCCCCCAGGTGGCATGAGGGGGCCACAGCTTATCCTCCTTACTCGAGCAGTCGTTGCATTCAGGCCGCGGGGAAGGAGTTGCCTTGAGCAGGGAAGCAGCTGGCAGCCTGGGGTCTCCCAGCTGGGCAACTGGTCCTCTGTTCCTGAGGGGGACTCGGGCGGTGCCTGTCGCAGTGTCCACCACACTGACCTTTTGCTTTCGGTTGTTTACTTCTGGAATATGCCCAGCACGTTGTCCTGTGGGGAGCATGTGTCGATTTCTGCGCTGGCCTTCAGAAGTCACCTGGGAGTTAGAACACCCAAGCTCTAGGTACGATTCTGCACCATCTGAACTAGCTGAGCACCTCTAACGGACTGGATGGCAGGGCCCCCTCCCTCTTCAATCTCCCTGTGGTGTGGTAGGGGGAACCCCTCCGAAATCTGCCTCTTAGACCCCGCTCTCCTAACCCTCCCTATCTCTTACACTTCACCCTTTGGACCACCCTGCCTGGACTCAGACGTCACACCCAGGGTCTATCGTCACTTCTGTCCACTCACCCACCCACTCCAGGCTGCTGGACTCTGGCTCCCATCAGAGCCTGGGCCCCATGCAGCCATTGGGGCGAGTCGGGTACCACTCACCTGCTATGGGTTTTGATAATCAAACCAGGCGGTGGGAATATATGTGGGGGTGTGGTTCAGTGCGTGTTTGTGTGTACTCATTTCACAGACATGGACTCACGGGGTGGCTGCATAGGTGGGTGGGTGTGTGGCCCATAGCTTCAGTAAACCCTACAGAAGAAGTTTATGGTCTTCCCCCTTCCTCCACCATCTGTGTCTTTGGGAACACAGTCATTGTCATGCAATTGCTCACAGAATATTTTACCAAGGATTTTCGATAAATATTGTAGCATATGGAGCAGAAGCCCTGGCACTCCAGCTGGCACACAGTGACTTCTCTGATGGTTGTCCGTAACCTGCCGCGTTACCTCCTGAACCCCTAGAAACCGTATCTGCCGTCGCTCTTCACTCACTCGTTCATTCAGTGAGCACCGAATGCCTGCCGTGTGCCAGACCCCGACGCAGGCACCGGGGACAGGGCCGTGGCTAACGCATAGTCCTTGCCCCAAGCAGCAGCCAGATGCCTTAATGCAAATTTAAACATGACTATAAAAAGACGAAATCATGCTGTATACAGAATAACCATCGACTTTTGAATAATGTGCGCTCTCAGGAGTGTATCGCTTCAAAGATGCTCGATTTTTTTTATAAGAAGTTCAGGCAAACAAAGGAAGTTTCTCTTCCATACTTCCAAACATAATAGTCGCCTACTTCAGTCCATAGAGAAAACCAGTTTGGAATCAGTGAATCTTAATTCACTTACCAATCAATTTTTTTTCTTTTTTCTTTATTTATTTTTGGACAGAGGGAAAAGGAAGGAGAAAGAAAGGGAGAGAAATATCAATGTGTGGTTGCCTGTTGCGTGCTTCCCACTGGGCACCTGGCCCGCAACCCAGGCATGTGCCCTGACTGGGATTTGAATCGGCGACCCTTTGGTTCGCAGCCGGCGCTCAGTCCACTGAGCCACACCAGCCAGGGCTCTTTCTGATGAATTTTAAGGGATTGTTGTAATAAAGGTACCCAGGCAATAATATCTTTATATTGCATTTTAAATTTCAAAGTGTTTTCCATGTCTATTAGCCAAGTAAAGCCTTACGAGCCCCGCAGTAGGTGACTGGAAATTACGAAGCCCGAGGCACTGAAAAGGAACCCAAGTCACAGAGGAAGCTGAGTGATTGTCTGAGGCCACTCAGCCAATCAGGTAGAACAAAATACAGAAACAAAAACAAAACTGAGTCTAGTGCCCAGATCTCTTTCCACTGAGAAATTTGCACATTTAGAGTTTTTCATAGTAAATGCACTTTTATGACCTCTGTCACACGCATGATTTCCACCCCAGCGACCAAATAGCGAATCTCTCAGCTTGTCTGCAGCCCGTGTGATTATTAAATAAAATGATTAGTGATGTGTATCAACTGATATGAATCACCGATTAAAGAGGCCTACTATGAACCCAGGGTCTTACTTTGTCAAGCCCGAGGACACAATTCAAATTCTCTAGAATCTGGCCTGCTTGCTACTTGTTACTAATTGCTTGAAATGTTTGAATTTTGTTTTTTATCTTTTATGGAATACTTTTAAATTCCCGTGTGTATCTTGAAACATAGTATTAGAGGCAGCAGGTAAGTATTTGCCAGCCGGCACCCTCTCCTCTTGCCTTCAGTGCCTTGCCATCTGGAGAGAGGGCCTGTTGGTCAGCAAAGAAGAAGCAGGAAGCCTGATTCCTGACAGTGGGGCTGGCCCACTCCACTGCACCCCCAGAACGTTCCCTTGTCTTTTGCTGGTGGGAGACACTGACCTTGGCCTGCCACCTGCAGTGCCTCAGAGGCCAGAGCCCCCTGGGAGGCAGCCAACAGGCTGGCAGTGGGTGAGGTGGGTGTGAGGCTGGAGCTTTTTACCCACCCCTGATCTTCACTCTCACTTCCTCCAGAGAGTCCTCCCTGATCTTCACTCTCACCTCCTCCAGAGAGTCCTCCCTGATCTTCACTCTCACCTCCTCCAGAGAGTCCTCCCTGATCTTCACTCTCACCTCCTCCAGAGAGTCCTCCCTGATCTTCACTCTCACCTCCTCCAGAAAGTGCTCCCTGACAAGTGAAATTCCTTTCTTTACCTTAAATCACTCTGGCCTTTTTCAGGGGAACTAACCACAGAATGTCCATGCTACAATGTGAAATTAAAAATATATAAAAATCAGGGAACAAAATTGTCTACTCAGATATTTTTCATGAGATAATTCATAAAATAATCCTAAAGGATAAGGCATTCATACTTTTGATATAATTTCTGCCTTTCCAAGTTAAAATATTAATGGTATATTCACATATACCTATACCTATACATATACATTACTTGCATCAAAAAATGCTGGGAAGATAAACTGTAAAACTGAACAATTATTATTTCCTAGTATTAGAATAATGGGTACTTTTTAAGCTTTCTGTATTGATCATGTATTATTCATGATACCAGGACAAAACATTACATGACAGAAAATAATCTGTTTTCTTTCTAGTTAATATACTTAATAAAAGAATCTATTGTACCTATGTATCCATGTATCCATGTCTTTGTAAGAATATCAGAATAGGCTGCACAACTGTGTAATGCACCCAGCAATTTTTTTAATAAGTAAATAGAGTGTGGACGAAGTGCTCTTCTACAATAAAGTCTATAAGCTTTTTAAAAAAATAATTACATTAAAATGTGAAGCAATTGCTTTTTTTTGGATTGCAGTTAATAGTGATTTTATCTGTGTTATTTTATGCGTTTCCTAAATGTTTGTAGGAAAATTAATATTTCTCTTAAAGTAAAAAAATACATAATTTTAGGATCTCAAAAATACTACATAAAAACAGTGACTGTGTTTATGAACTTCTCTTTTTTGATGTGGTTTGTATTTATTTTCATGTCATTTCACGTGCGTATTTTGTTTCTTCACAGGGACAGCAGACTCCTAGTGGGCCTTCTAGTCATCGTGCTGCTTTGGAGGGTTTGATGTGCAC
The DNA here is from genome assembly GCF_019186645.2 of Phyllostomus hastatus. Lineage (NCBI taxonomy): Eukaryota > Metazoa > Chordata > Mammalia > Chiroptera > Phyllostomidae > Phyllostomus > Phyllostomus hastatus. The sequence goes on along the minus strand of NW_025333833.1, from coordinate 14,891,153 downwards.
TAAAATTGGCATGTTCACCCAGGACACTCTCTTCTACCCCAGCAAAGGGGAGAGAAGCCTGGCCTGACCAAAACTTGACGACTGCCACCGCACTACTTCTGCAAGTATATATATCTGACCATAAGGCTGTGTGATATAAATATCGGACCATGAGACTAGGGGAAACACTGTGGGTGGGTCAAAAACAAGACAGACGCCTGCATCATTCTTATCGTCCGTGTGTCCATACAAAAACACTCAAGGGAGTTCGTCTGCGTTCATTTTGACCAGAGCTCCTCTCCGCTGTCTCCAGCACAGGCTGCACGCTGAGCTGGCATCCTTGCAGTGGGAAGGACAAAGCAATTTCTCGTTATTGGCAAGCTGACCAATTTCATCATTAATCGATCATTTGCTTTTTCCACTGTGGTCCTGAGGCGTCCCTCCAGGGAGTGGAGCAGGAGAGCAGGATTTGCTCGGTCAGGCACGGCAGCCACAGGCTGTGAAAGAAATGTCCAAGGTATTTCATCAATAGAGGATGGTCACTTGCCTTTGCAACAACGTGCATTTCGAACCAAAAGAAAATCAGGCCTGGGATTTCCATCCTTGTGGGTTTTCCAGGGAAAGTTTTTGTTATTGATGCCCCTACTAGGCTGTGAGTGCTTCTCCCAGCAGCATAATTTTCACAGCAGAGGAGAGGGGGCCAGAGGAGCACTGAGTGTCCTGTCCCTGAGCCTGTCCTGTCCTTGCTTCAGACCCCGTCCTGAGCTGTCCCTTCATCTGGAGGCAGCGGGTTGGAGAAGGGGGCAGCCTGGCAGCCCCAGGTCTAAAATGCCAAGGACCTTGCCGAGATGCAGACAATATCTCCGTGTTCCCTGTTATTGCTGCAAGCCCCAAACTCTGGAGTATTGCTCAGGGCTCAGAATAGACAAGAAGTCAAGGCCTGCGCAGTAACAGGACTTTGAACCTCAGTCACTGTTAAATTTACAGATAACTCAGGTGAAACTTGTAGTTGAAGATGGAGAGAAGAAGTGAGATTTTGATCCATTTTGGACACATAATGTGTCTCAGGAGAAAAGGCTCTTCTGAAGAGTCCTGTTTCCCCATCAGGGGCTATCAGTCATCAAGCTGGCAAAGGCCCTGTGGGGAGGGGGGGACACTGTGTGGCCCGAGGTCTTGATCCTCACGCACTGTATCAGAGAAGCAGGTGGCTGGCCTCCTTGCTTATGCGGCCAGATCACTGCCTTACTTTGCATCCCGTATTCCAATAAGCCACAATAGCACAGGAAGTGTAATGTGTCTTCTAGACACTCCTTTATAGGGCTTAAGGCAGAGCGGGGGAAAATGTATTCACGCTCTTTTCAACTCCTTCCCCCGAAAAGCACAAAACCAGAACAACACAAATCACAGCCCGTGTTTTGCCATGTTCCATGTTTAATTCCTTATATCATCTTGAATTGATTGTCAGAACCGTAGGGTAGGAACCACATCTTCTACGTGCTTACTCCCCCCAGAGAACCCAAGCCGGGGCTCCGCGTCCCGAGCGCCATCCAGCCTTATGAAATTCGAGGAAACTAGCACACGCATAGCAGGTCCTGATCTTCAGAGCACTGTCCCCCGCGGGCACCTCTCACGGTGTCCTGCTGAGCCTGGGGCAGGAGACGGAAGCCCCAGAGGGAGGGACGACTGGGCCGGCATCACAGAGGGTGAGCGCCAGAGACGGAACTGGAACTCAGGTTCTGCTTTTGCTCAGGTGTGTGTTGTGCCTGAGACTGGGAGTTTCCCACTTTGAAGACTCACAGGTGGCGAGAAGGAGGGGCTGAGGGGGTGACTAAGAGAAGAAGTTACTTGGAGACTTAGTTGGCTCTGGAGGTGTCCAAATCATTGTGTCAAAATCCAAATAGAGAAAGGAAGACACGCGCATGTGTTTGAAACGACCTATCTGGTCCATCGATTTCTCAGTGCCACAGGGAGAGGCGAACTGCCTGGATGTCTCGATCGACTTTCTGAGGACGACAAGTGAACACATCAAAACAGGATGATCTCGTTCACACATGACACCTGACTCAGGGTAGTTCTTGCTCAAATGTCCCATGTTAACTAATGTCATAGAAGATTAACAGATTGCCTCTTCACTAATCCCGAGAAGAACACCTGGAGTATAGAACAAGCACTCTTACTGCAAAGACATATTAAAGACTTTAATTAAAGTGTTATTCTCTGATTTCCTGACAGAATAAACTTCCACAAGGGACGTGATAAAGATTCTGACCAAATTCCAGCCAGGCTTTTCAGAGCCCTCTTCCAATGAGGCCTCGACCTTGCCCTAGAAGATGGGAAGGAACACTGACATCGCTTCTAACAGCTCAGGGGCACATCCCTAGGATGAACCTGGACCCCCTCAGTGTGTCTGCCCAAAAACTCAAGTCCGCCCAAAGAATGTACTGTTTGTTCCAGCCAGCCCCCGAAGACAGGGCCCCATCCCCCAGCCTCTGTGGGAGGGCAGGAGCAGAATTTCGATGAACACCATGTAGCACTCCCAGAAGGGTTTCACTTGGGCCAACCTCCTGCTTTGCGTCATCTTTTACTTCTGTGACTTGCTGCACCCCCACTCACTCCCCTCTCTCCCCCTCATTCTCCTTTTCAAACACCCGGCACCTCTTTAAGGTCTAAGCCGATTTCAGTTCAGAATGGACTCTTTTCCTTATGGCAATAAGTATTGCCAATCAAAATCTGTCCTTCCCCTTTTAACTGGTGTCCAGCTTTGTCTATCCTTGACAGAAGGGACGCTTCTGCCTTGCCGCCTCTGTGTTTCCGGTGTTTGTGCAATGCTTGTTCATAGCCCCTGCTCCATGGGTATTTGTTAAGGGAATGAATGAACACTTAGTGTCATTTTCACTGCAGAGTCTTTGTTGAGAGCTCATTCCACAATGCATGCTTGCCTCATCCACAAGCCCGAGGTGCCACTCCCATGTTGGCACATGCATTACACAACTTCAGAATTCCACTCCTGGCCGCTGCATGGGCCCACTCCTGCCCCTGACCAGACCCTTGGACATATCCGGACTGGCCCTAACAATTCTTTCCTTCCCCAGAACACATGATTCCCTAGGATGCCCACCCTACGCCCAGTGTGTCCTCTGAGTGAGTGTGCAGGAGAATGGATTTTACCGGGCATTCCAACTCCCTCAAGGTTGTGGGTTCCAAATTTGAAGCTGTACTTGAGCTACTCTCGGTTCAAGTTGCAATGAGCACCGGAAAAAATGTGACCTCCTAGTTCAAGAATAAAGGCTCCTGGGGTTTCTTAGCTATCAGGTTGCCCTTACAAAAGATTCTGTTGAGTCAAGTGTAAAAGAATCGGAGTCTAAAGGATTTAATTTCTCTTGAAATATCTGATGGTTTCTTGGTGAAGGGACATTTATTTAGCGATAGGTATGCGGAGTCTCGCTCGTCTCAAAATGTTTGAAAAAGAAATGAAGATATTTCCCCAATACCACAGTCTAGCTGGGACCTCTCCTCCTTTTCCTTCCTGCAAGGAGTCTGAAAACTCACACTAAACATTCCTAGAAGCCAACATTATCCTAGATAAGATTTATTCAAGACATAGCAAGGAACCAAAACTTAAGTTCAAATCTCATTACTTAAAAAAACACACAAGGAAAAATTAATGAATTTACATGAATTCATTAGCTGTGCTGGAATTTAGCCCCCTAAAACATGGGCTTCATTAGTAGTTAGAATAAGTATAATTCCTTTTTAATGCTATTTGTTGAAAAAGGTTTTGCCTCTAGCTGTACAAGGTCTGTCAGGGAAAAAATCCAGCCAGTGTTAATATAAAAAAAAATGGTTTGCGTGACATCAACGTAACCTGGCAGCTAAGGAGAGTGGACTGAATGCACATGTGTGAACAGTGATGACTTCACTGTGCTAGTCAGGGGGGCAGTAGACGACACTGTGTGGGCATGTGTAGTGTGTGGCTGTTGTATTCAAAGTGACTGAGCTAGTAGAGCAACAAATCTGCATAAAATTTTGTGTTAAGCTTGAGCATTCCTCTGTGGAAACTATTCAGATGATTCAGAAGGCTTTCCGGGACAATGCAAAGAGTGCAGCGCAAATAAAAATGTGGCACAAACACTTCAAAGACAGTCAGGAATCTGTTGAAAGTGATCCGCATTCTGGAAGACCTGCAACAAGCAGAACACCTGAGAACGTTGAATGTGTACAGGTTGCGATCAACAAAGATCAGTGACCCAGGTGACTCAACCTCCCTACTGCCCAGGGCACCCTGATTTGCTGCCCTGCAACTTCTGGCTTTTCCCAAAACTAAAATCACCTTTGAAAGGGAAGAGATTTCAGACTGTCGGAGAGATTCAGGAAAATACAGCAGGGTAGATGATGGCAATTGCAGCAAAGGATGTTGTAGAACTCTCGAACTCCCAGAGGCTGGTGGCCTTTTGGACCAAATATGGGATCCTTCTGGGTTCAGAGCTAAAATTTACCTTATACTTTTTCCACCCAGAGCGCTGTCAGAGAATGCAAGGCAGCAAGCACTCTCCAAGCTCTGCAGTGTCTCCTATTCCCAACAACTAAGAAATACAAACTTATTAGATGTTTTTCCTATACTTAAGATGGAGCTAGGAAATACAGAAGAGAGAGAGTCTCTACCCACAAGAAGTTTACAATCTGGGATTGGAGACAAGACTTACACAGAGGAGAGAATTTGTAAGCCAGACAATAATAATAATGATAATAATAATAATACTATCAATAGCTAATATTTATCACATGTTCATTAGTAAAAGAAACTGTTCTAAGACATCATGTGTATGATATCACCTTGTTCTGAAAACTTACAAGACAGATGCTAGTTTCATCCCCAGTCACACCACAGAAGACTTGAGTAAGGTAATTTTAAGACCTTGCCCGACACCACACAGCTGGAGAAGGATAAACCTCAAACTATCAAGAGCCTGAATGCCAAACCTCAACCCTTCCACTGCCTTCAATAATGCATTTCCATGTAGATGTTAAAGCACGTGCGTGTGCACACACAATATCCACGTGATCAGTGCACACTAAAAGCAGTTTGCCAGTTCGGTCCGAATAGAGCCCACACTTCAATATCTTCCCTGCATTTTCATCTGTATTTGATTCAAATATGTGTGTTAGGCGCTTGGTGTAGGCACGTGAAGGAGAGGTAAGGTGTAATCTCTGTCCACAGCGAGACAAGAAAGACTGAAAGGCACCTGCTCTTGCAGTAAAGGAGGGAGATTGTCACACCCTGCTGGGGACAGGGGAGGGTTTTCCTGCAAGACAGGTTAATGGAGCCGGGCTGGAGTTTCACGGAGATGGGAATTCAGGAGAATGAAGTGGCTATCTATGGATGTTTATCTATCGTAGGAGAGAAACCGACTCCATATCCCAATTTTGTTACTTTCCCCCTCCGTCTTATTTTTCTGTATGCCATCTCAGCTGGCTACTCCACCTGACCCAGACCTCATTCCCCAACAAGGAAACGGCGGTGGGTCGGGACAAAAGGGAAGAAAGGCCTTCATCCCAAATCGATGCTGGAACAGTGGAGCGAACAGCAGGGGTGTCAGATATGGGCAAATTCAGGGCCGCAGCTTCCACAAAATCAGCATCAGGTTCATAGTTACTTCACAGCGCTGCCCAGCTTCTCCGTTCAGTGCCTCTGTTCCTGCCCCCAGCTCCTCTCCCTGTGCACGCTCTGCGAGTTAGAATGTTCCCTTTATTCGAGCAGTTCCTGAAATCTCATTCCTTCCAAACAATCCTTTCCCAACGTGAGAACGTCGGCACATTTCCCTTTGCCTCTCCCCCTCTAACCATGAAGCTTTCAAAACAACCTCCTGTCTGGTCATCCAATGTTTAAAGCCATTCCCCCGCCACCCAAATGCAGTCTAACATAATATCAGAACAACGGAGAGGGCTCCTAAAGAGATAAAAGCAAAGACTAGCAATCATAATAGATTTTACTAAAAGCCAAACCTAAACAAGCCAGGCGAACCCATCCGAGACTTGAAAAGCCAGTGTTTGTATTGTATTGTTCTCAAGCCCAGCTCCTTCACAGGAGCCACTGTATTCATGGCTGAGCTCTACAGCCCCTCCCCTTTCTCCTCCACCCACAAACACACACTCCTCCTGAGACACCGACCCTGCACACTCACCGTTCACCTTCACGACTGTTCCAGCTAGTCACGCTTCCGCCGCCTTTCTAACTGCGCGACCCTCCACTTTAAATTTTGCTTCCGACACTATGTGTCTCTACTCTGCTCTCACGGCCTCCTGTATGTTAAAGGCCCCTTTCCTTCTTTGATGGGGCCCGGGTCAGCTTGTGTAATAAAAGAGGAAGGCTAATAGAAACATCATAAAAGCAGAAGAGGTTATTAAAAATGTTCTTTCACTAAGCAGATACACACCCAACACACACACAGGGAAGATAAATAAGTGTGTGGCTCTGGAAGAGGAAATGAAACAAATGTGGAGACTGCAAGACATCAAAGAAAAACTCGCTGTCCTGTGGAGGATGGGAGGGCGGTGCAGGAAGGACTCCAACGGCAGAAGAAGGCGGGGGAACTCATTAGGAATTCCTCTCCAATCAGAATCCTGGACCTCTGGGCACCTGACGCACGACGAGGACATGTGCATTGCAACAGTGGGGAGTAAACATACCTGGCTTATTTGAACACACAAAGACCGGATCCGAGTCACCCTTACTGAGCTGCACTGGGGGTTCTGCGAGGCCTGGATGACTGGGGAAAGTAAACATGCAATAACCAGCAGAGGCACGACCGAGTTTTCAATATATTCTGATGCTCTGGTGCCTCCAATCAGAAATCACTTAGTAAATAGTGGAGGGTGATCTCTGAGCAAGTCCATTACCCAGCAGCAAGTTTTGAAGAAGGGATGGTGTCTACCCCCGTCTTAAGAAAGAAAAACGGAGAACGTGAGCATGGGTGTTTGTATGGCCTACACAATGACAGGCAGGAAGCAAGAAAATGAATGGTCACAATTCAGGAATTTAATTGACAATTTTTATCTGAGTAACACTGGTAACTGCCATCAAAAGAGATGGATAATGATCTTCCTGGGAAGTCTAGGAGGAAAGCAAAAGCTATATAAACCCCACTCAGGGTAGTAGTGGGGCTGTAGCAAGTAAAGAAAATAAGTACTTTATTTACATGGAGGAGCTTAGTTTTCTGCCTTTACTGGTGCAAAAAAAATATGCTGAAATTAATTATTACTTAATTATTTGCAAACTGATTATTATAAATAAGTAGGGAGAAATAGGGAGGGGTGGGCTAAAAAACTGATCGCTTAGTAAAGAATGGTATTTGTGTAGGAGAAATACAGATGACTATGTTACGTTGTGTTCAGGTCTGGTTCCCAAATGGCGCTGAAAGAAAGCTGAAGAGCTAGGAAAAGGTGCAGGGACTCAAAAAGCAGAATTGGTAGGTACAAAACAGACAGGGGGAGGTCAGGAATAGTACAGTAAATGGAGAAGCCCAAGAACTGATATGCACGACCCATGGACATGACCTGAGGGGAGGGAGGAGAGGGGGTATAAGGCAGAGGGGGGGAGGGGAGAAAAGTGGGACCACTGTAATAGCATAATCAATAAAATATACGAACAGAAAAAAGGGCTAGGCAGTAATAACCATGGAATACATGACAACAGCCACCGGAAAGCAAAGGGGACCCCAGCCAACGAGCTATGCCACATCCTTAGGGCTAAGCTTTTGCTCCTGTACTGTTTTGTTAACTGAACCCTTCACTGATTCATCCACCTAATACACCGTCCTACCATGTCACTGGGGAGCAAGAACATTTCTTGAAATAACCTGGGTTTTTAAGCCGACTGGATTCTAATGAGAGATCTGCCATCTTCTTACCTAATGACCTTGAGAAATGTACACAACCTCTCCATCCCCCACATACAAAACAGAGGGAACTAAGACCTTGAAAGTGTGTTTGTAGGTCCCAGCAGGGCACCTGGAGCAGTGAGGGAAGAAGGGGACACCCACACAGCCCCCCTAACAAACTGAATCAACCCTGGAGAACAATGGGATGGCAGATGTCATGTACGTGTACAAACTTGCAGCTCGTAGGTAAGTAAATGCTTGAGTTCCAACGCACAGCATGGCGATCATAGTCAGCAATGCTGTATTACGAACTTCTAAGTTGCTAAGAGACTGCATCTTAATTGTTCTCATCACAAAAAGAATTACAATTCTGTGTCATGGCAGAGGCGTTAGCTAATGCTAAGATGGCAGTCAGATTGCAATATATAAATGTGTATATCAAATCAACATGCGCATCTTAAACCTGTAAAATGTTATATGTCAATTACATCTCAATAAAATTTAAAATGATTAGTTCATTTTTCTTTCACTTATCTTTGCATGCGACATGCTATGTTGTAAACATGTACCTGATTTCAGCTTGAGAAGAAATTCGGTACCTGCCTTGTTCGCACCCAGTGGCAAACCAATCTGCCCATTAAATAGCCATGCAGGGGCCACAGACCCTCAGAATTCAGTTCAGTTACTGAAACACTTATAGCATCTTGTCCTTTCACTTGATTTGAAGAAATTAGCCAGATTGACAAATATGACCTCCATGTCGACAAAAGCAAACTACACACTAAACGAAGTAAATAAAATGAAAACAGAACATTAAACCAGCTTCAGAGGGAAAAGCCTGTTTATCTGAGAAATCAAGAGTGGCCAGGAGGTGCATGCATTAAAGCAGAGGATTTCCTCTTGTTAGTGGGCTACTTAGAAAATGACTTGATTGGATCATCTAACTTTTAAACTGAGGTATCTTTGAGATATTCCACCTGACTGTTTGTTGTAATGGAGACACCACCTCAAACTGCAAGTCCCAAAAGCCAGTAGTGACTCCTTTCATCCGCAGCTGGCCCCAAACTGTACCCTGTCCTTTAGGATGAAGACCTCACTTCTCTGGTTCACCCTGGTCATCCTTCTGGCCTGGGAAGTGTCAGTTCTAATGAGCAGGAGGAGAAGGACTGAGACTCTTCAATGAGCCTGGAAGAATGGAGGGACGCCTGCTAAATGCCGTTCACAGCTCCAGATAGCTGCTCAGATTAGTGGCCGGGGCTCCTAAATGCCGGGCCCCACACTGATGTGTGTGCAGACCCCTTTCAAGGTCAGTGATCCATGCAGCTCAAGTGGTAATGGGATCTGACCCTTACTGTCGAAAGCTGCACCTGTTAGGCCCCAGACAATGGGTCCCTCTGAAGTCAGCCACTGCAACTTGCTCTTTTCCAGACCAGTGAAAAGAATATCCCATTTCTCTTGGAACTTGGTGACTAGCACGCAAAATACTTTGACGCTATATGCAAAAGATCACACAAGCCGTGAAAATGATGCTATTACAGATGTAGCACCACAGACGTGCCAGCCTCACATTTTGCGAATACAGTCTTTCTTCCAATTCAGCAGACTGTAGATTAAACTCGCATAAGTGCCTGGGAAGAAGAGCATAAATGTCTCTATGTACACACGAGACGGGGAGGGGAGAAGTGCTAATTAAATACATGTGGAGAGCACACTGACTCATGATTAGAAGTGCTGGGTCCCGCTCTCACCGTGGCTGTGTGACTTTGGTAAGTCAAGTCACACTTCCCCGTGGGCTGGAGAGAATTTCGACTTCAGAGCATCATCAGAGCTCAGGAAATGGACTTTCCTCTCCTTTGCTTTCAACTTCATCATCTATGAGGGCTTTGAGTTAAATAATTCCTAAGGTTTCTTCTAGCTCTAAAATTCTATTATTCTATTTAATTCTTTGCTTTAAATTATTCTGTGATTCAATATAGTCTTAATAGGTCAAGCTGCACCCTTCCTATTATTCAGCAGAATTGTACCAATATAGTATACCATTGATTAAAATGTATATCGAGTAGTCACTTGAATCAGTATTTCCTAATTTTTCCAAAGTGGGTCTTAGTTATTTGTGCCATTTTTAATTGGCTGAAGAAGCCACCAGTTTCAACCACCTTGCCCCAAGGCATAGAAACAGAATAATCCTGCAATAGTAATTTTTAGGAATGAAGATTGCATACCCTCTCTTCATGGTTGGTATTAGTTTATAGCCACATTCCAACACTAGCTGATTCTTCTCAATCCCTTCTCCCTTTTCCTACATTTCCCAGCCTGCCTTGCAATTGGGCACAGCCATGTGACTTAGTTTGGCCAATAGGATGTGGGTGAGAGTAATGTGTGCCACTTCTAGTTCTGGCCCATGCAATCCTCCCACATGTAATTCTCCACTCTGCCCATCTGCCTGTTTAATGGAGAAGATTTCAAAGTCTTCAAGGAGGTGCAGCCATAAGATCAAACGTTCCTGTGTCCCTGGGGTCAGCTTTGAGAAGAGCTACCCAGGAAAGCTGCCTGACAAGAAACATCCATATTGGATTATTGTTGCCAGTTATTACCGGAGTAAATAACCCTGATTAATGTTATCATGTGGAAGATTACTTCGATGCAGTGGTGGCCTCCAAGTGTATTCCCAGGCATAGCACCTCAGAGGTCAGAGAGCAGAAGGCCCGCAGAGCAAGCTGAGATGCGCCAACCAGGTGGTCTGTTGAAATGACTTAAAACGCACAGGGAGAAGAAGCAAGGCGAAGAGAGAGGGGGCAAATGGAGGTCTGGGGCCGTATTGACGAACCCCGGGCTCCACGAAGTTCACCTGCCCTGCCGCTGTCTCCACTTCAGCAGCCTCCCTGCTCTGCGTGGTCACGCGGACCAGAGCTGGGGTTCAGACAACACAGAGCCTCCAGGATGTCGTGAACCCTCTCCCGACCCCACAGTGGGCCCTGAGGTAGCCCTTCGCTTCCTGCTCCTCTGGAAGCCAACCAGAGGAAACACGGAGAACCCAGCTTTGCCCCCCGACAACTGGGAGATGAAAGGGGCAAAGGCAATGCGAGGGTCCCTCATCATTTCCACCATGAGGAAGTCCTGAAGAAAGGGCCCAGAGGACGCACCCAGCATGCAGTCCTTTTGCCAATAGCGAACGTCCCCCAGACAAGGAGGCAGCCCCTTCCTGTCGAGAACTAGGAGCTACGATTTTCTGCCGAGTCATTGGCATTGTGAAACCCTCCAGGAACTCTTCTATCCTCCGTAGCCACGGTCCTCAAGACGGATCAAACTATAAAAAATGGTGTTGGGTACATTGAGAGGACAATGGTGATTGCCAAAAAATCCCTCTTCTAAATGGTTCTAAGTTAACCTAATTACAGTCCTTTATTAAGCCAGGAGATTTATAATAAATGATCACATCACTCTAAGAGTTTGCTCAGGAACTTAAACTTAAACCACGGGGGTGGACTTCTTGAAGAAAAACTGTATTTTTAAAAGATCTCACTTTTGCAAATTTAACAAAACTATGCAACCATGTGAACACACAGCAGGCCCCTTGCAGGGACCTTGAAAGCAGCCTATGAAAGTGAGGAGCCCGAAGCTTAAGCTTGATCCGCTCCTGGTGAATCCACCCCTGACCGCGGGCACGCTTGAGTTGCAGGTCTGCTCCAGAAGCATTTGCAGTCTGCTTGTTTCTGCAAAGACAGCTGAAGAGAACATGCCAGGAAAAGACAGTGTCTGGAAATTTAGAAACTGAATTTCCACACTTCCAAGCAATTAAATCACAGCCGAAAAGGAATGTTTCAATAACATTCTGTTCACAGCTATTCTTTATGCCTCAGAAATATCCAAATAACCAGGGTTTTGTTTGGTTTTTTTTTTTTGCCTTAAGCAAAAAATTTGTTGGGGTGGTGGTGGAAGGTTGACAGCTGATCCCCAACTACTAGCAAGCAGCCTTAGTGTTCTGTTATTTATGACACTGAGGTATCACACACACACACACACACATGTCCATCATGCTCACGAATTAGCCTGGGAAAAAAATGTCAAGCCTGCAAAGATACCCACATTTCTCAGCAAAACTTCTTTCCTAGCCTGCCTTCCCTCACTCCAGGTCGCTCACAAACAGCAGGGATGTGGGAAGGCGGCCAGGCACACAGGGACCAGGTCCTTGTCCTGGTGATTTTTGTCCCTGGCTTTTACTGCCGGCATCCCACAGAGTCGGCACAGTCAGGGCAAGCTGAGCTCGCGTGGGTACAAGGAGCCGACTTGTCCACTCCACGCAAGGCTTCCCGTCTCCTTCTGCGCCCTGGACGGGGGCGGTGGAGGAAGCCGGGAGATGAGCATTCAACAGCAAACTTGGGTGCCTTTGTCTTTGGCCTCTATCAGTTCTTCCCACCCGAAAGCACAAGGGGTAGAAGAACAGACCGCTTTCTCCAGAGCAATCAGACGGTAAATGCAACATTCAGTCAAGAGATCGCTTTGCCCTCCCGTTGGCAAACGTCTGTGCATGTGGAAACACCTGGGGAGCTGACGGGGTCAGTTCTGAACCTGATGTCGGACATCACGTGGACACGGCCTCCACCACCATCCTGCATTTCTGCCTCCAACCGTTCACCTGATCCTTTCGAGAGGCTCTGTCCGAGAGAGTCCTTGGTCACCGGAGGAGTATGGGGAGGTGAGACACACCGTGGTGCCTCCTCCCGACCTGAGCCTGGCACTCGGCTGCCCTGCACGATGGTCTCTTTTCTTCCGAAGGGCCGTCTAAAAGCAACAGTGCTTCGCTTCCTGGCTGAGCGTCAGCCTGCCGCGAGGAGATCTGCTGTCAGGACGGCTTGGCCCCATCAAAGGCCCGCAGTCCCTTCCACTGAGCGCGGCTTTGTCCCTGCGAACTCCGGGTCACACCGGGGTGGCAGGCACATTCAGCTCCTCGCCGGCTGCCCGCCCCTGACGCAGGGACACCGGGCCCTGCTTCAGAGCCAGCGGAACACAATTACCTCCTTATCCATTTTTAAACAGCCTCTTCCCTTGCAAATCTCTGCTAATAAGCACAGCTTATCTTTATTTACCAGGTAGCTCCTTTCTCTTGTGAGAGACCAGAAGCCCTCACAAAGGGAAGCAGAGAGAGAAGCATTTTCTACCCAATGACAAGGAGACAGCACTTTTCTGTCTAAAAATACACAGATGTCCTTCTCCTTCACGGAGGCTGACTTGTTATAGATAGCGAACGGCTTTGAAAAAATGCTTGAGAGAACTCTGTGTGGCCTGCAATGGTGGGAGTTCCCAGTGAACTGTTCTGGGTTCTGTTCCACCTTCCACCCAAGGAGCTCAACAGCACAAAGCAAAAGGAACTTTAAGGCCAGCTGCCCTACCCCTGTATCTGAGCTGAGTTACACTTCACCATTCATAATTCTTAGATTGAATGTGATTAATATGCTGTCCTGTTCTGGTTGTTTTTGTTTGTCTTTTCTTTCTCATAAACTGGCAGTAAACCCTTATTCAGACATTAGGAACTCTTTCCTCTGGAGCTGACTGACTTCCTGAATTTACGCCACTCGAATGCTAGAAGTGCTCCTTCCCTAAGGAGGCGGTTCCTATGCAGCACACCGGCAGCCCAGTCACTCTTCCCGCTACGGAACTTTAGAACATCCTGGAATACACTAACCACAGCCGTGCATAAATGTATGTCCAAGGATACGGCAAGTGGGGACCCCTAATTGCTAAAGCTGGCCATCGCATCATTGTAAAGCCTGAGCAAGATAAGTTTCGGTCCTGTAAAAACCAGCAGACCTAGTAAAGACTGTAACCTCTACGCCCGCGTCATGGGGTGCACTCAGGAAGCACCCTCCCAAAGTGGGCGGAGCTACGTGAGGGTAGCCGGCCTTCCCTAGGTCAACTCATTGCAAATTTCCCAGGCAAAGATTTTTTGGTTTTAGAAAAATAGGTTATAGTCTGCCTGGATACCTATGAAAGGCTTCAAAAATCAGAAATGGTCTCAAGATCTAATGAACTCAGGTGTAAAAGGCAAAAAAAAAAAGAATCTTTTAAAAAAAATCCCTAATCCTAGGCATAGGGACTGGTGGTGGTGGTAGTGGTGATAATGATGATGATGATGATGATGAAGGTGATGTGATGACAGCAGTCTTCACTTACTCAGCGCTTGCAACGTGCCAGGGAGGTTGCTAAACCTTTTATGTGTATCAGTTCATCTATTCCTCACAGCAACTTATGGGGCAGGTAGTACCAAAAACCTTATTCGATGAGTGAGAAAACTCAGTAACAGACTCAAGGTGTCTGTTAGGTAACCCCCCCAAGTCACGCCTCCAGTCAGTGGCAGAGATGGGTAGGACTGAGACCCAGGTCCTTCTGGTTCCAGGTCCCATGAATGGAACGTCCTACTCTGATAACAGAGCCTACTGCGTGGTTAATAAGTCTGTATTGACCAATCTGAGATGCAATAGAATTTCAAAGGGTGCTTCTCTCCCTGCTTCAGACTCCTGTGTGACTTGCAAAGGCATTATTTGTTACAAAACATAACTGTGACTATTATTATGATAGTCTTAGCACCCCAAGTGAACTACAAGTGCCTTGAAGGCAAGACAACAGATTCTTCATACTATTAATAGGTACCGTACTGTACTTGACATACACGTTTAACCCTTACAATCATTCTGAAAGGGACACGTTATTCTCCCTGTTCTCTGGAGGAGGAAACGAATGCAGAGGTGAGCGTCAGCCACGGAGCCAGCAGCAGGATCCTCAAACCTCCTCCATCGGCCTCCAAAGTCAGTGCAGTCTCCACCCTGACCCATGGCCACCTCTGTCCCCTGTGTGTCCTTACGGTGACCTAGAACTCAATACTGGTAGCAAACATGAATCATGTATTTACCTTTAGATGTATGCAAAATAAGAATCACTTCTAGTTTTTAACTCCACCTTGAGAACAAACTACTGATGTTTTCCAGGTCTTGACATTCACCTTGACTCAGGATGTTTGGGTGTTATATCATTACCTTGGGTCCCCTTCCTTCACAGCTCCATCTCCTTGCCAGCCTCCCCCCAAATCAGGGAACTCTTGTAGAAGTGGCAAAGAGAGTAGCAGGGACGTCCACAAAGAGACACCACTTGTCTCTTCTGGTTCTTTGTCTCACCTCAGGCGCTTGGACAGGTTACAGAAAGTCAGCAGTGGGGGTCAGATGGGGGGTTCAGAGTCTGTTATATGAGGGGACTCGACAGAGGAGGCAACATTCCACTTTCCCTGCCCCGCCTACTCCACACCTCAGGGCTGGCGCTGCATCACTGCTAACACTCACAGCGTCTGCCGGCCCAGCCAGCTGGGTCCCATGTAGCACCCATGGCTGCGATGTCCTTGGGGGAGCCAGGCCACTTTCTCTAGCAACCCCCACTTCCAGAGGCATGCAGGGGGGCCCAACCTGCGGCCCGTGGGCCACATGCAGCCTAGGATGGCTGTGAATGCAACCCAACACAAAATCGTAAATCTACTTAAAACATTATGAGATTTTTGTGTGTGTGTGCTTACATGTTGCAATGCATTTAGTGTGTGGTCCAGGACAACTCTTCTTCTTCCAGTGTGGCCCAGGGATGCCAGAAGGCTGGACGCCGCTGCTAGAGCCTCCCCGTGTCCTGATACTGCCTGCGCTGCCTGCGCTTCTGGGGTTAGGGTGTTGCAACAAAACCCACTGCCTCTCCAGGCCGCCGCGTTCCACTTCTTTACAAGCCTGCGGTAGGGCGTCTGGCTAAAGGGAAGAACGTTTCTTTGAACTCAGACTGTAAAGAGGTACCATTTTTACTCTCAGCGGGGGTCTTCTCCTTGGGGTCATGAGCAACCAGTGGCTGGGGGTGTGGGAAAGGGTTCCCTTTCCTTGGTACTTGGGCACACTGTTTGGAAGAATACAAGAAAGAACTGAAAGAGAGATAGATTCCTTGGTCAAAAATCACCTAAGAGCTTGTGTCTGAAAATCACCTAAAGGTCTGCCTGGAAAATGTTTTAGTTGCATTCTCCAGGGACCTTCCTGGAGTACACTGAAATCACCAACCGAGTTTAAATCAAGCCCCACAACGTGACTGTTACCTATGCATGTGTGCTTGGCTTTCCACTCATTTATAAGCCAGAGGACGGGGACCACATCTTCCCCATGTTCCCAGCAGTCCGTGTGGCCCAGAGTAGGTGCTCAATAAGCCTTTGTTGAATGAATATTGAAAGTCACCGGAGAGACCCGTTTGGCCCGTGGGAGTCAGGTAGAAAAGAGTGATGGAGGAAAGCAGCCCAGGGATGCTACGGGGTCCCCGGCTTTCCGTGGAGCTAGGGCCTCTGCACCAGATAAATACACAGTAACGTGGTTGTTCCAGTGGGACTCTCTGGCTCCTTGACAAGTGAATTTTGGAAATAACTATTTTAACATCTCGACCCAACGCACTGATCTCCTGAGCACAGGTGACACTGACAACCCGTGGAGGGACAGCAGAAACAAGGAACCGTAAGGGTGCAGCTCAGTGGAGACGATGAGGCCTGGGAGTCAGGAGACCAGCTTCAGACAAGAACCTTTCTCGTCACACATGGGCTGAGGGTGAGCCTCTCTCCCCTTTATCCGCCTTCACGTACATTCTTGGCGTGGCCAAGTCCCTGGCTCTCCCATCCCACCTCACGTGAGCAGGTCTCTCACTTCTTCATCTGTGGGGTGGGTGCTATTCACGTCCGCTCTCCTTGACTCGGGATTCCTGGGGGGAACCAAATGGGATTATTCATTCTTCCTTTCAACAAATATTTGTTGGGTAGTTGCTAAATGACGTCACATTGCGAGAAAGACGGTGAGAGACACGATGATGAGTGAGACCAGCTCTTTCCCTCAGGTTCGTGGGCAGTGTGCACAGCAAGACAGGGCTATGCCCCAAGGTGAAGATCAGTAGTCCAAAGGAGGCCTATGCAGAGCTCGGAGGGAAGATGGATTGTTCCAGAAAGACATATTAAGGAAGACTCCAGAATAGAAGCTGCTGCTTTTGAGCTGGGTCTTGAGAGTGAAAATAGAAGCAGTTTGGAAACAAAATTACTATACAAATGTTGCACGTAGGTTATAAACAATAACTAATTTATGAAATGAAGTGTGTTCTTAACTAATGCCTGCCTAAACTGTTAGGCAGACTTCAAGCAAGTGACAGATAACCTTTTATCCAGTGCTTGGGAGGGGCCAGAGACCGTATCTTTACATTTGAGAATCCACGTCATCTGAGCCTAAACCCTATGAGGCGAGATCTAGTGTAATCCCCCTGGTGCAAATGAGGAGACAGAACTCCAAGGAGCTGAGCTTCTTGCCCACAGTCGCTCCGTCAGTCGTAGAGCCAAGACTTATACTCAATGATTGGAATTCAAATCCTGCTTCTCAGACAAAAGCACAAGAATAACACAGTGATTCTTCCGGTAATTCAGTCCCTTCAGAAATGTGATCTTGAGAGAAATCAATTTTGTATCTGGGTGAATCACGGCATCGCCTCTCTGGGAAATTGTATTTCAGATCGAGAAGGTACAGGAATCCTAACCCACAGGAATAATCTCAAGTAACTCAGGAGTAATTTGCGCCGTGGCCGGTAGATGGCGGAAAGCGACAAGGAAAGGTCTGGAAACCACAGCAGGGCACCCAGCCTGCTCCCAGTGTGCGGGACAAAATGCAGTTTGCATCCAATATGGTTTGTTTAAAGGAACAAGTCCTTTCTCAAAGCAAGCTAGCTCCAAGTAGAAACTGTCATTGTTTGAAATTCTCCAGTCACCAAGCCCTAGTACCGTGAGGAGGACCAGCCCCAGCTGTGTCTGCACGGCGTTTCCTCTATAAAACTCTCATCAGGCCCTGGCCAGTGCCGGCCAAGCCACCCGCCCCTCCCCAGCCTCTCTTTCTACTGCAGGAAATCTTGGGCCTGTGCAGATAATGCCTGGAAAGTACTTGGCAAAGTCGGAAGACCTCTGCCCCTAATGAGTTAAGACAAAAGCCAGCAATATATGCTTTCCACAAAAGGTGTGTTAAGCACCTATTGTGTGCCAGCCTGGGCTCCACCAAAACCTTATGGACCTGCTGTTATCTGCTCCTGGTTTCCCAGCAGCTCACGGCTGCCAGCTGAGCAAGGAAAGAAGTTGGTTCTGTGGATTCATTTCCTGAGTAGCTCTCCCATGAAAATAGAAGAAACCAGCGGTAAATTCTTTGTAAAAAGAATTACCAAAAAAACCCCTGAGAGCATCTGATTGTCCTGTTAGATTATAAAAGATCTTTCAAAGTATTAAAGAAAACTCAGAACCAATAAAGGATCATGTATTATCAAATTTCATGACATTTTAGTTTTCTGAACTGCAAAAAGCACTTTGAAAACAAAAGTAAAAATCGCAAAACATAATGATGAAAGACTAATATTCTTAAATACAAAGACACTAAGACCTCTGACAAATTAACCAAGTTTATATATCAATAACTCTTCTAAAACCGGTAAGATGGGCAAGTGGCATGAACTGGCAGTTCTCAGGACTCTGGGAAACCTGGCCATTCAGGTAGCAGACTTACCTGCAGTGCTCTTTCTGTCTATAATTAAACATGTAAAGGGATACAAACATAATGAATATCTCTTAGTCTGGACAACTAACAAGCCCCACAAGTACTTTCTGAGCCATAAAATGGTGTGCGAATGGTCCCGATACAGGACTATCCCTGAAGGGTAATGCGCGTGAAATAGCATGGCCCGCAAGTCAGCAGTTTTCCTGCACCTCTCACGTAGCAGAGATGGCGGCCACAAGGGCTCTAAGGAGAGGTGCACACTTTTGTTGCCAAGTCCCCATGACCTAAGGAAGGGATCTCTACAAGTAAAATAGACACTCGTGTATGAGAGTCAGGGTTCCATGGGCCCTGCTGGACCAGAATCTACTGCAGCAGCAGCCAAGGCAGGAGGCGTAAATGGGAGCAGACAGACCGGGACACAGTTTCAACACAATCTCCCTCCCTAAGCAGCGTCCCGGGTCCAGGCTCGGGGGACTCTCCCTGCAAGAGTTCTGTCCACACAGACAGCGTACCTGTCCGTAATTGTCCACTTACCTGGGTTTGTCGTGTGGGCCTCCATCCATTATGCCGCAACGTTTTCCGTAGGTCACTGCCGTTCACCTTCTTTACTCCTTTCACGGGAAGCCGATCCAGTGCCAGGCCCAGAGTGAATGCCCCCAAAGACATCTGTAGGTTTGGGGAACAAAACAAATGGACTTGAACAAAAATTCTGTAGAGCTCTTTGAACAACACAATTCTAGAGCTCTGCTCCATATTTCCTCCACACGAGTTTGTGCTCAAGAAAGGCAAAGAAAGGAGGACACACCGGCAGCAGGGCTGCCGTGCTGCTAGTATTCGTGGAAGGGAACTGAGTGAAACTAGGAAGGCCGCTGAGACCCGTGATTCTGGGATGGCTTCTGCCAAAGCAGGAGGCAGACCACAAAAAGTTGCTACTGGGTTGTCCATTTCTGATGGCTCTTCGGGGCTAATATAATCCTACCAGCTGCTGTTCCTTATGGCATATCCTTTCGACCTTTGGTTTAAAGCGAACCAAATCTCACAAAAAGTTGGTTTTGCTTTAAATCTTCACCCTCTTTTTTAGGAGCTGAATCTAAGTAATTAATCTAAGTCCATATCACCTCATATGAGGAGTTGCCCCAAAGGATAGTGGGTAAAAGGTTTGTGCTTGCTTAAAACTCAACTATAAGAAAATAAAGAACCTGATTAACAGATTGCCATTGATTTGGTGTTCACCTTCACCAAAGAAAACATATAGGTGGCAAATAAGTGTATGAAAAAAATGCTCCACATCATATGTCATCAGGAAATGCAAATTAGCAAAACAGTGAGACACCACAACACACTGATTAGAATGGCCCAACACCAGAACGCTGATGCCACCCAGTGCCGGCGAGAATGTGGACCAACCGGAACTCTCACCCACTGCTGGGGGTGCAGCCATTTGGGGGCCAGCTTGACAGTTCCTCCCCAAACTAAGCCTGTTCCACCGTGTGATCCAGCAATCACCCTCCTTGATATTTACCCAATCACACTCCTTGATATTTACCAAAAAAAAACTTATGTCCACACAAAAACCTACAGATGGATGTTTATAGAAACTCTATTCATAATTGCCAAAAGCTGGAAGCAACAAAATTGTCCTTCAGTGTGTGAGCAGATAAATTGTGGTACATTCAGACAGTGAAATATTACTCAGCACTAAAAAGAAATGAGCCATCAATCCATGAAAAGACATAGAGAAAATCTAAATGTACGATACTAAGAGAACGAAGTCAGAAAAGCTACATACCCTATGAGTCCAACTGTATGGCATTCTGGAAAAGGCAGGACTAGAGAACAGTGAAGCGACCAGCGGTTCTCAGGCAGGGGGAGCGAGGGGTGAGGGGCTGAGCACGGGATCTTTAGGGCAGGGAAACTGCTCTGTGTGATACCGTAATGATGGGCCAGTGTCGTTATACATTTGCCCAAACCCATAGCATGTACACCCCCAGGTGAACCCTAATGTAAACTGTGGGCTTCGGGGGAGAATGGTGTGTCGCCGTGGGCTCTCCAGTTGTAACAAATGCCCTCTCCGGGGACTGATGTGCGTAATCGGGGGCAAGAGGGTATGTGGGAACTCTCCACGCCTTCTGTTTAATTGTGATGTAAACTTAAAACTGCTCTAAAGAAATAATTTTTTTTAAGTTTGTGGTGCGGGAATGTCACCCCAGGAGAAGAGAATGGGAGACACGCCCATGGCTGGCTTGTTAGACAGTAAAGAAGACTTTTCCAATCAGAGCCTGCTGTTCGTGGGCAGAAACTCATGCCCAACTCCCCAAATTCTTTAGAAACACTTCTGTTCAGCTGCAACCAGATGTCTTACTAATTCTAAAATTAAGTGCAGAATGTGGAGGGTGAGAATAATATTTCTTTTTATTTTAAAAGAAGATATTTGAACATTCTTCTTCTCTGTGATCTTTCAAACTTCGGTCTTGAGTGAAAAGATAAACTACCATTTAAAAAAAAAAAGCATTCCAAAGGATTTCCACTTGAATTCAGCAATTCCTGCACTTACCCTTCATTCCTTTGCACTTTTCTGACAGGTTTGTACATCTTTTCCGGCCCCGCCTCGGCCCCAGGCTCTCCCAGCCAGGAGTAAGTGCCTTAGCACGCAGTTCTTTCTAAGGGCAGGCCAGGCAGGAAAAGCTTCCATCACCTCTGCAGGAAACTGATAGACTCACATCCCACCTCCTTCTTTGACCACCCTCTCCCCCATCCCCCAGCATGGAAAATCCAGCCTCATTGTGGGAAGAGATAAGGATGAGCTAGCCGAGAAACACTTCAAGGGAAAGCCATGGAAAGTTTGGGAGCGCTCATACTAACAGTTAGCCAGTCATTCTGAAATCTGGCTTGACTGATCCTTCAGAAGGAAGGAGGGGTCAGCAGGGGAGCCAGTCAGTCAATATTCACGTGCCTCTGCTGAGCAATGTGGGAAGTGTGGTCATAAATGTAAATACTGACACACACTTTGCAAGAAGCTCACCTCAGTTGAGTTCAGCTTACTAACAGTCATTGAGTGCCATTTGAGCAAACCAAATGCCCAGTGTTACTGCTCAGATGCTGGCAATGTGACGATGGATTTAAACAAACATGATTTTATTTTTACCCTATGGTAACTAAGAGCCTCCAGCCCACTGTTCTCAGAAACATTCTCTCACAGGGGAAATTGTCATAAAAATAATTTAGAAAATTTCCCACAATTGAAGGACATGAGTTTTCCACATAGAGAGCCCATAAGGTACTTAGGGCCATGGAAGGAAGTGAACCAACATAAGGCACATCCTGGGAAAATTTAGAATACTGGGACTAAGAGAAGATCCTAAAAGCTTCTAGAGGTAAGACAAGTCAGAGTATGGACTTATTTTAAAAGGATCAGGAAACAGACTAACATTGCCAGTCAACAGAATTCAGTGCTTCCCAATTCAGGGTGTGGGGGAATAATCCTAATGCAAAATTCTCTACCTAGTGAGACTATCAAACAGATAGGAAGGTAAAATAAAGACATATGTAGACATTCAAGTCCTCAAACTTTCCTTTCCATGCACTCTTTCTCAAGAAATTTCTAGATCAAGGAAAGGAAAGACAATGGATCCCCAAAAACGGGACTTCAACTCAAGAGATGACGGGAATCCCCACGATGTTGGTGGAAAAAAAATCCAGGATGGCAGCTCAGCGCAGCCCGGGATGGAACAGGTCAGAGGCCCTCGAGCACAGCCGCAGAACTAAGGAAGAGGAGCCCTGGTGTGTTTGAAGGAGCTGTAAGCAGGCCAGAGGGCACTTGTGGTGACCAGATCTTGATCTTCACTCACAAAAGCCAAAATCTGGATTTTTGTGTAACTCTCCAGATGTTGAAACAATAGCTTAAATTGAAAAATATAGATAGCACTCAAGTCCATCAAAACTCATTTACTGACCAAATGTGGGCCATAAATCATGAGACTTAGTCTGGCTCTAGATGCTTCTGAGCTAGAAAGTAACATGAGGAAAGAAAGCAAAAGGAAAGCACTTATTTTTTTTTTCGAGTACTGAACAGAATGACTTTGAATTAAGCCCCACAATCCTAAGAAGAAGGTATTATTGCCTCTTTTTCTAATGCATGAGAAAACAGGCTTAGACAGTGAGGACCGCACTCAAGGTTACTTGCCATTCAATGGCAGAACCGGGTTCAAAGCCCATGCAGCCCACGTCACACGCTCTTTAATTCCACCCTATTATCCTCTGTTCTTCCAGTCAAGGTCTTTGCTGCCTTCACGGTGTCGTCAGGTTTCCCTTGGATGCCTAAATTAATACTAATGGGAAGCCCCCGCTGTCAGCTGTCTCTCCCAGCTGAGTGTCCCTCCATCGGGGCTGTGCACTCATCGGGGAGCCCTTCCTGGGATGCACTTTAGAGAAGCCTGAGCGCCTTACACAGGGGCTGCCGCTCCAGAGCTGCGTGAGTCGGGGCGGGGGGTGGGGGAGTAGGAAAGGAAATTGCACCAAAATCTGACTGATCAGCCATCTGGACGTGAAACCCAGGGTCCTTGTGACTTTGATTTAATTTAGCTTTAAATCTTTGCTCTGGAAATTATCTCTCTCTTTCTCTCCATGGGCCTTCAGAGACCAGCCTTTCCCCCAGATAAGCAGCAACCCCCGAGGCAGCCGAAGACAGTAGCCCAGACCTGAGTCATGGTCACAAGGTCGGACCTCTGCAGGCAAAAGGTGACATCTTGACCTAAGTTCTGTTTCAGTTCCTGTGCCCTAAGGGGGAATGACCCCTGGCTGCTTCCTCATGAGATCAGGACAGGGGGACACCGGGAACAGACCTCAGAGCTGTGCGCAAGACCAGGAAAAATGATTACTTACCCTCACCTTGCCTCCAGCCAATTAGCTCCCATCGTGAACCCGAACCTCTGACCCACAGTGGTTCCCCCTATATAATCTGTAACCTACATGCCATCTGGGACATCAGGCTTTTGAGCCTTAGCTTCCCATTTCTTGGGTGGCACCGTTTATAATGAAATAAACAATGTGACTCCATTGCAATTCTTGCTGTTTAACATTTGGCTCTGCCAAGTCCGGGGGTGCACTCTTTCGGCCTGATAGCAGACGCCACCCCTTTGTCACGTGGGCTGAATGGGTCTGCCTTTCCAACTTGCTAGTGTTTCATATTGGATCATTCTTCTAGGGGCCAGTCCCTGTCATTTGAGGAGCTCTTCAGAGGTTCTGTTGACCCCAAATGCTTTCTTTCATAGCCTGATAATTCCCTAAAATTTCACCTTTTTAGAAGTAGTTCTTTTAAGGTTTTTTCCCGCTGGATTTGAACCAAAAGAACGAGCACAGACAGCTTCGGGAGGGTTCGCCTTGGAAAGCAATGATGAGTGCCCATTGGACCAGGGAGTCTGTTGACAAGCAGAGCAGGATGAGGAAGGGGCTCCCTGGTCCCGAGGGGAGGGTGGACGAACGGCTGCGTGGGGAACCAAGGGGCACGTCACCGCTTTGCCTGGAGGCAGCGGGACTGCGGTTTTAAGGAGAAATTCTAGCCACTCCTGTCCCCCAAGATCATTTCTCATTGTGTCTTTTCCTCCCGGAGCAGCCCAAGTGCAACAGATACTTGTCCAGGACCTAAAGTTCTGGCCAGAGTGCAAAGAGAAAGAAAAAAGACTAAAGAGCCAAAGTTAATCAGTCGCCAAAATTAAATACCTCTAGCCACCACAGAACACAAACATGTAGATCCTGCCTTTAAACTTACAATTTAAGATAGAAAGAGACACAGATGGTGCTCTCACCAAGTGAGCTACCAGCCAGGACAGGAACATTATATATGCACATATATTCACATATAGCAACACAAACTTTGTGTGCATGTGCACGTGTGTGTGTGTGTGTGTGTGTGTGTGTGTATATATTTCTCCCCAATGTGTCTCTTTAGACCTTAGACTATAAATATATATACATAATAACCTCTTCCTCATTACTGATCTGGCAGAGCCTGAATCCCATGCGCTAGGTAAGCTGCCTGTCACCTATGGTCCCCTCTTAGATTTCTCTAGCAGCCTCAACTCAGCCCAAATCTCTCCTGTTCATTGTTTCATTATGTTTCTCCCCCCATCTCATCTATTTCCTCCTTCTTCTACTCCCCCTGAGTGCATGTTGACCATCCAGAGTCTATTCTTCAAGTCTCTTATCTTTTCCCTCATAATTTTCTTTCTCTTCAGGCCGGGGGCGGGGGGGGGGAGGGTGATGGTGAGTTGGGTTGTTTTTTTCCTTTTTGGCTTTAAGATTTTTTTCTTCTGCTTGGTCTTTCAAATTATTAATTAGAATCTCAGCAGTGTTCATTCCTTCCTTCAAACTGTGTACTATTTTAGTTTACAAATCACAGTTTTTCATTGGAAAGTCTTTTATTTATTTTTTTAATCATCCACGAATTCCCTTAAGTAGTCAGCAAATACCTCCGAGGTTTCTCTGCTTGACTGTTCTGTTTGACCTTCGCCTATTTGGCTGAGGGTGCCCTTACACACATTATCCTTCATTCTGTCCTCTTTGGAGCCTCTCCCAGGTGTTGGAATTCCCATGGAGCCTAAGGCCTCACTTGTTCTGTATTTTCAGAATCCCAAACAGGGTCAATCATCTGGATTTGCATTTGGTGTTTTCTTCACCATCTGAGTGACCTTGAACATGCCCTTTAGAACCCAGGGTTCCCTTCCTTGTGTATATGTTGGGAACAGCCATACTGCCCGACTTGCCTCCCTGGCTATGATGTGAGGATCCAGTTCAACAGTAACTCCCAACTGTAGATGTGGAGATGTCTTTGTGGTTGCTGTCATTCCTAATCCCGGCTGTTTTTCCTTCTTTAACTAAAGTAATAGGGATGGAAGAGGAAATCACTTGAAAAAAATTACAAAATATGTCCAGCTTCTAGATCCCTACAAAGAAGAACAACAGAACATGTTTTTCAGAAAAGTACTCATTGATCTGTTCAGCACAAACTGTGGACAGGGAGAAGGCAGGAGACATGCAGCTGCCCAAACACACTGGCGTCTGCTCCCTCCCTGCGTACACCCCGGGAAGGAGGGGAGGGGACAGGAGAGCAACTCAGGGATCATAGAAAAGGCAGCTCACCAGTTCCCACTAACTTGACCTTGGGAAAGCTATTTTATCTCTCCGAACCTACTCTCCAATCTCTAAAATGGGCCAATACTGTACTAGCTTTGTCATAGGGGGTTAGCGAAGATAAAGTGGGATAATAACATACATATCCTACACAAAACCAGTGAAATGTGTAATAAGTACTCAATAAATGGGTTAAAGTATATATGCATTTCCCTTTCCCGACTACGTATACTACATCTGTTTGATTTTTGCTAACAGACTGGTCTTTTCTCAGGGTTCCCATTTTCACCCCCAAACCCATTCCTTACAGTCTAAGGTGGGCACAATTCCTTTCTGGAGTCATAAAATGACAGCTCTTCTTCCAGCAAGGGGCATGAATCATGAGCTTTTCCTCTGTCAAGAATAAAAATGAAGTACAATGAGCATTCCCATCAGCTGAACAAGGGCCCCAGAGAGATTGGCAACTGTCACTGTGTCATCGCTGGGACGCACTGACAAGCAGGGACACAGAGTGCCTGGTGCAAACACCGAGTGTCTAATTATGGAATCTTGAACTCACTCCCTCCTTTTGGCAGGGGAGGCCCCCAGCAGAGATTCGTGTGGACAAATAAAGCTTCTGCCGCTTAGCACTTGGCCTCGCGTCCAGGAACGCTTGCCGAACACCTGCCCGGCGCTAAGCACCAAGCATTAGAGGACTCAGGAGAAATTAAAAAGGGGGATCCCTGCCCTTGGAGAGTTTGTGGTCTGCACCGTCGAGTTCCTTCTACATGCTTGCCTTGAACTATATACATATTGGTCCAATGTGTACTCTGCAGACCCCTTATTTTACAGACTTGAAGTTAGTTTTTCAAACTCCATTTCAAACTTCATCCTCTTCATTTCACAGTTGAGGGGACTCTGAGGCCTGGAGAGTTTGTGTGACTTGCTCGTGCAAAAATTCTATTTTTTAAGGGAATAGAATAACTAAAGAGTAGTTACCAAGTACAGACCTAATGAAATTCTAAAAAAACCATATTAACTTCCTTTAAGTGCTTCGAGCATGCTGAATGGGAAATGCGACCCAGTTTTTAATCATGTGTTTTTCTTCCTTTTCACCAACACACAGACATGGCGGGGCGGCGGGGGTCTGCGAGGGCAGGCGAGGCCGGGCGCGGCCTGGCTGACCTGGAGAAGGAAGCCTCCGAGAGAGCAGGCTGACCCTCCTCTCATGGAGGGGCTCCCCACTGAGTCCCTGAACAAGCAGGGGTGGGGGAGCAAGCCCCTTGAAGGAGGATCTATTTGAGGAAATTTGGAGGCTGAGAAATTAGAAAAAGGTCATTTTCTTGCAGCAAGCCATCCAAGGCCTTCAACGGGTCTTATCTCATTTAATCCCACCGCCCGTCCTCAGGACTCTCCGCGGCGCCTCTCCCCCGGGCTACGATGAAGTATGAGAAACAACGAACGGTTCTTGCATTTGGTCAGATGTGGGTTCTCCTGCCCGTTTCCACACTAATTGGTTCTGTTCACTGGACAGACCACTGAACTGCCCCCGACCCCCACCCCGAAGTTTCCCTGTCTATTAAGTCCGGATCCCAGGTCCTCCTTGGGGGACGGGGTGTTGCTGTTTGGGAGTAAAGGAGACAGTCAGGCAATGGCATCGCCACTTCTGGGACTGGTGTTCCAGGCGACCTTCCATCTTGTGACCTCCTTTGGAAGAGGTTCAGTTCTGGGCTTCTTAACAGAAGTGTGCGGAGAAGCTAGGGAAACCTCCCCCTCCCCTGATGTCGGGGGCAAAAGCAACCACTTGCGTGTTCTCATTGCAGGGAGTGGGGAGCCACGAAATTATTCCATTTGGGGCCACATAGGCAATGTTTAAAATCACTTACATTAGCAAAAAGGGGGGCCGAATGCTACTGCAAGGTCTTGCCATTTCGTGTAAAGAAGGAAGAAGTGCAACTGAGTAATCCATTTTTTCCATTAATTTAAATGACAAATGCAAAGTCCATTTTGACATTCAAAGGTGAAAAATAATTTTGTTTTTGCTCTCTGTTTCCTGGTGTATTTCCAGTTAGGATGTAAAAATCTTGGAAATAACATTTTGGTTTTCCCAAGTGTTCACCTCATTCAAAGCCGATTAGTCAGAGAATCACAACCTGCATAAATCCATCACTGCGGAGGCCTGGGGATCTCAGAACAGTGCTCTGCTGAATCCTGAGATAAGTCTTTCTGCCAGAAACCCTATTATTTAGAAGTGCAGCAAAAATAACAATCGGAGATGACATCAGGAAGATGGGAACACAGCGCTGCTCTTCCTTGCGATCAGAAGAAGCTCACATCCGCTCATCGCTGGCTAACGCGACAACACCGGAGCCTGGGAAACGTCTGGTTGGCTCCGACATCCCTAATCTTCTGTCCTCCGGGGAAAAGTCTTTACTCCGAGGCTTCAGAAAGCCCACTGGCACGGGCACACAAACACCTCCTGGAGATGGCATGGGAATATCATGCAGTGAGCTGAGAATAGATAAGGATGCGTTTTCACACTTGCGGATAAGTAGACGCTGCTTGGAGTATATTGAACCCTTCTGTCAACAGGCCCTTTCTCGGTCCTGAGCCTCTGGCTTATTTAAAGATGTGGTGGAGAGCATTGGTCAGGGGAGGGGGAAGTGTGCAGTTAGGTAGAAGAAATTGGCAAGAGTGCAAGACAGATAAAAATGAAGAGATGAGGCGAGGCGAGAGGAAACATCTGGAGCACCTGGCAGGGGTCCTTTCAGGCTCTTCGCCTGAAGTAGCTCCCTGTTGACCCTTCTTCAGTGCGGGTCACAGTCTGGTTTTTCCTGCCATTGCAGGTTTCTCTCAAAAACAAGTAGGAGGGATAGAAAACACCGCCATTTGCTTTTAAGGCTAGCACGATGTCGTCTCAAATCACGCATGAGTGTTCTACTTCCACAATTCACAGCTAGTCATGGGTTTTACAAAAAACGGCTCCTGATGCATTCCAGGGAAACTGGTCAGGGTCTCCTTGAGTCCTTCAGACCTGGTCACAGGTCCAGGCAAAGCTCTCAGCTGTGGGCCTCGGGCTGAGCAGTCTGCATGCCTTTTATTTTCAGAAGGCAGTACAGATATCTGGAATGTTCACTGAAAGGAGTAGTTTTTAAAAACATGTATTTTATGGTGGTAAGAACACTTTTCCTTCTTATCAAATGTTTACATGTACAATATGTATTGTGAACTATAGATATAGTGTTTTACAGCAGATTTCTGGAATGTACGGTTCTTGCTTACCTAAAATTGTATGCCTGTGGATTAGCAATTTCCCGATTTCCCTCACTCCAGCCCTTGGCCCCCGTCATTCCTCTCTTTGACTCTATGAGTGTAACTATTTTAGGCTGCTCATCTAAGTGGAATCCTGTGTGATGGGTCCTAGTCATGATGGTGAATCCAATCATGATGGTGCAATACACCATCTACGACTGGCGTATTTCACTGAGCGAAATGTCCTCATCCAAGGTTCATCCAC
Organism: Phyllostomus hastatus; assembly: GCF_019186645.2. NCBI lineage: Eukaryota > Metazoa > Chordata > Mammalia > Chiroptera > Phyllostomidae > Phyllostomus > Phyllostomus hastatus. The sequence goes on along the minus strand of NW_025333833.1, from coordinate 14,862,102 downwards.
GTGACTTGGAATATGGGTGTTCCAATCAGTAGAATTCATCCGATAGTGAAGCCTTCTGACCACAGGTGGACCTCTGAGCTGGCAGGTGTTCCCAAGTCTTGCAGAGCGTCAGGCTCCAATGCTAAGCCTCAGTTTCCATGGAGACACCCCGCAGAAGTGAGTAGTTGACGCACTGCAGATATTGCTGTGGAGAAAAAGTTTCAGATGTCTTTGAAGTCAAAGAAGGCCTCCAGCAACCTATTGTCTTTGTTTGTTTATTTTACCTTTCTCGCAAAGGAAAAATTTAGACGCTTTTGTGACCCTTTTCTCTTCCCTTCAATTCAGTTTCTATGGGCATGTCAGTTCTAATATGTCAATCCTAATATATATAAACAATAGCTCCCTGTGACCAAATTAATGAAGTGGACACCTTATTAATGGCAAGAATAAGATAAATGAGTTCATGGAGATTTCAATTACAAATATTATTTTTTTAAGATTATTTATTTATTTTTAGAGGGGAAGGGAAGGAGAAAGAAAGGGAGAGAAACATCAATGTGTGGTTGCCTCTTACACACCCCCTACTAGGGAACTGACCCGCAACCCAGGCATGTGCACTGCCTGGGAATTGAACTGGTGACCCTTCATAGGCCAGCACTCAATCCACTGAGCAACACCAGCCAGGGCCAATTACAAATATTATTGTATTATGCTTAATTATACATAGAACCAAGATAAATTTTATAGCTACATATATCTTCCATATATTTCAAGGCATTTCCTTAGAAAATGGACACTATACCACAAACAATGGCCATTCATAAATTATTGAATCAAATCTTAGCAAATTCCTAACTCTACTTCATCAGAATGTTAGCATATAAAATAAGCCTAAAATAAGTTACATTACACTTGAAAATCTGTTTTGGAGATCACAGATACTAACTTTAACCATATTTATAGCTCTTGAGCTGAGTTATTCCCTTGTACAAATACTATCTTTATGAAATAGATCATTCTGTGAAAATATATTTTCTTGATGGATGAAAATTAAGCAATGTCAATGAAATACATCATTCTTCCTGTTTAACCAATAAAATGCTCAGATATTATAAAAGTATTAAATAACTATTCTGTTATCTTCTTTCTCTGCTCAGTCACAGTCATTTTAGAAAACTGGCATTTTTGTTAAAACAGTATTACTTTATTCAGAAATGGGTGGCCATTGTGGGGACGGAAGAAGAGGCTGACAGGGCCCCATTAGGATGGATCGGTATCTGGGTACAGATAATCTCCGCTGCACTATGGAATCATGCTAATGAGCGAGGACTTCTCGGTCAGACACAACCCCATTTGATAACAGTACACAACGGTATGGATATACATCATTCCATTGAATACTAACACTAAACCTACAAAGACACTGTTATACACATTTCAAGGTGACAAAACTGAATCCTGGTGACACTCCGTAGCTTGGCCAATCAGTCATCAGTGACCGAGCCAGAATGTGCACCTCAGCAGCAGAGGTTCTCGCTGCAGCAGCAGCAGCAGGCACCTCCGAGGCCAGGACTGCCTCCGTGACGCACGGCTTCCTTCGCCTTCACTCTCTCGCTCGCTCGTGTGCGGTCGAGCATTCCAGAAGCCGCACGATGTGTGCTGACGGCAGCACTGAGGGCAACAGCCTGTGGGTGTGTGCATTCTCGTCTTTAAACAGTTCAGGAATTTTAATTTAGGACACTGGTTTGTAGAACTAACCCACATAAACAAAAGGTCTTCTGGGTCTTCAACATCTTTTAAGAGTGTGTAAGGCAGTTCTGACGCCAGAGTCTGAGAAACAAAGCCTGTTATTAACCACCTTCCCCAGAAAGCCCAGTGAAAAAAAGATGATCAAACAAAGGAAGTCTTATTTTTTAAAAAAAAGCACCCCCCAAAAACAAACAAACAAACAAACAAACAAAATCACAAGAGCTTTTCTGGTATTTTATGGGGTTGGAATTTTTCACTCTAAGACTGAAGAGAAATGGCAGTTTGGTTCCCAGATGCAGTTTCAGGGCAGATTTTCCTTGAGTCCTGGAGATCTCTGCAGGAGCTGCCCTCATGAGCTCTGTTACCTGGGGCGTCTCCTTGATGTCGAATAGCAAATCTCCCTCCTCCGTGGGACCTACTGTAACACTTGGATCCCTCCAAGTCGGGGATCTGGAGATCCCTCCAGGTTGGGGATCTGGAGTCAGACTGCCCGGTTTCAAGTTCTGGCTTACCCGCCGTAAAACTGTAGGTAACTTATACTCCCCCGGTCTGAGCCCGTTTCCTGATCCACAACATATTATTTGAATAATGTATGTTATAAGGTTACTGGGAGGACTAAATGAGATCATGCTTTTTGAAAGTAAAAGAAATAAAAACCATTTAAAATACTTAGCACTTAACAAACATTTTTGTGATCACCACTATTATTGGGGGGTTCTTTGGTAGCTTTCCAGACCCCTCAGTGTGATCTTCCCCCCTAAACTCCATTCAGGCTTCAGTGAACAGTGGTTCTTCTACCACATTTTTAGCAACCAGGTGCCTTCAAATAATCAGGAAAAATTTCAAGACGCAACTCAGCGGTTTGCTCCTTTTTGAAGATCCCCTATCAAGCCAGTGACTGTGGGGAAGACGGAGGACCTTGCACCGAGGCCGTCTCTGCTGAGAGCCCTGGAGTGTCCTGAGCGGCAGAGCCCAGCTCCCTCCGAGCCTGGTTTCCCCCTGCTCTCGAGAAGGGAAGGGGTTTCTCTACAGAGTTTATGAAGCTCATGGTAACCGTGTCCTTCTGTGATGAAGTATTTTCAGGTGTAAGCATTATTTCCACCCTGAAAAAACAATAGAATATCCAATGTGTTCATGGCATTAACCTATGATACTATATTTAAATACAACTGAGCAAATTCTGCAAATAAGAATTACAAGTAAAATATCAACAAAATGTATTGTTCTTTATACTTTCCAAATAAAATATATATTTTATATATCTCAACAGATGTTTTTTCTGTTGGTATTTTATTCACTTTCTTGAGAAGTTTTAATTTGTCATAGGAATAAAATCTAATCCTAGACTGATTTCCTGAAGGGATTAGTCAACATTTATTTTAATGCCTTTTAAATCTTTGGGTTCATAAAATCTTACATCTCTCAATTTGAATCAAATCTCGATTTCCTGGAAATCCTGGTTAATGTCAACAATCCCTTGAGTCCTTGAAGACTAGCTGATAACTTGTGGGAATTTGAAGCAGATTAATTTTTAGTGATCGTGGCTTCCCCACATGGAAAGCCATATATTTTTAGCTTTGTTCATCACACACTTTAATGAGGAAAACAAAAACAAACTTTCAGTCAGCCATAAAATATTTATTGAGTACTTTCTGTTTTATGATGCTATAATATTAATAGGCTAATTTATTCAACTCAGCTAGTCCCTTGAGTCTAAATGGTGTGAATTATTTCTTTGTGTTTTCCTCCAGACCATCATTATTTACAGAGATTGCATTTGTACTCATTCATTCATAGATACTTTTCAGTGCATTTCTACTCCAGCTTCCTATCAAGCTGTCCAAAAATGTAAAGGTGAATTATATATATTCATGTATATAGTATTTGGTATATATAGTATTATTAAATAGAAAATATAGTGTATATATTATATACTCATATAAATATATATAGTCACACATACACACTTACCTATCAGTTGTACCATAAGCTTAAAATCAGCAAGGACTATATTGTCTCACACTTACTGTATCATTTCCTTCCATCTATAATACAATAGTGTTCTGCACATTGACAGAGGAATAACCATCACTGACTTGATACAGCTGTTTTGGACAGTAGAGGACCAGTGCCAAAGAACTGAGCCCAATCTATAACATTAGCTACAAATAAACGCGTCACCATCATCATTAACATCATCGCCCACTGAGCACAGTGAACCAAGAAGGCCGTGGATGGCCTCCTCCATGGTGACACGCAGGGCTGTTTCGTCCACCTGTGCTCCTCTGCTCAGGGAGGAAGAAGGGTGAGAAGGTCATGCAGAAGAAAACAGCCCCAAGGTCAGGCCTCTTCTCCATGGTTTATAGAAATGTCCTCTAAAGCTCTTCCTTGGAAAATCGGTAAAAGCCTGGGAGGTGAGGGGAAAGTAAAAAACATATAAAACTTTAGAAGAGAATTTTCAAATCAGAATCAGGTAATTTGATCAAGAGACTCCTAAGGCAGGCCAATGGGAGGCGGGGCGAGGAAGAGTATGGAAGAAAACTTGGAAGGATGTGCTCTGAGTGAGGATCAGCGGATTTCTGAGAGTGGATGAACGGGCGTGGTCAGCTACACAGGTCACCTTCCTGTGTCTGGGCGCCAGTGTCGGCCGGCTTACTCAAAGTGAGAGTTCTGTGGTGTAATTGCGACCCCATACCTTCCGAAATCTCGTTTTATACCTCTAAACTCTCTTAGATGGACTCAAATAATTTTAAATAGGAACTGAGTCTGAGATCAACTCTTCTGGGTGAGTTTGCTGCAGGGAGTCTAAGCACTTGGAGAAACATTGCAGGTGCATCCCCGGCCATGTCTTATTTTTTAATGCCGTGCCATGTCTTAGCGTTTGCTGCATCCTGTGAAACTGAACCCTAAAATCGAACTCTACCACAGACACGAAAGCCTCATGTCGATTGCAAGGAAAGTGTGTGTGTGTGTGTGTGTGTGTGTGTGTGTGTGTGTGTGTGTGTGTTTGCAGAGACTGGTACAGACGAACTATTCGGAGTCCCTTCATCTTGGTGTCTCACGTGACTTCGAATTGGGACTGACCTGTCTGCCTCTGGCGTCGTGGAAGTGAAAACACCCTTCCCGTGCGGGGAAGCGGACCGCTGACGCCCAGGGACGGAACCTGATAGTGATTCCACGTGATGTCCCAGGGGAAGGACTGTGACTATTTTTGTTTCCTGAAGGTAAGCAAGCTGACAATTTGCATTCAGAAAGATGGGTTTTTCTAAGGACAGCATGGGAGAAAAATGTTTCTACAGAAACCACTTGCTGTGTTCCTTCCGTTCAGGCAGGCCCGACTCTTACACCCCACGAGGAAGAGTGCAGGGAGTGGGCTGTGGACACGTCTTTGGGCCTCAGCTCTGTGGCAGCAGCGTCTGTCTCGAGGCCTTGAGGGGTCAAGGCTGGGGACTCACTGCGGAGAAGCCACTCCTGTTACTGCCCAGGTGGGAGAGGACAAGGGAGCTTCTTGGCTGGTGCACAATAGGTTCTCAATTGATATTTGTTAAAGAAACTACATAACTCCTGACACATTGGTTGTTAATGTTCTTTTTACTTTTTATGTATTGATTTTTTTTTAGAGAAAGAGAGAGGAAGGAAGAGAAGGAAAGAGACATTGATTTTCTGTCATTGATTGATTCCAATATATGCCCTGACCGGGGATCAAACCTGCAACCTGGGCACATGGGGACCAGGCTCTAACCAACTGAGCTACCTGGCCAAGGCGTACGTTCTTTTTTTTTTTTAAGAATGTAACATGTTTAAATACATGCGTACACACACACACACACACACATACAAGAAATTTGCAAATTTTATATCACCCTAAATTTCCCCCATTTTGTTAGCATAGATGTAGATATTTTTATATGGTTGTAATTGCGTATGTGCTCATTACAACTCAAAAGTTGTCTCGTGAATGAGTGTCTCCTCCAACAAAGTTCTTCCAGGAAGAACATCCCCCCTGTGCAGTCACGGCTGCCTCTCTCGCTTCCAGGAAGCTCGTCTCCCTCCCACGGCTCATGGCTCTGAGAAGTCTTCTCAATGAAAACCACATCTTCAAGAATGAAAATAGCTTATCTCAGTTGCTGTGGGGCATCCTGACTGAGAGTTTTTCTTGGGTGCATTTAGCCAAAATGATTTTATAGCCCTTTCCTCCTCCTTTGAAGCTAAGCAAGTGTGATCATCCTCACTCCTCAACCCACCCCCAGCCCCCCAGATACACACACTCACACGCCTTTGTTGACTAAGACGAGGTCCGGGAATACCCCCTCAAATCTCCATCCTTCCCACAGAAACATTCTCACCTTGACTTTGCCATCAGTGACACAAAAACTAAGCTTCTTGTCTTTTCAGCTGTGACTCCTTTCTAGTCTTTATTTTTTACTTAATGTGGTCTTAAATCCAAAACGGTCCACATTACATTCATTTGAAAAAAGGAAGGAAACACTAACATTTCCATTTTAGACTCATTGAAGTTCCTCATTAATCAGTCCCCTCCTGTGTGGCTTTAGCAGATAGATCCTGTCCCGAGTCCTGCCCTACAGCTGTCACAACTGCCCCGAAGGCCCAGCAGTGTTCCTGTGCTGCAAACAACCTGAGGTGACTCCAAATTTGCCTGTTTAAGAAGGACAGAAGTCACCATGAAATTACCACTCGTGGCAAGAGAGAAACCGTGTAAGCGTGGCTCATCTGAGTAAGACAGACAACCACGGCTTCCTAAATTGCAATTAGCTAGCTGACTAACAATGCAAATATCCCATAATGACTAACAGGGTCAAACACGCTCCCTCCTATTGTCCTTCGCTCTCTGTGTGCTTACTCCCTCCGTTCTCTCCTCTCTGACCTGTCAGTGCGGGTCTCTGAAGACAAATAGAATGGCGGTGGTGGGGGTGGGGGCAGAGGGGCGACAGTAACTGTTGTCAAAAACCACACAAGGTAATGAGATGAAGTCATCAACAACGTTCTACATAAACACAAGGGTTTGCGACAATAGACAGAGCTTCTCTGGAAAGTGTGTAAATCAGTATTGTATATTAAGCATGCTTTTTTTCTCTGTGCCTTACATGACCATTTCAAGATGCATCATCTTTACTTCTTACAAGCAAAGTCTTGAAGCCCCCTGTCCTTATTTAGGTATTTGTCACTGAGTTAATGAGAAATACACACTTCAAGTACTCAGGAGCCTTTTATTTCAGAGAGCCTGAAAGGTGGAAGGGTCTCCAGAGAGCATCTAGTGTGTATGTCTTCAGCCTGATTTTGCTGGACCCACAGCTAGAGATTCTGCTTAGACTGGGCAGAAGCCTGAGCATCTGTTCCTTTAAGAAGCCCAGAGTGGTTTTGATATCCAACTAACGTGGACAAATCTAGTCCAAACACCTTATTTCTTACATGAGAAACAGAGAAATTAAATAAATTCCTGAGACATTTAAATCTCTTTTGAAACTAAATAAATGTTTTTCTTATTCGGCACACACCGATCACGGCGGGTTCTGCTGTGTTAGGCAATGATTCAAGACAAACGAGACGTGAACTTTGTCCTTAGTCACCTTCCCGAGTCAAAACGGTGATCATCCCCTGAGAGTTAAGTGAGTTAACACCTATTAACAGCATTGGCAAACTATGAATGTTATAGCGATAGAACGTGTAATTAGGACTTCTCTGCGTTTGGACCCTGGCATTCTGTGTAAAACAAATCCCCTTGCACTGGTTTTTCTGTTCAGCAAATTGTGGGAAGTGTCTTCACATGCGCAGGAGCGGCCTGAGGAACCCATGCCACCAGCTGGGGAAGACCGAGACATACTGGTGCACACCGGCTGAACTGACCCTCCAGAACGCACTGCTGTCCTCCCTCAGCGGACCATGGTCTGTGTGCTCGCTCCGTAAGGTACAGGAGGGCACACGGAGAGAGTGTGGGCTTCTACTTCCCCAGACTGCCCTGCCCCACCTGCAGCAGGCACAAGGTAACAACAACCTTTGTGTGCTGATACTCTAAATGTGCATTTCCTTCCCAACAACAAGGCAATGCCCTGGGTGAGTGCTGTTTCTCAACTGCCCATTTCGACAAACCCCGACTTCTGCCAGTGATCCAGGCTCTGCAGCGGAAACTGTGCTGCCCTGGGTGTTGAAGTAGACGGCGCCGACTTCCTTTTCCATTCCCACGCCAGTGCGGGCCGTTTACTCCATGACCGAGTGCTCTGCAAGGTTAGGAAGGGTGCCCATTTTCCGCTACCTACACACAAAAGCTACCAGCCAACTCAGGGCTCGCTGGCGCCTCAGGCAGTTCTGTTCTAGTTTGCTTCTCGGTCTTTTCGTGAAGCATTTGGCATGGCATCTCAACTCCGTAGGAAACTAACTTTTGAGTTTTTTAAATTTACATTTAGATTCTCTTGTTTCCCATGTGGGGCAGACTTTTACTAATAAATGCTTAAAGAGCAGTTCCACACTTACGAGTGATTTCTCATTGCCAGAATGAACATGGACCAACTAGTTATACAAGTAGATCTTTGAATAGCTTGGGGAAAATGCATTTTATTATTAAGAACAAATGATAGAAGGAACATGCTCAATGTTGGCTGAGCTATAATGCTCAATAATGAAGCATTAGGGATACCATAGTTGGAGTGTATCACTGACGTTTTGACAACGGCCTAGAATCCTAAAGGATGATGGTCATCCTCTTCAAGAACTTATCCTTCTGTCCTAATTTCTGGGAAAATTCCTGACATGGATGGACCATAAATCTCACTTAAAATCGCTTCCGATGTGGCTGTTTATGTGAGAGAACATAGATGCAAGTACAGACGTGAGGCTGCGCTGAGGCCCCCTTATCCTCCAGTTGACCTTCCTCCTTCCTTTACTCCTGTCTGCCTCCAGGATGAATTAAACATAAATGAAATGGGCCCAGGCTGGGATGTGGTGGGAACTTCAGTCTCATGACAAGGAGTCCTTTTCACAGCGTTTCAGTCATGCGTTTCCTCTCGGAGGCCGACTGTGGAGAGAGACGATCTTCCTCCCGGACGACGCCTCCGTTCCACCAGCCTCTCAGGGCCACGGTCTTATCTCAGAGCCACTCTCCAACACCATGGACCACGCATCCGGGGCCATCTTTCAAGCTCTTTTCCTGTTTATTGCCTTAAATCTGGGAGACGGCTCACTGAACAAAGGCAGTTCCCTGGGGCCACGCAGTGTGCAACACGCTAATAAATATTCAAACCGATGTCTTTCAAATGTTATTGTGAATCATCTTCCCCTCCTTCCTTCCCATGGTTCAGTCATCTTGCTGGCTCTGGATTTTCGCCTTTTGTCTCGGGCCTCAGCTGCCTTCGGTTAGCTGCCTATGACTGCAGTTGTTTTGTCTCCTCTATCCGCTTCGCTGTGTCTCATTTTCCTGAAGTATCTGGCACCCACTTCTTCACAACATTGTCCCTTTGTTCCAGGAAAGAAATGATCTGGGGAGGCAGCAGAGTCACAGTTCCAAAGGCCGAGGGGTGACATCCTCTCTCACCTGATCTCTATTCATCTCTGGGTTTTAATTGCATTTTCCCCCATTTCTCAAGCACTGAACACCCCCGCTTTCTCCCTGACAGGAAGGAGCATTTTATTTCTCATTCAAAATGCTTTCCTACTGATCTCTATTCTTCAGAAGCTCCAGAGGCCCCTTATTACCTGTTGGTTTTTCTCGTGTTGGTTGATCTGTTGGCCTTGCTGTAGTTTATTACCTTTTCAACCTTTTTTTCCCCCTCTTTCCAAACTTAGGCCAGAACTTACAACCTGCTGTCTTTTCTCATCTTCACTATCATTATCTTCAGACCGAGTCTTCCCAAAATGGATTTTTTTTTTTTTACCAACCCCGTGCTCTTTAAAGAAACAAAGAGAATTATGTGATGGTTTCCACCGTCGGAGCGTCTGTGGCTGTTTGAGCGAGAGCTTCAAATCCAAAGCTAAACCTTGACTTAACACACAAACTCAATTGACGAGAGGAGTACCACCAATTGGCCGAGGACACAATCAGAGGGTTATTGGCAGGTATCTTCTTATCTCCCTGGTGCACTGACAAAACTCAATTCATTAAAATAATAAAAAAAGATCTTGGTCCCTCATGTGAGCGGCATGTGATTTTCCATGAACGTTCGGCTCAGAAGGCATCGTGCCTATTATACATTCCATTTATAAATCAAACGTCCCTCGCCCTGCGGCTGCACGCTGACATGTCAGCGAGGTGTGGGTCAGCCGCACACTCTTCCACGTGAACAGTAGATTAAGGCAAAGAGACAGGGAAGCGGCTCTTTTTTCCCCCCCTTTTCCACCAGTAATAGGCAGCTTGAATGTTCAAATTGGGCTGAGACTCCAAAACCAAAGTCCCATGAACCATAGAAGCAAAGAGACTTGAGATAAAAGACAGGATCTGTCTGTTCTTTTGGAGCCTTCACCTATCTTTCTCTCCCCTTCATCACGTTCGTTGCAAAGTAAAGTATGTGCGTGTGTGCGCATTAAAGAATGAATCCAGGAAAAGACGGGATAAAATCTAACCCAAGAAAGACTTTGGTTTCTGAAGCCGGCGAAGGCGGTGTGGGGCCGGGCCGTCTGGGGCTCTGGGCAGGCCGGGAAGCGCAAACAGCAAGAAGCCTTGCTGGACGTCCATCGGAGGACCCCGAGGGCCCTGCTGAGTAGCTCCGCCATGAAGGCAGCACTCCCGAGTCAGCCGGCCCTGCTTCTAAGTCCCCTCGCGGTTCCTCACTGCGTGTGGAGCTGGTTTCATCTGTAGCCTCCCATCGGTGTCAACCCCGTGTGACGCACTGTGACCCGAAGGGGTCGATTTTGTTGAGAATATGTCCCGCTGAACCAGGTGGGTCACAGCGTCCCAATCTTCGCTCCGCTGTCCTCACTCCCATCACTCAGACCTCTATTATCTTTCATCAATAATAATAGAAAACAAAACTGGAGGGCGAGCAAAGAAGAAGAAATCTATTTGTGACTTGTATTCCCTTTGGAGTTTTTTTACCTCCTGTCAGAAGGAACTGAGGTGAGGGGATCTAAAAAGAAATTTTTATCTTTTATCTACAAATACTGTGAGGTTCTGAAACTGCATTATCTTTGGGAAATGGCTACATATTGTGGCTATTGATCCTACAAATGAGGGAAAGTCAAGGAGGGAAAGGAGATATTGAAAAGTGGTGGTAAAATAATTTATTACCCATTTTTTTCAAATGTCATGTTTTAAGACTTATAGGTCCCCCTGCTCCTCATATTTTGAGGGATATGGAATAAATAATTCAGTAAAGCCTCCTTAAAAAGAAAACTAATAAAGATGATTACAGTAGACTGTACTGGTTATTCTCCTTGAATGAAATAGTGTAGAAACAAGTAGATGGCATGCCCAGCTAACAGGGAGTATCCCTAAGATTTCCATCCCAAAGACCATAAAGTAATGGTCTAAACTTCAGGCAGATTTTAAGACAAGTGGGTTGTGTCAGAAATGTTTTATTAAAGGGTTTAATTGTCATAATGGCAAGTTTTTTAACCATCTTTGATATTAGAACCAGCATTTAGTGTAGTTTTCAAAAATATATAAATTATAGACAGATTGAGCCAAATTTCAAAGGGTGAGGTCCAGATATATGAATCTGGAAAAAAAAAATCCTCAGATCATTGAAAACCGTTGAAATAGTGACTTGTAAAATTTACAGGCTTTAAATAATGAATAACGTGCAACTGCCTGAACACAGAGTTGACATTCCACGTGAGTTTTCCTGGTGACAGGAATGAAACTCTGTTGTTTATCTGGTTCCCCCTCGTGGCATGTGTGCCAGAGGCGGTAGAAGTGAGAAAGCAAGAGCTAGTTGTCCTCTAACTGGAGGTCGGCTTCCCCGGTAGCGCGAAGATCACGCCGCCTGGACTAACAAACAAACGAGCACCGTGAGCACGCTTCGTCGTTTAAGGCCTCCTGGGTCTCACAGAACTCTTAAGACAGGCAATGCTTCCTGCTGTTTCCATTAAGCACAGAAACTGAGCTGAGGGTATTTTTCTGGATGGTGCATAATGTGCATCTACTGAGTATTTTTAGTTACAGTCTGATATTGTTTTCAGGACAGTTTCTAATGTTTTAATGAATGGTGCCTACATGACATGTTTTCAAAGTAGTTATTCATCCGATTTTGCTAAGTCCGCTTCTACCTTAGCCGATGACATGACAGGGGGCATAAAACAAACAGCGATAGTTGAAACAGGACAAAATCCAATGGATTAATACTTAAAGTAGTGAATTGGCCTAGAAGCAATATTTAGACAAATAGAATATGGGCCCCATTCACTCAGGAGTGTGCTTCGCCTAGCTCAGAAGCCTTTGTCCCCAGAACATCACCCGCATGTTCATTGCCAGTATGGAAAGTAACATTAATACTGTTTGTTACTATAAAAAGTTGGGCATGCTCTTTACCCAGCTCTTTTCTTTGTCCAGTACCTTAGGTCCCTCTTTTTCTTTTTAAGGCCTCGTTTGTCAACCTACTGCACACACTGATGTTCAGAGCTTCATCAAAACACCACAATTAGTTTATCCTGTGGTTCAATCTGGTAATGAGACATGTAGGTAAATACAGATGCCCAGAATCATACAAAAGTGTAAGTGCAAGATGCCCGAGAGAGCTCCTGTCCTGAACCTTTCCATTAACAAGGTACACGGGTGAGACTCTCAGGTAACCCAGCCCAGGTAAGAATCCAGTCTCCTGACTCCTGCTCCAGGGCACTCCACAGTAAATCCTGTCTCCCAGATGGACAAGTCAGAGGGTTCAGATTAACTAAGAAATGAGAGCTACTGCCTCTTGACTAAGAAATCTGGCCCGCCAGCTTACAACCAACCTCAGATGTGCGGTCGACCGGCACACTTGGTAAAGGAGACACTGGGGCCAGCTAAAGGCCCGGGCAGGCGCGATTGCCAACGTGCAGAGAAGTGGAAAGAATAATGACCAGAAATGCCAACATTAATGAGATATTTAGAGGGAGAAAGTTTTTCGTGACTACATATTTGGGTAAGACGACATCTGAACGAAAATATAAAAATGCACTCTCAGTAACAGCACAGATCTCTTAGTTCTGTGCAACTACTGACTCCGTGAGAGCCACAGACCTATGATGGACTTGACGTCATGTGGGCTGTGTTATGTCTCCTGGTAGACAGTGATTCCTGTGGCTTTTAAAATGTCAGCTAAGTCTTGTGAACTACAATATAGTTTACCGGGAATGGATAATTATGTGAACTTTTGTGTTGCCATTGACTTCTTTCAAATTTACATTTTATATTTATCTAAGTTGTGCTTGCATAGCCTAAAATTTCCAATAGCTCAAAACCTTATTTTAAAAAAGAGGAGTCCTCTGGCTTCAAAACTGTTATCCAGAGACGGCCTCTCTCCATTCTTTTAGGTGTTTAATATACATGTATGCTAATGTTCTCTTCCAATAACTTGCTTACTTGTAACTCATGAATTTTCAAAATTAGGCATTAACAATTGCCCTCTCACCACAAAAAGGATTTAGCTTTTCTTCAACACTGCTGCACCCAGCACCATCATACATATTGTCATATATATATATATATTTTTTTTTTTTTTAATTTTACTTATTTATTTTTAGACAGAGGGGAAGGGTGGGAGAAAGAGAGGGAGAAAAACATCAGTGTATGATTGTCTCTCACACGCCACCCACCGGACACCTGGCCCACAACCCAGGCATGTGCCCTGACTGGGAATCAAACCAGCAACCCCTTGGATGGCAGGCCAGCACTCAATCCACTGAGCCACACAAGCTAGGGCTTATTGTCATATATTAATATGTATATATTTTCCCTCCCCATTCCTCTAATACAGTTCAATCTTAACTTGTGATTAGTTCATATTTAGTGTTTATATTATTATTACTATGTTTATGCTAGTCATAGATGAGCTAGTTTATTAAGTAATTATTTTTTCTCACATTTTAACATCTCTTGAATCTGGATGTGTTTTTCGACTGTGGTTGTCCAGACAGCTGTTGCAATATTGTTGTCATTGCATGTGCATAAGTTTGGTTAAAGCTGGTGAGGATGTCACCGCTTCAGTTGAATTCACATGTGATAAGCACCATGCATGTTGAGTGTGACTGCCGTACAAAATATCTCCAGAAAGATTATACTATGAATTGGCATTAAAACAAATAAATATCATGTATATAGAAAGACAAAAAAAACCTAGAGTCACTAGTGGCACATAAATTTATTACTAGTAAAGCAAATATTTGTCATTGAAGGAATGACAGCAATTCAATATTTTCTTGCAAAACATAACCAAGTGCTTGTCTTGAGATCTAAGAAAAAAAGACCCAGGAGTAGGGAAACTACCTTACATTGGATAATGAGGTTATGGAAAGGATTCCTTATCACAGCAATGTAACTGAAGACCAGAAAATATACCAAATCCCTCATTAAAAAGCAGGAAATTTCAGAGCAACAGGGATTGATGTGATTGACTCATACGTCACACAGAACTCACATCAAGTAAATGTGTCATCATGTGATTGCAGAGATTTTTCTTTCTTAGTTGTACATAAAATAATGGCTTATTTTATCATTGATAGCATCTTAAAGTCAACAAAATGTGGATGTAATATGTTGAGTTTCTATTTACTTTTTACATCCTATGATCTTCCTTCATTAGTATCCTAGGAAATTTCTTTTTTCCTAGGTATGTGTCCTAGACACCATGTCATTCCCCTTGACTGATTTTCTTGTTTTGACCTACAACATCCCCTAGTTAGTTCTGGTAAAGGGTTCATAACAGTCATATTTTTTGATACCTTGCATGCCAGAAAATATCTTTACTCTGAATGACAGTTTGGCAGGATATAAAATTCCAGGTTGGAAATCCTTTACCCTCAGAATTTTATTAATTTTCATTTTTTTATTTAATATATTTTATTGATTATGTTATTACAGTTGTCCCATTTACCCCCCTTTATTCCCCTCCATCCTGCACACCCCTTCCCACCCACATTCACCCCCTTTAGTTCATGTCCATGAGTCATACATATAAGTTCTTTGGCTTCTACATTTCTGATACTATTCTTAACCTCCGCCTGTCTATCTTCTACCTACCATTTATGCTACTAATTCAGTATACCTTCCCCCTCTCTGCTCCTCCCACTCCCTGCTGATAACCCTCCATGTGATCTCCATTTCTGTGATTCTCTTCCTGTTCTAGTTGTTTGCTTAGTTTGTTTTTGTTTTTGTTTTAGGTGTGGTTGTTAATAACTGTGAGTTTCCTGTCATTTTACTGTTCACATTTTTTATCTTCTTTTTCTCAGATAAATCCCTTTAACATTTCATATAATAAGGGCTTGGTGATGATGGACTCCTTTAGCCTGACCTTATCTGAGAAGCTCATTATCTGCCCTTCCATTCTAAATGAAAGCTTTGCTGGATGGAGTAATCTTGGATGTAGGTCCTTGCCTTTCATGACTTGGAATACTTCTTTCCAACCTCTTCTTGCCTTCAAGATCTCTTCTGAGAAATCAGCTGACAGTCTGATGGGAACTCCTTTGTAGATAATTGTCTCCATTTCTCTTGCTGCTTCTCAGATTCTCTCCTTATCTTTAATCTTAGCTAATGTAATTATGATGTGTCTTGGTGTGTTCCTCCTTGGGTCCAACTTCTTTGGGACTCTTTGAGCTTCCTGGACTTCCTGGAAGTCTATTTCTTTTGCCAGATTGGGGAAGTTCTCCTTTATTATTTGTTCAAATAAGTTTTCAATTTGTTGCTCTTCATCTTCTCCTTCTGATACCCCCCATGATTCAGACGTTGAAACATTTGAAGATGTCCTGGAGGTTCCTAAGCCTCTCCTCGTTTTTTTAAATTCTTATTTCTTCATTCTTTTCTGATTGGATGCTTCTTTCTTCCTTCTGGTCCACTCCATTGATTTGAGTTTCAGTTTCTTTCCCATCACTATTGGTTCCCTATACATTTTCCTTTATTTCACTTAGTGTTGCCTTTATTTTTTTTATCTAATTTACAACCAGATTCAACCAATTCTGTGAGCATCCTGATTCTCAGTGCTTTGAACTGTCCATCTGATAGGTTGGCTATCTCTTTGTCACTTAGTTGTATTTTTTCTGGAGCTTTGACCTGTTCTTTCATTTGGGCCATTTTTTTTTTGTCTCAGTGTGCCTGTTACATAGTGAGGGGTGGAGCCTTAGGTGTTCTCCAGGGCGGGGCAACCCAGTAGCTGCATTGTGACACTGTATGTGGAGGAGGGGTCTGAGAGGGAACAATGGCACTTGCTCCACTCTCTGCTGAATTTCAGTCACTTCCCCTGCTTCCCACAAGCAAACTGGGTCCTTCTGGTGCTGATCCCTAGGTGGGTGGGTTTGTGTACGTTCTAGGACCCTGTGGGTCTCTCCAACAAACCCTCTTGTGAGGCTCAGAGTTTCTCCCAGCACCTCAACTCCCACAGGTGTTTTCAGTTGGTGTTTTGAGGCTTTATTTCCCAGTGCTGGGACCCTGCATTGCACATTCTGTCTCGCTCCCCAGTTTCACCTGGCTTATCTGCTGGTGAATGTGGGACCACCTGGTCCTACTTTGGGCAGCCCCTCTCAGCCTGTAAAGAAAGCCAGCTTTGGGTTGAAGACTACGCATTGGATGGCAGAGCAGAGACACAGCAAAAACAACATAAGATTCTTGCTAAACAAACCCAGAGGCCTGACTACCTCTGTATTGTCCATTATGTGAGTCAAGGAACTCCTTTATTTTTAAAGCTGGATCAAATTGGGTTTTTCTTTACTGACAAATCTCATCACATGGCTACATTATCTAGATTGCCTATCACAATTATATAATTCATTATGAAAAAATGCTCCTGAATTTGTCCACATTTACCCCATTCACTATAAAAGAATGTTAAAATGAATCTGACATTAATATTCAAATCTTATTAATAAAATGCATTCGTGACATGGTATTATTTGCTGTTGAATGAACTCCTTATCTTCACCAATTGTCTGTATTAGGTAAAATAACAAATATATTTACATATCTTTGCCTAGAGACAGCACTCTCTTTTTTCTCTCTCCCTGATTGGTAGTTCTGCAGGCACAACTTTTAAAGCCATTTACTATAACACCAAAGTGAGAACTGTCAAGGAAAAAAGGAAAGAATAATCATATTCCAGCAGAACATTACTTTAATTCTGAAAATAAATACAGATAAGGGTTGCCCCACCTAGAGAATTACTCAAAAGCTTTTTGAACTTTACTGTCCTAAAGGTCAACATATTAAATAACACTTGGAGGAAGCAGCTAAAACTGTAGCTGTTCTAGTGTCTAAATAATGCAGACATTTGTAGAACAATCAAACCAGATAATTGAGAAAAATTAATACATTTTGCAAATTTATTTAATAGATAATCTTCAGATCATTGTCAAGTTTTATTTTGTGCAGTGTAACAGTTTTCAAAACAAAATGAGAAACATAAATATAATAAACATAAAACAGAGTAATTGCAAGGTCACAGTTCTGTGGTCTTTTTTCTCTGTCCACACTCACTGTCTTGGTGGCCCTACCCAGGTTCACGGTTTTAAATACCATCCATATACCAATTATCACCAGTTTTAAATATCCAGACCTGACCTCTCTTTAATCTCGACTTCCATATCAAACCACCTTTACGACATCTCCTTCTGAATGTCTAACAGAGAGTTCAGACTCAGCATGTCCAAAACTCATCTCATGGCATTCCCCCTCACAATCTGCTTTCCCCAATTTTCCCTACCTAAATGGAAGACAACTTCAATTTCCCAGTTGCTTGGGACAAAACATCAAGTCATCATGGATGTGTCCCTTTTTCTCAAACACAACTAATTGATCAGTAAGTCCTTCCTACTGGCTCTCCTATCAAAACACCTCCAGAACCTGACCACATCTCTCTGCCAACAATTCTACTGATGTTTGCTCAGTCGCTGTCATCTCTTGCTTGAATTATTGCAATAGCCTAACCAGGGACCCTGCTCCCAGCTTTTCCCCCCTAAAATACTGATCTTATTACATATTGTCAGACCACATCACTCTTCTACTCAAAATCATCAATGGCTTCCTATTTTCACTCAACATAAAAACCAACACCTTCGTAATAACCTCTACGAACTGGTCCTCTGTGTTCGCTCTGACTTCCTACCCTCCAGTCCTTCCTCATCGATCACCCGGCTCCAGCCACACTGGGCATGCGCTCACCTCAGGGACTTTCCCCCACTGCTGGCTTCCACTTCCCTTCCAGGTGTCATGACGTCATATTTGAATAAAGCCTATGGAGCTCCTATTTAAAATCGCAACTGTCTCCTCCATAACCACCTGCCCCAATCCCCTGCCATGCTGCTCTACTTTTCTGCTTTTCCTTGGCAATGAGCACTTTCTGACATTCTCTGCCCTTGTCGCATTTACTGTCTCCTCTCCCACCAGAAGATAAGCACCATGCCTTCAGGGCTCTTGGTGTGTTTACTTGTGTATCTCACACACCTTGATTCACACTTGGGACATTTGTTTCCTGAATCAACACATAAGAAAAGTAGACTGCTCTATATGCCTTATTTGTTGAAGACAAAAATGAAATAACTCTAAGACTGAAATCAAACCTGTTTTAGTTTTACAAAGGGCTTTATAATTTGCTTTATTTATTTTCCATTGGATGGAAATGTGGATATGTTTTGAAAATTCACACTGATGCGTGTAACACCTATTACTAATGGAAAAGCATTAATAAATAGGCGTCAACATCTCACACACCTACAGAGCACACACGTCTACAGGTTTCAAACTTGCCTACAGCCTCCAGCCCCAGCACCCCTCCCAGCACCTGGACTCCCCGGGCAGTCCAGGCAGGTACATTGGCTACATCCTTGTCTGGCTCTCACTTTGAGAAGGAGTTTATTTCCCCTCTAATTTTTACTCTAAAAATTTCAACCCTGAAAAAAGTTGGTGAAATGGTATAATGAACAGCATATAACTGCATCTTGTGTTGCCAGTCTTTAACATTTTGCCATACCTCCTTTCTTTCTTTTTCATGTATGTATTCTGTTTTTTTCCTGATACCATATTGCTGATACCTTGACATTTCACCCCATAATATTCCATCAAGTATCACTTAAGAATGACATACTCCTATATCACCTCAATAAAAGGATCATACTCAAGAAATTTAACATTAATATGTTATTATCCAATATAGCCCATATTCAAATTTCCTCAATTTCCCAATAATATTGTTTATAGTCATGGTTTTTAAATTTAGCTATACCCATGGGCCGTGCGTCCCATTTTGTTGCCATGCCTCTAAAATAGCTCCTTCTTCCTCTCTCCTTCCACTTCTTCCTCCTCCCCCTTTTCCTCTCCTCTTCCTCCTTTTCTGTCTATCATGTCATGTACAGTGTCCAGGCCAATTATTTCCTCTAGATTCAGGTTAAAAATCTTTTTAGCAAAACTTCTACCTTAAAGTTAGACTTCTGACGCACACTTTAATAGCTATAAAAGGCCCAGTACAGTGAAGTAGTTACAGATCTAGTCCGTGCAGCCAGGCATACCCAGGTTCAAATCCAGCTCTGTCAACTCATACACTGTGAGAAGTATTTAATCATTTTTTTGCCTCAGCTATCCTGTTTGTAAGATGGAGATGATTGTGCTACAGATCTCACAGGACTGTCATTTAATTACTTATTTTAAGGATTTTATTTATTTATTTGTAGAGGGAGGAGAAAGGAGGGAAAAAGAGAGGGAGAGAAACATCAATTAGTTGCCTCTCCTATGTGCCAACCCCCGGGGGACAAAACCTGCAACTCAGGCGTGCTCCCTGACAGGGAATTGAACCCATGACCTTTAGCTTTGTGGGATGATGTCCAACCAACTGAGCCACAAGTCGGGGCAGGGCTGTTATTTATATTAAATAGGTTAGTGTATGGATTGTGGCAGATGCTCTGTGTTAGCTCTGTCCGTAGTTTTACAACAACCTTGAATAATGTCTGTCTATTGTCTGAGATTAGGGGGAGGGGCAAGAAACACAGGACAGAAGCTTTGTATCTTCCCTGAGTACAGAGTAACTACCAAAGGCCTGGCTTAGAATTTTAACTAAGCCCCATTATTAGCGTTGGAAGCTCGGAGTGTTTTCACCTCCTCGCCTTTTGACAAATGGCATTTATTGGAGATTCAAAACGGAGAGTAAGGGGGGCATCTCCAGGCTCTCCACAGGGAAGGTTCAGAGACGAGCTGCCTTTGTCTGGAACGCCTCTAGAGGGCAGCAGAGGCACTAGCTGCTCTCCTGGCTCCTTTGCAAGGGCGTGAACTCCGCCCGCCTGCCCACGCACTCACCCCACCCTTAGTCCAGTCCACAAACCGTAAACTGGGTAGGATGTTGGCTTTACTCAACAGAATGAATAGGTGTGTGATTGTTTCTTTGGGAACATAAAGCGAATGACACAAGTAATACCAACATACATTATATTTTGGTAAGAGAGCTCATCTTAAATTTAAGTGTTTTGAAGAAGACTAAATATATCACAGTAACTGCACACCTCCTCCAAACCATGGTAACATGAAGCTCACTAGATCTGGTTCCAGCAGTCCATTTCTTAGCCAGCAGCTGAGTGTCGAGAGTGACTTTGCGTATCACTGCTGCCGGAGGCAGCTCCACACGCTGAGAACACCATCTTCTCCAAACGAAGGGAGCTCGCAAATGCCCTGCGGCTGCCTCGCTTCAAGTTTCCGACCGTGTGTGGATTTCTCTACCTTGTATCAACTTGAAGACCTTTTTGGTGCTTCTAACTTTCCGAAGTCAAGGCATCTCCTATAGTTTAGCTACTATGCGGCGTGGAAAGAGATGTCTCCAAAAATCGCAAAGCACTCAGAAATAAATTAAACTACAAATAAATAATTAGTAATAACGCGATGAGCACCTTCTCCATATTTTCTATGGGAAGGAGCGAGTAATGGGTAGAAGCATGGAGTCGGAAAGCAGGAACCCTGAACCCCAATCCCAGCTCCACAACCACCTGGCTGTGTGACGGTGAACAAGTTAAGTCATCCTGTTCCTGCTTTCTGTGCCTCCACTTTCTGTGCCTCCGCTTCCTCTTCTGTGAAATGGAGATAATACCAGGCCTACCCAATAGGGTTAGTCGGACAATTTAAGAAGTTAATAGATGTACGTTTTTAGAACAGTCCCTTGCATTTGATAAGCACCATGGAAGTGTTCGTTTTTATCACCTGGAATCTCCGAATCTTTTGCAGGCACTCCAGCCTTCCCATCCTTTTCCTCTCCAAGACAGTCCTCATGGCATAGCAGAGACTAGGATTCAACACACCTTGACAGTGTCATGCTCGCTAGGTAGCTGAAAAAAAAAACAGAGCATTCTCCCCTTCACCCAAAGCATATGGATGACAGCTATACAGCTCCTTCGTTCCCTGGGCCTCCCCACAAGTGCTCTTGCTCTGCCTACTCCTTTTCTCTGCCTTTGCGGCATCTTCCCCGGACCCGCAAGGTTCCAGCTGATCCTCTTGTTGCAGGTTGGGCTGGCACCTGTTTCTCTCCTGGTCGCCTGCTCCAGCACAGCCATTCTTAAACTCTTGAGGTCACTTCACGGGTCACCCACTGCCATGCACACACATTTCTTGTTCTTACCAAGTGGGAAAGGATAGACAAGTATTATGTATATTCTCCCCATTTTAAAACAGAAACATAGCCCTGGCTGGCATAGCTCAGTGGATTGAGCTCGGGCTGCGAACCAAAGTGTCGCAGATTCCATTCCCAGTCAGGGCACATGCCTGGGTTGCAGGCCACGGCCCCCAGCAACCACACATTGATGTTTCTCTCTCTCTCTCTCCCTCCCTTCCCTCTCTAAAAATAAATAAACAAAATCTTTAAAATATAAAAAAATAAAACAGAAACATAAAGAGAATCCATTTAGAAAAAAACTGAGTGAACTCCTTTCAAGTTTAAAATAAGAATTTTTAAAATGTTTCAGAAAACACATGGTGTTACCCCAAAACTAAACCAAGAAAATCATGTAGTGACTCAGAGAGGAAAATAATCTCTGCTTGAAAAATAGGAGATTAGGAGGAGGATGAGTGTATAGAAAGCCAGGTTGGTGTTTTACACTGACAGTATCATAATATAAAAACAGGATCTGCATGAATGCGTCTTGTTGAGAACGATTTGCAGGCTTGATTTTCACATGCTTCTCCGAGAAGTGGGCAGTTCCCATCGGTTGGGTGGTTGGGGAGACGTAGGTTCTACAAAGCGCACCAATCGTCTAACGCTTTAGTCGGTTCTGCGAGCTTACCTTGGGGGCTTGAGTAGCTGAAGCTCAGTTTCACCGAGAATTAACGGACTGTTCCTCCGCCTACATTCGGCATTTTTGGAAACCCAATCCAATTAAAATAGTTTGTGCTGTGCTTACCAGCTCTGAGATCTCAGGCGAGACTCGGTGGCCTCAAAAGTCCCATGGAGATCACTGTACATACCTGTAGCAGACAATGCAGGTGCTTCTGTCCCACCTTCTTCAGTTAGCACCCGGTACTCTTCTTTCGTGGATTCCCCCCACCTCTCCACCCCACCCACACACACCTTGCTACCCCTGTTTCGTTAACCAACGACTCTGCAGCTGGATGGAAGTCAAGCCCCTTCTCCTAGCCTATAGCCCAGGGCTGCCCTGTGGGACGGATAGCGGGATTTGGCCCTAGATGCACCCCTGGCCTGCTTCTCCCACTCCATGCCAGTCTCCCCTAGGACCACCTCAGAAATAGGCCCCTTGTGTTTGAATCTCAGTTCAGCATTTGGCTTCTAGGGACCTACGACTTCCCATTTAACCACCATAGAATTCTGAAAAAAACTGAACAAAGATAACACAGCCAGAGCACCTAAAACAGTGCCTGGCATATGGGAAGTGCTGTACGCATTTCAGTTGTCACTCTTACCTGAGATCTGACCTACAGAGCCAAGGTGAACGGAGAGAAATCCATGGGGGCTTCAGACAAACATACACCCACGCACATACAAACCCTGGAGAAGTGTTGAGGGAACTGAATAATGCACATAATTGCTTCCTTTCGCATCGCTGTTTGCACCCGCGGCCTTACTTACAAGGGGATAAATGCTTCTGGCTGAGCTGCAATACAAAGAGGCTGCTACCGTGTGCTCCCATCAGACCCACCGCGGGCATTTGATTCAGTTAATAAGTATGGACACTGGGAGACTTGAATGTTCTCTCTCCCATGTGATTTATATATGTATATATATTTCCTATACACATGAAAACTCTTCCGTTTGTCCTTTAACCAGGTGTCATGGAGTACTTCCAAGGCTTGCTTGAAGGTAAGCAGCAGGAGTCTTAAGAACGTAATTTTAAGAAATTCAAAGAGCAAAAATACACTTTGTTCTTTGAGTTTCTTAAACCTATATTTCATATCCTTTCATAATAATTTGTCTTTTATGGATAAAATATATACAAATCACTGAGGAAAAAAGGCGTCTGCAGTGACCTTGGACGACCAAGTCCTCCTGTTTTTAAATTCCACGCACAGAGTATATTATTAAGATTTCTATGTGGCAGCATTTCCAGCACAGCTCAGAAAGAGAATTTGCCACTTCTTTATCATTCAGTTCAAATATAAGGGCAAAGAAACTTACAGGATTTCTTTTTTTTTTTAAGGTTTTCATTTATTGCCTCCTGGAAAAAAAACTGGTACAGGCAGAATCCCAACATGCAAGTAGCAGTGGCCGAGGGGAACCTCTAAGTGAATTATTATGCTCCTAGGTCCTAAAAAAAAATTTATTCTTCTCCGGCTCTCTCATCTGACCCCACTTCAGACTGGCTTTTGTCCACTTCACAGCGCTCGTGCCATTAACGATCCCCTCCAGGACACGCGGGGCGCTCTCTCTTCTGCCTGCGTTCACTTTAATCTGCGTGCGGCCTTTGTTCGACGCCACCGCAATCTTCCTCCTCCTCCATAAGCCTTTCTTCTCCTAATTGTGTCTGATCCTTTAGTATTTCTCTTTTTTCAATTTTATTATATATTTTAAAAATAAAAATGAAAGCCACAATTAGAGATGAGAGAAAAAAAAACCCAAACCCAGACACTATTATTTTATTGGATTTATTGGGTCCCCCATCCCACCCAATTTTTTTCTTACTGGTTTTTACCTATTATAAATGGGATTTGATATTCTTCATTTTCTACCAAATTTTTTATCTTAATTATTTCACTCATTGCTATATAATGTTCATAAGCTCCTTCCTTAATTCCTTTTGACAATCTCGTCTCTCTCTTTTTAATTTTCTCCTCAGTGTATTCTATTTCCCCATGCAAATCCACTCCTCTCCCCCAGCAAATCCACAAAAGAGCTAAAACCTCTATCCTACATTCTCCTTTTACATCCAAGAACCCATTTTGTTCTAATAATATGAATACTATTTAAAAATAAATAAATAAATACAATTCCAACGTCCCACCAAAATATTCATACCGAAAGTCTACCTACTCTGGAAGTTAATCTGGCAATTTAAATCAAAGATGTATTCTTCTGAAATGTCTAAAATATATCTTTCCTCTAAATAATTCCCAAGATTTTTCCAGAGTTCCTATAAAGTAACAGGTACATGTAGGCATGTAATTAGTAGTTTTCAATAAGACTGATACTAGAGTAGCATTTTCTAAATTCCGTTCTGAGTAAGACGAATGCAATACTAGTAGATACTCTATTTCAAAAAGAGGAAGGGAGATTTCCATGACCAAAAATAAAAGCAGAATAAAAGTTAGGGAAAACTTAAATTTAAAAAAAAATGTAAAAGACTTTGCCCTGGCTGGTGTGACTCAGTTGCTTGGAGCATCTTCTGGTAACCGAAAGGTTGCGAGTTCGATTCCCTGTCAGGACACATACCTAGGTTGCAGTTCAGTCCTGAGCTGGGGAGCATAAGCAATGACAGAGCAATTGATGCATTTGAAAAACAATCGAAATGCAAAGGAGACCCTGTTCGTGGCCTGATTATCTGCTTAGTTATCTTTGTTACATATAAAACTTCAAAGAAGCTGGAGTTACCTGCCCTTCCTATTACCAATTTCTTTCTTTTTTACAATTCTCATATGGTTCAACACTACCTTGTGCTGTCGTTCACTGAACAACCGACTATTCATTGAGTAGCTACCCTGCTTCAGGCATCACCTGGAGCAAAACAGACAAATCCTTGCCTTCATGAGGCTTCTTACACCCTAGCACATTTTTATGGATTTCTGAGTACATGTCATGTTTCTTCTAGCACATTCTCATTTCCGGGAGGACCAAATCTGGGTCTAGGGGCTCCTGCTCCACAGCTTCGACCTGTGTGCATTTTCCCAAATAGCTCAAAATAATTGTTTGGGTCTTCAGTTAGCTGTATTTAAGAGATAACATCTTGTAAAACATTATTTGTTATCAAGCAAAGTAACAACTTCTCTTTTCCCAGCTTAAGAAAAGATATTGCATTTACCTTCCATTTTAATGATTTCCCCCAAAACAAACATTTAATGTTACTAATCTTTAACTCTTATTAGGAAAAAAACCCCAAACCTAAGATTTATTTTAAGCGTTGCAGTAACTCACAGTTACAATGATGACAGTTAACCACTTTCAGCTTTTGCATAAATTCTTCTTCTGTTGTTTTTTTTCCTCCCGTATCTTTATTCCTTCTCATAAAAGAAATAAACTACAGTGATACAGTCACATTTTATGTAAAGATTAAACCTACAAAACAGGTGGACTACGGCTTTGCTGCTTTAAATGTCACGCTTCATCTCTTCTTTTTACGGAACTCTTCTGCTTTCACTAAATGTCAGAGGGGATTTTAGCATAAAACACCAAGAATCTGGCTCTGGTGAGTGGCTCGAGTCAGGAGCCTTTGGTGACACTCTCAAATTCTGTGCCCATCCTTCCTCGCCCAGCCAGTTCCTAACACTGCCTCCACCAAAAAAGAACGTTGTTAACAGTTCTCAGCAAAATAAAAATAAGCACAACTTCTACACCTTGTGACATTTAGTACCTTTTTTTAAAATTTTATTTATTTATTTTTAGAGAGGGAAGAGAGGGAGGGGGGGAGAGAGAGAGAGAGAGAGAGAAACATCAATGTATGGTTGCTGGGGGTCATGGCCTGCAACCCAGGCATGTACCCTGGCTGGGAATCGAACCTGCGACACTTTGGTTCGCAGCCCACACTCAATCCACTGAGCTACGCCAGCCAGGGCTTTAGTGCCTTTTTTTTTAATGGAGGAAAAGACAGTAAGACTTCCCAGAAATTAAAAAAAAAAAAGCTGACAAGTCTAAATGAGAACCAAGTATGCCAGTAATGGGGCCTTCTGTTTTTGATAGCTTTCAATGCCGTGTTTAGCATCTAGTTAGCACTACTCTTTCCTGAATGCTAAGAACAAACCCAGCTTAAGTTTTGTTTCTTCATCTGTCCCTCTCTCTCCTTTCCTCTAAGTACAAGAGAACACTGCTGGTGGTTTAAGAACTGATCGATGTGGCTCTCAAACAGCTATTTATGCACCCTTCTCTGGCTTTGGTGGTCCTCCCACCGATGAAAATAGTCTCTTCGTCTATGGTAACTAACCCTGCCTCTGGTGAAAACGCTGCAGTGCGGCTGAGAGGCTCATGTCAAGTCTGTAAATCATGCATTAGGGACGCCCTTGCTGCACTTCAGCTGGAAAGCAGAGGTTTATTCCTGTCCAAGTCCACACCTTGGCTCACCAGCGAGAGGGTGGAGCTTTCCACAGTGCCTTGGCCATCTGGATTCATCAGCATTGTAAGCCAGCACCTGTGCTTCCATGATCAGGAAAGTAACGATATACTCCCCTTGAAACAACAACAACGCTCATCCCTTTTATAATACTTTTAAACTATTTCTGAATAAAGATTCTGATCTCAAACTCCTCACAGATCCACCCCCTGGTATTGTTTATTTACTCCTGGGTTATGGTGCGAGAAAGTCTAGGAGCTGGGTCAAATGTGACCCATATAACATACTCTTAACATCAGAGTGTCATCACCCGTCAGAACTTCATCAGCCCTTTCAGAATTCAGTCACTCAGAAAATGTTTGAGAAGCGAAGACATGAATATCGTTTCTCCTCAAACCAATGCCACTGCATGGGAGGTAAAGGTAAGGGACCTGAAAGGAGACACAGAGCTGGATGGATGACCCTTGGCTCTCTCTGAATACCCTTGCGAGTGCAGCAGCCCCGCAGTGACACCACAGGGGCAGAGGGGCCCAGGACCTGACATGGAGGGAGGTAAAACTAGAAACACAGAGATGGAAAGAATGACACAGATCTTGCATGTGGCGTACTCACAGGATGAAAGGTGGGCAGGAGTGAACTTGCAGAATTGGAAGGAGGTGATGTCAGCTGTCACAGACTGTGTTTTTATGGCTCACCTTGCCCCTTCTCCTTTCTCTGAACGCACGCTAATCCCAGAGCTTGATCACCGCAGGTCCTCAAATCCACACGCCCCCTCTCCGTCACTGCTGTCGCTGCCCCTGTCCACGCCAGCAACACCCTTCTTCCGGACTGTCCGATGCATTTGATTCCTTGTTTCCCCAGCCCTGCATCCACCCTCCTGTAATGTATCCTCCATTTGTGAAAATGACCTTTCTGGGACAACAATTGGATCACATCAGCCAAATTTATTCTCTGGCTCCATCGTGCCCACACATGGCACCTAACCCTGTGCCCAGAGCCAGTCGGAGCCCTTCCTCACGGGGCCACTTCTGCTGCTCCAGCCTCCCCCGAGATCCCTCATCTAGGGCTGTGGCGCAGGCAGCAAGGCGCAGCGGTCCAGGGCCTAAACTCAGCCCCACAGCCTGCTTTCAGTCCTCCCCCCACAGTTCTCCTGGACAAGTGATTTAACTACAGCGATTCAGCGTATTCATCTATAAAATGTTAGGAGGATAAAGTGAGAATATATTTAAAGTGCAGCTGGTACATAGTGAGAGCTATGTCGGTGTTTATTAAATATAAGGAAAAATAATTCTCTGGATTGCCACATCCTCCCCTCCCCTGTGAATTGATACCTTCAGGTTCTTAAATCCTTTTGGGGTGGGGTGGGGGGATTGGGGCTCTTTCCCTTGGTCAATCATTCTTCTTCCTTCTGGGTGTAGCTAAATTGTCAGGTCCTCTGTGAAGCCTTTCTACTAGACTGTACTCTTTCCCCTGTTCAAACTTCATTGTGTTATCATTTGTATCAGTTTCCTATGGCTGCTGTGACAAGTTACCGCAGCCTGGGTGGCTTAAAAGCACAGAAATGTGCCATCTCACGCAGCTGGAGGCTAGACGTCTGAAATCACAGGGCTGGACCCAAGGGCTGGACCCCAGGCCTGCCCCCTTCCAGAGGCTCTTAGGGGAAAGCCTGTTCCTTGCCTCGCCGTCCATCACATTCCTGGGTTTGTAGCAAAGCTCTCTAATCTCTGCCTCTGTGATAACACTGCTGCCTCCTCCTCTGGCTGTGCCATGTCTCTCATAAAGACACTTGTGACTGTTCTGAGGGCCCAACCTGATAATCCAAGATCCTCATGCCACCTCCAGTTCCTCAACTTGACACGTCCACAAGACCCTTGGAAACCATATAAAGTGACATTTACAGGTCCCAGGGGTTAGCGCCGGCTATCTCTGGATGACACTTTTCAGCTACTGCATAGCTCTTTGCATATAGGTTGGTCTTTTCACCTTTGAATGGCAAGGGTCTGCCTACCTCGGTGTAAGTACATAATGACTAATCGAAACCTGAAATACATGCAGAGGTACACCAGCACGGGGTACAGCTCCACCACTGCCCACGTGCATCTGTGTTCCGTCTTTGCTAAGGCTTGATTCCCCTGGGCCAGAGCTATCTCTTTGCGTGCTAATTTGTGGTAGGAAGGAAGTTTCACTCATCACTTGGATCGATTTCTAGGTCAGAGTTATTGAGCCAAGGGGACCTTCATCTTCAGGCCGCCTCCTCTGAGCTACAGTGAGGCGACGTGACCGAGAACTCTGTTCCTTCCAACCGTGGGGCAGAGGCGGTGGAAAAGGTGGAGGAGCGCTGGCAGCTGCAAGGTGACTTTCACGGAATGTGCGAATGCCGAGTGGTGAAGTGATAAGCGTGAACTGCAATAAGAGTGCTGTCATCGGTTTGCCCGAGCTGGTTTGTTGCCATTCCTTGACCATGTAATTTAAACAGTTTCCTTCGTACCTTACATTCCTAAATTCATGGCTGTTGCTTAACTATTTTCCCATCTTGAGTCACTTGGTATTCAACATAGGCATTTCTCTGAGAGGAGTCTTGGTTCTTTTCCAGCATTCTTAAGTCACAGTTCCCTTCATCACCAGAGGAAGTTGCTCCAGCTACCACTTACCTGGAAAGACAACCCCGTAGCTACACTACTGTTTTTCTTAGCTACTGGAAACCTTTCTCAGTGAAAGAGGAAAAAAATACATACTTGCAATACAAAAAATAAACAAGTAGATTACTTTGCACAATTAATCCTTGAAATGGTAAACTGTTTGCTGTTTATAACTGCTTACTTCTATGTCATCTTACCACCTTTGTGCTGGTTAGAGTCCGCCCCCCCCCCCCCGGCCAATCAGAGTTAAAGAACGATAGAGCCCCCAAATTCACCCAAGGTTTGCCAATGTATGCGCTGTATTCTGAAACTTCTAGGGTTTGAGAAATTTCTCTCATTAACATATGAATCCATCTGTAATAAAACACAATTGTTAGAATCAGTTCAGGTAGTGTGGCTGGCCTGAAGCTCAGCTAACATCGTGGCCTGGCACCTGCCAGAGGCTGGTTGGACTCCTGTAGCCTGTCCGACAAAACCACTCACCTCCTAAAATCACCTGGAGCAGCACCCTCCCTCCAGTGCTGCTCGGGTTGCTGTCTTTCATATAGGTCATACTTCTTCCTACCCATGGAACTTTGCACATGCTGTTCCCTCTGTGTAGAATGCTTGTCCCTCCTCTTCTTGATTAAATTCTATTCATCCTTTGGATTTAGTTTGGGTGTTGCTCTCTCTGGAAAGCTTCCCCAGACTAGGTTAGATTCACCTAAGTACTTGAGACCACTGGCAGTTTTCATTGCATTTGTGTGATCATGTGATTGAAGCCTGCTTCCTCCACCAGGACGTACAAAGCTCTGTGAGGGCAGGGG
This sequence comes from Phyllostomus hastatus, assembly GCF_019186645.2. Lineage (NCBI taxonomy): Eukaryota > Metazoa > Chordata > Mammalia > Chiroptera > Phyllostomidae > Phyllostomus > Phyllostomus hastatus. The sequence goes on along the minus strand of NW_025333833.1, from coordinate 14,832,125 downwards.
TAAGTCAGCTTTCAGTACCACTATATCACCAGCCCACATCACTATTGCTGGAACACAGTAAGCATGTGGTGAATATTTAAATGTTCAATGAATATGCAGTAGCATCTCCTGCTAGCTCTACCTGTCACTGGATTACTAGGCAAATTACTTAACTTCACAGGGCCCTACTTTCCTCGATAAAAAAAAATGCCTCTTCCAGTCCCCAAATTCTAGGATATTTATGATTCCTGTCTTCAGCCTATAAGATTGATTAGACTACAGCTAGAAAGCTGACACTATCTGTTATCTGCTTGCCACATATCTCCTCACGTGGAGAAACCTTATGCTAAGGAAGAAATTGGAATTACCCTTACGTATCTTTACTTCTTTCCCTAATGCCGCTGTTTCCTTCTGGCTTCCTTCGCCTGCCATTTAAAATACTGCCAAGGGTCCCTTAACTGGTTGGTGGTTTTGTGTTCAGCCCCTCCCCTCCTAGTCTGCCTGCAAAGCTGCCAGTAGAACTGGGCCTGCAATGCTGGCCTGGTGATGGCACCCCTCTGCTTGAACACTTCCAGGGACTCCCACGCCATGCCTGGGACAAAACTCTCCTCTTGCAAAGCTGCCCTTCCCCCATTTCTGCATCACTGCCAGCCCTCTCCTTGAGAACTTACACTCCACTCAGAACCGTTCAGGGGGCCCAACTGCACACTGTTCTTTCAAGTCCCCTGCCTTTGCAGTAGTTCTCTTGGCCTGGAAAACTGTTCTCCGCTCCTGTACTTGCAAAGTCCCACACGTCCTTTAGGCTCAGCTCAAACATCATTTGAAGGTGGCACCTGCCTTGACCAAACCCCCACTTTTCTGGCTGAATTTGTCACTTACTTACTGCCTGTGTTCCTACAGAACACTTTGTCCAAGCCATTTCTATAACACTCAGTGAGCTGTATTTCTTTGCACAGAGATACTTGGGTTAACAGCGTGGGCCTCAATTGCAGACAGACCTGAGGTTGAAACCCACATCCAAAACTTACTGTGGACTTGGAAATTATTCTGAGTATTAGTTGCCTAATATTGGAACGGGGAGACATTACGCCTAATTCATTGGGCTGTTGTAATTGTGGATCAAATGAGATACTGTGATTAATGCGTTAGTATAATGCCTGGCCAATAATGCTCAATAACTCACAGTAATTGTTATTGGCTTGTAAATGTGTTGATTGCAAAGACCCAGATCTATGTCCGCCTTTCTACCCCGGTGTCGGGCACATCATGGATGCTCTCAGTGAATGTTTCTTCAAATGCGTGATTGCGATAGTATTCCTGATGTATTTCTTTGAAGGAAGGCTAGAGGCTTATTCATTTAGGGAATTTCACTGAAGTGTCAGAAATGCTACTGATCTCATGACAGATTCCAAATCCCATTTATCTTTCCTTTTGCTGAACTAGCCTTGAACTTACATGGGTATCACAGTTTGGGAACAAACTTGAGTTTTAAGCATTAGCGTTTTCTGCAAAATTCTCCTTCTCTCTTCACACTTTTAGCCTCCACTGTAAGCACATCCCGTTCCGGCCTTTACATAAGCCCACCTGCACACAGGTCACATCCTTCTTTCTCATGTGAGTGAGGCCAGTAGCTGCATGTGCGCAGGACTAACGCTAACCACTGTCCTATGCGCTTTAGGTGTTTCAAGTCCTCTGGGCGACTCGTAACCTGACTGGTTATAGCCATCGCGAACTCGAGCTTAGGGCGCTGGCCACGCCGCTGCGTTGCCCCTAACAAGAGCCTAATTCCTGGAAGGCGAGGTCATGGCCCACTTCCTCTGCATCACTGTGTCCGCAGTCTCCGTGAGCTCTGCGGCCCAGGGCACTTCCGCCTCGGTCCACGCATTTACCTGCCCCTTGGGGGGCACAGGGAAGACTAAGTTCACACCCAACACTCCCCGAGACTCCCTGGGAGATTTAAAGCCTCACAAACCTCAGCACATCAAACTTTCCTACTGTAATTTCTCTTCCGTGTTCCCCGATGACTCACTCCTTCTAGGGTCTAACCATGTAAGGCTGAGAAACAGCTTTGCTCCCTTCAAGTCAGCAAGGGCAGGTCATCCTCTCTCCCGGACTAGCCGAAGGTCCAGGGGTGGCCTTGGATGCTTGTCCCCGTAGGCGACCGCACCCTGCCCACGAGGGGACGGCCTCCCGCTCTCCCCGCCGAGACGCCGCGGAGGCGCAGACGTCTCGCGCCCTCCTTCCAGGAGCCGCCAGGGCTGCAGCTCTTTGTCACGGCCACACCGGAAACCGAAACCGCCCCGATCGATCGTGGGGCGCTCGCCGAGGGTCCCACGCTCGGGGCGGGGCCGCGGGGCCCGTCCTCCTCCCCAGGGGAGCGCGTGAGGACCGGGCGGGGCCGCCGTCCCTTCCGGGGAGCGGTGGCCACCGCCGCGTCTGCTGGGCGGCTTCCCACCCCGCCCCCCGCAGCTCTGGGTGACGCCGCTCCAATAACAGCTCGCGGGGAGCCGCAGCCCGAGCTCAGCCGGCGCCGGGCACCCCTCCTGACAGCCCGGCCGCCCCGCCGCCACCATGAGGGCTGAGGGGGACGGCGGCCTGGAGCGCTTCTCCAGCCCGGGCAAGGGCCGGGGGCTGCGGGCCCTGCGGCCCTTCCAGGTGGGCGACCTGCTCTTCTCCTGCCCGGCCTACGCCTTCGTGCTCACGGTCAACGAGCGGGGCAACCACTGCGAGCACTGCTTCGCCAGGTAGGCGGTGGGCGGGCGGGAGCAGGGGGCGCCGCGCGGCGGCCGGGACCGCGGCGGCAGGAAGTGCGCGCGGCGCGCGGGGTCCTAGCGCCGGCCTCTTCGGTGGTGGCCCCCGCGGCGGGTGCGGCGGGCGGGGAAAATCGTTTTAATCCCACTCTGGGCCACGCCATGTGCAGTAGGAAGCCGAGGCCACGTTGGCGCCGCACGCCCTTTACCGCACGTTTTCAGAGTTGCTTACGCGGGATGTGCCAAGCTGGGAGGGCAGGGTACTGCCCTCAAGCGTGGGCTCGGAGCCAGCCTTGTTCCACATATGGTCACGCGCTGCCCTCTAGGTGCACTGCCAGCGGGGCCCCAGGTCCGGGCAGCCATAGTCTGTCATCTTTAACTTGTGCTTCTTGCGGTGTGTTCTGTTCCCCACAGCCCAGCTCTGCCACAGACTTGCCATTTCCTCCACGGAACTTAATGACACTATTTCATGTAAAGTGCACGGCCCCTCTTCCTTCTCAATCTCTGCACTTGGTGTTTGGGGAGAAGCTAGAGGGGCACTGATCGCATACCTGGGATTCCGAGGGACTGCACTGATGGGACACATGTAGCCCTGGTTTGGGACTGGGAAGAAGACATGGTCACCGGGGGGATTAGGCAAAACGTGTGGTTGAAAATGGCATTTAATTGTAGCATGTCATATGCACACATATTCACATACACCCGCTCATCATTATACCCTCAAGCCGGTTTCAGGCCAGAGGGGCACCTTAGAAACCACCCATACAACACCTTCTCTACCGTTTTACAGGCAAGGGAACTACTGCCCACAGAGGAAGTGTGGCTGTGTGCAGATTGTCACACCTATGCTTAAGGGAATGAAATCTATTCTTTTCAGTTCTGCCCATCCCCTCCCTGGTTGGTGCTCAGGAAAATTAGCGAGGCAGGAAGTGGCTAGGAGTCGAGTCTGTGCCTGGCCTTCCACTGCTCTCTGAGAAATGGGCCCTACTGTCCTTTCTTTGAACCTCAGTTTCTTCATCCTTTTTTTTAAGATTTTATTTATTTACTTTTAGGGAATGGGGAAAGGAGGTAGAGAAACATCAATGTGTGGGAGGGAGACACATCTATCAGTTACCTCTCGTGTGCCCCCAACTGGCGGCCTGGCTGCTGCAACCCAGGTGTGTGCCCTGACTGGGAATTGAACAGGCGACCTTTCATTGCACAGACCAGCACTCAATCCACTGAGCTGCACCAGCGAGGGCTCTTCATCTTTGAAATGGTGATTCTTGGGAGAGATTAAGTGAACCTGAGTTACTGTGGGTCCCCTTCGAGTTCAGGTCTCAAGTCCAACATTTACTGAAGTACTCAATCTCTGAGACCTGCGCACCTTATTCCACATTAAGACATAGTAAAAGAAGGGACAAAAGCTAAATACTATAATAATCTTGGCCAGACTCCCTACCAGAGCTGTCTTCCGCTTGGGGGAACCTGGAAAGAACTAGACGCAGAATCATGCCGTGGGCAGCTTAAGGGCTGTATGTGATGTGTCTCTTTGAATTGGTGAGCCAAGAGCTAAAGGGTCATGGTACCACTTTGCGACGTTTGAGTGAAGTGAGCACTGGGTTTTCCCAAAGTTAAAAAGGCTGCTGTGACTGGTCCCCTTGATCTTCTGAGCCTTGCTGTGGCTCAGAGTCTGATGCAGGGTGGGCATCTGGAGTGGCAGGAGCAAAGCATGGTCATCTACCACAGAAGGAGCCCCCCTTGGCTTCATTAGGGATCCTGGTGGTCCTCGGTGTGAGTGAAGACCGGAGTGCCAGGCACATAGTAGGTACTCAGCTAGCAGTTACCAGTCCACTCCTCAAATGAATTAAAGATCAAATCCGTCTGGGTTCAGAAGGGAGAAGCAGAGCTGAGAGCTGCTTTTCTTTATTTGTGAGTCTCCTAACTGTATCTACCCCACGCACCCCCAACCTTTAGAACAGTTGTGTACATTCAATGGCAACTTTGCATATGTGACAAAGCTTGCCCCCAGCCCCCCCCCTTTTCGGAATGACGCCTATCAGTGTCACCGGGGCTGCCACACGCATTAGGGTGGTTCTAGGCACCTCCCCCACCTGCTCTGTTGACTTAGGTGAACTGTCAACACCCACAGGTCATGTCCTCTCATTTGAAGTCAACTAAAATAACACTCAAGAAATCATGATACCGTGACACCGACGACATTAGGAATACGTTGGTAATCCACTCTATGAGTTCCGTTAAGTCTGATTAGTTTAGAGTGAGTGATTAGACCCTTCTCGTAGATTTAACACCATTTCCCCTGTCAACTGTTCGTATGCGACTGACGACAAGCCAGTGTGTGCGCCTGTCCTAGAGGAGCATGTGTTATGTCTTCACGGTGCCTCCCAGGGGTAGGAGCCGAATTCTCAAACATGGAAGCATACAGGGCAAGATGCACCCCTCCCTCTCTCCCCCAAAAAGTACTCCTTATCCTTTCTTGTGTCAGAAGTTTCAAGTCAACAATATCGCTTCGGTAAATGAGCCACTAGAGATTTCCCCTGTCGTATTAATTGTATGAGGGTTTAACTTATTTTGAAGGAAAATAAGTGATTTCTTCAGGAATAATGATGTTTTATGGCTGAAAAAAAAGGGAAGTTTCATAGGTCACCATGGAATGGAGTTATTACTGTCAGGACAATTCAGACAATTTTAAATTTGTATCGCATTTCCTCAGACTTGGTAGGTGACACTTGCGAAGATGTGTGCCTTGCCTCAGCAGCTGGAAGGCAGCTTCTAAAAATGTGTCTCCGGATCGGCAGCTCTCCTCATCTGACCTCTCAGACACATTTTATGTACGTACACACTCAGGCGCAATCACGTGTTCTTGGCCTTGGGCCAACTTTTTGTGCAGGTTGGTTTACGTCATAGTTCCAACTTAGTATTTGACACATTTTAACACTTGGCATTGTCTGTCTCAGAAGGAAAAATTCGCTGTAACGGAGTGTTCCATCTGAATATTCATTCTGTGAGCAGCTCCTCAGGTGGGCGGCTGCTCCCCTCTTGATCTTTTATTCTTTGGCTCATGGGGCACTTCAGGGCAAGAATATTGTCTTTTTGTTGTCGTTGATAGATCTTAATTTATTTATTTTTAGAGAGAGGACGGGAGGGAGAAGGAGATGGAGAGAAACATCAATGTGTGGTTGCCTTGCACATGCCCCCTACTGGGGACCCCGTGGCCCACAACCCAGGCATGTGTCCTGACTGGGAATCGAACCAGTGACCCGTTGGTTCGCAGGCTGGTGCCCAGTCCACTGAGCCACACCAGCCAGGGCAAGAATATTGTCTGTTTGTCGGTTTGTTCAGAGTATGGAGGGAAAGTAGGAAGGCCCACTTAGCTTCCTTGAAATAGAGTTGTTGGAGCCCAGTTTCAAGGAGTTTATACTATGGCCAGCTCACTCAGAGGGGTGGTTTTAGCTTAAAATGTTTGCATGGCTAACACATTCTGATGGAGATGTCTTATTTCAGCAGTTATAAAGACGTAAGGTCCCCCAGATTGATCTGGTGGCAGGATTCATCTCCTCTTCCTCACTGTTTGACCAAACTGCCAGAGCCATCTCAGTTGCTCCGCCCATCAGGAGGGGCCTGGTCCCCAGGGCTGCTGTGGTTCCCCTTGTTCCGGGAACATTTTCTGAGAGTGGGAGAGTCTCAAAGGGGAGAAATGGCTTCCCATGTTCTTAGATTATCTTGCTTTCTGAATGAAAATTGGACACTGGCTCTCACAGAGAAATCCCCCCTTCTTCTTACATGCATTTCTGTAAACATAGCACGATTCAAAAATCAGACCAAAAAATACAGACATCAGATTTCTTCTAAAAATTTACCATTAATGCATGCACAATCCAGCCATCTGTGTGTCAGGTGAGATATTGTGTTGTCACCTTCAACATGTCGACATTTCAAGTTTTCCTTTCATTTCGAGACTGCGAAGAAGGGCCTTCGGTTTGAATCCTGGCTTCGTCCCTTCCTGGCGGCTTGGTTTGGCTCCTAGCAAACTAGTTAACCTCTCTGAACTCCCAGGTTCCTCCGTCTGTACGACCTGCACGTTAACACCCACCCACTGAGCTGGTCCTCAGACTGTGGAAGTCGAGCGCTCAGCACAGCCCTCACCCGTAGGAAGCTGTCGCAGTTGGCCCGGTGTCTGGCTTGTGCTGGTTGGATGCGCTCTGCTGCTAAATGTTAACTAGTCTGATAACATATGGCAATGCCAGGGACTTTCTTAGGGTGCTGGGACTGGGGTGGGGGTACTGGGGAGGAAATACCGGGAACGGCTGGCCAGCGGAGTCTCCATTCAGGTGGTCCACTGGCCTGGAGCCAAAAGCAGCAGCTCTCCTCCTTGGGTCCCCCCAGAAAAATGATGGGTGTCTGGGGTCGGTTTTCAGTGTTTTTCAAAACCTAATAGGAATGAAATAATAAACCTATACAGGTAAAACTTTTTTTTTTTAAAAAAAGAGCCTTTTCTAGCTTCAAAGGCCTTAGGTACTTTAGTACTCTTTTACTATGACATTAGACAAATATTTGAAAAGATACATGGAGGAAAACAGAATTTTCTCCATAGCAGAGGTACCAAGGCTCCTCTCTGCTGTCCCCTCTGAGACTTCAGAGTGCCCAGCGCTGTTACACGTGTAGATTTCACACGCAGGGAACATCGTTTCTGTTACAGCGTATAGGGGGGCTCAGTGGCCAAGCCGCCCATTTGGAAACGAGTTGAGATGAAAGGGACAGAGCAACAGCGGGGTATCTTGAAGTGAATTTCAAACCCTGGTGAGTTAAAACCACCATCTAACACCTTTCCCTCCCCAAAGCAATTGCACAGAATCCTCACAATCAAAAAAAATCTGAGGATCCATATACAGTGACATTCCTTTAAATCACATTGCTCTTTGCAGCTCGTAAAGTATTTCCAGACCCATTCTTATTTCAATTCTCTCAAGGATAGCTGGGAGAGAGGGGGCCTCATCTTGTTTTATGCAGGAAGAAACTGAGAGTTGGGCAGGTGAAGCTGTGTCCTTGAATCTCACCTGTCTTTTGTCATGTATTGTCACGCGCCTTCTCAGGAGCCTTCCAATGCTCCTTCTAAGAGCACCAGTGGATGGAGCCCTGTCTCCCCACTCTGAGCGCAAGCTGCCTCCCTCTGCCCGCTTGGGCCTGAATCTCCTGTGCATTTCACACTGGGCCACCAGGACTTCATTCACCTCTGGTTTCTCCTTGAATGAAATGCAGTAGTTATCACCTCCTTTCTTTTGCGCCCCCCTCCCTCAATAGGTGATTCAACAAACTAGTGCATTATTTTTAGAAGTTTAACAAATAAATTGATTCAGCGGTCTTGGACCTTCAAGACATCTTGTAGCTGATGCTGTTTTGGGTTCAGAGATATTTGGATTACAGTGCTTTGGAATTTGCCTAAGAGCTACATAGATTTTTTTTTGCATGTGCTGATTATTATGTAATAAAACGCAACAAGAACACCAGGCCGTGGTCCTTTTGTCTGTCGTCTTAGTTTTCAGACCTACATGCTGAGTTTGTTTCTGTGCTCTCGGGGGCAGCATCAGAAGGGGACCCTTCTTTTTCTTAAACACAGCCATTCCCCAGAACCTTGCTCTGTGCAGAGTTCATCAGCGAGGTTAGGAAATAGAGTTTATGATGCAGCTGTTCTAGGAGCTCCCCGCCTGGCGTTTCTGCGGGAAAAGCAGATTGCACACTGTCTCCCGGGAGGTTCTTTAAAAATGCTAAGAAATGCCTTAAATTTCTTTGGAAAGGTCTGGGGTTCAGTGCTATAGTTTAGCAGCGACTGGGTTTTGGGAGAGCACAGAACTGGGGAGAACCTGGGGCAGCAAAGTTGTCTGTTTTGGAACCTCAAACAGAGAATCACGGAGACAGGTTCTATTTGCTTCGGTGTTTTAGGCTTACCTCGTTCGCCTTAGGTTAATCTCCCCTTGCTTTTCCTTGTCCATATGAAGACAATATGAAATCATCACAATTTCATGCCCCTTTATTTCTGCTTCCCAAGAAGGCAGTCAGTAATGATAACTAGTTATATTCCTGGAGTCAATAACTGAAGTCACTCCCCCCACCACGTGAGCACACGCATGCACACACACACACACACACACACACACACACACACACCTTTTTTGTGGACCTCAGGTGTAGAGTGAGTGAGGTGTTCATATTTTTCAGTTCCGGGCATGCTCTCACCTGGTCTGTGCAAGGCCAATTTGATTGAAGAGACTTTCTCCCGTTGCTGATCCCTTATTGCCATTTCCTGCCCCTCTCACAGACAGCCCCGCGCTGGGCTCGCCTGCATGTCTCTGAACGGGAGTGTATGTCCCAGTCATCACCAGGGAGCAGGGCAGACCTGGACCCGGGTACCTTGGTTGTACTTGACCAGATTCAAACTCTGAGCCTTCTTCTGGTCAGCCCGGCAGCTCCGTGGCTTTCCGCAGTAGTTCCTAGAAGGGAAGCCACTCTGCCCCTGACCCCTTAACCCTGGAGAGTGGCCGATTCTGGGACCAGAGGCCCCTCTCCCCTCTCAAGGGCCTTGCATTACCAGTCTCTGTATATCAACTTTCCCACCCACATTCCCAACCACCCTCTCATCTTTGGACCTCTAGCAGATCTGTGGTAGTTTAGGGTGCAGTCCTCCAGCAGGGAGCTGACTGAAATAACTGCCTTTTTAGGGGTCGAACCCATGACCTTGGCCTCATTAGCACTTGTGCGCTGACCAGTCACAAAGCCACTCACCTCACTTTGTGTAACTTCTGCGGACTCTGCTCCTCCCACCCTCAGCAGCCCTTTTCAATGGCATAGGCGTTCCCCCCAACACAATAGGATAGAAGGGAATCCGGTCTCTTCAAGGCTTCTCTGAAGGACAGAAATATGCAATTTAGCAGGAAAATAATGCCAAAAAGTCTTGAGAGCTCAGAAAACAGCTTATCTTCCTAGTTCATGCATTTGCTGAGAATCCAGCCACGTCTCTCAGATTCTTCTTCAATCAGAAATTTAAAAATAGTATGGAGCTCCTTAGTGTGTGCCAATTTATTAGCATAACATCTGGTGACTCTTATACATGAAGTGGAAGGTTTAAGTGATTAAGTGGCAATATTGATGGATATTATTAAAATGGATTAGGTTAGCTTTTACAGGAAGGAGTGGATCTGAGAATGCATTATCCTTGATACATCTGTAGTCCCTAGAAGCCGAAGCTCTCCATAGTAGCTGAGACACTGGTGTGTGTCCACATGGGCACTAGGGTGTACAGGCATGTCCGTGCCCACAGGATTCAGAATGCCCGCCCAGAAGAAAGAAGGACCACTCACCCAAGAAGCCAATTTCACACCAGGGGGAGGGAGGTGGCGAGAAAATCTGGCTGACTAACGACATGCAGTTTTTCATCTTAGCCCAGTAAAAATATCAGGGATTTGATGTCCCGGCTCTTGAGAGGAGCTGTACCACAATCTGTGACAAAGTGAAAAGAACTTGGGCTTTCTCACTTCAGTCTGTGTGGGTACCAGAAAGTGCTCTTCAGGGCCCCGGGCTCACATTCTGCTGATTTCCCTCACCGCGGTGATGTTTGTGCAGGAAACACGTGCCCTGTACCACGTGCAGAACCTCTTCCCCGCCAGTCACACAAGTACATGCTAGACTTGGAACCGTAGAACCAGCTCAAAACCGTCCTGTCCCAGGGGTCCCCAACCTCCAGGCCTCGGAACAGTGCCGGCCTGGGCCTGTTAGGAACCTGGCTGGACGGCAGGGGAGCTTGAATGTGATGCGTCTGAATCATTTGGAAAACATCCTCCCACCCCCGGTGCATGGAAAAATTGTCTTCCACGACACCTGTCTGTGGCGCCAAAAAAGTTGGGGACTCCTGTCCTATCCCATTTGAGGAGACGCTTAACCGCTTTTCAGATACAACAGGTCATTCAGCGAAAGCATGCACCAGAGGAGGGCACTTTGACCTCCAGCTGTACCCAGCTGGCACCAAAGTCTAGCCCCTGCCCCCAGGACCAAAGGACTGGGACATAACCAGAGCTTGAGCACCGGAACGCTTTCAGAAGCCAGAAAAATCTGGTGCGGATGCCCCTTTACCATCAATAGCCAAGTTCCAAGGTCCTCCCATGAACACTTGCCCTGCCAGCACTTCTGTATACCTGTCCCCCACCCCTTAAAGCCCTAAAACCTAGTCCAGCGAGCAAGACGGATCTGAGGCTCCTTTATGTCACCCATCTTCTCGGTTGGCACCTTCTCGGCCAATAAACTTTTCTTACTCCAAACCCTGACGTTCTGAGTTTCGGCCTTTCAGAGTGCCGGGCACACAAACTTTGCTTCGGTGACAGAGTGCCGACTGCTGTTCACAGTGGTGGCTTCAGATGTTCCCCGAACCTCAACAGTAAGGCGTTTACTTGTGAGCCGATGGTCAGCTTCCTGAGTATGTGTGTGTGTGTGTGTGTGTGTGTGTGTGTGTGTGTGTGTGTTTAATGTACACAACCAGTGTTTATTTGGCGGAGCACTTGCAGGGTTCTGAATCCCTGGGAGGCAACTGTGAAGAAAGGATACAAATCCGGAACACTGCAGAGCTAATATCCGAAGAGGTTTTCTTCGCCTTTATTTTGCCCGCAGTGCCTTGAACTTGGTATGGTTTCAGCAAATGGTGTGTTGAATGAAGACAGTAAGGTTTGGGGTTGAGTATTTTCTTCTATTTTGTTGAAACCCGGTGATCCATGCATGTCATAAAGAAAATTTGGTCAACCAAAATGTTTCACCACACACTCCAGTTCGTGACTGGCAAAGAAAGGGAGAAGTTTGACCAGATAGTATTTAGGTCTCCTGAACCTGCAACCACCCCGTATTGTAGTAAAAGACCAACAGTTTGAGGTAGACAGTTTTTAGGAGTTAATGAAATTTACTCTCCACGTACACCTGAGAAAATATTTCTAAATGTCACCCTTAAAGGCCTTTAGGGTTTTTTCACCTTAGAAACTTTAAAGCTCACACGGTAGTAGGGACTTAGAAACACTCTGCTTATTTCCTTCACTCTTTCATTGATTCGGGCACGTGTGCAGACCTTCCAAAACACCTCGCTACTAGACCTTTTCTCGGTACAGGAGGGGGAGAAAGAAGTCCAGCTCCCCCTTCTCTTCCTGTGAACCTCCAGAGGCGGCCCTGACGGAACTGTGGGGTCAGGGCTGCCTGACGGGGGCCCCCAGGACTGGGCGGTGATGTTTCAGTCCAACTTGCTCTGCAGCGTTGGTTTTGCTCCAGCAGTCCCGAGTTGCACACGCACACACATGTGCACACACATGCATCTGGCCAAGTCCCCCGTTTATCCCTCTTTGCCCAAATGGCTCTCAGGTGCTGAGAAGTCCATCCTGATTTCTGCAGGCTGGATCAACTCCCTTCGCCTTTGCTCCCATAGCTCCTTGTGCACCCGGCCTTCCTCACACTTGCTCCCAGAGCACAGGAACCACTCTGACCTCATCTTTGTAGCCCGGGCACTTAGCCCGCGGCCTGGCACTCTCTGACCTGAGTCAATATTGATTAAGCAAATAGTCTCATTTGTGTAACTGATTTTACCAGTGGCTCTCTGGACAGGCCTTGTCATCTACCTGCATAGACAACTCTGTTCATTCTTGGAATTGAATCCTCGTGGATACGTGCAGAACCCTTTGCTGATTCCCGTTTTCTGTAGGATGGAATCTTGACTGCTCCAGTCCTCCCTGTTCAGTGCCCTCCCCGTCCTACCCAGTGTGACCCCTCCCTGCTGTTTACTTCGACCCCGAACGTAACCCGGGTGGTCCTTGCAGTGTCCCACAAAGCTGCCCTGTCACTCTTCATTCCTCCTGTCCACCTGTAGCCTACACGGCTTTCCTCTGCGTTATTCCCTTCCCCAGCCCCATCCCAGGGAAGGCCTGATACCCCAGGTCTGTTCATCCTCAAGAGACACCCAACTCAACTTACATCTCTATCCCGAAGCTTCCCCTTACGTGTTTAAGCCCACACATCTCTTCACTTTACTCAGCTGCGACTTTCTATCTGCACATATCGGTGGCAGTTTACTGTAGTATTTGTGTTTGCCGAACACCCCGCTGCCCCAGGCACTGCGTTCCAGCCTGGGGGTCCAGAGGTCACTGGGATGACGTTCCCTGGATGTGCCCTTTGTCTGTGTCTTGAATGAGCTCAGTCCTAGGAGCAGCTTCCTTCTCTCAGTTCGGTGTCATCTGAAAGCAGAGTCATCTTGCCCGATATGTATGTTAATCACTGTCATGAAGGCAGGGCTTATTTCCTCAGAAAGCCCAATTTTGATAAAAATATCATTCCTCCAGAGCTTGGCACAATACTTCACACATAGAAAATGATACTCTTGGGATAGAAACTTCTTGGCTCAGGTAGATTAACCTACTTCTTCCCTGCCTCATGTGCTAAGTGATCTGTATTCAGAAATGCAAATGAAATCATTAGGGATTGAAAGACAAATGTCTGCTTTTCCACAATGGGTTGGCCGCCAGAACACAGGTGTCGTGAAACCCACCAGCTCAAAGCCAAAGTGGGAAAGCAAAGACTCATATCAATATCATCATCATTGGATGATTAGATTCTGCCAAGTCTCCCACTCTGGCCATCTGGTCTACCGGTGTGGTAGGATCAACAAAAGAACCATTGGAAAATTTGAGGAGGCTGCTGAGGTGGGGGAGCGCTCCTTCACGTGTGCCTGGGGCTCGGATAAGCTGGAAGCCGGACGTGAGTGTGGTGTCACCATTGATACCTCCCTGTGGACATTTGAGACCAGCAAGTATTATGTGACCATCATTGATGCCCCAGGACACAAAGACTTAGGCAAAAACACGATGACAGGCACATCTCAGGATGACTGTGCTGTCCTGATTGTTGCTGCTGGTGCTGGTGAATTCGAAGTAGGCATCGCCAGGAATGGGTAGATCCATTGCTTGCCCTCTGGTTGACACACTGGGTGTGAAACAACTGATTGTCGGTGCTGTGGATTCCACTGAGCCGCCCTACAGCCTGAAGAGATACAAGGAAATTGTTAATGAAGTCAGCACCTACAATAAGAAAAGTGGCTACAACCCTGACGCAGTAGCATTTGTGCCAATTCCTGGTTGGAATGGCAATGACGTGCTGGAGCTGAGCGCTGACGTGCCTTGGTTCAAGGGATGGAAAGTCGCTCAGAAAGATGGCGATGCCAGTGGGACCACGCTGCTTGAGGCCCTGGATTGTATCCTGCCACCAATACGTGCAACTGGCAAGCCCCTGCGTCTGCCCCTCCAGGATGTCTGTAAAAGTGGTGGTATCGGTACTGTCCCTGTGGGCCGAATGGAGACAGGTGTCCTCAGACCAGGCGTGGCGATCACCTTCGCTCCAGATGACAGTACAACTGAAGTCAAGTCTGTTGCATGCACCCTGCAGCTTTGAGTGAAGCTCTTCCTGTGGACAACGTGGGCTTCAATGTCAAGAACGTGTCTCTCGAAGGTATTCGTCGTGGCAGTGTGAATGGGGACAGCAAAAATGCCCCACCAATGGAAGCAGCTGGCTTCACAGCTCAAGTAGTTATCCCGAGCCATCCAGGCCACGTCAGTGCTGGCCACGCACCCGTGCTGGGTTGTCACACAGCTCATGTTGCTGCAGATTGGCTGAGATGAAGCAGACAGTTGGTTGTTGTTCTGGGGAAAAGCTGGGAGATGACCCCGAGGGTCTAAAACCCACAATGCCACCACGTCAGTGTGGTTCCTGGCAAGCTGGTGTGTGTTGAGAGCTCCCTTGACTGTCCTCCTCGGTCGCTTTGCTGTTTGTGACAGGAGGCAGACAGTTGCTGTGGGTGACATCAAAGCAGTGGACAAGAAGGCAGCTGGAGCTGGCAAAGTCACCAGGTCTTCCCAGAAAGCTCAGAAGGCTAAATGAATATTAGCCCCAACACCTGACACCCCAATCTTAATCAGTGGTGGAAGAACGGTCTCAGAACTGTTTGTCTCGACTGGCCATTTAAGTTTAATAGTAAAACACTGGTTAATGATTACAATGCATCGTTAAAGCTTCAGAAGGAAAGAAGAGAGTTCTGTGGACCGTTTGGGGTTTTTTTTGTGTGTGGCAGTTTATAAGTTATTAGTTGGTAAAATCAGTACTTTTTAATGAAAACAGCTTGACCAAAAATCTGTCAAAGAATTTTAAGACCATTATTCAGGACAGCTCGCCTGTTTCTTGGGCAAAGAGTTAATACTCATGTTTGGCTGCGGAAGGCCTGACCATATTCTGGAGCTCACACTTCACATTGGGTTTTAAAAAGCATTTTTACATATTTTCTCCTACTTTGTGGTCAGAGTGTTGAAGTGAGGAGTACTATTAGGGGCATTTTAAGTTTTTAAATAGTTAAATTTATGTGACTTCGGTTTTGTCCTTTTCCTTGTTATTGAATCACCGGGGGAACCTAATATTATTGGTATTCATCACAAAGCACAGGTGACAACGTCTCCGTGCGTGGCCCCTTTAGAAGCAATGGTGCGTGGCACGTTCTGCCTGTTCCTGTACAAGAGAACTGGGTTCAGGAGAAAGGCATTTGTTGTTTCTCTCCTTTCGACTTTCCAATCGGTAGGAAACGTCCTTCTGATTTCACACAAAAGTTAAGGAAGAAAGTGTTTCCAGAGGCAAATGTTAAACTTTAAAGAGCATACACCCGATCTTCGGGCAGGCTCGAGACGTTCGGGTTGCACAGGTCCCACAAGACGAGGCGTGCGTGCAGGTGTCATCCGGTGGCTGAGAGCATCCTTCAGCGGTCCCTGGAGGCCTTCCGTTTTTCTCTTCTATGTGTAGGCTTCGAGCATTTTCTCTGCAAGGCGAAGGTGAACGCCATGTCAACCAGAGCCTACATTAAAACAAATCCTAAATCAGCGTCGCCATTCTTTTTCCCTTTCTGAGCTTGACTCAACTAGTGAGGTGTGGAGTCACACATGTAATATTTTTTATGTGGATGGAGGAGTAATTGACAAACACAACTGTGCCCGTTTAGAGTGCAGAGTGTGGTGGTTTTGTATACAAATGCACCGTGGAATGATGACTGAGATCCAGATAATTAACACAGCACCACACAGAGTTAACTTTTCCGTGTGTATGGTGAGAATGCTTAAGATCCACCCCCAGCACCTGTCAAATACACAATACTTTATTATTCACTCTAGTCACCATGCTGAACGTTAAAACCTCAGGATTTATAACTAAAAATGTGTATCTTTGACCTACATCCCTCCAGCACCCCTGCCCCCACCCCCAGTTTTATCATTTTATGGCAAGGCCAACCATTCATTGCCGGGACCACCAAGGCCAGCTTTCTCCTTGTAAATCTAGCTTCTATTCCAATAGTTGGAGAAACCTATTATTTGCTCCCTGGCTGCCCTAAATATTTCCTGCCTCCCCTGGAGGCCCCAGGGCTCCAACGTTTAACAAGCCCGAGAACAAAGGCAGGTGCGAAGGGGAGGGTGCAGCCAGGCTCTGGGAAGAAGTTCCCCCCTGCCCATGGGTCCCGGTTCACTGCTACATTGTGGATTAAAGTGATATGGAGCATCTTTCACTGTTACACAAAAACCCAGAGCCTTCGTATTATCCTTGTCCCCTGACTAGGGTTATAATAGGGTTCCATGACAATTCCTCCAATTTTTATTTCCCTCAAATAAAAATTTGCTGGTGTAACCACTCTCTCTGGGTGGGAGGCTAACTTTGTGTCTGATTGTCTTGTTTCAACCCACGGCGAAGTGATATTGCGCCGCTGGACTTTTTTCCTTTTCTCTTTTCCGCCTGGCCGGGGCTGTCTCTGTTAGGCGGCGCACACTTGCCACTTCTTCTGTCGGCGTTAGTTAAAAGTAATTGTTATTGCAAACCCCCTCCGTGCCGGAATCATTTTCTTTCATGGTGAAACCCACCAAGCGTTCGCTTCAGTAGCAGAAAGTAGGGAGCTCACAGGATCAAACCCTTTTCATCTAGACCAACAGCACCCCCGGCGACACATTAACTAGCAGGAGTTGTTAATTACATCTCTAACTTGTTGATCTTCGTGGCTTCCGAATTTTAAAAGCAAGAAAATTAATCACTGCGTGTGTCTCCTCCCGTAAGAAATGACAGGCGCGTGTCTTCTAAGTTCTGTTCCCGTCACTAATAATCAAATCCCTGCATTTTTCCTGTAGCATTTCTTTCTTCCCTTTGTGAATTTCTTAAGTTCAAAGAGCCCTTCCATTCACAGCAGGGTAAATGTTTGCCCATAAAACAAAGGCTTTAGAAACATAAATCCTCTAAATATGAGTCTGAGTGAGGGCACACCGAAGATATTTCCGTGGTTGACTTCACTTTAAAAAAGAAAAAAGTGAAGGCTCATTAAAAGTGTAGTCCCAGGCAATGTCAACTTGTATTTTCTCATCTAATTTTTATAACAAACCTGTGAGGCAGAGGCTCTGTCTTTACAGTGGAGAAAACAGGTTCAGAAAGGATTAGCAATTTTCCCAAACTCACCTGGAACCTCGAGCACCCGAAGGGGAAAGGGATTTGCTGTCCACTCTCAGCAACTGGTTGCTTTTTCTCCTTCTGCACTCAGGGGGCAGCCTGGCTCCCGGGGATCTAAGCACGTTCACAGATAACCAGGTAGCTGACGCCAGAGGCAAAAAGGTGGGATTTCAGCCTAAATTGTGAAGTGGGTGGCAGAGGGAGGTGGACAGAAAGCCGAGGCTGTCTCTTCAAAACTCCTTTCTGGCTTCTGGAATATTATCTTGCCGTGGCTCAAACACACGGTGTCCGCCACCTTATTCTCCCGAACAGCCATCATCAAGGGAGCCAAACCACCCAATATTCCACCCGGTGCATGCCATTCACTGCTAAGACAGGTTACATTGTAGAAACAAAAAAATCTGCATTGCGGGGAAGGATGCTTCAACATGTCAACAAATTCTGCCCTCGAAAAGCACTCCAGCCCAATGGATGACCGTGGGCCTAGGCACTCTGGGAGCACATTAGAATCTCGTGGGGGAGCTTTCTAAAGATCCCCACACAGACGGATCACATGGGAACGGCTGGGCCCTACCCCAGCCCCGAGGGGCAAGGGCCGCCGAGGGTGAGACACTCGGAGAGGTTACTCGAGACTCACCCTTCACTCTCTTTGAGTTCCACTCCTTTGGGGTTGTTTCATCAGTTTACATTTCGGTTCATTCCTGCCAATGACCTTTAGGGAACTCTCTCCGAGGAGAATTCTATTTTCTTTGTTTTGCAGTCTTCCCCCAAACCTAGATAATTCTGATCACGTTACATGGCAAATGAAAGATTTACGGCTGTGTCTTCTGTAGGAACAGAGTTTATGCCAAATGCCTTGCATACGCCTCCACTGAAAGTAGATACCCCGTATGGAGTTTCTCTCTGGCTAAACTTCTCAGTCAGCAGTAGTCAAACACTGGGTCTCTTTCTCTCTCCTCCTTCCTCGCCCCAGCACATGCACATACAATGCAGGTACCAGCTCAGCACATTTTAGTTTGAGTCTCAACCAGTGGACTTATGAAAAGTTGACCTCTTTCCCTGGCTGTGAACAGAACCAAAGCATGCGATGTGTCGGGATAATTTCAACAGTGATCCCCCGCCAACCCCACCTCACTTCACCTGGAACTGCGCATACCAAAGCAGATCAGAGTAGACTCCTTTGCTGTCCACTATCAGTAACTGGTTACTTTTTCTCCTTCTGCACTCCGGAGGCAGCCTGGCTCCCGGGGATCTAAGAACATTCACAGATAACCAGGTAGTTGACGGCAGAAGCAAACGTACAGTGAAGTCAGCCTGACAGCGTCAGTGTTCTGTCACCCAGTTCTCGGAGGACCTGAGCTGGTGTGGACTCACCCAGTGGCTGTCTGAGGAACACTTAGACGCACCACACATACTGAGTGACAGGCACTGAGTGACAGGCAGGGACCTTCTTTGCACTAACTACAGAATCAGTCCTTATTTTATTCCAGCCCATGCCAAGTGAAATCAATTCCCATGTCACAGTCAAGGGACCCTCTTTGTGAAAGTGCTCCCTCCCCAAATCTCATTTTGCAAAATGATCCTGGATGCTTCCCTTTGCATCTTTGAAGTAACATCCGGGGGATACCATTGGAGCTGGGACATAATGCGGACCAGAGGAAAGAATGCCTTTACTCATGCTTTGTTACTGCTGTTGGCTCATCCGAACACATCAAACACATAGGTTGATTTTGCTTTATGTAGTATGTGCTCCTGGATAATTGTCAGACTACTCAAGGAAAGATATTTGTGCATGATGAAGACAAAATGTGCACCTAGATGTTTAAATTCGGATTCTGCTGCCTACTCGTGAATGACCTCATTGGGGTGGATGTTTCTTCACCTTTGGGATCCTCCTTATCTTCATTTGAAAATTAGGAATCTTCTTCATGGAGCTGATGGGATCATTAAGATAGACCAGCCATTTTCAGACTTTTTGGTCTTGGATCCTTCTCTGTACTCTTAAAATTTGAGAGTGCCAAAGAGCTTTTGCTCACATGGGTTATATTTATCAATATTTACCATATTTGAAATGAAAACTGAGAAAAGTATGTCCTTCATTTAGATAACAACCATTACTGTTGACAGCTTTTGAGAACTATTTTCCAAAACAAAAGAATTAGTGAATAGTGGTATTGTTTTACAATTTTGCAAATCTCTTTAATGTCTAGATTTCCAGAAGACAGCTGGATTTACAAATATGCTTCCGAATGCAGTCTGGGGCATTACGTAGTTTGGGCTGAAGTGTACGGAGAGAGTCCGCCCTCAGTTAGATATGTAATTGGAAAGGCAGGGGTATTTTAATAGCCTTATCAGTTAATTGTGGCTTTCCTTGATTCAGCACCAAAACTCAGCTGGTGGTATTATCTCAGGGGTTAGTTGTCGTGTGCATCCTGAAGCCAAGTCTGTTAACTGTATGCACTCTGCCACATTAAAATCCCCTCGTCTGTCTGGTACTTTGAATGACTCTGGGGTGTGCCTAAACATCAGACACTGGACATTTAGAAAATATTGGTTCACGAAAGTAGACAGCCCTCCTAAAAGGTGACTCACTTCATGAAACCAGATGGAAGCAGTCACAACTGTAATCTCATCAGGTCAGAGGCCGTCAAGCTCAGGATGGCAGACACATGTTTTCCAAAATTCTAGTTTCTGCTGGAAAGCCCCATTTTTATCAGCAGCAACAAATATTGCCAATTGTCTTCCTGGAAGTGATAGGCTCACTTCATTCATTTAAATAGCAGATCTTCCAGATACTCAAGTTTGAGTAACCACAGTTGGTCTAAAGTTGTTCTTTCTAGAAAAAAAAATGCAAGAAAAAGCAGCCCATCCTGTTTGCAACTGCAGGGATCCCACAGGCTTTTCCCGGAGGCAGCCATCGTGCTGTGCGTTCTGCTGGTCCCCTAACAGCATATCTCAAAGATACATAGTGGAGAGTCGAGATGGGATAAAATTAATATTGTTACTGCTTCCTCCAGGGACATCCTGAGGGAAGCTGGCTTTGCCCCCTTTGCTCTGGGAGCGTGAAGTGGAGACGACAATGACCCCTGGGGTAGTTTGGTGCCGCTGATTCGATTTGTACCGAGACCCAGGTCAAGGCTGTAGTATTATTTCAAAAATGGTTTTGACCCCCCCAGCTCCCTGAAAGGGTGTCTGGGACCCCAGAGGTCTGCAGACCACAATTGGAGGACCGTTGGGATCCTTAGTGGAAGTGACGTACCTTATTGTCGACACGTAAAAGTTAGCCTTTTCCTTTGTGGTTTGTGGCTGTGGACGTGGTGACTGGATGTGCTGAGAAGCCTGGCCTTTGGGCAAGTTATGATTTCGATGGCACCCCGTGGAGTTCCTCCCTTGGTCACCAGAGCCCCACTGGCTTTTCCCTCCCTGGGATGGTACCTTGAAGCTGCAAGAAGCTCAGAGTCAGAGACTGCAGCTCTTCTAGCCTGCAAACAAGGCTTGTTTCGTGTTAATGTTACTGCTGGCTCTGTAAAACCTATGGAATCCTTGATTTCTGTACGGCATAGAGTTCATAAAGATATTTTGTGATAATTTCCTAATCTTTCCTTTCAGGGCATTTTCAGAGGCTCTTCTGCAGCTTTGGGTTCAGGAGCCCTTGAAATTTGGCAGAATTTTCCGTTGTTTCCTGGGGGTGGGCAGAAGGCGGGTTGGTGGGAAGAGTGAGCAGCTCCAGTCAAACTTACAGAGATCCTGGGGCCCCTCCCTCGCGTAAACGAACACTAACAAATGACTTCGGACATTTTTACGGGGTGGCATCGACCCGCCCCTTCTCCATTTGCAAGCACACTTCTTTTTGGGAAGAACTTTGGCAGTTCCCTCCCTGGCCTTGCCCGTCTTTCCTCTCCCTCCCCTCGGCATTTCTTCAGGGCCCTCATCACCGAGCACTTGCTTACCTGCCCCTTTGGGGCTGTTTCTAAGGGCGCCTCTGTCCTCTGTCCCTAGTTGGAAAGTGCAGGTGAGCAAGGAACACGCGTCTCATTGGCTTTACATTCCCAGGAGCAAAGTCAGAGGTTGGAACTCTTCAGTTAGCGCCTTGGGGGTATTTCAGGCCAGAGAATGAATACACCCGGCTGCATCCGTGGGTGGGTTCCTTTGGGAACTGTTGAGACGTGCGAACCCGGAACGTTTATTTATGCCCCGGCCGCAAGATGTGCTTTCCTCCCACCGGTTCCTCGGGCAGCTCCTCGGAATCCAAGTGCTGTCACGAAAACGGCGAGGCGGCCCATTCTGTGCCAACAGTAGCATTTTTGGCACGCGTTCTGGATTCCGTGGGCGTAGTGTGGGGACTACCACTGGCTGACAAGGACCGAAGGAAGCTTCTGCAGTGTGATTCTGTGCACATGCTAAAACACCAGCTCCCCCGGGGGCTGCAGGGAGGGGGCGACGAGGTGGCTCTGCTCAGCGCGGCTCCCCTGGCCGTGGCAGGAGGCCCGCATGGTGTAGGCAGAGCCACAGGTCAGCAAGCCGGCTTCAGGGCCGTGCCTGAGAATTAGACAGGACGCTCCACAGACCGTGGTCTGATTGAAATGACGTGGTTGTTCCCCACCTCCAAGCAATCTTTTAAGGGTTCTGTCATGTGTGGTTCAATTCGGCAGCTTCACGGTTTTTCAAAAAGCCGTGGCTTAGCTAACAGCACAAACACACACACACGTAACAGTCAGAAAGCTACGTTATCCCTGTTCTTTACGGGAAGCGAATGATATGGCGGCGCACAGGCAGTGTTGCCCTGGTTAGGAAGAGGCAGAAGAGTCGCCCAGTAGCACACTGAGAAAGTGGGCGTATGGACCAGTCGCATCCAATCATGTTTTATTCAAGGGCATGTCTCCACCGCTGGGTCGCATTTGTCTCAAACTCGGCTCTCTGGACATTTGAATTATTGACGTACTCAATTTTACCTCCTGTTTCACTGGTGTCTCCGAATAATAAAGCTGCCACTCACACTGCAGTTTGCAATGTACCCCCCGTCCTCTGTCTTTGTCAAGTGAAGCCTCCGAAATGGTCTGATGTCTGTCCCTCTTTAGCAGGTGAGCCAATCAGGACCTAAGGGCCTTTGACGTGCCCCAAACCCCTGAGGAATAGCGCAGGTGACGTGGACAGCTGTGTGTCCCAGCCCAGGCGCGCGAGTCCAAGAGTGTGTTGCTCGCCATTTGGGAGAGCGCCCTTCACGCTGTCAGGGTTGGGGGGCGGGGGATGGCGGACTGTGCGCTGTTTGACCAGCTCACTCCTCCTCAAGGGCCGAATCTGGTCAAAAGCTCCTTTGGGAAAATGCCACTCACCAGCGGGAGAGGAAGGTAAGAGGGACCTTGGCTCTGCTTCCCGACCAGATGGCTTTGATTATCGCGTGATAAAAATGTGCGGCTTCGCGCGTCTGTGCCTCCCGCCACTACAGTGCCCTTTCTGTTTTTAAGGAAAGAAGGATTGTCCAAATGTGGAAGATGCAAGCAGGCATTTTACTGCGATGTGGAGTGTCAGGTAGGTGCCGGGCCAACTGGCAGGGAGGGCCCCGTTGCCTGTGGAAATCGGGACCCCCCGCATCCTTCTCTTCCTCGTCACAGCTTCCCCCGTGTCCTCCTGCAGCCAGGGCCGGAAAGCTCTGCTGTGGTGGAGGATGTGGCTGGACACCCCTGGGTGCTGGCCCAGGACCAGGGCAGTAACATTTAGGGGCCCATGTGTAGGACAGAAAAGAGGAGCAGGAGGCGAAGGGGGAAAGACACGAGGATAACCACGTTGGGCACGAGCAGGTGTGTCTCCAAGGTCGACAGTCCGCCCGCAAGGCCACCGGCAACAGATGGAATGTGCAGAGATGACCGATGAGCAGTGTTAAAACACTGTCTTTAAATTTTTTTAATTTTTACCTTGTAGGCCTGTATTTTTATAAATCCCTCTAGCAGGCCACACGTCACCCTTGGGCTGTTTGAGCCCAGCCTGGTTCCAGCTAGACTTAGGTGAGCCCCGGCACCGCCTTTGACCGGCCAGAGAGCGGCTGCTGCAAACTCGGACTGGGAGCTGGGGCTGAGCAGGGTCAGGAGGCTGGCTACGTGCGGAGCACAGCCCGTCTGGTTGGGTGGCTAAGTCTCGAGGGGCCCCTGTGCCACGGGAATGGGGAGCTTAAGGAGGAGCTCGGAGGAAGTCTTGCAGGCTCATCGGGGGACCAGCAGTGGTGTCTTCCAAACGCCCCTGCTAGATACAGTTTCCCAAGTGTTCATAGGCAATTCCACAGAAAAAGCGTTCCAAGTTCTGACGACCTGATTTTGGGGAGACTATGACCTTTGATCTCTGTATACTTTCTCCAGTCTATTTTTTTTTAATGGGAACCTATTAATACACCTTGGGAAATGCTGGTGCTGTTACACAGTGTCTCCAGCTGACAGGGAGTGACTTGGAGGCATTCACTCCCCCCCATCTACCCTTGATTACCCACTATTTTATCTGATTCCTTCTTCTCTCCCCAAGCAGTTGGCCTCCGAATGTCCCCATAGAGCATTAGGTGGCACTGGGAGAGGTTGCTAAGCCCTTATGTCATCTGACTGTGGCACTCCAGTCGCAGCGGGCCCTTGCCAGAATGCAGCACAGGCTGTGCCATTGGCAAGGGAGTGGCTCCCTTGGCCCCGAAGGCCACACGTACTGCCTGCCTCCCTGGGTGTCCCACGGCAGGCTTCCAGGGGTGGTCGACCCGGGCGACAGCGAGAATGTAAATGGGCTTGTCATTGAGTGTTCGGGGAGTGTGCCTTCTTCTGAGGAGGAGAGATCGTGCTTGGCTCCCTCCAAGTGTGGCTAGACTACCCTGTGGTTGGACTGCTGCCGTGGTGGGGGGCATCTCGAGCCCCGGGACTTCCACGGTGTGGTTCCAGGCCTGACAAGTTAGCAGTTTCTATATTTAAGTTAAACACTTCTAGAAAAGTTGACTCATTACGTTCCGGTTCTTTAGACAAGCAAGGTAGTAAATCACATACAGTTCAGATGATATGACACAGACCGGCAGGAGGACGTGAGCCCCGCTCTGCATTCACTACCTCTGTGAACTTGGCAATGCCAAGGATGTCCCTGCGTCCCAGTTCCTTCATATGTAAACAAGGACAGCAGTGCCCATCATTACGAATTGTAAGGACCAAGCGATACGATAAATGTGAATGTTCTGTGTAAACTCACACTGTGTACAGGTGTGAGGGCTTGTGGAAAATAATGTTGCAATAATTCAGGCGGGACCAAAGCTGAGGTTTATGCAAAGGATAAAGTGTATGGCGTACTTTAGAGGTAAGGGGGCTTTTTTTTAAGCTAAGAGAAAGCATGGATTGTAAGACCTTGGGAACACTAGTGGTATGCACTGTACGGCTGCTGCTTATCACAATACAAAATGAGTCTTCACTTCTGTAACTGTAAGCCCTGCGTTAATAGGGAACATCAGGATGCGTGAGGTGCTGAGCTACCTACCTCTGGGTGTCTTGAGCCTGCTGCTAAGCTCTCTCCCTCCTCACTCGGTGAATTTAATAACGCCTCACTCGGTGGCATTATTCTAATGAATCACTACGGTGCATGCCGGGGTTTTGAGGTGGCCACGTGGTTTCCCCTGCCTGGGAGGCAGGACCTGGTCTCCCAGATTTGCCGACTCAGAACCTCACAAAAGAGCACACAGTGAGGGGCGCCCTCTCTTGGGGACCAAGCACACCAATCCGTGTGCCTGTTTATTACTCGACAACAGGCGGATGACAGTCCGTACATTCTCTTCCTGTAGTCAAATTGTACAGGTGGTTAAATCATAGTGAGATTGCTTGGAGAGCAAGGGACCCCCGGATGGAGGATGCAGTCTGGTGACTAAGTCGCATTCAGAGGCCTTAGGCCGGGACAGCTTGCTGGGTTCAGCCTCAGGGCAGGTGGAGTCTTCCCTGCCCCTCGCCCAGTTCCTGGGCCCGGGCACCCTCAGCCCTGGAGAGTACTCGTGCACTTCAGTTCTTCGGTGCTTCTGTTAGGTGTCTGGTGCCCAGAGGACCCTCTTAGAGGACCAGTGATAACACAGCTCCCGAAACCCCTTGTTTCTAAGGGTGCTAGGCTGGACTCGACCTGTAAGTTCCATTTCGGCTTCATCTGTCTCCTGTGGTTGAAGGAGGAGGCTGGTGGTCTCTAACCTTTTCCACCCTTTAGTGCCGAAGGACTGAGCCCGTGCAGGGCAGTGTGGTGTGAGGAGACAGAGCGTCCTAAGGATTAAGTAACAGGAAGTGCCTGGAAACCACTGGCCCGAAAGGGCTTTGCTTCTTTGCTGGGTAGGCACAGGCTTCAGGGAGGAATCTGAGGCATTTGCTCTGGATTAAGAAGCTCTCCCGGGATTCCGCCTGAGGGAATGCTTGGGTGGGGTCAAAGCAGGGGCTCTGCCGCAGGACAAAGATAAGACTAAGGGAGACCGGAGTGGCTACCAGTGTGAGGAAGGTGCTTAAGTGATTGAGTGATTCTCTGCTTATGTTTAGCGAAACAAGCCAGGCAGTGAAAGACGAATACCATATGATCTCATCTTTAATAGGAACCTAAATAACAAAACAAAGAAACAAGCAAAATATAACCAAAGACACTGAAATAGAGGACAGGCTGACGGTGACCGGAGGGGAGAGAAGAGGGAATTTAAGGGGGACAGTGGGAAGGGTTCACAGGAACAAACTTAAAGGACACATGGTCATAAACTAAGGGGAGGGTGGTAATGGGAGGGAAGTGGGGGTGGGTGGGAATGGGGGACTGGATTGGGAGTAAAAAAGGAGAAAACTGTATTTGCACAATGATTAAAATTAAAAAAAAAAAAAAAAAAAGAAAGCCTAGCCCTGGTCCCTAGTCCCTTATCAGGGCCTTCGTCACAGCGAGGCCCCACCCCCCTGCAGTCCTCAGGGCTCAGTGCCTCCCAGCAGAGGGTGGGACAGGAATGAAGATTCTCTGGTCCAGCCTGTCCGTAGATAAGAAAGCCGTGTCCACCCTGGCTGGGGGACCTGCCTAAGGCCACACAGTGGCGAAACTGGGACCGGCCTTGGACTGCCCGAGGAGCCCTGTCACCACTTCCCGACACTGTGCGGGGACCCCCTGGGCCCCCTCAGAGGAGAGGCTCCGTGGGAGTGGGTCAGCGAGAGAGAAGCGGCCTTCAGTGGAGGAGCCCCTTCCCGTGTTTGCTTTGCCAGAAATCTCCCGAGAGTGCCAGCCACACGTCCCTCCCGAGGGAGGGATTCCGGTTTCCGGGGAGTGCGGGGACTCAGGGGGTCCCAGGCGCGCTGTCCACTCTCCCCAGACCCTTCTCGTGAACCCCAGTGCTTTAGGATCTTGCCGTATTTTATACAGTTTGGCCATGTCTTGTCCCATTTCCTTTCTCCTCTTCATTCACTTCACCCAGCGTGATCCTGCCAGAGGAAGTGTTTTAATTGATGATGCATAAAAGGGTAATGGGAGGGAAATATGAATGAAATAGAAATCCCTTTTTAGTTAGGCTTGTTTTGTGATCTGTGTGTGTTTTAATGAACTATATTTATTTGTATAGGTATGCCTAGAAAGCTAAATGTGTTGTTAACTCACTTAGACTTCATTAAATTGCACCATGACATATTTAGGAGAATAGTTTTAGAAAGTCAATAGTTTTAGAGGAATCACTGGGGAGTGGAACCTTCTAGGGTGTTATTTCTTAACATTAACAAACAGAAAAAAACTGGTTGTGTTTTATTAATGGAGGTGATGGGGTTGTGAGTGCCTTTGAAGGGGCATGCCATGGCTGGGATTAAAAGAAAAAAAGAGTATGTGTGAGGAGCATGTGGCTAAGGATGTGAGAACGTCCTTGACTTTTATCACCCAGAAAAAAACGGAAGTGTAGAGAATGTCTCAGAAATGGTCATATGACCCTGTCATGGTCCTGAGTGACGAGTGAGTGGGGCCAGAGTCAGAGGTTCCATCTGGGTTCAATTCACTTTGGTCTGGCAAACACAAGAAGCATCTTAAACGCAGCCACTCGTTTTTAAACAATGTTCAGAAGCGTTTTTGCACGTCTTAGAGTAGGAAAAAGTGTATGAATGACTCAGTGCACCCCATCACTCTTATGGGGAACACGAGACAAAGCACGTGTCCTCGTGAGGAGGGTCCAGCGGCGTCGGTCATCGCGGTGGGAGCCGGTCAGTGCGCATCTGCTTCCGTTTGCACTCCTTCTCTCGAAGGCAATGGCAGTGGGAAGCAGAAATCGGATGGCATTTTCTCACTCGTCCACATGTGAGGGAAGCCCACAGACCTGTGGACCAGTGGGCTGTGTCTGGTTTGAAGGCACCATGAGAACTAGAGAGATATCTAATGCGAGAATTAGAGAAGGGGACTTGGCAGGAAAAGCCCAGTGGCCTGAGCCAGAAAGACAATGTGTCCTTCGCTCTGCAGGCAACTGGATGACCTAACAACGACTCTTCTCTTCCAGGGCTGGAAATTTGGGCACCAAGAGACAATTTTGTAACTCTTTATGCATGCATCTCTAAGCTTTTTTGTCCATGCACAGAAAGGAAAGTCATGCAGAGTTGTTAGTCCATTGGCTTGAAAATGAATTAGAAGTTTAAAGGTACAAAAAGAATCCCTATCTTACTTTTATATAAGTTTACTTGTTTAAGTTTAGTGCACAAATAATCTGTGCTTCTTATAGAAGACTCAGAAAGTCTGGACTGCGAAAACAGGAAGAGTACCCATAATCTAGCCTTTCCAGAGAAAGTCACGAGTAAAGCTTTGGTATACATCTCTCTGAATCTTTCCTGTGCGCTTATTTGTATATTATTTTTCTGGAAAATTGGATTCGAGTTTACATAAAATGTTACAAAGATTGCAATCAGGGCAGGAGTAATAATAGCTTGAATTTTGAAGAAAATAGGATTAAAAGTTTTAGAAAAACTGGCAAATGTTTTAAAAAGCAGAAAGGGTTGCAAAATCACTCTGTGTACAAAGCAAGTGCTAATACTATATATATATATATATATATATAAAGGCTAGTCTAATTTTTCCTATTTTGTCCAAGCTGATTGTTTATAGTATCTTATGTGTAAAACTGGGGCACATTCCCTCAGTCAGGTTCTCCAAGATAATGTGGGCCATCACTTTCCAATGGAAAGTGAAAACTTACCATTATTCTGATCAGTTCCCTTGAAGAAACTTATTCTCGGGGTGCTGCACTCCCTGGAAGCTGCCCAGCGCCTGCTTTAACTGCTCGGTGGGATTGTGTCACATCCTGGGCACTCCTGCTTCTACCTCGTGGTTTCATGAAAGCACAAACTGCAGAAAGTCAAAGATTTCGTCTCTCATCCCTGCCTCTAGGGTCAGTGGCAGAGCTTATCGAAGGAATGAAGGAATGAATGAGTGAATGAGTGAACGGACCCGTCACCCAGCAGTTACCACCGTCTGCCTGAGGGGGCGCCATGTGTGCCAGGCACTGTCCTGAGTGCTCCTTGTGGGTGAGCGGATTCGATCCTCACACGTCCCTGTGCAGAGACAGGAAGGCCTGATTATCCTTTGCAGGTCCCGTATTTCTCCGTAGTCTTCAAGCTTTGCATCTGATTATCGCCGTTGGAAGGTGTAAGATCACAAGCTCAGAACTCTGGACCTGCTAAGTAACTCAGGGATCATGTTATTTGCGGCCGTGGCCGCGGCCACGAAGGGACTGAGAGGCCTGACTTGTGCCCCAGAGCTGCTGCCCTGCAGGGCGGGCGCGGGAACGCAGGCTTCACGACCTCGGACCAGCGACCTGCCTGCCCGACAGCCCTCTGCTCCCGCACCCAGAGCGCTCCTTGCAGTTAGGGTGCTCTCCGTTTGAGGGCGTTTACATCAGTAAAGGTCAACATGGTGTGTTATTTACAGCAACATTTATTTTGTGCTAAGCATATTGATAAATAATCAATAAATCACATTAAGAAATGTTAATATTAAACTTTTTTCTCCCAAGGGGGTCGTTGTTAAACACTAGAGACCTCACCTACAGTTCAGAAAACCAACATCTTTTTTTTTCTTTTATTTATTTTTAGAAAGAGGGGAAGGGAGGGAGAAAGAGAGGGAGAGAAAGGTGTGGTTGCCTCTCATATGGCCCCTATTGGGCAACCACAACCCAGGCATGTGCCCTGACTGGGAATCAAACCAGTGGCCTTTTGGTTCTCAGGCCAGTGCTCAACCCACTGAGCCACACCAGCCAGCGCAGAAAACCAGCATCTTAAAGGTCCTCTTAAGAAGGCCTTTGCTTAGAGATCTCAGGGTCATATGGACACTGGTTCTCGGGTGTTGATTATGCATCTGTCCCCAGCTGCTGTGTTCCCCTATTCCTCAGTATCCTCGGCCTTGAAGCCCTCTTTTCTCGCTCTCTCTCTGCTTTGCATCTGAGGAGGGAGCTGGTTTGCCTGCAAGGAGCTGGGCCTACCTGTTCCTACCTCTTGACCTCATCACTGTGCTCTTATTTTAGGCTTTCGCTACAAACAGATCCCCTTCTCCCTTGTGTATAATCTTGTCACTTCTTTGTCTGCCTGCTCTTAGGTATATTTGGCATGGTGTCATTTAACTCTGCAGATCGTGTAGGCACAGACCTTGAGCCAAGGGTCTGTGTCATGTACTGCATTAAATCATTGAGTGACACTGTGTCCTTCCTTCGTGGGAGTGGGGTGTAGGCGAGGAGGTAGGGAGACATCTTCATTCATTCAGCGGCTTTACTGCATGCCTAGGAAAAGTCAGGCACTGTTCTAGGTCCCGGGGTTATAGATGGGAACAAAAGAGACAAAGTTCCTTTACTTCCGTGGGGGGAGGAATACTAAGCTGGAAACTAACATATATGTAATTTATCAGGTGGTGGGAGGTTCTAAGAGGAAACAGGAAGTGCTGTTTTGGGCCGGGTGTTCGTGGCAGGTGTCTTGAACAGGTGCCCTTGGAGCAGAGACATGGAGTGGGGGGGGGGCGATACAGGTATCTAGGAGAGGAAGGCTCCATCCAGCCGGGAAATGCAGCACGCGAGAGAGGTCTTGAGGCAGGACCACGCTTGGTTTGCTCGAGGGACCCCAAGGAAAGTGTGGGGCCCATGTGCTCAGGAGCTGGTGGGAGTTGTGGGGCGGGGTGGGGGGTGACTCCCTTCACCTGTGGCCTCCCAGGTCCTCTCACCTGGCAGTGGACTCAGAGAGAGAGAGAGAGAGAGGGAGGGAGACACAGCTCCACGGTTGCTCTAAGCTGAGACACCATCAGAAGGCTCTGTGCCCGGAGATGGCATGAGCTGAGTTTCGTTGAGCAGGAGGGTGGGGCCGGCTGCGCTGCTGGCCACTGTCGGTGGGGGTCCGGGGTCGAAGGCGAGGTTAGTCACCGCAGAAAGAGGCGGTGATTCAACAGGGTGGTGAACGTCGGGTGTGAGGGAGACTGAGGCAGCAGGGAGGACTCCAGGTGCCTGGCCTAAGCATCCGAAAGAAAGCACTTGCCGTTTCTGAGGAGGAAAGCCTAAGGGAAGAATGGACAGCACCCACCTCCAGTGGGAGGAAGAGCGTCTGGAGACTGCCATCCGTGTACAAATGTGCTCTGATGTTCCCCAGATAAAAAATGGGCCCCCTCCACCCTGCACCCTGCAAAGCCCCCATGTCTCCCCATTTCCATGTCTCCCTCCCTCCCTCTCTCTGAGTCCACTGCCAGCAGCCTGTCACCCCTCACGCTGCCACACCTGGTGTTTGTCAGAGTCGGCGATGACCTCCACGGTGTCACCTCTCAGTCACCCCACATCGACCCTGTCACCAGCACTGCCCTGGTCACTCCCTCCCCACTCCTCACTCTCTCCCATGGCATCCACAGCACCTCCTGTCCTTGACCTCCCCCCGGTCTTCCCGGACCCCATGCCTCTCCACCCTTCCCATCCTGAGTGTGTGTCCTCCACCTTCAACCAGGACATAGAAGCTTCAAGACATGGCAGAGAAAGGAAAACCATTTTCCCGTTTCATCAAGTGAGTCTTCAGGCAGTCCATAGGGGCCCCCAGCAGACTCCCCGCGGGCCCTTCACGAGGCCCCCCACTCGTGTTTTGTTTCTGTCCCTATCAGAGGGGACGAGTTGCTGGGCACAAGCCCGGATGTGTGCCCTGAAGTGAGACCAGAGCCAGGACAGAGGGCCACATCCGCGGCTCGGACCCAAAGCCCTTCCCGAGGTGCCTCCACAGCTTCCCCGGATACAGAGAGGCGGGCGGGCGTGTCGTCCGGAAAGACGAGAGGCTGCAGAAGGACGCGAGACACTCGTGAAAAAACACAAAGCGAATTTTCGCATCCTGGCGACCTTGGCCGGGCCTGAGTGCATGTTATGCAACCCTGTCTACCTTAAAGGATGTTTTTCATCTCCAGCCGTTGTGAGCATCGTCCTGTTCTCCAAAAGGAAACACATTTCACTTGACCTCAGCCGGGGGGACTTGTTGCATCCTCTCTTCTCAAACTTCGTTCCAGTATGTGTGTGTTCAGAAATTTTTTTTTAACCTTCCCAGAAAGAAGATTGGCCCATGCACAAGCTGGAATGCTCTCCCATGGTTGTTTTTGGGGAGAACTGGAGTCCCTCAGAGACTGTGAGGCTCACGGCAAGGATCCTGGCCAAACAGGTGAGGGCGCGGGATGCCGTTCAAGTGCATTTTATTTTGTTTTTGTTTTTTTCCTTAAAGGTCAGAGGGACGAGTAACTGGCCAATGGTGATCATTTCTTGTTAATCCTTCCTGGACTGCATTCCCCACCGCGTCCGTGTGGACGGGGCTGGGAACAGAGCTCCAGCTGCAAGCTGGCCTGCCACCCACCCTCTGCAGCAGGGTGTCGCTCACCCCAGGCCAGGAGCAGGGCCCCAGCTATTACACTGTATGCCTTTTTAATGAGCTAGGATCACATAGAAAAATACGGCATTTCAAGGCATGAACACCGGATTGAAAACAGTGAGTGCATCGTAGGGAACCAGACTGGCCTGTGGAGCACTGAGGTTCCCCTCTCTCCTCTCTGACTCAGAGAGGGCACCCCGAGCCCCTGGCCCGTACAGTGTCCTGCCCTTCTTGTCTCCTTACGAGCCCTGTCTGTCTAGGCAGGGGAGGGGTGGGGTGGAGCAACGGGGGGGGCGGGCAGGCGGGCAAAGGAGAAGAGAAAGCAGTGGGCAAGGGGAAGCTGAGGGAACATGGCGGTTGACAACGGGTTCCTCCAAAGATGATGGAGGAACAGCCCGTCTGTTCTTCCTTGTTTGCTCAGTCCTTACTGATCACCGGTTAGTGAGACGCCTGATCTCCAGAGCACTGAGCTAAAAAGGGGGCAGGGAGCCACCCAGGACCTGTCCTTGTGACACAGTGAAATAGGCCACAGGAGACTTACAAGGTATTTTTGTCCACGGAGCTGCTTGCTAGTAAGCAGTTGGTGGCAGAGCCTGTGTACTGTAAATCTTTTTTATTTTTAATTGATCTTTAGAAAGAGGGAAAGGGAGGGAGAAAGGGAGAGAAACATCAATGTGTGAAAGAGACATCGATCGGATGCCTATCACACACCCCCAACCGGGGATCTGGCCTGCAACCCAGGCATGTGTCCTGACTGGGAATCGAACCGGTGACCTTTCAGTTCACAGACCAGTGCTCAATCCACTGAACCATACCAGCCAGAGCTAAATCTTTTAAAGCCGAAATTTCATCCACCTCTTCTTTATGCATCCCCCCTTTTAAAACTTTTTTTTTAATCTAAGCCAAATGTGATCTTAACGATTACCACACACCTGACCCCAGACTAAGTTGGGATCCTGGGCCGCGTAAACAGAAGTAGGTCATTTCCGAACTCTGAGCTCACCGTTCCGTTATGCTCAGCCGGGGTCAGGTGCTTGCCGAAATGCCACTGCGCCTGCTCAGGGGAGCCAGAGGCATTCAGGGCGCCTGCAGAAGGAGGTGGAGTCCTCAGACTTGTTTTCCCTGGAGGAGGTTAACTCTTGGATCCCAGCAGTCATCTTTAAGTACATGCAGAGCACTTGGTCAGAAGGGAAGGGTAGGGGGAGCTGGTGTGACTTGGGGAGGCATCCGGGTAAATGAGCCCTCGAACTAGATCCGTGAGCACCCAGGGAGGATTGGCTGACCAAGCTGCTCGCTCCCCCCACCCCCCCACCCCCACTCAGCGACGTTATTTATAGCGTTGTGGTTAAGAATTCCGAAGAAGCTGGTGCACTTTCCTGAATGAAAAGCTTTCCCAGGCAAAATGAACTACTAATCTTATAGAAACATACCCCGTGAATGGAAGATTTCTGCTCCCCAAAGGAACTGTTGAAACGTTTCCGCACCAGGAGGCTCCTCCGAATGCTATGATGAGTTTATACCAGTTTCATTCAACTTTTATTATAATTACTGCGACTCCTAATAGTCTATTAAATGAAAAGTTACCTGGCCACATTTTCATCTCTCTAGGACGCGGTGATTAAAAAAACAGACCATTTGTATTCCAGTAGCTTGCAAAGGATTAGGGGAGACAGGCCACCCAACTTCCAGGGGGAAGCTTAACATGTTAACTAGAGAGGTGAGAGCGCCCTGGTAGACCACCTGTATCCCCAAATTGAATAGCCAGATGACAAAGACGTGCCTCGGGCCAGCTCTTGAGCTCTGCGTTTGAACTCTTGTCAACACCAAGTTTATTCATGTCCTCAAAGCCTGGCGGGTTTACTATTGTTAGCTCCTCTCGGGATGTCTAGAACAAAGGCAGCAACACATTTAAAGCGAATCTGGGCTCACAGACACAACCCAAAGTGTTCCCTTTGAAACACAGAATTGGAGATCATTTTAGCTTATGCTTAAAGAAAGTGTAAAATGGATGGGGGGTTTGATTTTGTTCCTTTTCAGAAGGAGAAATAATCAATCGGCTGGTTCATCTGTAGACTCAGTCCTTTTCAAGTCGGGGCCCTTAAAAAGTTGTTTTCTAGCCGCGGTTCTTTCCCATAACAAGCATTTCTGAGCCTACTGTGTGCATAGCATTATCGGGGTGTTGGGAACACAGCAGACGCTTTAACAAGCTTTTCAAAGGAGTCTTTGGGATTTGGACCTCGGGCAAACGCTCTCAGAGCCCCAGCGGTGGATTCTTGGAGGGCTTTCTCTACTTCACGGAGAACTGTTGCTTTTTCTTCATGTCAGTGTAAAAGCGAAAGCGCACTTTGCCTTGGTCGCTAAAATCTGTACCTGTGTGATTTCTTCCCCAACGACTAGAAAAGCCACCCAGAGAGGACGCCTTCAGAGAAACTGTTGGCCGTGACGGAGTTCGAATCCCGTAAGTGCCTGGGACCGGCTGAGGAGTCGTTTTACCTCCACATCTAACGCGGACGAGGCAGGACTGGAGACAGGAAGGGACAGTCTGTCTTAGTGCTGCTGGTGGTTTTATAATCAATCGCTTTTATTTGGGCTTCTGTGCTCGTTTGAAAAATGACTAACTTTTTTGTCTGAGCTGACAGGATTACTCGGAAGTAATTAAGGGGAAGGAGGAGCTTGAGGAATGAACGATCGCACCCCGAGCTCTCTCCCGTGTACCCTCCTGGCACGCAGAGTATTTCTGGATCTCTGCTGAATTGCAGCCCTGCAAACAGCTGACGTCCTTAATGAAAGACTTGAAATCAGAAGCTCTCCAGCTTCTTGACCGAGACACAGATTGCAGGGCCAGCGTGGGTGGGGGTGGGGGGGGGGCGGCTAGAGTGCTCTGAGGCTGCTTCTCGGTCATCGCCACGCATCTCCAAGCTCGTGGCTAATTTCACGTCCTGAGTGACTTCTGGCTGTCAGAGGAAGAGAAGGAAGAAGTGGCATGCTTCTCCTCCCCTCGGGTTCATCAGTTAGGCCAGGTGATGGGCAAGAATATTTTGGGGGGGGGCTCCTCATATTTTTTCCCTCTCCTCCCTGCCATTTATAGTAAGAGAAGGGTATAGCCAAAATCCAGAGTTTTCTCCCCGGTGAACAACGGTGTGTCTCTCCACAGATCTGGATAAACTAGACAACGAGAAGAAGGATTTGATTCAGAGTGACATTTCTGCTCTCCATCGCTTTTACTCCAAGCACCTCGAGTTCCCTGACAACCAGAGCCTGGTAACGCTCTTCGCACAGGTGAGGACGCAGCCTCAGGTGACACGGGATGTAGCTTTTCCCCGCCCACGCGCCTGGTCCCAGCGCACGCTCAGTGAAGGGGAGCAGGAACAGAGGGGTGGCCTCTGTGAAGACAAGGCTCTGGACCTGCTGGACCGTTTCACACGGCCTTGCTAGGTGACCTTGAGCATGTCAGGGTCGGCTCTGGATGGGCCCTCGAGTTGATGGGGGGAGCTCAGGAAATTCACCTTCCCTCTGCCTCTAGTCATGGCAAGAACAGACGTGTGGCTGTGCCCCAGCACCACAGCACACAGTAGGCTCCTTGAAAAGACCACTTGCGGGTCCTACATGAATCTTTACTTTTCTCCTCTTAAACCTTCCATTCTGAGAGCAGTGTTTTCTATTCCGGCCGACACTGTCCTGGTAAAGCAGAGGCCAACACAGATGTCCTCAAGACAGAGGCCCACTCTGATGGCCCTGGGAAGGACCGTCCACAGGGAGGAGCCCTGGGGTGCCTGGGCACCGGGAGCCTTGTCAGAAATCTCTGGAGAAGCCTAGGTTTACCGAAAGCTGATTTAATACAGAATTAGAGAAGTTTCTACTCAAGAGCAACTTCCAAGCAATCGGAGAGCTGCCAGGCAGCCATGTGGAAGGCTACAGCTAGGTTCATTTAGAATAGAGCAGAAAGTGCAGCCGGCACCCTCGGCTTCGTGAGACTGCAAGGGTGGCCCTTCCTGGCACACCTGCTACCGGGGACTTCTCTCCCCAATACAGTTGTGTTTCCCCTGCGAGCTGCACATGTCACTGAAGGGGATCTTCCCAGAGAGAGAAACACCAGGATACTGCTCCAGGGTGCAAGGAGCTACATTCTCCTGCCGAACCTTTGTCTCTAGACACATGAGAGAGCTCAGGAGGAAAGTTGCACATTGTTCTTAGACCAGAATAAGCATCGGCTGTGTACCCCTTGGCCCATCAATTACATTTCCAGGCATGCATCCCCAGGAAGCAATCAGAGATTATGGGCACAGGCGGGCCTGCCATTTTTTCCTGTGGGGTTCTCTTTAGAGCCAAAAAAAAAAAGAAGGAAATATTATAAATGGCCACTGGTAAGAGTCTGGTAAATAAATTATGGCATATACTGTAAGTTATATTTTAAAGAATGTCTGAAGACGTGGACAACCATTGATGATATAACATTAAGTGTAAAAGCAAGATAAAAATGTGTCCAGTATGAGAATACGCATGCGTATGTGAAAAATGATTAAGTGGAAGTTCACAGTTGGTCATCTGCTGAGTTGTGGAAAATCTATGCTTTTTTTGCTGGATGATTTTCTAGATTTCTTACAATGTGCATGTGTCACTTAAGAAAATACTGAAAAGAAGAAAAAGATGAAAAAGCACCCACAATTCTCCCACTCTAAAAATTACGCACAGGAAGGCAGAAGGGAGTCTTTAACCCCCAGGAGTACGTTCTAACACTGGGAGGGCTTCCTTGGCGAGCAGATGTGTCTCTATTGTGTGACTGTCAGTTAGAAAACAACGCTGTTGCTCATTCAGAGCAAAGTGGGTCCAAGTTATGACTATTAAAGCAGTAATAATGAAAACCTTCCTATTTTTTATGTTATCATGATTTACAAGATACTCTTCTAAGCATCCTAAAACAGTGGATTTGGGTACCAATGGCAAGTTGAGGTATTGACTTCTCTTATTTTTTTTTTTAACACAAGATAAGTGACTTTTTCTCTGGGTTAGATGAAGCATGGTTATACGAGAAAGCAGAAGAGGTGAAATAAATATAAGTATCTTCTCCTCACTTCTAGCTGTGAAAAAAAAAAGGTAATTTCCCCCCCCCAAGACAGCAGTGCCTGCTGATGGCACTTCTCAGTGGTGACATAATAGGTATGGGGCCATATTTTCAGAATCAAAAAACCAAGGCACTTGATCCCACAAGCAAAAGTATATTTGTGGTGAAAATGACTCAGAGTCTTTGAATTTTGAACTGACTCAGAAAAATCAAGGAGACAGATATAAACATATGTGCATACACACACATACTCACTCTCACACACATAACCGTACGTAATTCCTTCCTTCATAGACTTCATATTCATCAATTCATAATATCCATCCTGAGACTGCATGCACACGCAAATACCCACACATATCTTTTTCATATGTAAATTTGGAAAGGGACATTCAGTATCCCCAAAGAAAACTCTGAAGCAAAAATGACGGGCGCTGTCCCAGCCCCCCACCATGCTCCGGCCCCGCCTCTCAGCCCCCCCCCCCCCACTGCAGGTCCGCAGTCCTAGCCCCTGAGCCCTCATTCCTCTCGGGGTCACAGGTCACGGGTCACGGGAGGGTGGCGCGGGTTACCCTGTGGCCCAGCCGC
Organism: Phyllostomus hastatus; assembly: GCF_019186645.2. Taxonomy (NCBI): domain Eukaryota; kingdom Metazoa; phylum Chordata; class Mammalia; order Chiroptera; family Phyllostomidae; genus Phyllostomus; species Phyllostomus hastatus. The sequence goes on along the minus strand of NW_025333833.1, from coordinate 14,794,380 downwards.
AGCTGGCAGCGGAAGGTGCTGCCCTCCCACCACGGCCGGAGGTGCGTCTGCTCACTGGGAACACCCGCACGGCCGGGAAGTGTATTTCTGGTACGCAGCCTCCACCCAGGCTGAGTGCTGATTGTGAGAACAGCTTTGGCAAGGCATTTACGCCCGATTTGACTTGAAAAAAAGGGACTGTGGCCCATGCCTCCCTCTTAACACCCAAATTCGTGCTTCTCCTCCTGGGATATTTCAGAAGGCAGGGAAAGCTGACAGGGAAACTGCTGAGCAACTTGGCTTAAACAGCATCACCGCCTCCAAGGAAGGAGCCGTGAGGACTGTGCTTCCAGGAGCCTTCACGCAGGAAGAAACACTCTGGCACAGCGTGCGGGGGAGGGCCGGGGAGCGAAGCACCCCGTGGTCAGAGAGCCTTCCAGCCTGCAGGCGTTTGGAGGCGTGGGCTGGTCCAGTTGAGCTCCACGCAGAGGAACAGACTAAGAAGCAAAGGAACAAATTTCCCAGCCCTAAGTTATCAGTCGCTAGATCAGTTTTGAAAACCGTTGCTAAATTGTCTCATTCATTCTGCGAACATTTACTGTTGTTTTGTGGGTACCAGATGCTGCAGAGGCATGTGAGTGTCCGGTCAGAGGCTGTGTATTTCAGTAGAGCATTCAGTACTTACTGCGGTGCTCTGTGTCCTGTTTGCAGTCCATGCTCCAGGACACTTGTTGAATGGATGAAAATCCTAACTGAACTCTTACCTAATGTTGATTGATGGTCACTGCTGGACGGTGGTTGGTTAATCCCCGATGACAGAATAGGCTAGGGTATTGAAGTTGGCACAGAAAACAATGGTATGCCAAGTCATCCGTGTGGAAATGCCCAGCACCTCAGGGTGTGGAAGACCGTGTTGTTCTACTGACCCTTGGTAATCTCTTTTTGTGTTGAAAATGGTTAAGTCCTGATTGGAAATATGTTGAATTGTAAAAACTGTAAGTCAGAGCCATCAGAGCCTTTACTTCTCTGTGTACCAAGATTCTCAAGCCTTTGACATTGGCCCTTTCTAATTTTTTAAGTAAAATTACCACATTAGCATTCATGGATCAGAACGATTTTCAGAGAAACTTGGTGTAGTGTAAAGAAACGCACGTGTTTCCGACAACTTCGCAGTCAGAATGTCTAGTTGGAATTCCAACTCCTTGTTTTCCCACTTGTTACTTATGTGGCTTTGACAAGTTAGAGAATCACTGACCACCTGGAGCCTCAGTTTCCACATCCGTGAAATGGGTTATGTCAGAGTAGCACTGCAGACGTGAGGGGGTAAATATGCAGCACCCGGCACAGGGCCTGGCCCAGAGTAAGTGTGCCGCGGATGCCAGTTCTCAAGAGCCCATTCGTTGGCCTGAGATGTACCAGTGCGGTGTCTCCCGTGTCGGGGAGCCCGGTCCCTGCCCCCCCGGGTGAAATCCTTCTGCAGGCGCCCCTCCCAGACAGCCTTGCTAGTGGCTTGGGAGGAGCAGGGCTCTCCGCTTTAGGTGCTGGCTTTGGGCCAGTCGCCACTCCTCCCTGGTCGCAGTCTCGCCGTCTGGAAAGTAGAGTCTGAGCCCCCTTCCTGCTCTGAAACTTTAGATACAAATGAAAGCACCCCGGAACTGTCTCCCGACAGACTGGCTGTTTCCTGAGGGCACAGACTGGGGCGCGTTCAGCCTTTGTGTGCAGCGCCCAGCCCATGAAAGTTCTCCATGAGTGTCTGCAAAAAAAAAAAAATGCATTTATGGAGCAACATAAAATCGGGGGTGTATTTTCCTGCTAGCACTGGGGAAGACTTCCGGAATGGCGAGGGCTGCCCTTGGTCTTTTTCAGTGTAACATCTTTTTTCAAGGATGGGCAAGCGGCCAGTGGTTGGTTGGGCTGGCCGTGAAGGGAGGTCTCAGCTCCTTAGTGCCAGGCCCCTCTGCCTCTCCAGGGGCGGATGGTTCCATCGGCCGTATTAAGGGCTTTGCTATTTACCACTTCCCCTGAGGAGATGGGTGCCGCGCTAAGTGACTTCATTTTTAACGGGAGAAAGTCAGAAAGTCGAGGACACGGGACTCAGAGATGGGCTCCGGATCACACTGCAGATAATGGGATTGGACTCCGGGAAGACTAACTCCCATTCAAATGTGCGGCGGGCTCTAGTCCTTGGCCCTTCGTGGTGTGCGGTTGGGTGGTGACCGTGTGTGGTGGGTAGGGTGCCAGGCTAAGGGGGCTTTCCCTGATAGTCCTGCTTTTATTTGCTTATACAAGAGGCTGATGAGTAAGTTTTGTTTGAACAAAGGATACTTGGCCAAAAGAAAGGTTGTAAAGTCACTAAACCAGACCTTCTTCCTTGTTAACTTGTTAAAAGTCAGAAATTAACAAAATGATTTCTATCCAGACAAGATTACACTCATTTTTTTTCTCCCACCTTCTCACCATAGGTTAACTGCAATGGCTTCACAATTGAAGATGAAGAACTTTCTCATTTGGGATCAGCAATATTTCCTGAGTAGGCTGGGTTTGACTTCGTTTCTTTTCTTTTTTACTTACTTCACACTCATTTGATTTAAAAAAAATAACCTACCTAACTGTGTGTGTCAGACATGAAACTCTAAGTGAATTAAGACCCCTTTTTAATTCCGCTAGATTTCAAAATGCTTCCCCTACGTTTAAGGATTCAAAGGTAGTTGTTAAGAGAACAGTTACTTGTTAAGTCCTGCTAGGTTGAGAGCTGTTATTAAAGAATATTTTATAATGTGCCCTGCTGGGAAATGTGCTTTTTTGCATACCTGTGGTTATGGAAATCTCTGGGTTCTTGCACTCAGAATGAAACATTAATTGCCAACCAACAATTGCCCATAGGCTTAGGTGAAGAACACAGGAGCTGCCTCTCCACCCGTCCTGTGTGAAAATGCCAGGGTAGACACAGCACGGTCTGGGGAGACGGTGCACTGAAGCAGTGAGCCAGGAGGCAGTTGCAAAGCCCTGTGGCTCTCCCTACTTCAGGAATACTGCAGTAACTCCAGAAAGGCTGGCCAGTTGACAAGTGGAGATCTTGACAGCTCCGACTTGAATGGGTGGCCAAGAATGGCTTTGCCATTGTCTTTTCGATGCGATGAGTCTTCTCAGAGTGCTTCAGCCCCCCCGAAGTCAAGCCCTGGCTTCACAGGGGGAGCGAGGGAGCCTTCCTGCACCCCCTGTCTGAGTTCACCCACGCGGTAGATTATTCTGTCCAAAGCGACATTGCTTAGTATTTATTTACTTTGGGTTGGAGCAGCTGTGGGACACCTGACACCCCCACGTGTGCCTGGGTGACACCTGGGCTCCGGGGGTGTCTGGCCGGTGTCACCCAGCTCTGTGCTGCGCACAGGTCTGAAGGACAAAGAATCTGCACTAGTCCGAGTCTCCTTAAGCAGCTGCCACGGGCTTCCCTGAACCCCAGAAACACAGTGTTTATTCCCAGGGGAATAAACAGTGTTGCCTGCGGGTTTCTGAAGTCCAGCAGACAGGGAGGAAAGAAGTGTTTTGGGAAGAAGCTCTTTTGGACTTCTGCCCTGGGGGAGAGGAAGGAGGAGGAGAGAAAGGCCACGAGACTCTCTTCGGGGGGCTGGCACTGACTCCGTCAGACCTGCAATGAACTTGAACGGCTGTTCTTTCAGCTCCTTGGATAAGACCAGAAGCGGGTGCAGAGCGGTATTGTCTGAGGTTTCAGCATTTTCAGCGACTGCCCAGAAAAGAACCACAGCAAGAGCAGGAGTGGCTTTAGGTTCTTGGCCTTCAGGGCATCCCCCCCAACCTTCCTTAAAAAGATGTCGAGGAGTCTGTCTTGAGTAGGAACACTTCATACCTCCTCTGCAGGATGGTTCTAGAAGTCTGCTCTGCCTTCACTAATGACTTTCGGTGCACCTGTCAATCGGATCTCCTGGGCCCCCACTTCCTGAGCAGCACTTGGTCACGAGCCGGATGGGCTGTAATTCGTGGTGCAGGGGGCCCGCCCCAAGGCCGAGACAGGGAAGATGCTGCATGCTGTCCCAGGTTCAAGGCCAGCGCCAGACTTCACTCAGCCCTCTGAGCAACTGGGCAGTGGGGGAAGGCTGTCCCCACCCCCACCTGGTCCACAACAAAACCCCAGGCAGCTCATCCTGGGTGGGCTTTGCAACCCCTGTGCCTTTTTTAAGTTTGGGGGCAAACAGGAGAGGGGTCTTGGTGGCCGAGGGTTCAGGCAAGTGCCAGTGGCCACCAGAGCAGTGGTGCGTATGGACGTGAGTGCCCACATGAGCCCCAGTTTCCAGGCAGATTTAATTGGGGGAAAAAAATCCCTTTGGACTGAAATCAGTTCGGCATTGTGATTTCAAAGGCAGCATTTTCAGAGATCAAGCATTTTTCCCCTGTAGTTTAGAAATTTCTGTTCTCAGAACTTTGACCTTGATAGAATCAGAAAGCTCAAAGCCCCTCGCACAGGCGCGTCTCTCTGTCCCCGCCGTCCCTGAAAAGCAGACAGCGAGCAGCAGGTGCAGCCGTGTCCCAATTTCCCAGATGAGCAAATTGAGGTGCCAAGACCCCAACGGGCTCCTCCAGGGCTCTCGGGGGATCACAGGCCCTCACGTAGGCAGCTGGCACCTCCCCCGGGGGCGGCTTCTCCACATCTGAAGAAAACGTGTTAGAAATAATCCACTAACATAAAAAAGCGGCTTGGAAAGGACCAGCCGTGCGTCTTGCACAGCGTCCCGTGGGCGGCGGTTTCCTGGGGGTGTCGGGTTGTAAGCCCTCCACCCAACAGGCAGGGGTTTCTGTGGGATTTGTTGCTGCCATTCTTGTTGTGGGGTGTTGTTTGTTTTCTGGCTTAGGTGTCACTGTTTTGCATGGCACATTTCACTGTTCAGTACTGGGAGCATTTAAGATGACCGGTGCACGCGGAGAAACCTCGTAGAATACGATGGTGGACTGTTAGGTGGTTTCGCTCACGTCCTGCAACGTGGCTGTGAGTTAGCAAGTGAGCAGCCAAGGATTTGCCTAGACTGTGTCACCGAGTAAATGGGGTTTTCTCTTCTGCTTGACAGCGTCGCCTTGATGAATCACAGCTGTTGCCCCAATGTCATTGTGACCTACAAGGGGACCCTGGCAGAGGTCAGAGCCGTGCAGGCAATCAGCCCGGGAGAAGAGGTGAGTGTGTGGCCGGGGTGGCTGGGGCCATGGGCTGCAGACGGCTGTCTTCAAAGGCAGGGCGAAAAGTCGCCAGAGGTGGCAGGATGGGCTGGGGGAGGTCGGGTAATCATGCCGTGTCCATCCTCGGGCCTCCCCGGGCCAGTGTCCACAATCGTGACATACAACTGGGGGGTCCCATGCATTTGGCTTCCATGTCATGCTCACCACTTCCATCCCAGGAAAAATAGGACAGAATGAATGGGAGCGAAACTCCTCGAGGAGATTTACAGAGATTTACAGAGGAAGGGGTCGGCCAACTCGGCCTAGGGCAAAATTTTGGATTGCCGTTACAGTCTGTGTATTCCTATTGCCAAGCGATGGAGTTTGGGCTTTTTTTTTTTAAGATTTTATTTATTTATTTTTAGAGAGAGAAGGGAGGGAGATAGAGAGAGAAAGAGAGAGAGAGAGAGAGAGAGAGAGAGACATCGCTGTGTGGTTGCTGGGGGTCATGGCCTGCAACCCAGGCATGTACCCGGACTAGGAATCAAACCTGTGACACTTTGGTTTGCAGCCCGCACTCAATCCACTGAGCTAAGCCAGCCAGGGCTTTGGGCTTTTTTTTTTAATTAGTGAATTTTGGCCTGTTTTGCTCCCCGTCCCCCAAAAGGTCAAAAGCCCTGTGACTGAAAAGCAGAAAAGCAGCCCAGCGGCAGCTGTGGAGTTACGGCTGCAAATGCCAAGAGTCTGCGCTTCCTCTGAAGTCCGAGTCTGGTCTCGGGAGAGTTTGCTTTCCAGGGACGCAGTTCAGGCGGCCGGTCGCACACGCACTGCCAGGGCCAGGAGGGGCCCCGTGGCCAGGAGGCCCCCGTAGCTCCCCTCCCGACACAGGGATGCGGAGAGAACCATGTGCTCCGTCACTGCTCAGTGCCCGAGCTGTGATTCCGTGACCACCTCATAGACGGCTCACCTTAAAAGGGCTGGCCTAGCAGATCGCTGGACGCAGGCTCTGTTCTTACGTAAATAATACAAAATAAAATGAATGCATTCTTGGAGATTGTAATTACACACTTTTGATTACATTGCAGTTCAGGAATCTTTAATACCACACTGAGGTGCGTGTCTGGTTTTCAACGTGAAATGCAGTGGTCAGCGCCCTAAGTGAGGGAGGCCTCGGCCTCTCGGAGGCTGTCCGCTGACCCTCCGCTGGACCGAGATGTCCTCCTCTTTGCTAAACTTACCTCAGTGAGGGCATGGTGCTCAGGGCCGGAGCGTCTTGGTTTCCGAATGTCTGGTAGGGACCACCCAGGCGCCTTTGTGGTGAAAACACATGCGTGCAGAGAATGCGAGTGACCAGGCCCCGTGCTTCCTCGGCTGACGGCTGACTGGAGACTCCAGCAGCGAGCTGTCTGGGCCTGCAGCAGGGACACTGAGCGGCCTCTGTCGCCACCTTCTGGGCTCTTCTGTTTGTTGCACGATGTGACCGTCCGTGGTTTCAAAGAAGGGAGGCAGGAGGCTCCTGCCACTGCCAGGTCCCTGGCAGGGCTTGCTCCCATGGGTGTGCCCTCGGTGTGCCCTCGTGTGCCCTCATGCGCTCTCACAAACCGGAAACGCAGCAGCCTCATTTGGGGGGAGGCGCTGCTTTGGGAGAGACTTGGCCTTCAAAGAGGAAGAAGCCCACTGCCCAGGGCATCGAGGAGCCGCGAGGCCTCCGCTACTGCCCTCTGGGGTGCAGAGAGCTCGGCGGCCCCTGCAGGTGCCCCTGCCTGCCCGCCTGCCATGCCCTGATATGCTGTCGGCTTTGTGATGTCCGTCTGTGCAGTCAGACAGTTGCCCGATGGTGTGGGACGAGCAGCGAGGCCGTCCCAGTGAGCGGATAACGGACAGTTCAATGTCGGGCTGGTCCACATGCTCCAAGTCTCAGTTACAGACCCGGTTAGGAAAAGCAGAGGAGCAAGGATGGGAGACCCGATGAGCCCACAGGGAAGACTTTCCCCGTTCTCCGGCCCAGCTGGGTAAGGCGGCAGCACGCCCGCGTCCTCAGTGTCCTCGGAGCTGTGCCCTCCCTCTGCGACTCGCCCCAGCCTGCCCAGCCGAGCTTCTCGCTGCACTGCCAGCAGGTGGAGGGAGAAAGGGAAACACGTCAGTGATGCATCTGAGCCGTCCCCGCTCGCGCGTGCAGCAGGAGCGGCCAGGCAGAGCCAGCCGGGGGCCGGTGCACGGATGAGCAGGGCCTTTGCCCAGGGGTCTCTGCTTCCGTCCAGGAGATGAATCCCAGCTCGGTCTCTGTGGGGAGGGAGGGGGTGGAGCTGCTTCCAGGGCTCCAGTTTCCTGTGCCAGGGGCTCCCTGGTTCTGCAGGGGGTGGGACGAGAAGCCCTCTGTCCCTGCCACAAGGAGGAGGACGACACCAGGGGGTCGCTGCGTGTCAGCATGCTGGTCCTACCCTGTGGCGTCCTCTGCGTCTGCCCTGCAAGGACGCTGCCGCAGGTGTGCGCAGAGCCACAGGGAGGGTAAGCAGCGAGCCGACCGGCAGCAGGCCGCAACGTCCACTCTTTGGGCCCCCCAGATTTTTACCAGCTACATCGACCTCCTGTATCCCACAGAAGATAGGAATGACCGGCTGAGAGATTCTTATTTCTTCACCTGCGAGTGCCAGGAGTGCACCACCAAGGACAAGGTAAGCTCCCCGAGAGCGCCTTTACGGCAAAGGTGCTGGCCATCCACTGTGTCTCCGGCCCTCTCTGCCAGACCAGCAACCCCGTGTGACTTGGGGCGTCTCCGCCCTCCGTGTTTCTGACCCTCTCAGTCCACCTTGCTGAGAGGGCCCGGGGAGGCCAGGCCTCTGTTCACGCCTGATGCAAACGTTTCCATGTCGCCGTACCACGCAGAGAAGCGTTTGCCCAGTTGCTATTTCTTGAAGAGAAACGACTGCTCCGGAGAGAGGGAAGGGGAGAAGCATGGGAGCACAACCCTCAGGCTTCCCACCCCGTTCAGAACGAGCAGAATTCCCTCGGGCCTCTCCCGGAGTTCTCTGTCCATGCCGCCCCTCCTTATTCTATTCCTTTGATTCAAAGGTCTCTGCACACACGTGTCTGCCCATAGCAGACACATTCTAGGTGCCCAGCCTAGATGCAGATTGTCTAGGAAGTTTGTGTTTTTTTGTAGAAAGGTAATGGTGTATTGAATTTCTCTTCGATCCTTCCCCTGACTTCCTTTCGTCCTTTGGTAACTTTCGAGTGGGTGGGCGGCCCCTCTGCCCGGCAGAAGGAACTGTTTGAGAGGCTTCCGCATCTGTGGGGTTTCCACGGGAGGTAACGCCGTGCACTTGTGCACATTTCCCGCAGGATAAGGCCAAGGTGAAAATCCGGAAGCTCAACGACCCCCCAAAGGCAGACGCGGTCCGTGACATGGTCAGATACGCCCGCAACGTCATCGAGGAGTTCCGGAGGGCCAAGCACTACAAGTATATCCTTTGCCGCCGGTGGGACGTTTCCCCCCGCGAGGGGCTGGTGGGGAGCCGGGCAGAGGGAGCGGAAGGGTGGGCTTCAGCTGCTGAGTGGCGGAGGAAGAAGGCCTCCTGGTAAATGGGGGAAGCTGTACTGACCACCCCTGACTTGGAGTCAACCACATCCGTTTATGACTTTGATCCCTGTCTCCTTGTTTGGCGAGTTTGGTCACGAGCGTAATGTGGTGGAAGAGTTCTACCGTCTAAAACTATGGAGAACAGTTCCTGGAAAGTGCTCATTTTGGGGAGTCTTTTACTTTGGGCACAGTGTCCGAGGGCTTTGCTTATATTGTCTCCCCTGGTTCTTACAAGGACATGCCTCAGGACATCGCCCCACATGAGATGGAAACAGGGTCTTAGATACCAGATAATCTGCCCAAAGGACACAGCGCCCACCCCCGTGGCAGATCCAGAGACCCACAGCTCTGGCCACCACTGTCCACATTCCTAACAACTGCACTGAAGCGCCTTCTTGGGTGTCGAAAAGGCAATAGATTTGTACTAAGATAAGAACTAAAACGGGTAGAGGAAACCAGAGAAAGGCACACCGACTTCTCAGTATAAGGAAGAACTTACCCACGGTGGGGACTTCATCCTTAACAACGCTGCAGCTCACCTTAGGTGACGGTTTAAATGTACCTTGTTTCTAATCGGCATTGTTTACAGCTGAACTGAGGGTCTGTGGCCTGTGGCTAAAATTCTTTCGTTGTGTTTACTTACCAGTTGAGGTCTTCAGATTTCCCTATTTGTTTCTTCAAGAAAAATGCGATTCCTTTTTTCTTTTGGCTGGCCTTCTGTAATTTACTTTTTCAGAGGGCGAGGGTATATGGGGGAAGTGGACAAAATAACTCCTCACACCCAGCCTGCCTTGGGAAGTCTCCAAGCCTAGTGGGCTGGCCGGTCATTTCCTTGACTCCAGGGCACCCCCTAGCGAGCTGCTGGAGATCTGCGAGCTCAGCCAGGAGAAGATGAGCTCCGTGTTTGAGGACAGTAACGTGTACATGCTGCACATGATGTACCAGGCCATGGGCGTCTGCTTGTACATGCAGGACTGGGAAGGAGCCCTGCGCTACGGACAGAAAATCATTAAGCCTTACAGGTGATTGCCATGGCCCTCCTGCTCGTCTTAGCCCGGAATGGCACCTGGTGATTTGGAATGTGCACCTAGGCAGCCTTGTCCTCTCACTGTCCCGTGTTGCAAGGTGCCTAGACCAGCTCTCTCTGCTCTGCACCCGCGTCCAGAGGTACAGGTGCAGGGCGCTGCTTCAGTGGGCCCTGCCTCCTCCCTCTGCCACCTAGAAGAGACACCTGGCTTGGCAGGTTGAGGTTGTGCAGGGGTTGCCGGGGCCAGATCCGTCCGGGGACCTGCCCAGGTGCTGTAGCCACTGTCGTTAATTCAGACCAGTGCTAGAAAGCTGCCCGTTGGTTTCTTTTCCATCATTGTTCACACCGCCCCCTTGTGGTTCTCTAGACTGCAGCCCAGTCTGCAAATGAGGAAACTCCAGGACCACTGGGCAGGCTGGCCGTGGTTATTCCACATCCCGCCTAGGTCTGACGGAAACAAGCTGGGTTACAGTATAGTCGCGGTGACTGGCGGCCGTGGGGGAGTTTCCTGTTGAGAGGGTTGTTAACCCTGCAAGTGGGTTGCAGGTGGAGGTCGTGGCATGGCCCTCAGGCTCTGCGTAGGCACCTCGGGGTTGGGACGGCCCATCGGATCACTGGGGTGCTGGCTGAGCACATCTACATTATGCGCGGACAGGATCTCCTCCAGACCGAGGGGGTCGGAATCTGGGCGTCGGACCTGAAACCCCTGTGTTCCAGGGGCACTCCAGGTGTTTCTCAGGAATTTCAGAAGCCCTCTGTTTACCTTCTAAGACCAGGGACTGTTCAATTTATGTCTGGTTTGACTGTCCGCTGCCAAGTTGGCCCTCTGCCTACCCCACAGTGCCCTGATCGGCCAGCAGGGGGAGCTCAAGGGGAAGCGGCTCCTAAAATTTGCTCTTAGAAACAGAATTTGCTGCCTCCGGGATCATCTTAAAGCCTATCCTTCTTCCCCCGGGGGGTGGGGGGGGGGTAAGAAAGTCCTGGGGTCTCCTGCACACCTTCCTCTGTGAGATCTGGAGGGAGGGAAGGAGGGAGGGGAGATGAGAATGAATGAGATCCTCTCTGTCTTGTGGTTCCTCTTCCAGCGGGAACTCGCTCTGCTGGACCTTCCTGTGCTAAGTGAGCCCCAGCTCCGGCCTTCCGGGGTGGGGGTTGGCACTGCCCCCAGGGCCGGGCCCCCACCCAGACGTACAAACAGAATGTGTCTTTTCTGGATGGACTTTGAGGGTAGAGCAGCACAAACCAGGCTGTAAATAAACACCTCCTACACGCCCCCCCGCCCCCCCCAGTGCACACATCCTAGCCCAGGAGCCACCTCCTGGTCTCTGTCCCCGGGGAAAGGTCCCCTTCCCAGGGGACCCCCATCCGTCTGTCAGCCATCAGTTAACACCAGGCAGCCAGTACCTACAGTGTTGTGTGTGGAGCTCACTACTGAACAATACGGAAAGAATGTCTGGAAGAAACAGGAGGCCTTCTCCTGGCTCCGGGGAGCTGACAGTGTTGCTAAACAACTGGTATCACAGAGTGCGATAGAAAGCGGGGGTCTTGAGACGTATTAGTCTGCGCATATTTTTAAGTAATTTTAAAATGAGGGGAGAGGCCCCATGTCCTCGTAATAGGGAGTTTACCCGAAAAGACGGTTTCCCAGTGCTCTGCCTTGGGGGCACCTAGGACAAAAATCTGGGACTGGGTCGAATGCTGTGTTGGTAAATGCTTTTGAGTTGGGGAAACCCTGCAGTGTTTCTGGAGCTTTTCGGCAACACACGCCGTGCACGAAATGGGGTGCATCCGTGGCCCTTAACCAGGATCGACCCGTCCCCGCTCTCCGCCCAGACCCGCCAGGGTTGGGAGAAGCCTGGTTGCCATGGACACTGTGGCTTCTTGTCCCGGCCTGTGGGCTGTGCCGCAGGCATTGACCAGGCGGCCGCTGTCTTCTCTCTTCTTCTCCCAGCAAGCATTACCCACCGTACTCCCTCAACGTGGCCTCCATGTGGCTGAAGCTGGGAAGACTGTACATGGGCCTGGAGAACAGAGTGGCCGGGGAGAAAGCCCTGCGGAAGGTACGTCTGTGGCGCGGGGGACGCAGGCTTCTCGGTGCCTGGGTGCCCTCCTTGCCATCATTTCTTCTTCCCACGGGAGGCTGAGTAACGGGGGGTGGCGAAGGCCCACTCTTGACCCGCTCCGTCCATACGAGTTGGGGGGGTGGGGTTGGCAGGTGAGGGTGGCATCATCGAGCCTTTGCCAAGCTGGCGTCCAGGCCCTCCTGCAAGGAGAGGGGCGTGCAGGCTGCGAGCGGCCGGCTGACTGCAGGCTCAGCCCACAGCGGGGGGACCACACTGCCCTGCCCAGGCAAAGCTGTGCTTGTGGACAGAGGCCACTGGGGGCACCGGGAGCCCGTGGTGAGGCCACCTGCCATCTGTCTGCCCTTTAGGCCTACAGGTTCACGATGCCCCATTGTGGGGAAGTCAGGGCAGTGAGACTCGGAGTGTTTCTAAAGTGCACTTAATCATCGGTGTCGCTGTTCGCTGAGTACCAATCACAGGCCAGGACCCGGACGCGTGGTTTTTAATTCTTACAAAACTGAGATAGAGTTTCCTGGTGAGGAAATGGAGATGCACACAGGTTAAGGAATTGGCCTTGGGTACACAGTAGGCTCTTGATTGAAATTGGGATCTTTCTGAGTGGAACGCTTCAGGTCCCCACTCCCACTCATGCTGTGACTAACTCGCAGGGGAAACCAGGACCCTGGGCAGCATCTGCCCCACCTCACCCCGTGTTTGACAGCTGCCCGGTGCTGCCCGAGGACCTGGGGCCAGGCCCCAACCCTCACCGTACAGCAGCTGGATTGTGCCAACAGACTCTCGTTGTCCTTCAGGTATAAATTAACGTTGATAAGGGGTAATCTTTGGGACAATCTCTTCATTCCTGCAAGAGAATGTCTGTAAATGTTGGGGCCACTGGCTAGCCTGGATGCCTAATTCTCTAGATTCCACAAATCTTCCCTACTCAGGAAGATGGGAGCAAGGTCCTGCATCCCACACGGAAGGCTCACGGCCTCGCCAGGCTAGGAGTATGAGTGAAGCGTAACATTTTCCGTTTTTAAACTGGCGAATTTGTCTTCCAAGGTAACATAGTCATTGCCTTAGGGGTTTGGGGGGAAATTAACCAGTTAGGTCACAACTGCAGAGTGCTGGGAGGTAATGAAATACAGGATCAAGGAAGGGTAGAGAGCCCTGGCCGGTGTGGTTCAATGCAGTTTGTTGGAGCGTTCATTGTCCAGTACACCAAAAGGTTGGAGGTTCAATCCCCAGTCAGGGCACATACCCAGGCTTCAGGTTTGATCCCCCATTGGGGCGTGTATGGGAGGCAGTCGACTGATGTTTCTTTCTCACATGGATGTTTGTCTCTCTCTCCCTTTCTTTCTCATGCCCTCCCTCCTTCTCTCTGTAAAATCAATAAGCATATTAAGAAAAAAGAAAAAGAAGGAGGGTAGAGTAGATCCGAGCAAGGAACGTGAGTCATGAAATGAATGCAGACGGTGCAGGAGGCATTTAACAGGTGATTCCTGGGAAACGACTGAACAGGTGGTTCCTGAAGGCCGGCACCGTCCCTTGGCCGGCCTCCTCTTGGCCTGAGATCTGGGGAGAGGATGGTATAACAGCAAGGAACACTGTCACAGTCACAGCCATCAAAAATCCCCTCTTGGGGAAAACAAGAGTAATTTCTGTGAGTAATATGGTTGAATACAAAGGAGCAAAATAAATTCTCATGGATGACATTTGATATATACTTGCTATGTGCCGGGCACTGTTCTAAACACTTTATGTGCATTAACAATTCTGAGAGGTTGGCATCCTTCCCATTTTACAGATGAGGACATGGAGGCACAGAGTGGTAAAGTAAATTGCCCAAGGTCACACAGCTAGGACGCGACGGAGCTACTGGACATGCTCTCACATTATATCCCCTCACTCTAAAGAACTCTTATTAAATATGTTCTCTCTGGAGCAGCCTCAAGTGAATCCTGCACCTTGATTTTTCAGCTTCATTTCTTTTAAGAGCGGGTATGAAGAGGAAAGCATGCACTTTTTAAAAGGGAAAACAGTTCAGTTGTATCTCATAGGTTAGTAATGTAACCTTCAAATCAAAACAGGTTTGATGTGGAGTTCCCTGTGCACTTCCCTGTCCCAGCCTTGCCTGTGTACTTGATTGAGTACAGCCAAGTAATTCCGTCCCTAAAGCAGAGTTCAGTTTTTACTGAAACCTTGAGAATAGTGGGGCAAAAATATCGTGCAATCAGTTTCTCTGCATCACGTCTTCAGCTCTTGCAGAATATTTCACTCAGTGGGAGAAACTGGGTGGCTCTTCGGTTCCTAGATAATCTTACCCTTTTTTTTCCTCTCGTGAAGCCAGACTCCGGAGGAAGAGGAGAGCACAGGCTCTGAAAGCCAGTTTGCGTCCTGCGCGTTAGAGCAGGAAGTCCGCCTTGCACGCACAGCAGCCCAGGTGGAGGTGTGCGGGGACTGGCTTCCGGCTCCTCACCCTTGGTGCGTCTCGCTCTCTCCTAGGCCATGGCGATCATGGAAGTGGCCCACGGCAAAGATCACCCGTACATCTCTGAGATCAAACAGGAAATCGAGCGCTGCTGAGCCTGTGCCAATGTGGCGGTTTTACGCGCGTGTGCAGAAGCCCTCCAGGATTTGAATATTTCAAATCCTGCACATCACTCCGGCGTTTCTGCAAACTCACTGCAGGGAGAACACCATCTGCACTCAAGCCTTACACAGCTCACTTGGCATTGGTTTTAATCTTTAACCTTAAGGTCACATTCATTTTTGAATGCTTTTTTCCCTAAGAGGGAATGGCATGGTTTCATGTATTATACTTCGGACAGGTTGAGTTTGAAAAAATGTTACTATTTTTCCCTTCATGCTTATTATTATAACGTTCTGAACAAACCTGAGTGATGAAAGAGAATAAAAAAGGTAACAGTGGTTGAAGTTTGTGTTTCCTTTTGTCTGTGGGGAGGACTTCGAGGAGGCAGTGGGAGCCCCATTGCGGAGTGGAGGACATGTCCCCTGTGTCAGGCAGTGAGCCAGCACTCCCCCGGAAGGGGGTCAGGTGGCCGCTTTAGGCTGAAGTTGCTTTTGGAATACAGTGCGTATGGAGGAAGAAAGAAGATGCGAGACGGGAAAAAAACACACCGTGAAAAAGGTGACGGGATGAAGAGATACAAATTGGCAGTTACTAAACAGTCCCCGGGAGGTAAAGCTCCTCCCTTTGCTGCTGTGTTACCCTTCCTTCCTCACGGCCACACCCCCACACGCCTCGCACACACAGTTTGCAGCACACGGTCGGACCCGGCAGGTAGGATGCCTTCTCTTGTCCGGTCAAGTGCGATGAGACGTTTATTAAGCATCTACTATGCAAAACAGCCCATAACAGTCCCAGTGCAGCCCAGGGAATACAGTCGGTAATATCGCAATAACTGTGTGTGGGGGGGTGCCAGGTCGATGTCTAACCACTACGCTGTGCACCTAAAACTCGTATGTAATATTGGATGTCAACTGTAACTGAAAAAAAATTAAAATAGATTAAATTAAAAAGTGGGAATTTACGTGTCGGGGAGAACAAGTGAGTGGCCCGGGTGCCCCGCACGCCCAGCAGGAGCACGTGTCCCTTTCGATTCTCCCGTCTGTCGTCCGGTCTCCCTTCAGTGCGCGTGGGTGCTTCACCCAGGCCTCGCTTTCTGGGCCATCTCCTCGTCCGTCTGAAAGCAGTCTTCCCATCTCTCCTTCTGCTGACGGGCCTGTGCAGTCCTCTCCTTGTCTGGAAACCCTGCAGGCTAAGCTCGAGAAGGAGGGAAAAAAACGCCCGCCCTTACCAACTCTGTGTTGTGGAGCAAACACGGTCTCTCCCCACGCGGCAGGCAGGCCGGGAGCGGGAATCCAGCTTCCCCACAGCCTGGCAGGGAGCACCCCGGGGACTGTTTGTTAGCAACGGCCGCGGAGACACAAGGCCCAGGACCGGGCGCGCTCCGGGCGCAGGGATGTTTCTCGTAATCTGAAGAGAGGAACTTCCCCATTAGGTAATACTCAAAGCCTGACGGAGCTCAAGGCCAAGCTCTTCTACGCCTGATACGCAAACAGCTTGGAGGGCCATGCATCTGCTGTGTTATCTCTCCTTCCCATCTCCACACACCCAGGCATCACCGAGCACAGCTGGCCCCGGCAGGTAGGATGCCTTCCCTCGTCTGGTCAAGTGCGTTAAGACCCTTACTGAACACCTACTATGTGCAACAGTCTGTATAGCTCTCCCAGGGCAGAGAGAGGAGCAAGGCAGGGTCCTGGCGCTGGGGAGCTTCGTGTGTTGTAAAGCTCATTTACTCAGTAGCTAAGCCTCAAATAAGCTTAGCCCACCAACTGCCTGCATTTTACAGAATTTATAAATTTTTTTCAAGAAATTTAAAACAACACAAACATCGGAAAAAAGCAAGCTGTTCCTTCTTCTTCACTAGTCCCTCTCCCCAGAGGAAGCCACTGGAACTGTTCGCACATGGGACCTCAGTTTTTCCAGATCTAGACAAACAGACTTAGGAACACAGGCAGAATGGTGCCCACATACTTTTGTGACCGTCTCTGACTTAAGAGCCTCTTTCCATGTCAGCCTTCACGGATTTGCCTCCTTCTTTTTGGAGGCAGAACATCAGTCACCCCGAGTGCTGTGACCGACTCGGCCGTTCCCATGATGCACCTGTGGTTTTCCAGTTTGCTCCTGTTACCAACAAAGCCTCATGGACAATCCTAGACCAGCACCTTTGCTGACGTGTGGTAGCATCTGGGGGGGATGGATCCCTAGAAGTGGAATTCCAGGATCAAATAGTGGACACATTTTTAATATGAATAAATATGGCCACATTTCCTTTTTTAAAAAGGGTATCAGGATGCCAGTAGGATATAATAATATCTGCAGTATCTGTTTTCCTCTACCCTCATAACAGTACTATTTAAAAAATTTTTGTTTTGCCTATCTGTGTGAAATACACATTTATTAATGAGACCGGGCACTTTGTTTTATATATGCATTTCTTAATGAGACTGGGTACTTTTTTCATATACCTAGGAATTGTGTTTCTTCTCTGAGTTGTTATCCATAGCAGTTTTCGCTATTTTGCAATTCACACCTTTCATAATAATTTCTAAGAGCTCAATGTATATTGGGATATTAGCTCTTTGTCCTGTATGGGAAATATGTTTGCCCTGGTTGTCCATTAACTTTATTTTTCATGTCACTTCCTGTCCCCAAGCAGATTGTTTTCCTCTTAAAATGAAGAAAAGAAATAAAACCATTTTTTATGGAAGTCCTTGATCTGTCTGGAGTTGTATCTTAAACTTTAATTTTCACCATTGCTAGCCCCTCATGCCAGGATCATTTGTTAAATGATTTATTTCCCCCGCTGGTCTGAAATGTTCTCATTCCCATTCCCGTAAGACTTAGGTCTATTTCTGCACTATTTCCTTTCATTGATTTGCCAGGAAAATCCTCCTTTAATTATTGTTGCACTGCAAAACTTTTAGTATCCGTGAGAGCTAATCTGCTGTGTTCTTTCGAATTTGTCTGACCATTCTCCCAAAGTTAACCCTCCAAAGTACCTGAGAGTCATTTTGCCGAGTCCTCTCCTGACCTCTCCTTGCCCCCCACCCCCCGCCACCACATAAATACTGTTGTGGTATCTACGAGAATCGCCTTGGAGTCAGGGCTACACAGAGAGCAGAACTCTTCATAGTAACGAGTTTTTCCGTCCAAGAAAGTGGTTTTTCGGCTTGTCTACGTTTTACCTCGAAAGGGCTCGGTTATGTTTCCACTGGTCCTCCACATTCGCCCCAACTCATGGCTTGGATGTCTCTATAGCTGCTGTGAACGAGTTTCCCTTCCAGTGTTCCTTGGCTGGTTAAGTCTGATGAGTTCTCCCCATTTATTTTTATTAAAGAAAATAAAATGTAAAATCACAGAATAGACATGTCTGACCCTGTTTTTGTCATTTTACTGCATATTTTCTTATATATTTTTTAAATGTTCATCTTCTGTTCTCTTATATTAGAAGTTTCTACCCCAGCTCCATCTACTAGTGGCTGTTAGTGTTGTATCTTTCAATTAAAGAAAACCACGTTTTCTCTTTATCTACCAAAGAAAACACAATGGGTCTATTTACTCAGTCCATGAAAGATAAAAACAAATCAGTATGCGTACCTCTTCTCTCACCATAGGACTGGACTTCCCTCCATTTTCATTGGCATTTTATCTCATCATCTTTTTAAAAACACTATGTGGCTTTTCTTCCAAGAACTGTACCTGTTGTCACAGTCAACACACACACAGACTTGTCTGTACGTCTAGTGAGACACCCGCCACCTCCTGGCACCAGGCGTATGGTGCTCTCGCTTTCACGACGGGAACCACGCTGGGCCCTGCTGGGGGTGGACGACTCCTGGTCTGGTGACGGGGCGGAGAGAGGCCCCTTGCAGACGCAGTGCTACTGCCCTGCCACTCGGCCAAGACACAGCGTCCGCCGTCCTCACCAGGGGCCCAGCGTGTGTGTCACTGGCCATCGACAGGCTGCGAGAAATATGGGGCGGGGCAGCCACGTCCAGCACTGTGGACGAGTTGGGCTGTGGATGAAAGTTGAAAGACGAAAACTAAAATTCGGGTCTTCTCTAGCAGCCCGGTGCCTGGCTTTTTGCAGGTGGACAGCGTGGGATCTGAGTGCATGACGGCTGGGGGGAGGGACTTGATGCGTCACAGGGTCTTCGCCGCACCTGTGAGAAGGACCGCTTCTGCTGAGTCTTCGCTCCATCTGCCTGGCGTGCGCCCCACTCAGACACTGTCCCAACAGTGGCAGCTTTGCAATGTCCCCCTGGGCATTTACTATGATCAAGTTAGGCAAGAATACAAAGTGGGTAGAGATACATGGGCTTTAAAACACCCGGCACTTGTGCCTGTGAAAATAATCCTAAAAGAGATTCCATGCAATGCTTTCAACCAATGTAGACACACATAGTACAGAAAACAGAAAATTCAATGTTTTTTTTTTCTGGGAAAAAAGGTTTATTGCATTATGTTATATCAATAGATATCTTTTATAAAAAAAAGGTTAGAATAGAGATCTCACCTTTGTAAAGGCACATATGAAACATCTCACAGCCCAGCCGTGGCAGTGAGAACAAACAATACGCAACTCTGTAACAGGATCTAAATAAGACGTTATAAAAACAGGAAACAGTGCAAAAAATACTGTCGGAAGTCAGTTTTATACACCTCATCACTGTGTATAAAGCTGCCAAGCATAAGCTTATTAACTGATATAAAAAAGCATATAGAATAGCATGCATAGTTTTATTTAAGGCTTTTAATATTATTAAATTTAGAGGGAGCCTATGACAAAGTAGAGTTGGCATGGATTTCGGTAAACACTTCCCAACCTAGGGAATGTCTTACAAACTCCCCGCTCCCTCTCTCCCCTCACAAGTTGGTAGTAAAGAGGGTAGACTTCCATTTGCAAGGTAGCAACTCGGGAGCCCCAGCCCCAACCTGGAATGCATTTCTCACTGCAACAACCGAGCAGGTGGTTCGATTTCCAGGTCAGCCCACAGCAACAGCCAACCGGCTCTCGCTGACATAACCCGAAATTTCAGCTCTGCTGGGAGTCAGGAGGTTTCTGTGGGCTAATCCAAGAACTTCCAGAACAAACTGGTTTCTAAATTGGGAGCTTGTCTATGTATCGTTTAGAAATGAGAGCTGATAATGTCAATTGTTTTGAATGATACCACCATTTGCAACATTTTATAAAACACAGACTAAGGAAAGCATCAGAATACTGAATAAAGTAGCATAACAGTCGTCCAGTGAAACAAACTAGTTACACCTGTTATTTGATGTAACACAGGTTACACATAAGGTTACATAGTTAATAGTCATCTGCATATGTAAAACTTTTTTTCCCATTTCTGACTCCTCAAACAAGTTAGTTGACCGTTAAAGGAACAAAGGACATACCCAGGGAAGCATCTCTGATGAAGAGGAACCTTAGTAATGAAAGGATAAGGTTCATGTTTAAGATTCCAAAGAGTGGCAAGAAAGCTCCGTGAGAGGGAACTGCAGTAACATTTTACAACGTTCAAGTCGAACACAAAATGGCTCTGGATTACAGCTTTCGGTCCCAGGCTGAAGGTTATTTATTAGCTAACACTGCAGCGGAGGGGGGTCGGAGGCCCCTGAGAAACGCCTAGAACTCTGGGGGCACCCCTGCTGAGCCCCACTGATGCTAAACTGGAAGCAAGATTCCTGAGATTTTAGCCAAACAGTCCCACCGTAGGGCACACAGAGCCCAGGTCCAGTCCTGTGGGCTTTCTCCCTGAAACCTTCTGTGAGGAGGCATCTGCCTTTCCCGGGAGCGGGAGATGGGGAAGGAGGAACAGGGCAAGGCACAGAGTGGATAAACAGCTCACCCTCCCCCCACCCCCCCACCCCCCCGCCAGATGATAGAACTGACCATAACACGAATTGTCAAAAGTTCCTGGGGAGTCCAGAGCTTTTTCCGTTTCACCAGATTGGCTATGACGAGGGGAACTGGTTCGGGAGGGAGCCAGGAACAAATTAATCTGACCGCAGACCCCACTCTGCCAAGTGCAGCCGCTGGGGATCCGTGTGTGTTCACCTTGGCATAAACAGCAGGTGCTGCTGCTGTCAGTCATCGTCGTCAGGAGGGCGGTCCACCAAACCCACCCGTGCTCCCCTCTCCGCTGCTGCTGAGCGAGGGGCTGTCCCCGAGGGGGGGAGTGGGTGGGTCGGGGCAGCTTCCTGGCGCTTTCTATTCTGCTTATTTCCATTGCCAGATCTTACTCCTCAAAACTAAATAGCTTTAAAAAATTAAAACCCTATTTCCTGATTACACAGTTTGGAGAGGTTCAAGAGTTGAATACAGGTTACTAATCTGGTCACAGATTAAACTATTGTGTTGGGGTTTCCCTGACAAGGTAGGGAAAGAAAAGAAGGTGGGCTGATGAGGGCGGGCCCCTCATGCAAGTGGAAAACAAGGAGAGGTCGGCACAGCCCCTGGCAGATGAGGTGTCCCGGGTGAAGAGGGGGACCTCACAGAATAGTCCCACTGCGCCCCCTAGCGAGACAAGCAACAACTGCAGTTGCTGTCCTGACGTCCTCCCTCCTGACGTCCTCCCTGTTCTGGGGCCCTGATTATAAAGGTGACTTGCCATAAGGGGAAAATGCCCTGCAGGCCTCTGGGACAGCAGGAAAGAAGAACCAAGGTGCAGGGGAGCTGTGATTCTGACCGCGAGCCACGGGGATGGACGAGCGGAACCTGCTGATGAAAAAGGAAGGGCCACCAGCAAGCCACGGGAGACAGCACTTGCAAACAGCAAACCCAGGCGGCGCCCAGAAGCCATGGCGTCATCGAGCTCTGCACCACAG
Organism: Phyllostomus hastatus; assembly: GCF_019186645.2. Taxonomy (NCBI): domain Eukaryota; kingdom Metazoa; phylum Chordata; class Mammalia; order Chiroptera; family Phyllostomidae; genus Phyllostomus; species Phyllostomus hastatus. The sequence continues at coordinate 14,773,144 of NW_025333833.1, read as the reverse complement.
TGAGGACACGGGTTAACACCGGAGCAAGGGTGAAGCAGACCCCCACACGGCAGTGCGGTCTCTCCAGGGGTGTCACCGCCTAGCTTCTAGCCTCACAGCAAAGGACGGAGGAGTGCGAGAGACATTCTAGGATCCAGAAAATTATTTGTGAATCCATGACTCTCTTCGTAGCAACTTCAGGGTTGATTCCAAAACCCTCCCTCCTCCTCTCCCCACTCATAGGTCCTCCCTGGACAAGCTTGTGGAACTTTCTGGAAAGAACGATCCTGATGGCCCCGAGTGCGGCAGAAGAAACAGACTTTCCCTGCTGACCCTTGCCACATTCAGGCTGCACATCAGCTCCAGTCCTCCTGTCTTACAGTGAAACGTCCTTGGATTTGCTGCTGAGATCGGAGGCCTGGCCAAAGCTCTGAACAGCAGGAACTGATGCACACCCTCCCCTTGATGGCACCAAACCACAGAAAACCATCCAGTCCTATGAAATCAACTGACACCAGACACTCAATACCAAGGTCACGGACATTTTAGCGGAGAGCCTTTGAGTTTGGCCTTGCGGAACAGATGCAGATGTGTTAAGCTAGAAAAGATAAGCAAAGCGGTCTTATCTGAAAAAAAAAAAAAAAAACCCAGGTTGATGGGCTAGCTGAATTTCACTGGATACACCTCTCAGTTCTCCCAGGCATGCTGCTGCTACTTGTAACAGATGCATCACTGAGGTCTTTTGCCCTCGAAAGTCTTAAAAACTGAGGCAAAGACCAGAACCATCCTGCTTTATCACCCAGAGTTCAAGGGAAGTGTCGAACACAACTCAGCATCTTAGAGATTTCCACCCTACGGGCCAACTGGTGTGTCACCTACAAGGCTGTGGGCCACTGGAAAATGTGTGCAGTATCCACGGAAAACCCAAACCTGCATTTGGAAGCACTGCTACATGGGCTGCTATTTTGCTCACAAGAAGAAATCACTGCATGAGAGCATGAGAAGTGTCTGATGAAAACCAGAGGCAACAACTCAGCACAGCAGCAGACGAACCTTTGGTGAGACCAGAGAAAGCTGAGTTCCCACAAAGGGCCACTTAAGAGCCCACCCAGGGTTATTCGGTGTTTCTGGGAATTTCTGACACCAGGATCCCAACTAGTCCTGACACGGAGGTGGAGTGAAGGGCAGAGGACCACGAACCTGGGTCTGACCCAGTCCCCTCCTCGCGTCCAAGCTCCCTGGCATACGCCCAGGAAGGCCCCTGCACTTGCCGCCCACCCCGAGTGACTGACACGTCTCCCACAAAAGAAAAGAAAGGAGGTGTGCCCACTTCCCCATCAAACGCGCACTGGGAGTTGGAGAGAGAGGACAAAGCACCTTCTGCTCTCTGAAAGGACACCTTCGGGGACCACACACCTTGTCCCCTGACCACCGGCTGAGGTCAGCTCATACAGATGGCACATCCAGCAAGGACGGCAGCTGGACACCCCACAGTGCTGTGCCTGGTGGCCACCCCGCCCCCCAGCAGACTCAACAGCGCGCTAACGCCTCTGCAGAGTGACCTCCAGGCCCTTGAACAGCCCCCTCCCCGCCATGAGGCAGGCCTCTGCAGCCAGGCAGGCAGCGCACGCACGGACAGCCACGCTGCCTGCCGGCACGGGCTTCCGCGTCCTTCAGCTCTCGCCTGGAGAAACGACCTGCCCCGCTGTGCTGGGGTCTACGCTGCGTCGGGGGAAGAAACACACTCTGTGTATAAGGTCGCTCCACGTGGATTTTCTGTTATTATAAGTGAAATACGGTCCAACTCCCCAAAATTTCGTATGGGTCAACTCTATTAAGCTGGGAAAGGTAAGAAAGGCAGGCAGCAGGATGGAAACGCTGCCCCACTGTACCCACTGGGGTTGATAACGGAGCTGCAAAGGCTGAGAGCAGACAGGGCAGAGGTGCAGGGGGTGCCGGGCAGGCCAGTGGTCGAGGCCCACGGCACGGCCCACACGGCCGCTCCAGGCTGTCCAGGCGTCCAGGCTGATGGAGGAGGGGGCCGAGTTGGCCAAGGGACAGACACCTAAGCAAACAACAGCATTGATTACAGTTAAAAAATTTGTTTCTCTTCACAGTCTTGGGGCCACAAAGGTTCTAGAAGTGAAGTCCTCTGCGTGCAGGCTCCTGAAAGTCTATCACTCCAAGTCTTCCACGCAGAGAAGCGTTCCCCTGCCCTGATCCTCCGGTTCCCCTCCAACCGAGGACAGGAGCGCATTCCTCCTTGCCCTCTGGTGAGAAACTGATGGTTGACGCCCCTCTCGAACGCAGCCAGACCGTCCTGTGCCTCCCGTGCCTCCCGTGCAGGGAAAGACAATCGCGGGTGCCAGCGGAAACGCCACCAGACGCTCCTACTCAGAGGTGGTGCCTCCTTAGGGCCCAAGCCGACCGCCAAGCTCACACCCCACTCCGCGGTCCAGTGACCGGACTCAACAAGGCTGGACACGGGGTCCACGCACCCCAATGAGAGCGGATCAGAGGAAGAAAATGTTTCAACTGGACGGCTTCGAAACCAAAAGCCTGAAAATGTTTGGAGTCTTTGTTGTGGGGTGGGGATCCTCCCCTCCATTTTTTTATTTAATTCTCTCCTTTCAAACTGAAACCACAGCAACCGAGCCCAACAGCTCCAGCTTCGGACCTGGTCCACCATCAGGAACTCATTCCAAAAGCGCCGACCAGATAACTAATTTAATGCAGTTTGCTCCCAGGTTTATTCCTTGGCCGGCTTCCCAGATATGAAGCGTCTCTGGGCAATTATTATGCAGATGCCACCGACGAACTTTAAATGGCACTGCTCATTGAACAGGAGAGAGGCTGGTGTGCACTGGGGGTGGGAAAAGGAATGCAAAACATGCTGAAGGACCCAAAGCATTTGTTTTTCAAAAGGAAAGCTGTGGAATAACTTTCGAGTGGTTTTTTTTCCCCCTTTTGGGTTTCCATATAGACTTTGGCTGGGAAGTCAGATGTTAAACCCGGTTCTTTCCTGCATACTGTGCATTCAGGAGTGCTCCTGCAGCACCAGGAGGTAACCCTGGGTGGGAGGAGGGAGGCCCCTGAGTGATGAGCTCAGAGACAGCAGACCTGCACGTCGTCCTGGGGAGACGCATCCACAGGGCCCACGCTGTGGCCCGCGAGAGAGAGGCGGAGTGCCGGTACCGCTCATCAGACACTCGGGCAGTGAGCCGCAGACCGCCTGACCGGCCACCCCTCGCAGCCGACTACCCCGAGGACGGAAGTCTCCGAGGAGAGGAAACAAGTACTTCTCTGCTTGTGGACCCAAGTTCTGAGCGTCTCGAGGGCGGGCTGTGAGCTCTGTTCCACTGAAGGTACATGGCATGCTAACGGTTCTCTTTTTCAGAATATGCACCCGAATGCCAGAATCTACAGAGCTCAGCTGGAGCTGTTACACTCCTCGACTGACTCTTTAGGCCTTGGGGTGTAAGACAGACACTTACACGCCGCCCTCCGTCACCAGACACTCTGAGTCTACACAAGGGAAAGATCACCGTACCATCCGGCCAGATGGGACACTGAGTTGATTCACAGGCCAAAGCCACTCACGGGCACCTGTGTCCACACCCATCTGTCGGTCTGTGGCGACCGGAAGTCACAAAGGCACACTCTTCTCTTCTTGCTGGTTGATTTCATGCCATTCTTTCTCTGGATGTTTGTGCTTTCAGCTCAGGAGAAGACAAAAAGAAAAAGGAAACCAGGCAATCGTGGGAGAAGGCACGGCGCCACACCTCAGGGGCCCACTCGGACAGCAAAACCGCGACTTAAAAGTTGTGTTCAAGAAGAACTAGAGAGGAGGGGGCAACACCCCAAAATTCAGCAAGATGGAAGATGCGACCTGGGGTATCTGCGCCCTAACCTGAGACGTTCTGAAGGACGGCGACCGACGAAGGCCCAGGAAGGGGCAAGGTGAGAACCGGGCGTCACTGGAGGCGGCGTTAACGGCACAGATGACCAGGGTGGGCTGCATGGAGAGAAGGAGACCCCCACAGGACTTCGTGCGAGACCCCCGTCTTTCATCACGCGGGCTAGGTTTCGACTCCAGGGCCCGAGTGGGCTTAGTGCTGCTCTCACAGACCAAGGCCCGGAGATGGTACCAGCACAGTGGGGTCCCCTCCGGGTGGCTGCTGGCCAGGCCCCTGCTGGGTGTCAAGCGGCCCCTGTGAATCATCTTTCCCAGCTGTTTCTTTTATACCCCCTTCCCTGACCTGGCGACTGATGGACAGACAGAAGAGCCCCAGCACCTTGACCTTCAGGTCCCCACACAGCACACACTTCATAAACCAACACAGCATCCAGGGCCTTCCTGTCTCCCCTCGCTTCTCACTCTGGTCCGTCACCTTCTCTCAGTCAGGCAAGAGGCCCAGCTGCACAGATGGCCTGGCCCGGGGCCTCAAAGGCCACCAGCCCAGTGCCCACCGAGCAAATGAGGCGAAGCCGCAAATACGGAGGGTGCAGCCCCCGGCAAGGAAACATGGGCTCTGGGCCCCGATTACGGGGTCTTCGACAGAGACACAAACAGAGCTCCGCGGTCAGCCCGGGCGAGGGCACTGCTGCACTGGAAGGGCGGGATTTCCGCCTGCTGCTGCACCTGTCACTCCAGGCTGGAGGTGGGGGCTGGGAAAAGACCACTGAGGGTGAGGACAGAAAGGAGGAAGGGAGGAATCTGCCATCAAGGCTCATCAGCCCGAAATGCAAGGGAATTGTAGTGTTTTTCCTTCAGAAAAGGGTCTTGTGCCTGATCTTTATATTTTAGGAGGAATTCATTTTCTTGCCATCTTTGATTCGGACATGAGAAGTTAAGCTGATGAACTGCAGGGCTGGTTACCTGTCTGGCTGCAACTTCCCCAGAGATGCGTTCCCTGGTGCCCCTGTCCCCCAAACGGTCCACCAGGCCACCTTCCCCACCAACGTGTTACAATGCAGATCGGTCAAAATGTGGTTCAAATGAAACGTACGGCATTACAATGATTCACAAAAGTTATTCCAAAGGGGAAAAAAATAAATTATCTCATATAAAATAATACATGGTGTGTATGAATGATCTCGGCTCCCGTCCTCAGGGAGCATGTGTCCTGTGGACCCCCGCCGTCCGCGCCCTGCGGGGGGCGCAGAGGCTGTCTGGAGGTGCCTCCCCAGCTGCAAGGCGGCGCCGGGTCCCTCTTCCAGGAGCTGCGTCCAGGGCTCAAATGAGCCTGGAGTTTTGGAGGAACTGAATGAGGACTTGGTAGACAAACTTGTACTGAGCGATGGTCTGGATCATGAACATCCTCTGCTCCCTGAGGAGCCTCAGCATCATGGGCACCTCCACCTTCTGCAAGAGAAGAGAAGAAGCACAAGGTGCTGGGTCGGGGAGTTCCTCCATCCAAGGAGCGGCCGCTCACTGTCCACGTGCAGGGACAGGAGACGGCCGAGGACTCGGCCCCCCCCAGTCCCTCCCCACCGTGAGTTTCCCCGGCCGAGGACTTGACACCAGCAGCTGGAGAACCTGGGTGGCATGTACCCTGGATGTCCTAGTTTCAATGCAGGCCAGTGTGTGAGGGGAATCCTGGAGGCTGGAACGAAACCCGACTGGTCCTCTCAACTCTGTCATGGCCCAATGACAGGATCCGTGATGTCCCTCGGCCTCAGTTCACTGGTAAATAAGGACAACGGTGCTTTCCTCCAATGGCAGTGTGGCCCCGCCCAAGTCAGTGACATTTCCTGAGCAATGGCGTGGGGTGTGGATAGTACCCACCTCCCAGGACCACGTAAAGGAGTGCATGTGCAGCCCTCAGCACAGTGTGCGGCACACAGTGAGTTCTCCCTAAAGAGCACTCCTTATTATTTTATTCATGTTAATGAGGACAAGCAGGTGCTGCCCCTCCGCTCTACCGCTCTGTGGGTGTGGGGTGTGGATGCCTTCCCTCATCCACCTGTGCCTCAGTTTCTCTGGGCTGTACAAGGGAGCTAGTAAGACCCTCCTCACAGAGTTAACAGTGAAGGCTCCCCGAACAGTATATGGCTCTTACAATAGTCCTGGCACATGGTGAACACTAAATACAGGTTAGCTGTTGTTACTGTAATATTTTCATTTTTGTCATCGTCATCACTACCCCCTCCCCCACCCTCACCACCTCCTCCCCTCCCCCTCCCCCACCCCCACCACCTCTACTCCTATTTCCATCATTAGCACCGCCAGCACCACCATCACCACCACCACCACGAGCCTGCAAGACTCAGCCTCAAGGACAGACGGGATTTTCTGATCGGGTTTGGAGACGAGACAAAGAAGGTTCTCCTTGTCCTCGAGGGAAGGGTCCCAGCTGCCTTGAGGACTCATGCCCATGGGCCCTGATGTCCACTGCCCCTACCCCGAGGAACCCTGAGGCGGGTGACGCCTGCTCAGTGTTGCCCAGAGGGCATCTCCTCCTCCCGGCTCTGTGAAGGAGGGACAACTGATCCAGAAAAGCAGCCAGATCGAGACACTGTGCTGCTTGGCCAGTGAGAACCTGGTCCTCTGTCATTAGCTAACCTGGGACACATGGCTGAATCCAGGGAGCCGAGAGAGAGGACTGCAAACCACAAACTCGTGCTTTCCGAAGAAAACGCACGGGCGTTACAATGTGGCAGGGGACACTCGGCGGCCAACAACAGTGGGCCACAGCATGCAGACTGCACGGGTGACGGAATGAAACATAAAGTGGGTTAACGCGGAAGCCACGACACGAAGGCAGCAAAGTTCGGTGATTTGTCAAAATCTTTGCTGAAAAAACACATGAACACGCTATGCATGTCCCGCTCCTCTCCCAAAATAAGGGTTTGAAGCTCCCTCGCCAGGCCTGGAGCAGGGCGAGGCACAGGACTTCTCTCTCCCTCCCCATCTACCGACAGCCATCGTGGGAAACGGGCCCGGCGAGGCCGGCTATATTTGTGCTGGGGAAGGGAAGTGAAAAATATGAGTCATCCAGCTATCTTTGAATATCAATGGGAACAGAAGTCCTTTCTGGACCGGCCACTTTGCGACAAAGAATGTTCTGGCATGCAACTGGGCATTGAGGAAATCCGCTATGTTTGGACACGCCAGGGAGAGGTGACCGCCCGAGCCCTGGTCAAGTCCGCGCAAGGCCCCAGGGGCCGGACCCCTCACTCCGCGCTGGGCTGGCTCTGACGTGAGCCGTTTATGTTCTACTGGGTCAGTGACATCTGGTGACCAGTGAGCCTTCACGGCATCGCATCACGGAGGCCAGGTCTTTGATGGGTCTCCAAAGAGCTCAAGAGAGCCATCCTTCATGTCAGATGAGAGAGAGAACAGCTTCTTAAGGTGAAAACGAGGAGGGGAGTGGGAGAGGGGGCATGCACAGGGAATGGAGAAAAGAAGAATTTGATGAAGAAAGTGATATGAGGGGGGAGGCAGTGACATGTAAGGGGGGAGGGGGTGACAAGACCCTTCTTCCTTCCTTGGAGCCCACGGTACCCCCAGGGCACCCAGGGTATGCTTGAGTCACAGGTCCCCCGGTCCACTGTGTCTCACCCCATCTCCCAGCATGGCGCGCATCTGGGACTGAGCGGCAAGCTATTCACTCCGCTGCAGACTTACGGAGACTTCTAACGGGGACAGGCAAGCAACGAGCGAGAAGTCGTATGGGGGACAGAAGGGTGAAAAGTCATAGAAGATGACGGAATCTCCCTTACGTCACTTTGACTGTTTTTTTTCAATGACAGGCCATGTCATACCAAACACCTGTCCTGTGTTTCAGCTGTACAAACGTTCATCTGTACAGACTGAAAGTTTCCAAAATTAACTCTTTACAAGCAGGGAGTTTAAAAGTCCTTTGAACACATCTAAATGTAGCATTTATTGTTTTCCTGGAAATTGCAATATAATGAATTTCGTGGGGCAATGATTAATCCAATTTCGGAACCGCTGATGCTACTGAGTAAGTGCACATGTTATCACATAAATCCCTTCACAGCATATGCATTGTAATACTCCCTAAAAACTACCGAACCACTTTAAAAGTTTCCTGGATTCGCCAAGCTGTGTAACGTAGACAATGAGCAAGGACCCAAGGACACTTGTCGGGGTTTGGAGGTGGAGGGCAGACTGGCAGTAACTGGGGGCCAGGGGTAGGGGATCTCGTTTCTCTCCAAGGCACCGCTGCTTCGGAGCCACATGGCACTGGACGAGTCCCTAGCCAGTTTCTGGGCCTCAGTTTCCCCGCCTGCAGAGCAGGGGGACGGACGTGCACCCAGTCCCTACACGTGGCTGCTGTGAGGACCCCAACTGAAAAAAACAAGGGCAGCCCAAGGCAGATGCTCTTTAGCCCTGACTTCTGCGTGCTTCATCCTGAGGAACTCCGAAGCCCCTCAGAGTACCTCCCTGATCTGCGGCAAGAAGGGGGATCCATGCACTGTGCCGCCAGTCCAGCCACGGCCCCTTCTCTGGGGAGAAGAGCTGGGCGTGACCTCAGCAAAGGCACGCAGACGGTCGACCCCGCTTTGTGTGTGTCCACGCCGCCGCAGGCCTAGACAAGAGCCGACAACAACCCCTTGCGAGAAACCCGCTCTGAAGAACGACAGCCAGTTTCACACTCCACACATTCCACACAGGATCCAGGCCAAAACACGTCTCCGACGCGCCAGACGCATCTGAACTACACGCGACCGAATAACCCGCCAGGGGAAATTACCCACAATAAAACCAGACTGTCTACAAAACACGGCCGACTTCTGGAAGGAGACGTTGACTAAGATGGGACTTTCTAAACGGCTCCTATCTCATACTCCGATCTCTCTCCTGTACGCTGTGGACCTCCGCACGGCGCAGTGAGCGACAGCAGATAGGGAGGCAGTGAGTGTCACCGCACCGTCCCAGAGGGAACCACGGGTCTGGAAGGCCCGGGCCAGCACCGAGGAAATCAGGCCCTGGAAAATAAGGGCACGCGAGGAGAAAGGGTGGCTGTGGGTAGATGTGCTCAAGGCGGAGTGTTGGGGAAGCCCAGAGTGACTCACTTCGTTGTGCTCCAGGCAGTAGATCATCAGCTCGGAGAGGATGACCACACCGGTCCTCCCCACCCCGGCACTGCAGTGCACGACGATTGGAGGGTGCTGGGTCCTGGTGCCTTCCAGCATGCTGTTGGTGTGCCGGCGGACCGACTGGATCTCCTCCAGGTAGGCTGCAAGACAGAATGCGAATCTGGTCACCCCAGTCCTGCGGGGCGTTGCATACAAGTGAGGGGGGAAAGACAAAAACTGATGGTGAATCTTTTTCTTTTTTTTAAAGTGACAATAATTTACAGTTCTTACAAGACACTAATTATTTGGCTGGTACTCACTGTACAAGTCCTGGAGCCAGAAAGGACCAGCTGGGAGTCAATTAGTCCATGGGAGAATTTGTTCCTTAAATTAAATAGTTCTTTTTTAAAAATTAAATTCTGGTTTCCCCTCTGCAAATCCCAAAGTCCCCCAAGCAGATGATTCTCGACATTACTTACAGCGATTCCTACTATTAACAGACGGGGATCAGAACACCAGCTAGGGCCCCTTGAATCGCCCGCCTGTCGCAGCCAATTTCTGCTGGGAAGAGCGTCCATCTGCCCCTTTCTCCCTTCTCCTCACGGAGTGAGTGAGTGTCAACCGAGGCTTGACTTCATTTTCAGATTTTAAAATAAGACTCGATGGGGCCTGCTTCTCAGCTGGGATGCCCGAGGTTCAAGGAGTAGCTCACGATAAGCCACCCTCGGCCCCATTTCTGGAGGCGACGTGTTGGGACCCGGGGTCTTGCCACCTCCCCCACCCCTTCCGACCGCTGCTCAGCTCAGCAGGGCTGCGCGGGGCTCTGTTCATTACTCCCAAGGGGCACGAGTGAAAAGTTACGGCAACACTGGCCATCACGAGCATCAAAATAAATAAATAAATAAATAAGGGTAGAAATGTAGTTCTCCAACAGTCCGGAAAAAGCCCATCAGTAACTGAGAGTTTGCAGGAGCTGGCTCGGGGGGTTTGGAGGTTCCCGGCCCTCAGGAGAATCCCATCCTAACGCAGCAGCGCAGCAGGGTGCACCAGACCTGGAGACGCTCACGAGGGCGAGAGAAGGAGGTGCGTGCAAACCCGTCTCGCCCATCGAAAAGCATCTGTTTACACACAGTGAACAAAAACTCCCGATTTCCTTTATAAACTCATCTAAGTACAAAGCAATCTGGGGTAATTCCCCAAAATAAACAACGATCGCTACCGGCGCCACCGGCAGTCATGCAAAATGAGACAGGACAAGCAAGGGGGCAGACGGAGGGGCTGCCCTGAGCCGCACACCGCGCAGGGAGGGAAGCCTCCGACCCGCTGTTCTGCAGCGCGGAGAAGACAGCGGGTGACGCTGTCCGACAAAAGGCGATGCTGCCCAACAAGGGACCCGGGTTTTCTTATGCTAAATGGAGTCACAGAAATGCTGGTCTGTGAGGCAGAGGCCCCAACAAAGGCAGTTTCAGACGGCACGGGGGAGTTGGGTTTACACGGGCGCTCCCTCCAGCCACTGCACGGACGAAGCTGTCACTCAGCGAGGCCCTCCGGGGGCTGGAAACGCTCAGTCTCCGCGCAGACAGGCGATCTGAGCTGAAGCTGGGAGGGCCAGCGGGTCTCAGACCCCACTCGGCGCACCTGCCCCGAGTTTCCCAGGAGTGGGAACTAGCACATGTAGATCGTTTAAAAATGCTTTCTCGGTCATTCGGATGGGCCTTCCTTCCGTGGGTCCTGATTTAGAAGATCTGGCTTTAATTTCAACCACCTTAGAGGCTCGATCTTTTACCGGCGTTGGCGGTCAATCACCCATCTGATCCACCCATCTGATCTACCTTTGTGGTTTCCATAGTCTGCATCTTGGAAACGCTTCGCATCAACCCGTTAGAAGGGAATAAAAAGAACGCTACAATGAGGAGAGTTCTGCAGAGGTCACTGCCCCGCTTATTAGGATCTGAGCTACGGGCAGCGGCTCGACCTCAGGCCAAGCCTCTCCAGGTCCTGCTCTAGACCCTGGGGTTCCAGTCCCCTTTCTCTTCTCTGCTTACAGCCTCCACCTCCTGCGGTAGCATCGTTGCCCGAATGGGAAATTAAACACCTGTATCAGCAAAATAAGTCTGCATCGAAATCTTTGCGGAGAAGTTCGAGAATGGTGCTTAAAAGCCTGTCTTCTCTGTCTTCCCCGCCTCCCTGCCCTGCCTCCCACTCTGAAGGAACAGCAGAGCAAACTCTCAGTGCTGGACTGATCCAACGTCCAGATGATGGACCCCTGGCACTAGCCACAGGTACCCTACCAGCTGGGGAGGCAACCACCCAGCAGGCAGAACAATAGACCTTCAGAGAGCCCGACGCCCTCCTTCCTAGGCCTCCTTCCTAGCGGGGTCAGGAAGGAATGGGCTCTCCCCCCAAGGGCACGGCATTTAGGCGAGGAAGGAAGGGGACGCTCTGCAGCTGTCATCAAAAAGCGGGTACCCTGTGAGCGCCCATCTGGGATCCAAGAGATCGCCAGTTCAATTCCTGGGAGGGGCACATGCCTGGGTTGGGGGCCAGGTTCCCAATTGGGGGCATGTGAGAGACAACCCACATTGATGTTTCTCAAGCACATCAACGTTTCTCTCCCTCTTTCTCCCTCCTTTACCCTCTCTCTAAAAAATAAACGAAACCTTAAAAAAAAGGCAGGTGACAGTATTGCTGTCACCCCTGGACTGTAATCGCTGGCCTGCCTTTCTCACAAGACCTCGAGCACCTTTAACACAAAGATCGCTGCATCCCTGCGTCCCGCGAGTCCAGGCTGTGCTGGCCACATGGCGGGCACACGCCCAGCTCGGGCCTTTCAGACAGAGTACTGCGTGTAATCTGGGAGAGAATGCGCTTCCCAGGTAAGCACATCCTGAAAAAGCATGGAAATGAATGACTCCAAAAATGACCGTTTCAAGCCTACAAGTGGGTTTCCATAATTCCTAGCATCTTAATCGCAGGTCCTGACGGAAACTTACTGCTACCGGGAAATACAGGGCTTGTGAGAGCAAAAAATAAATGTCTTAACTTTAGTGTTCTGTGGGGTGGTTTTAATTATGGTGAAGTACACATAACATAAAATTGATCATTTTAATCATTTCTACGCATACAATTTCAGTGGCATTAAGCATATTCACAACCTTGTCCAAACATCACCGCTATCCATTCTAGAACTTTCTTGTTGTCCCAAACAAACTCTGTACCAGTCAAATAATAACTCCTATTCCCCTACCCCCTAACCCCAGGTAACCTCTATTATACCTTCTACTTGTGCAAAGCTATGCATTCTGGGAACCTCATATAAGGGGAGTCATACAATATTTGTCCTTTTGTGTCTCGTTTATTTTACTCAGCACAATGTTTTCAAGGTTCGGACATGTAGCATGCACCAGAATAATTATTAACGAGTAGCTAAAGTTCTAAATCCAGGTAGAAGGTTTAGTTTGCCACAGTTTTCGCTTATTTGCATAACAAGTAAAGAGAATACAGTAAGTGCCATGACTTGTCTTCTCTGCCCTGCATACACTATACGAAGGGTCACATCCGTCAGTGACATGCATCACTGTTACAATACTTTTGCCTCTTAAGGGAAAGCATCCCCTTTCCACTTCACCTCCCACAGATACGACCGCTGATTCAGCAGGTAAAACCATGACTAGGAAGGGAAAACTTACACAAAAATCCTTGGACATCCTCTGGGCAGCCGTGATCCGGCCAGTCAGTGTACTGCAGATGCCACACCGTCCTTTCCTGCCCAGACAAAAGGTGCTTGACCTTCAAGCCCGTGGTTGCATAGCAACCAGAATCTGTTCGGAACTTTGTGGTGACCTTGAATTTGCCATAGGTGGCTGAGCTGTGCTTGGAACCCAGTTTGGGCCAGTATCGGTGGCTCTTGGTTCGTCCGCCCTCCTGAATCACACACAAAAGCAAAATTGGAAATAAGTCAGGGGAAGGAAGCTCTTATCCTCTTAATCTTAAAATCTGAGGACAGAGAAAAATATAAATAGCTTCTAAGTCACTAACTCAGCAGCGCTGTGCGGTGCCTACCAGAGATTAGGCCCTATAAATCTGAGCTAAGACCCATAATAAGATGTACAATGGTAGTGACAGCGATGAAAAAGGTAAGAGATTCACAACTGAGCTGCGGCTGAATGTTACAGAGAGACGAGCCAGCGCAAAGTCTAGAGGGGGGAAACCAGCTTGGGGTGTCGAAGAAACAGAGAGGTCTGCAGAGCAGCTGCAGTGTGGGAGAGGGTGGTCGAGAGGAGGCTGGAAAGGCGTCCTGGTCCATGGCAGGGGGGTTGGATGTCACGCCACAGACAGTGGGGAGCCAGCAAAGGTGATGGAGCGACCTTAGGCAGTGGGGTGACGGGCTCTAGCCGTCACTCTGAGTCACACTCTGCGTTTCTGATGCTCAGCCCTGGGCTCTGCTCTCTCTAGGACATGCACTGATGATGGACACAGCCTCCACCACCTAGTGTCCGTCCACCTTTTCCCCAGCCTGACCCATCTGTTTTAGTTCAGTCGACCCCTGAACGAGAGAACAGTGGGGCATACCACCTTGCTCTCTCCGTTCACCGTTCGATCTTTTCTGAGAGTGTGCCTTCTCAGGTGCTTACACCAAGGGTCTATTTCTAAACTTTCTGCAGGGTTCCGAAATCCCTGGAGTGGGGGTGGACAAGATGGGGGCTCACAAGGGGACCCCGGGCAGGGAGTGGGTGCAGACAGTGGAGAAACGCCGTGCGGCGGGAGTGGGCAGCCAGCGCTGGGGGACTGGCTCCTCACACGAGTCCTGACGCCTGGCGCACCGACAGAACAGCGCATCTCTGGGGGACACAGAGAAGCTGCCCCTCACTTATTTGGCTGTAGCAAAGCCTTGTTATGTTCGAAGCAGCCTGCCTCTTTTATTTCTCTGAGGCCTTGAATTTACGTTGCTGCTGAGCGTCTAAATCAATGACAAGTTTCGGAGGCTGCCTCACAGACAGACCACTGGACTTCGTGCTGGTGAGGCTGGCCTCTTCCGTCACTCAGGTTTCAGCTCAAATGCCACCCCTCGGCGGGCCCTGGGCTGCCCATCTGAAGAAGCTCCCAGTCACTCTCTGTCCCATTACCTGTCTGCTTTGTCTCCGGGGCACTCGCCACTGTCTGAACTTATGTGACTTGTTCGGTTCTTACCCTCCCCACCCCTCACTCTAGGGTTCAAGCTCCCTGGGGACAGCGACCGCGCCTGTCTCGTTAGGCACTGTGGCCCTCGGGTTAGCACGGATGGTGCCCTGCGTCAAGTTGAATGACATCCTCCCAACTGTATCTCGTGCAATTCCAAAAGATACAACCACCCTAGAGATTTTAGGAGAGTTAACTCTTTGTGGGAAAGCCAAATCGAAGGTCAGAGAAGGGCAGGGGCTTTAAAGAGGGGAAGTCCCTCTCACCACTAGCTTCTAACGGGCCGTCCTGGAAAGCAACTGCATGGGACAGTCGATGAAGAAAATGGGCCTTTTCCCCCCAGTCCTCTCTGTTCCTCACCTTTTAAAAATGGTTAGCAAAGGGACGTGTAACACTATACGTGGTAAAAACCACATGAAACCAGTCCCTCAAATGACTTCAAAACATAAGTTAAAATTTAATGAAAAGAACGAAAGGAAGTGGTTAAGAATTTTTTTTTCTTAAACTTGAGAATGCAACAAGAAAAGAAACAAAAAAAATGTCTCTCTGCACGGACAGCAAGCTCCTGGGGAACCACTCTGTGGCGTGTGCCCATTCTCATGCTGCCACGTAGAGTTCTCTGTTTGCAACAGTGCAACTATGTTTGACTTGGCAAAGGAAGAAAAAAAAATCCTTTTCTCTCCTGAGAGAATAAAGACCTCCACAGGAACAACAGCTTCTGGTCTCTTTTCCACCGATAAGCAGGAGGGCAGGCCGGCTGGCCATGCGCCCAAAGTGGCCCAAATTCTCGAGTTCCGATGGAAAGACCATGGCTTCGTTCAGCACCCAAGGCTGAGCAGGCTCTTTTTGTGCGTTTGATTTTAGTTCATGGCCATGCAGGGAGGAGAGTGTAAAGGCTGATGGAAATGGGATGTAATACATTGTCTTTGGGAAGCAAAACGAATTCATGCGGACGTCAGAAGAGAAGACGCATGCACGCCAAGGAGAAAAGGGTTTGCAGAGCACAGTGCTGCCGGAAGAGGCGGGGGCAGCCCCTCTCTGGCCAGCGCCCCCCGCCCCCAGCCCCCTGCCGCCCCCCGGAACAGACCGCTGTCCCCTTACCTCTTCCGCGGTGACCATGGCGATCACGTTGGCTCCCTGCTCCCACACCATCTGCCAGAAGTCGTGGCACGTGTGCGGCAGGGGCCCCTGTGTGGCTATGTAGTGCCATTCTGCCCCACCAACCACCACCTGCAAACCAAGGACAGCATTGGTGAAGCAGCCCCAAGTGCAGGACTTGCTGACCCCGGGCAGGCCACGTCGTGGGTCAGTGCCATTACCAAATACCCCGAGGCCATGCGGGTTCATAGGAAAATGCTGTTAAAATACATTTTTGTCAGCAACCCACAGTAACTATGTACGAACCAGTGCACTTCAAACACACACGTATCTCCACACACACAATACTGGATGAACGCATGTGTATATAACCTAACAGAATTTATTATAGGAACGACAGCCATGTTTACCATGTGCAATGCACTTTGATAACCCATTCTTTTCTCTACTCTAGTCTATTTCAAAACCAAGCTGGTCCTGACTCCTGAATTGACTGTACACCCCACTACGACACTGTGACCCGCAGTTGGAGAATCAGTGCTCTGTGGCATCCTTCCAAACAGTGCAGAAGTCCACCGTGGACAGAGTGGCTTCAGGAGTGATGTCCTTCTACTGCTGACTTGGTAAGAAGCGCATCGTAAACCTCGGTGGTGCCTGCCGCTGCACTGTGCCCCCCACGGTAGAGGCGTCACAAAGCCACTTAAGTCAACAGCACGGGCTCTTCTGTCACTGACTCCCCCTGTGCCGCCCCACAGCATCCAACCGAACTTTGGAGCCATGAGTTGGTTTTGGAAAATAAAATCACTACCCCGCGCGCGCTCAGAGTGACCTCGGGAGAAGAATTCTGCAGCTGCAAATTTCAGCAGCAGAAAAATCGTAAATAAGAAGCTGTGTCCGGAGGCCCAAAGGCCACGGTATCCGGCTGAAACGGTGGCCCTGGCAAGGATTCCTTCCGGGTCCCTTTCCATTCCTGGGCCTTGAGGTCGCAAAGCCAGGCTCTCACACGGCCGCCATGGCAGACTCTAAGGAGTTCTAGAAGCAATGAAGGGACCATTGTTGGAAACTTTTCCCCTCCCTTATGTTATGAAACTCCAGACTAACTTGATTCAAACAAAAACAATGTCAGTTACCGTTTGATTACACAAGGCATGTTTAGGTCAAAGCTGGCAAGCAAAATCCGTTTTCCAAGTACTGGTGGGAGGCAACATCCATATAGTTGCTGGCTGGCTAGGAGTTGGGTTATCAGTGGAGCTGGGATGGATTTTCAACATCAGCCTCCCTGGCACCCACCATATAGGAACCATAAATACTTCCAGAGTATGCTGCTGCCTGGGGCCTTCCAGCAAATTCCAAGTATTGACAGGAGGGTATTAAAAACTGCATTAAAAACACAGCAACCAGTGCTGCTAGGTAGATTTCACAGATGTGATTCCACCTCTGGAGCGAAAAAATCTCTGTTCTGTGTTAACGGCCGTTTGGAACCCAGGGAGAAAACATTGGCAAGGTAGACGAGTCTATTCCAAAACCACGGACAAGTTCTTGCAAGCTCCATGGGTCTATTAAACGCACCCATGTCTAACCCGGATCCACAGATGGGATGTGGGCCCCGGAGAACACTGGGGAAGGGAGTGCTTCCGTAAAGGACACCCAGTGGGCCCAGCTGATGCCGACTGACAGATTTTTCCAGACAGCAGATGGAAAATGGGAGAGGAGATTGGGCCAAAAGAACAGCACAGTATAATATCGCCATGCAAGATTTCCATAGGCATTCTATCAAGAAGCAGCTGTGTGAGTTGCCTCTTTGCTTGATTGCATGGCTTTGGCCATTGTCTCGCAATCTGAACGAAACCCATGCATCGCGCTGTCATCAATTCACTGAAGGGTTTCCTGGGTTCGTTTTTCATTGTTTTCGTTCTCACTCAACAGTAAGAGTGAAAAACGCAATCGGACCCATGACGGTACTCTTCCATATTTCTTTTGACAGCACTTCCTGACACTTAAAAATATATGCAGTTATCTATGCTCTGTGTGCAAAAGCATTACGCCCCACCTCAAGTAGGCTTGTCATATTTTGTACCAAAACTGTAATAACTGGTATATGGGCCAGACATCTGCCTGCATTTTGGAGGATTTGGCTACAGCTGAAAAGTCCAATGAAGAAAGGCAGGAACTCCGGGCAAAGCCAGAAACAGGTTTCTGAGGTTATTGACCATACCAGACCAATCATGTGGACCTTACACTGTTTAAAAACATCCTGTAACAATTGCTTTAACACTAGTTCATGAATAAATTTTTCTTCTTCAGAGGGCAGAGCAAATGGTGATGTTCTAAGCAAGTATGTGCTGTCATTAGAGACACTGAGGAAGGTAAGCTATTTGGAGTATGGACCCAAGTGTCCATAACTCTCAATTCTATTTGGGGTCAACCAGAGCTAATTGAAAAAATCTGTGAAATACTGAGATGGAAAGGTTTGAAGCCACTGAAATATTTAAAAAATGTAAGGACACTAACATACTGAATGATGCGGCAAATCTCGCAAGACTCGCTACTGAGCGCCCCTTTGGGTTTATGTTTAAATTGGTCCACTCTTCTAAATACGAGGCGACTTTGGGACTTCTGGTGTCACAGGCCTCCCCTGCAGCACTACCAGGGGTTATGGGTAAGCTGTGCGGCTCTTGCACGTCACAAAAACGTCCATGCAGTAAGACAATGCCTGTGACTCCCAAAGTCTCCCTCATCTGCTAATTACAAACTGAAAACTCAAGGTTTTCATGTGCGTTTCTGGGAGAGTTATAACCTGAGAGAGAGAGAAATTAAATCCTCTGTCCCGAGCCACCTTCAGAAGTAGCTGACCTGATGTTTTCCCCACGGCCCCCAGGCTTCCTTCCTGCTGCAGACACAGGCATGCCCTTCCCAGTGAGGAAGTAAGAAAGGCCCAGACGGTCAAAAACATGCCCTCGGGGTCTGGGAACGAGCCAGGGTACACAGGGGCGGCCAGTCCAACACTTTTTTCTCCCTGCATTTTCACCTCTAACCCAGCCGTCTTCTCCAGACCTTCCCGGCACGCTCCCCGCCTCACCTTGATGTGGGAGGCATTGATGTAGCCCGTGTTGTTTTCTTTGGTCGGTATCAGCTCGACTCGATTCTCCTCATAGGGCACAACTTCGCGGATCCGGCTGCGCTCAGCATTTTCGGGCAGAGCCGCTGTGCTGAAAATGCCATTCGCCTTTTTCTTTGGGATTTGCTCATATTCCGTGAACACCATTCCCTCTTCCAGCTTCTTCTTCAGGGTTCTGAACTGCAACAGAAATGAATCTTCAGCTCGCTGGACGATTTTAACCAAAAGCCCCACCAAAACAACCCGATTTCTTTCAACATTGACCCTGATGGTGTTAGTAAGGAGTTCCAAGACGTCCAAGTGAAGCTTGATTACTTGGTCTCATTACTGACCATGTTGCTAGTTCCAGTAACCAGTCTCCTTTGCACTTACACCTTCAACGGGACAAATCTGCAAGACCGGGCAAGAGCTGAAATTCACAATTGGTATTTTTGTTATTGACACCTCTGTTTAAAGTCTTAATGTAAGGAGATTTTTGGTCTTAATTACCCAAACATCCTTTTCTCCACAAACATAGCTCCTTTCACTGGGCTGAATCCGCAGATGCTACTGGTGCATAGTCCTGCAAGTCTGAGGATTAAAATAAAAGTCCCTCTCCTTTTATTCTTCCCATGGCCAAACTACTAATTACAATAATAGGTATTACTTGGATTAAATAATTCCTCTAAAGTCCCTTCTGGTTTTAAAAACAGGCTAATACTTCACATATGCTGACAGGAATCTAAAACCCTCCTGGTATTAGCACTCCACACCTGTTTCTTCAACCTCTGATAGCAAATTCAGGAACCAAAGGATCACCTTCCTTCACCTCTAAAGAAAATACTACCATGCAATTTAAGCAGCACATTAAGAGAACTCTGTAAATGATTGGGTGAAATACTCACTTTCTAAATAATGGTAATCATTCATAAAAATCATCGACATCGAGAGCCACGTCAACTGTTTAACTTTCTCACTTTGCGGAAAGGGAAAGGGGCCCGAAGACGCGGAGTGACCCGACCGAGGCCCCGTGGTCAAGGGGCTGGTCTCTTCAGGCAGCCGCCACTGGGCCCACTGGACAAAGAAACATCAGGTCCTTGGCACAGACCCACTTATTACAACACAGCTAGACTACGTCTCGCTAATCTCAAATAGAATTAATTCATCAAATAAACCCCAGTGATGGCATGTTTGGGCAAGGAGAGGGCTCTGGAATCCTCAGAGCACAGGGAGTGGGTCACGTGCTGGACCGGCCCGGTGCTTACCCTCTCGTCCATGGGAATCCGGGTGCCGTCAGCTCGGCTGTCTTCCCGCCCCGAGACCCGAGCGACCGAGAGCCCGTTCAACGCTGCCAACATCAGCGGCCTCTTCTGCGCCTCCAGGCCTGCCATCTTCTGCTTCTCTAGATTCTTGCGGCAAGAAAAGGCATGTTCTCATTGTTTATAATACCAGCGGAGTTCTGGAATGTGTTTTAATCTCCCCAAATCTGTGACTCCCCAGCCAAGGAATGCAGACACTCACCATTAGCAGGGCAAATCCAAACGCAGCCTACCCATCAATTCCCACTGTGCCGAGGAAGCCCGTGCCTACAGAGCTCTCGTGTTAAAATAGGTGAATCCGTGACCAAACAACAAGCAAACAAGAGCAAAGGCATCCTGCGACAGGGCTCACCAAAAACAATGAAAAAACAAACAAACAAAAAACCCCAATGTACGAGCAAGGTGCTAATACACCCTGCAACAGGGGCTCACCAAAACACACACACACACACACACACACACACACACACAAATACTGTGTGATGCACTGTTTAGAGAGCTGAACACACACATTGTAAAGAAAAACCTGCTCAAGTTTCCATTCTGAGGGGTTAACTAGAAGGATGTTAATCCTGTACTGAACCTCCAGTCCTTGAACTGTCACTCCCAGAATGAGAGCTGATGTGACTTAGCCAAGGAGCTCCCACCGAAGCCTGGGGCCAGCTAGGACGACGCCCCGGGCAGGCCCTTCATGAAGGACGAAGTGGACGTGGCCACGGCTCCCGACCACCGTGGTGGGACCCCGCTTACGAGACTCAGCTGTGAGAATACGCAGTTGGGGGCTGAGCAGACCACGTAGGGAGAGGTTGGAGGTTGACACCTGGCCCTCGCTGGTGGCTTTCGGACGGCCTCTGGGTCCTCACCGGCACTGCGGTCTGAGGCTGGCTCGGTCAGTGCTGAGTGCCAGGCCCCCTGCTGTGTGGCCTCGTGACCTCGGAGGTGGGCAGGGCATGAAACACCTCCTTTACTCACTTCACGCAACCCAGTGAGAGCATGTCCCCAAAATCACTTTGTCATCAAGTCGGCAGAACTGAGGGACTTTATAAAGCATGGGGAGATTTTGGGCCAAATGGAAGTGAACCAGTTTGCAGACTCCCTCCGCTGCTGCACATGAAGGGGCCCTCGTACCCCTGGTTTCTTTTCAAGCTTTTTAGTGGATTTGCTTAGTCCATCGTTTATCAATCTACTCCCCAGAGAGAGGTGTCTTGATGGGACCGTGGCGCTGGCAGACGGCACAGAGTGAGAGGGTTATTCTGGTGGTGGTGAGGGGATGGCATCTCACTCATTCCCTGGGTTCCACCCGCACCTGAGCGGGCCCTGCGTTTGTGAGCGACACTGCCCTTGAGATACAGTGCCTCCTCCAGGGACAGGGAGGACCCACTAGGCAAACCAAAGGTGCTTCTCAGGGGGAGTAACTGTGACAAGTGAGAAAACTACTGAAGAACTTTCAGCCAAAACATATAACAGCCTTAAAAATAGTGACCCTGGCCCTGGCTGGGTGGCTCAGATGGTTGGAGCATCATTCTGTGAACCACAAGACTGCTAGTTTGATCTCTGGTCAGGGCACATGCCTAGCTTGTGGGTTCGATCCCCAGTCAGGGCACATACAGGAAACAAGTGATCAATGTTTCTCTCTCCTTCTCCCGCCACCCCTCCCCGTCTCTCTAAAATCAATAAACATATCCTCAGGTGAGAATTAAAAAAAAATTAGTGACCCTGGTTTCTCCATCCCAGGCAGATTTAGAAAAATCTGAATTTACATTTTGGGGTTTTTTGTTTGCTTGCTTATAAGTCTGTTTTTGTGAGAGAGAATCCCCCCATCCCCCATGATCTCTTCAGCTGAGAATTGGTTTCACAACTCTGCAAAGTTTTGAGAGCCTAATTTTGGAAGAATGGGCCTGAAGCCCTTCTGATAGTCCTGCCTGCAGGACAGGTGCCCCTCCCGGGGCCTAAGGCAACAGGTCACGAACTCGCCCACCCGGTGGGAAAGGACAGCCCAGGGACAAACCCTCTCTCTCAGCTCCTTCTCACGTACCATATCGGCTAATTGCCAGAGATAAAAAAGGAAAAAGAAAATAAAGATCTGATTTGGCCTTTTCTCTTCCCTGCAGCGGATTTTGGATTTCGGGTCAGGAGCTAAATGTGGTTGGGCAGCAGCAGGAGCCAGAACGAGCGGCTGCCCAGACCGCAGGCCCGGGTCACCCATCCAACAGACAGGCAGCTCCTCCTGAGCTACGGAAAGCTGGCCGCAGGGCAAGTGCTCACCACCCCGGCCCCTCGAGTTCCCCTCGGGCTGCATTTTCTCACTGTTCCCCTACCCTCGGGAGGCCCAGCCTTCTCTTCTTACCTTCTTCTAAGCCACGGGAAAGCTGCCCGTTGGCGGGGAGGGCAGAGGGGCATCGGGCGTGTGGAGAGGAGGCCGGGGTGAGCTTCCTCATCAAAAGTCGGATGGAGAACCACGCGGCACTGTCACCATCATGCCCCGCACACTGGCTTGCTGAGGAACCTCCTGACCCTGCTCTAAGGTCAAGACACCCACCCCGGGAGCAGTCCTGGGGCTCCCAAGCATGTGGGATTTGGGCAAAATTTCACGGGGGACCGTGCAGTAGGGATGGGGCAACAATGCTCCTGACGAGTTAAGGGTGAGGTCAGCTATTCGCTATTATCCATCTGGACAGGATGGGACAGCACACGGGACACGTGGGAGAAGCCCCTTGCTGCCCGGTGATGATGCATGAAGCTCCGTGTAGCAAATCCATGCCCTGAGTCTGGCTACGGTCTTCTGTTTAATACAAGTAACAAGAGAAGCGGAGGGACCTGCCCAAAATGAGCCCATGGGACGGACCATCAATAAACATGGGGTCAGCGAAGTTGCTGAGCTGCGTTAAAGGAGGGCGCCTGGAGCCAGGAAGTGCTGAAAATCCCTTTCTACCATAAATTACACAGCCTCCCCCAAGGCGCCCCGCTCGAATTCCATCCCCCAGCCAAGTGGTTGGGTCACCAGAGGCATGAGCACATCGGTCAGAATTTCCCCTCCAGGTTTGCAAGCAGTGGAAAAAGTTACACCTGCCCCCAACGCTTAGCCCCCACTCCACTGCCGGCCAGCACTGGGAGGCTGAGAGAGTTGTTAAGGTCTGTCTAGAATAACAGAGTTGTTCCAGATTGGATCCCTGAACCCCGGAACTTGGCTTCCTTCAAACACTGGCCCTTGACTGATCTTTGCAGGCTGATTCCCACTGCAGACTCGGGGAGACTTATGAAGGAAGTCTAAAGAATGGCATTCAAAGCAAAGTTTAAGTTACGACAGCTCCGGAGTTCCTAAAACATGCCGGGGCGGTCCTAAGGGACGTTTACCATTACCAGTTCATGGTGATGTTCTTGGCTTTGTGTTACACATCTATGGAAAAAGACCTGAAAACCAGCCTGGACACACCATGCTCTAGTCAACATCGGTGGGCCACCCTGACATACAGATGGACAGAGAAAGCTCCTAAGAGATGTTGCTCTTCTAATATCTACCTGGGGGAAAAATGCTTTACTCTGGGAAAACCCCCCAAAAGGTCAACAGGGGTAGGCAGGTGAGCTCCTCGCAGCTCACACGGTACGTCTGATCCTTAGCAAACAGCAAAGTGCTGGCCTAGATCCCCATCCCAATACCACCGACCTGTAACGTCCCAACTCCATGCCTGCTCTTTGTACCAAGAACGGGAGAGCTACTGGAAGGGACAAAAACCAGGCTTTGTGAAATAAAATGGCACTTGTTTCATTGCCAGGTGACTCTCTGAATCTCTAACGCCTTCGCACCTTCTGCGGTGTCGGAGGTGCATGCGCTTTCCCGACAAACTCTCTCAGGGACAAGGGCCCGAGGAGCTTTGGGGGGCACCAGCCTGTGTACCCGCCCCCCAGCATGCCCTGGGCGGGGTCGACACTCACCCTGATCATCATCTCTCTTTCTATGATGCTGTCCTCCAGGGAAAACATCTCGGACACGGGTCTCTCCTTCACGGGCTCCTTTTTGACCCGCTCCTTCACACTGGTCAGGTCGGGCTCCGAGATGGACGGACCCAGGGAGGCCCCATTGACGGCCAGCTGGTCGGCGCGGGAGACGCTGATGGCCTTGGCCGGCCCGTGCCTCATCACCCTGGCCCTGGCGACGGCAGGAGGAAGGCTAGCCTGGTCCTGCCTCAGTGCCCCGTTGCTGACGCTCTTCCTTGGGCCCGGGTACTCGGGAGGGGGTTTGTTGGGGATCCGGGCTAAGGCTGCCTGCAGCTGGGCGCTGTACTCCATGTTCTCGCGGATCCCAGGGATCCGGGCCACTGATTCCGCCGCCTCCTCCTCCTCCTCGCTCTCACTGCTGTGGATCAGCATCGTGGCATCCGAGAAAGTCTTCTTGTGGTGGTACTGGGGCAGCGGGGGGACCTCGTGGCCCCCGGGCACCTCCTTGGGCGGCCCCTGCTCCCGCAGCGTGTTGCGGCGCGCCATGGGGATGTTGAGGGACTTGAGCGTCATGGCCTCCATGCCCCGCACCATGCTGCTCATCACCTCCAGGCTGTGGCGCTTGTTCACCGTGCCGTGGTGCTTGGTGGACATGAGGGGCTCGCTCACCTCCTGCAGCGACTGGTGCACCACCGGGGCGCTGTCCTCCTGGAAGGTCTTCACAGACAGCTGCACCTTGCGGGTCACCAGGTCGGGGCTGCTGCCGCTGACGTACTTGTGGCGGTGACTGGCCAGGTCTGGGGTGCTGGTGGCGGGGCGGGGCCGTGGGTAGGGGGGCGGCGGTCTGAAGAGATAGTGTTTGAGCATGTGGGCTGTGTTGTGGCTGTGGGTGCCCTGGAGCTGCATGTTGGCCAGCTCCGGGGTGCTCACCGTGTGGGAGATGGCACTTGCCCCTGGCTTGCTGGGCACTGAGCTGTTCTTTGGGTTTATCTGGTCAGATGGACCCACCAGTTTGTTACTGTAGCCCCCCTGTGGCCCGTAAGGGACAGTGTAGGGGTGCCTCTCCCGCATCTCCGGCTGGCTGTACACCAGGTCCTCCGGCTGGTTATAGGCGTGGGTGTTGATGATGTTGAGATTTCGCAGGGACTGGCTCTGGCTGTCTGTGTGCATGAGCCCCCTCTTCATCTGGCGCATGACCGTGTCGTAGTCGGGGGTCGGCCGGTACGAAGGCACGATGATGGCGCTGTGCCGGTGGCTGGGGATGTAGTCGGCGCGCATGATGTCGCTGCCGGGGATGCTGAGGTTGGAAGAGACAGGAGACGCCTGCATGAAGCTCTGGGAGCAGTTCAGGGAGTTGATGCTGTGAACGCTACACACGCTGCCATTGGCGATGGTGCCGTTTAAGTAATTCAAGTCCAGGCTGTTGTGAGAGTTGCAATAGAAGGCATCTTCGTTCCCGTGGAAAATGCTGTCTACGAGAGGTCAAACAAAGGCACGTGAACCTTCACGCCATCCTGCTTCAATTAAATCCATCCTTACACTCACAGGGGTGACTTCACTGAAAGACGTCAGAAAGAGTGCAAAGCCATAGTCTCCACCCACATGTCCCCTAGAAACCTGAATGTTTCTTGGATGAGATGCCCGTTCTCACATACAAACTCCTCCCATGCCCTTTCTGTATCCCAATTCCGTACTCGTAAATTGGAAATAGTAGCAGGATTATTTTGAGGGTTAAAAGAGGTGATACATTGCAAGTGCGAGAAGAGTGCCGAAGGAGAGGAATTCCTCTATAAATGTTAGTTGTCATTACAATAATCATTGTATCGCAATGGTTTGTTCACACATTCCGCACAGGAGTTTAAAGAGAGGAATGTAACACATTTCCTTCCCAAGTGCTCGGAGAAAGGGGCTGGTGGGAGAGATGGGGCAACAGCTAATGTGCAGGGTGGACATCATTTGTGTACTTGTTCAGTTATTCTGGAGGCCTGTGTCCCCTGTCACCACGAAAGCCACGCTGACAGTTCCTGGCAGTGAGGGGGAAGGGTGCTCTGCTGGGCTTCGCTGACACCCTCTCTTCTCCAAGCCCACTTGCAAGAAGAAGGAGGGAAGAACCTTGCTCATGGCCTCTTCCCAACCCCCTTCGCAGCCAGTTCTCGGGACATTTTTCTCTCAGGGATAAACGATATCCTATGCTTCTCACAAACTGAAGCTGCTGCTTGGCTGCCATTCAGACAATGACAAGATTAAAAATGAAAGTGTCGCTGTCATCTAAAAAAATACAACAAAGTCCTCTTCCTGCTTACCCATAATCAACTGTTCGTCTTAAGGAGGGAAATGGCAAGCCAGAGTTACCTTGTGAAGTGTGTGTTTCCGAGTAGTGTTCGCCACACTGGACGTGCATGGGCGGCAGGATGTACGGCTGCTGCCGGGGCTGAAACAGAGAACACAGCACAGGCGGTGGGTCGCACGCAGCACTGACGGCCATCTGCTGCCCTGGACATCCAGCCAAGCGCAGGACCGTCCCGGCACGCACCCGCATCTGCAGGGCAGCGCACCCAAACGCTCCACCACCCACCCTGGACCCCAGCCCCCTCTTCTCATCCATGCCCAGCCCTCTGCACCTCATCACCAAGTCGGGACTGCAGAAACAAGACAGGAGAAATAAGGAGGCTGGCTCCAGGTGAGAAGGACAAAGACCCTACAATCAACATGGACACATCCATTTATAATCTATTGTCTAACATACTTGCAAAGCTCCCACTGCTTTTTTTATAGAACAAAAATGCATATATTAGTATGATACGTTAACAATGGCTAGCAAGTGCTGGATCCTTCAGAGATGTGTTCAGAGTGCAACCTAAGAACCCCACCATCTCTAAGAAACAAATTGCTTTTTTTTTTCCTAAGTACACAAGGCAACACTAATCTAAAACGGACAATGTCGTTGTTTTCTCAACCGTGTTTTTCAATTACAGTTCACATTCGATATTATTTTGTATTAGTTTCAGGTGCACAGCACAATGCTTAGACAATCATATCGGGAGCACTTTGTAAAGTATACGATTGCCTAACCACGGCCTTTTTAAAGGGAGTAACAGAAAACACGTATATTATTAAGTTCCATGTTAGAGTAATGAGAATAAGGGGGCGCCCTGTTTCACTCTGTTCAAAACTGGCTGCCTCCTGGAGCCACAGGCCCGTAACACCCTTGCAGCTGCACCTAGGACCCCAGTTCACAGCGCCCCATCACGCTCAAACAGGGCGGCTGTGTCAGGCTGGGCCCACTTGCAAATTTACATAAAAGTCACAAATGTAATTCACAACAATGAGCCCACAGTTCTCAAGACCGCATACTGGCCCTCCCATCCTAGGCTCAAATGTGAAAGGCGCTGCCTGCAGAGAATCCAGGTCAACCAACTACCCCTCCAGTGAGGAATCTTTTCCAAAAGGCTCTTAAAAATGGCCATTCAGATTCAATCTGAATAGCTTCCTGCTGCAGGGGAGGGCAGAACTTTCGAAGAACAAAACAATGCTTAGATAAGTTCGGTATTTGGTGAGCCAACAAAGGAAACGTGATTGGTCGCTAATGTGATCCTCAGCTACTCATTTAACCTCAGTAGGTCTCAGCGTCCTGTCAATCAAACCAAGCCTCCTCCCTCCCCTTCTTCAAACACGGTCCATTTTATTCATATGTTGGGGTTCTAGGGGAGGCTTTGTTTGCAGAACGAGTGTGGATGCTAAAACATTTTGAACGTTAAAGTTATAAACTACCAAACTGAATGACCTCTTATATTTCCATTTGATTATTTTAAAATTAGCCTTACAGATATTCACTGAAATGTGGCCGCTTTGGGGGAAAAACTGAGATGACACCAAAAAGCGAGCCAAAGCCAGCAGGGGTCACACTCTCTCCGCCTCTCTCAACAGAGGACGAGCGTTCCCTGAAGTTCTGGGAGAATAACTTGTCTGCTACAAATAAGGCTTCAGCATCAAAGGGAGAAAAAAACCAAACCAAACCAAAACAAAACGTAAGGGCAAGGGATCCAAAAATTTTTAAAATCTGGGAAGAAGAGACAAAGAATTGAAATTAATGTAAGAAAGTTCAGGGTACCAAAGAAAAGGCGTTATATCAGCTCTCTTAAAAATTTCCAAATCTCCTTTGGCAGGTTTTTGAGTTGCAATTTAGAAATATTTTTCCAATTCTTAGTAATACATAATTCAACTCAATTTTTCCAGGGTCAGACAACCAGTCTGAAGGATTAAAAAAAAAGGAAAATGATGGGGAGGGATGCATACAAGGGAAGGGAAATACAGACAATGGTGGCTCACTGCCTTCTCTCGCTCTCATTTAAAAAACAAACAAACAAACCAAAAAGGGACTGTTTATGAACTGGCATAAGTATACAGGCAAAGGACAATAATAAGTAATCCCCCTGACACCATTTAGGGATTACGTTATTTATTCCACCTTTTACATCTGCTAACATATTATTTTATTTCTTTCCAGACCTGCTAATACAACACCCAGTGGCATGCCACAGTATAGGCAGCAGAAGGGCAGGGAAAAGGGTAATCGGGCCTCCTGGTTATCAGCAAGGAAGCCAAAGGAAACGACGTTATCTGGTTTGACTCTCACTCAGTCCTAGGAACCCCTGGTGAAGTGGTTCAATCCCAAGAGAGACGCCATGAATCTGGCTTCCTGTAGACTGCCTTCCTGCAAATCCAAGAGGAAAGCCTCTAGTCTTCTCCAGATAATTAGAATGAAGATTAGATCATTCTAATCTTCACGAGAGGTTAGAGATTAGATCACAAGACAGACTGAAAACACTTTGCCTCCCACGGTGTTCCTTGGACAGAAAGGAAACCTTATCTCACTAATAAAAACACTGGAGTCTAAAGAAGGGGAAACAAGAATAATATTCACAAAGGAGAAGAGTAAAGACACCAGTGCCGTGAACAAAGCTCCTGCGCCTCCTGGAGAAGGGCTCCAAGTGACCCCCAGATCTCCAGAGCAAGTGCGCCTGTCAGATGCGTGTGAATAAATAATGCCAAGATTCACGGCATTCACATGGATGCTCAGGAGTTAGTACGTGATGATATAACTCTAGAACTCTAGGGGTTCACGTCTATGCATCCCCCCCACAAAAAATTACTCAAAACTCTCCTTTTAAAAGACAAGTTAAAAATACATAATTCTTGTATACCCTATATATATTATGTATTAAAATTTTCCATTTTATTTGTCTTTTAACTCAAAGAAACTATTCATCTAGAAAAATTGAAAGGTCACATGTTTAACTATGTACAAAAAATCATAACCTAAACTAATGAATTATGGCTTAAAACAAGTAGAAAACTTTAAAGAAAATCAATTCTTTAATACCTTTTTATTATATTACCTTTAAGGAATTCTCAGAATAAGACACAGCCTAAGACAAAACACATGTAGTGAAATCAGAGTTGTGTTTCCTTATTCACATGATGAGGAGAGCAGTTTAAATTTAAAAAAAAAGCTAATGTTAGGTAGAAAAGTGGATGCATTCAAATTTTGTTGCTCTTAAAATCAGGAAAAGTGCATTTAATCTTCCCCATTGAGTACTTGACCTGAGAACATCAACTAGGCTCCTTCGATTTCTGCTCATCTAAAAAGCGTTTTCTGATGGGTTTACTAAGCTCTGTCTATGGCAGTGAACACAGAAGAATCTGTGGCGCTTATCTCTGAAGGCGTGTCTACATGTTTCAACCAGAAAGTTTATTAAAACAACAAATGAAAACAAGTCCACAGAAACAGTACGTCGCAGGCTGCAGGAACACGGCCTCATCACCCTGGAATAAGACTTCCTCAAGGGGGAGAACCTCTCCCTGAGCCTCACTCAGAGAAGGGATGGGCGTGAGGGGCACAGTGGGACGGGACAGATATGCATCACACCTACTCTGCAGACTGAAGCCCTTCTGTGTTCTCACCTGATCTCACCTGGTCACGATGCCCTAGTCACCTCTCCTCTCAAATTAGGATTGAAAGGACACTCCATCCCAACGGATGGAATACTTGATTACCGACAGCTATATACATACCAGAGAGTTTCGGCTCCAGGTGGGCTGGCGTCGGATGGGTGGTGGAGAATTGGATTGTCTACATAAAAAGTTGAAAAATAGGAGTGGTTATTATTTACTAGACCTAAGACAGACAAGACGGTAAGACTGACAGTGAACCATAAACATTTCTGTGAGTAAAGCTAAGAACAATTCTGATTTCTCCTCTTATTCTTTTCTTTATTTTCAAAATGTTTGGAACATACGGTACTTCTACAAAAAGTTTGCAAAGTGATATTAGAAGGATGAAGCTTATTTCTAGAGAAGGATTATGAAGGAAACAAGAAAGACAAACATTCTACCATTATTACATGGATTTTTAAAAACTGTATTTTTGTACCTTTGTATATGTGTAAAAATCCTTTCATAATAAAAAAGAACAAAAATATTTTTAAGATACTGCCAAAATTAAACATTAAAAAATCTAAAATAAATTAAATATTTTGACGTATAAAGGTATTTTTAAATACTACATATTGCAAATATCCATCTGATCAAATCTTTTCCAGATTGAGACTCAACATGATTTTTTAAAAAATATAGAGTTAAAAATGAGTGGGGATTAAGAATATCATCAAATTCTCAAGAACTGAAATCAAAGGTGCCTTTGAGAAATAAGCCCCCCCAAACCCAGACATGTGCAGTGGGCCATCAAGCTAAAATTCTTCAATTTAAAGCATTCTCCTTATTTTGGTATTTCATCTTTCTTATCTTTTGGGTGATAAAAATATCTTTTTTTAGCAAAATGTTGGAAACTATAATATAGTGATACTGGATTTTTTCAAGTGGCCGAATACAATATTGTTAGACTTATTGATAAACATCCTTCCCTCTCTCCTCTACATTTTTTCTCCCCAAGTGAAGACACAGGGGAACCACCCGCTGGAGCAGATTCAGCAGGTGACGAGTAGTAACTCAGTGAGAGAAGGGAAAAAACCCAGGACAGTCCCGCGGGCGTCAGAGGGCGGAGCCCTGAGGAGAGGGAAGCCATCCGATGACGCTGGCTTCATCCAGCTCCAGAGGTGGTTCGGCCCCAATGGAGCCTGTGCTGAGACTCTGCAAGCGTTTGAAGAATTTACTGCATACATGGGGTATGTGTGTGCTTTCAAGAGTCCCAGTTTTTCTCAGGTAGGAAGTTGGGAACCTCCCACACCTGGTTAGAAGAAAGGAACAGCCATTGCAAGAGTAGAAAGGAAAAATATCATTTCCTGAGTTGTCAGTCTAACGTGTGATGCTTGCCGATACTTAAAGAAAACACCACACAAAACAGAAATAATCTGTAAATTTTATAGTTAATGCTCTTGCTGAGAAATGGTCAAACCAGAATTTTATTACAATAAAATTCATTTCTTCACATACTTTTTAATTCACCTTAAAGAAGCAGACTATAGAACTCTTGTTAATGGTAAAGACACCCCCTCATATGAAAGGCCACTGCAAATAGAAAGAACTGAAGGACACAGACAAAGGTGTGGTGACTGACGGGAAGGGGGTAGGCAGGGGTGGAGGAGGGTACAGGGGGACAAATGACGATGGGAAGAAAAAAAAAACAACTGCAAAGAAAGGACCGAGAGGGAGTCTGTCCAAAAGCAAGCAAGCCACGTGTGCTTGTGTGCCCACAAGGTAGCTCTGGCGACTTAATTTGCCACTTCCCAATCAGGGTTCTTCTGATGGACATTTGCAAACTCTGCTGGCAGATCTAACACTATGAAATGCGCCTCCGGCTCTGACAGCGGCCAATTGCCGGGACTGCTGTGAGAGAGCTTCCATCGCGAAGAGAAAAAAGTGTGCCAGCACCCGATGATGCACTTCTGAAATGCGCGCTCCGGCAGGACTGTGTTAGGACCGCACTCGCGCGCTCTTGGATGTGTCCACTGGGAGAGTGGAAAGGCAGTCCTTCCCTTGCATTTACATCCCCGAAGTTCTTTGAAACAAAATTAAACACGCCGGGCACCCAAACGGCCGACGCACTCGGCCAAGGAACACCTTTTGAAGGCAGTCAAGGCAAAGGCAACGATAGCGTGAGCCCCAGCACGCCGTATCCAAGGTCAGGTCACATTTAAGTTCCCTCATCAGACTCCCTTTATCATCCTGATTTCCAAATTAAATTTAAAACACACATGCGCGGACTTGGGACATCTATTAGTGTCTTCCAAGGCTTCCTCTAATTACCCTGGCCTCTCATTTACAGGGAGATGACATGACCCAGAAGCACACGCAGGGTTGCCCAACTGTGTGAGCGAAACGGGGCTGAGGATGACAGGAGCTTCTTCCCTTTCAAGCTGGCTCGTCGCTGTGGCACACGCTTCTGAACATCCTCCACGCCTGACACGAAGGGGCACCCTGGCAAATTGGGAACGGCTCAGTTCCTCCAAACTCATCGCAGAGGTTGGAAAGGCACTGATAGTAATAGTGGGCTGAGCCATCCAGGCAGTCGGGCATTCCAGTCAATTTGTGAATTATCTCCTCTCCCGGCATAGGCACTGACTGCGCCACCCAGGCCTCATCATTAAAGTGCTCTCACTCCTGCCCGGCTTCACCTTGTTCCTTCAGCTTCTACAAGGAGCCAGGGGAAAAGACTGCACGGAGAAAGTGATTGACAGCATCCCTCGAGCACATGAATCTAATCTGCCCAAACCACCCCTTGAGAAGACAGATGAAATGTTTACTTACTCAGTGCAGATTTTGTTTTGTTTGTAAAACTTGTGCCGTGTAGCAAACAACCGAGAAATATACTTGGCATTTTCAATATCATCCTGGGAAAAGAAGAGACAGAGAAAAAAATAAACATTTCTCTGGTTATTTATGCATTTGACGAGGATTCTTCTAAACAGGGACACATTCCTTTCCGTCACAAAATAACACCCTGAGCCACAAACCGATGTGCTGAAATTGAGTGGCAGGCAGGTATATGAGGCCCCTCAAAGGATGACGAGACCAGATTGTGTGCTAAAGAATCCTTTATGCCCATGGCATTGAGGTTGCGTTGATGGACGGGCAGGTCTTCCCACAATTCCAAACCAAGTGCTTTACAAATGAATGAATGAGTGAATGAATCCAGGGAGAGCACAGAATGAATGAATATCAGGCATCATTAAATGAGCGGCAGAGAAATGCATGAACAGCTTGGGCTCTCGAGGAAGCCCTCAACAGAAGGA
Organism: Phyllostomus hastatus; assembly: GCF_019186645.2. Lineage (NCBI taxonomy): Eukaryota > Metazoa > Chordata > Mammalia > Chiroptera > Phyllostomidae > Phyllostomus > Phyllostomus hastatus. The sequence continues at coordinate 14,740,238 of NW_025333833.1, read as the reverse complement.
CAATGGCTTGTTTGAGTTCAGATGAGGTTTGGGCTACGAGGAGGGACAAAATCCAGGTCAGCCAGCAAAAGAAAATGCCATGTGATAGCCTCAGGGCTCACGTGATGAGGACTGCAACCAGAGCGCTGAGGAATGTGGCCAGCCAGGCAATGCGACCCATCACCAGTAAGGCAGGTGGAGGAACTCAGGTGCAAGAATCAGTACTCGGCTTGGAAAGGAGGCATGTTGAACCTGAAATCACTACCACCATCCTGAACAAGTCACGACAGCACTGGGCAAGTGCTGGAAGCTTCAGTGCAATAGAATTTTCTCTCAAGGTATGAAGAGCAAGGAAAGGATAGTATGAGTTGAGAAGTTCAAGAGCAAGCTGCCTGCCGGACCCTGCCTTTGTCCACATGGCTTACCGTGTGAAAAAGCACAGTCTCTTCTTTGTTGATGAGCTCCACCAGAATGGTCGACTTGTTATGAGTGATATTCCCCAAATCATTCCACCTGGTCAAAAGAAAAGCGACAAGTTTGCCCCCAAATGGTCCATGCATTCGTGAATCCACACAGGAGGGTCCCTGGCTACTGCTGAGTCTAATTTTATGTATGACCATTTAGCTGCATTTTTAAAAGCTGAATGTTCCTTCTCACAGGCTTACAAGAACAGAAAATGCGACATGCATCTATTTAAATAGCTAAAAATCCTATGTAAACTATATCTAGATACTGTTGTTGGTGAAGTATCATTTCCTTTCTGACTAGTAGGAGGAAAATTTGCAAGGCACTTCTGTTGCCTTGTTTTACACGTTTTCACAATGACGAAGTATTTCTGGTGATCCCGGCTTTCAATGATGGAGGAACACATTATTTGAAGTTCATATGTTCCCGGAATCTAGGCCGAAGAATGCACATAGAGTCTGTGTTGTAATGCACGTTACTGATTGCATCACCTACCGAAAATGCCTAGGAGGTGTTTAATGTGCCTACATTTTTGTGAACTCAACACACACATCCTTCTCCTTCCTCAAGGAGACCTTATCCTAAAAGGTGATACACAGAAATAACCACCAGACAAGGGGAAGGAGGCTACTGCTGCCCATGCTGCTTGGAGCCAACTTCTAACTGTCTCTCACTACTGCCTACCCTGCACTCTCAGCGCCAGCCTCTAATGCCTGCCCACTGACTTCGCCCCCTCATGCTTTACTCATTACACTTCCACCTCTGCCCAGGTGATCCCTTTACGACTCAGCTCAGGAGTCACCTTCCCTAGGAAGCCCTTCCTCATCCCCAACCACCCACGTGCCAGGAAGGAACCTGGTGTCCTCCTCTGTCAGTTACGACACTGCATGACAGTTGCTTACTTCTTGATTAGATCTCTAACAAGTCCAAACTAGGCTATAGGCCCCATGCACTGGGTAGAGATTCTGCTTTCTTCATTTCTGTATTCCAAGCACTGAGCCCCTGGCACACAGCACACACTAAATGTTTGCTGGAAGAATTAAACGTAATAATATTGCTTCCTATCTGTACAGAGTACAATTCTTTGTGGTTCTGAGGCAGGGAAGGCACCTACTTTGGAGATGAGGCAATTCAGGCACAAATGAGTACATGACTTAGCCACATCCACTCTGCCCAGCGGGGATGGATGACTTCTGTACCTGGGGCTTCCAGGTTTTCCTCCAGTCACCTTTCTGTGACACCAGCACCAACTGTGCTTAAGTACATCTGCCGGGGCCACACTGCCTACAGGTGCTCGGCACAGCTGTCTGCCAACTTGAAACCCCATCAGATCACATCTCCATGGCCCCATAGCCCCACGCTTCTCAGTGAAGGTCTCTAGAGAAAAAAGCCGTTTGGTTTCCCCTGGCTGCATGCCTTCAAGTCAATTGCCAAAACCCTGAATCTACCCCTCACTGCACCGTATGACTTCACCTAGTAGCATGGTTCCTATGACATCATAGTAGAGAAAAATCCCCACCTTGTAAGGGGTTTCATGAGAAGTACTAAAGGAAGAGGTTTGGAAGCAGTTTCTAAGGAAACTGAACAAATCCTGGGAGTGGCTTACAATCAGCAAACTTTCAAACTGCTATTTTCTTCTCCAAGGCACTGATTCAGCTATGGAGAAATCACCACCGCTATCTTGAAATCAGCCCTGGGCATGTACTGGAGAGCTATCGGTTCAACGGAATATTTATTCTCTCATGCCATGGAGAACTGTGTAGGGCCAAATGCCTGGAGAGCTTTAAATGGGCATAAAGTTTTACAGTTACAACTCTGTACATATTTCTATGTTTTACTCAATTAATCTGTACTTTCTTGTAGGTAAATGGAGTTGACAAAATATGTCCAAAAAGAAAGTTCATTCTGTAACCCCAAAGATCTCTCTCCCCACTCACGCTTCAATAATACCTCTGTTCAAAGGGTGAGAGAAAATCAAGGACAAAAATAATGGCAGGGTGGGGACCGGGGGTGTGGGGGGAGGCCAATCAGGAAGTTTTCGGTGGGAACAGTTTCTCAACGTGGCCAGCAGCAGCTGCTGACCCAGAGAGTACGTAGCTGGCCGAGGTTTACTTCCAGAAGGCGGACTGTGCTTTTTCTCTAAGACCTGTCTTTGATCTCCTGCCCAAACGCACAGCTCCACCCATCCGATGCACACACAGTAAAGCTGTTCTTCCAAAAACCACAGGCCCTAGTTCCTGGTAAATAAGAGCAAGCACGCACATTTGTTAGGTCATTGACACTACCTGGAATCTGTGGGTACAAATAGAAAGCAAGCCCACTGACCTGTAATCGAGGGGGCACTCGGGCATGCCCCTCATGTCAAATGGAAAAGAGCGTTAAAGGGTCAAAACAGTCCAGAGTCCTTTATAACAAATTGTTTGCTTTTTAAAAACACACTCACAAGGAATCCGAGTTTGTGAATATAAAGACTAGTTTGCATTCTCCTAACACCTGTGGTTAGGCAGAGGGTGCAGGACAAGCGGGGGAGAGGCCAGTTTGAATTTAATGACTGGTCATGGGTATCCCAGCAAAGGGAATCAGCGAGAGGTGACTGGAGAGCCTGTTTTCAACCAGGCTTGTATAACTTACTCCCCTTAGTCCCTGTTCTGGACAAAGCACTTTCTGGCATCAGGTGGGAAGCAGGCTTCCCCGCTCTCCCCGCACCACCAAAAACAGGCCCCCGGGGAAAGAGATGAATTTCTCCAAATCTGCTTACATCCCAGAGAGCTGACATTCACTGGGTTGAGAAAAGCTCAGCTCTGATCGATGGCCTGACTCAACTCATTTGTCCAACTCTGATGTTCAGTGGGTTTTTCTAGAGTCCCTCAAAGAGAAAAAAGGAGAAAAGGCAAGTAAGACTACCTGTGTATTACTGCTTGTCTTCCGATTCTGTTTCTCACGAAAATCCCCATAAAGAAAATGCCCAGGTGCACACCGTTTCCATGATTGTCCTGTACCAGATCAATAAAAGACAGTCGTGAGGATGCAGATCACTAGTGAGCATAAACGGGCTGGCAGCGCCCAGCACTCGGGCCGCCGCAACCCGTGGGGACCACGCCCCCTTTCTCGCCCACAGATGGAACCAGTCACAGGCAGCATCACAACACAAGGCATCCGGACCCTGAAGGGACGCACCTCACTGCACATCGTATGTATTATTTGTATATATTTTCCTTTTTCTCAATTTGTCACAACACATATTCTGTTTTACAGAATTTTAGGTTTTGAGATTTTTTTAGCACTTTAGAGTTTCCCTTTCCCAATCATCTACGGGTATCTCGTTTTATCTTAGTTTTTGTTTCTTAAATCAAAACTGTGCATGCACACAGCTTCATTATATATGCACATTACATACGTGCAATTATATACGCACATAGTTTGAAGAACTGTGTTTCCTTAGAGCTTGTTTAAAACAAGTCGACAGCAGACCTGGGCCCACAATTTCCTTTTCCTTGAAGGCACCACCTTCCATGCTTAAAGCCCTACTGTGTGCCTTAGATGAACCGCCTAAGCTTGGCTTTCTACTTTAGAACCTCATGGCTATCAGTTCTGGGGAATTTTCTTGAATTACCACCTCCGGTCCCCTCTGTTTACTCCTTTGAAAGCTCCTGTGATTCAGAGGTCGGACATCCCAGCTGTCCCTCTAGTTTTGTCTTCTGCCTCCCACGTGCCGTTAGTTTTTTCGGTGAGATTTTCTTAATTTTATCTTCTAACCTATTCTGTTCTCCATTTTTGATATCATACTTTTCATTTCTGAGAGTTCCCTTTTCTGAATGTTCCTTTTTAAAAGGGATCTATTCCCTCAAGGAGGTTGCATATACTTCTCTCTGAGGCTCACAGGATGGTGGTATTCTGGGCAGGGGGTCCTCCACGCTGTAGGGTCTCTGTCTTCCAGGCTTTGCTCTCATTGCATTGGCCTCTGTCATTCCTACCAGGGCACCATGGGGGGTGCTGCTTGGCTGCCTATTCACAGTCCAGAGGGGGGTGCTAAACACCGACTGAGAGCTTTGTGAACACGGGCGGGGCCTGTGCACTGCAGACCTCACCGCCTACGACCTGCTGGGCCAGGTACTGGGGAGACTCAGGTGTCTAATCTTCAGTAGGTGCTTCCAACCTCCTGCCTGGGAAAACACAGCCTGGCCACCCATGTTCTTGACAGCAGAATGGGAATGAGGCTCCACATCCAGTGAATGAACTGTCACTCAGCCCCCTGCGTTGGCTGAGGGGACATGCTCTTTGTGCAGAGAGGGGAAGGCCACGCACGTCTAGGCCCAGGATGGAAAGAAGGGCCCCAACGTTCCTCAGAATTCTGATCCCTTTTAAGACACCAAGACAACACGCAGTGCCCCCTCTCAGGGATCTCTTCTCCACCCACCTGCCAAAGCTAACGTTAGAATAGGAGCTTTCCAGCAGGGTGGACGAAGGTGAGACTCTGCTGCCGGCCAGAGCAGCAAGGCTTAGGAGAGAAAGAGCCGGGAAGGAAAGAGGGTGCCTTGTCGCTACGAGCAGTGAAGAGGTGAGTTGCATGGCAGAAAAATGTGCATGGGAAAGGAAGAGAGGTGGAGTGGAGATGGGAAGAGAAAGGAACATTCTGTGGAAAGGCTTCCCCGGGCGCTCTGCCAGCAGATCGGGGCAGAAGTCCGGTGGTGATGGGGGCACAGGAAGGAGCGGATCACCAGGGCGGGGCAGCGGAAAAATCTCAGGACGGATGCCCGAGGCACTGCACGGGTTCAAAGTGAAGGGCAGGACGTGCAGTTTAGCCCGGGGGCAAGGCTCCGGACCGTGTCTGACTCGTTCCGCAGCACCCTCCCCAAGTCCAGGAGCGCTGACCGTACAGGTGTGTGTGGGCGAGGGGGGCACACCTGCCGGGAAATGGACTGGTACTCCTCCACCCTTGAGAACTTTTGAGGCCCCACTCAGGGTAAAGCCCCCGCTCTGTGGAAGTGTTCCTCCCCAGGACAAATCCACCACATCGTGGTTCTGCACTGTACTTGGTCAGGAAGGACCCGAACTTGCCCCCTTTCCTGTCTGCTCTCCCACCACCTCAGTGCCAACCCACCCCGCACCCTGGGGCTGCCAGGAATGCTGTGGTCTGTCGGTGGTCACCTTAGTCACGAACAGATATGTGCAGGGAAAGAAACAAAGAACAAAAAGAAGCCCAGCTAACTTACGCCCACGCACAGTGAGTCAGAAATGCCTGTCTGCCCACGCAGGGTAAGGTATAGGGTCCTCCTTGGCCTCTTCCCACTAAAGAACACGCTAGAAAGTGCATCAGAACCGAGCACAGTGGATTTCAACACTATCTCCACTGCCCCTACTTCCCACGATTCACAAGGACGAGAAACAAAACAAGCAAATGACCACCACAACAAAACCCCGACTCCCAGGGACTGGGAGTCAGTTTCCTAGAAGTGGAGAAGAGTTTACTCTGTTTGCATGACCCAAAGTATTGTGACGATGCACGGGCCGCTGAAACGCCAGTGGGATGCAGATGGCTTCCAAGGCATTATTGCTAGGAAAATGGACCACAGCCCTCTGAAGGGCAGCTGTTAGAGAAGCAAAAGAAAATGAAACAAATCTGGAAAAGGGCCAGTTCCCCGAGCTGTGGCCACCCTGCTCTGTGCTACTTGATGGGCACGGGAAGCTCCCAGTCAGGCAAATTGCAAATGCGCGATGGAGAGGGAGCAGAACACTCAGAAAACAGCCAGCGGAGCCAGTCTGCAGTGCAAGGTCTGCACTGAGATGGCAGGTGGCTCCCAAATTGCCAAAATGTGCCAGCTGCTTTAGGTTTCTGATAAAAATGCTGTCCTCTGTAAAGCTGGTCCTCAACAGAGAGAGGAAAATGAGTTTGCATTATGGGCTCAGCTCTATAAATGCCCATGCACTGTGACCCCCCAACCACACCAACTTCAGGAGCGGGGTTTGGGGCAAAGGAAGTGACGTGCTGTGACAGTTTCCTGGGCATAGTTTCCAGAAAACACCGGAGGGGCTGGAAACCCACAGGACGGGAGAAATAAAGCATGGTGGCATAAGAAAACATTTCATTCTCCATCAGACACCGTCTGTGTCGGCTTCAAGAACAGAAGAGGCGGCAGGTACAGGGAAGAGACTTAGGGGTTAAGGTCTTCACTAAGGCACACGTGACCGGGCTCCTTGTCCCCGTGATGAGACTGGACGTGTGCCTATCCCTTTCCTGCACAGGATGGGCTGGTGCTTGGTACTCACTCGGGCCAGCTGCCTACAGAGACATTCTTCTGCTGAAGTCGTGGAAAACTTCAAAATCTCTTAGTTACAACAAAAATGTTTGCTTTACTAGAGTAAACTGGACTTGCCAACTAATCCCCCGTGGCAGTGAGAAAGCCAAGCCAGTGTGGCCTGCTGCTATCAGCCCTGGTTTTCCGAACGCCCTTCCCAGGAGGCTGAAGCAAGGCCAGGCCCGGGGAGGCTACCTTCACGGGGAAGATTTCCTGTCCAAATCCATCCAAACGCTCCACTTCGTTGATGTACATCAGCTCAGCTTCGGCTGGCGGGATTCCACTGAAATCAAAAGGCAGCAAAGGAGGAAGCAGTTAAGGGCAAACCAAGTCAGGGGGAGAGCCCACCCTGTGCGTGGCGCATTCCAGAGCTGCGGTTTGCGGGCAGCCCTGGGAAAAGCAATCATCACCCAGCTGTGAGGGCCCCGTGCATCACTAAGTAATTGATGAACAGTAGCCCTTTGCTCACCAGGGAGTAATAAGAGGAAGGCGAAGCATTTAATGAAGAGCCACAGCCCTTTAAGGCCTAAATAATTATTCCAGACATCCCTAAGAATAATGCAGCCTGCTTTTAAAGAATAGTTTTTCCCCTACCTGGGGGGTAAAAAATCACAGCCACTAAAAAGAAAAAAAGGAAAAAAACAAGACAAAGTTGATGAGGATGATATTCTGGGAGCCGAGTGGCTGAGATGGGAGATGTCAGGAGCACTGCGTGGGTCTTCTGAGGTCGGGAGGGAAGGGTGTTTGTGTCCCTGCGCCCAAGCGCTTGGTGCCTCCTTCAGTTACAGTTGCTCACCCCCTTGACCCCTGTGATGTTCACTGTCCCACCCAAAGTAGCTCTTTTACGACTTCACTCCAAACGCGTGCAGCCCCAGGCTTCCCGGGCCCAACAACAGATTTTTAGGAAGGTCACAGAGAAAAATTCCCCTGGCCACCACCTCCACATGTGTGTGGGCTCTCTCTCTGGTATGGAAGGAAAAAAAAGGCAGGACGGGGGGCGGTCAGTAAAGGGAAGAAAAGGGAAAAAAGAAACAGAAAGAGGAGGGAGGACAAATAGCACAAAGCTACACACACCTCTCACAGCAGAGCTGAAGGGCAGGCTGGGAGAAATGAAACTGTGTTGACTCAGGCCCAGGACTGGGGTAGGGGCCAAGAGCCTCCTGCCTCAGATAGGACAGAGCTTCAGCTTCCTGCGGGCCCCCAGACCCTACCCTCCGCCCGTCTTACCTGTGGGCTTTGTGCTCTTGCGCGACCTTCTGCGTCAGCTCCTCCAGGACAGCCTCTTCCAGGGCCAAATCCTGTCACAGCAGGAAGCAGGTGAGGCCTTCGCCCGGGTGCTGGCTCCTCCACACCGCCCCCCACCTCCCCCACCTCCCCTGCACCCCTTCGAGTGGACGGTTGTGGTTTTTAGGACTGGGGGCTTAGGTTCCCTTTTCTAATGAGGCTCTCCACCGTGGCTCGGACGACTTCAAGGCATTTTGGGGGGCTGCCACCCAAAGTCTTCAGGGTCCAGGAATAGCTTTTATTTATTCACTTGGTTCTTCCCTATCTGCCTGCCTCTCAGACTCAACTTTATTAACAACGCTTTCTGAGCACTGACGTGTTTTGAACGGTCAGGGACAAGGCAGATGCGTTCCCAAACCATCATCCCTTCAGAGGCTGAGCCTAGGAAGGGACGGACTGTGCCTGGCCATCTCGTCCCCCGCCACAACACCGGCAAACCCAGTCAGAGCCACCTGCCCGCTCAATGCCGGCATGACGGGGCCTTGGGAGCCGAGGGGGCCAGGACGGCTGACATGCGTCATGGCAGCTCTGTAAGGTAGCAGCTGCGTGGCTGACCCGCTGGTGTCCCCACCACCTGAGTCTGAGGCCCCTGGGACCAGGGGCGTGGCAGCTCCCATAGGATCAGCGCCAATGGCACACACGTCTCCCCAACACCCCTTCAGAGATGGAAGGAGTCTTCACAGGGCTGGTAAAATAAACATTTACCAGCAAAGCTTGGTCAGGGTTGCAGAGATAGAGTCTGGAGGAACAAATCCCAGACAAGGAGACCAGAGCAACCGGTTCCGGAGACACTGACAGACAGTGACTCTAGAGCCGGTGGGGGCCCCCGGGGAGGCTCAAGCCACAGGGCCAGCTGCCGCCACCCGGCCCGGCAGGGAGGAGGCCGCAGGTGTGCGCCGCTTTCCCCTGAGCTCCAGGAGGGGGGGTGTCAGAGGGGGTCCTGCACTGTGCGTGTGTCCTAGGGAGGCGGCTCTTCCAGGTGGTGCGCAGGCGATGTCTAGAATGCCGCGTGCCCTGGATTCCACAATGCCGCTCACGTGAAGATCACATGCAGTTTAACAACGTCTCATCAGTGAAGCACTACCCTCCAAAAGGCATACCTCGGGACTACAGGCAATATCCTCTCTCAAGTTGCAAAAAGGAAAAGGAATTATCTTTTTTTTAGAGCTGAAAAATGGGAGCACAACCATATACTGGGAATTCTTCAGCTCTGCAGATGGTCATGAGAAACCTTAGAGAAGATGGAGGGAATTACTAGCAGGTCTTACTTCTCACGTGTTAACTGATTAGTTTGTGGTTTCCTGTTTGGCCATCCATTGAAATGAGTCAAGGCCATGATAGGAACTAAGCTCAACATTTTCAGTTGTATGTTGTGGAATAATAACAAAGATACCACATGGCTTAGATTCAGCTGTGTGTGTTTGTGCATCTAGGCACTGAGTAGCAGTGACAACACAATACTGATTTTGAAAAGCGAATAAAAGGCATGTGGCAATAGAATAAGATAAAAAAAGGTTAAGTGAAGATCAAAAACTGCTCCTTTAAACCTCTGCTTCCTGCTGGGAAAGCAGAACACGCCCACAGGTGCCCCTCCGCTGCCGCTGTCATTCAGCAGCCTCACTCCGGGCCCGGGGCCTCCCGGAGGCACCTGCCCCACCACGGCCTGCCAGTGGCCCCGCACCAATGAAAAACGGCCGCGTGCATGCCCGTGCACAGCCGCACACCTGTGCGGCGCCCTGTGTTCTTAACTTTGCTCTTTTCTCTGCTGCAGAAATGCCATTTGACAAATTCGGTTAGTTTTTGAGATCAAACACAGCCATTCATCCCATCTTCCCTCCCCCTCCAAAGGAATGCATTCTTCTCTTTGAAAGGTCTTCTGGACCCAAGCAGGAAGTTTACGACCTGCCATGGTTCCCCGCTGCCTACTCAACCAGGTCAACACCTGGCCTGGCGCTCAGAGCACTCTGCTGTGACCCAGCCTTCCCTGCCCCTCTGTCAAGGGCTCGAGGGCTCAGGCAAACCCCTCTTCCTGAGACAGACTGCTTTTCCATCTCCCCGCACACTCGTGCTGACCCCTCCTGGGAGCACCACCCTGACCCATGACATCACCTCGTATGAAATGTCACCCCACACTTTGGGATCCTTCTCAGCTACCATTCCTGGGGCAGGGCTTCCCTATTCCCCCTGCCGGGTCCACCTCTTCCACTGAGTCTCTCTTGGAGCCCTGACCTAGTCTGCCTGCCTAGGTCCTCCGTACAGAGTTATTTCACACTCATCATACACTCCCTGCCCACGTCTCCCTCCCTCCCCTGGATTCCAGGCACCCAAGGTCATCTGTTCTTCTCCATATCATTTTTGGGACCCTGTCGCAGAGCGTTTACACAATGGAGCTTATAAAAACTTTCAATATACAGTAAGTGATCCATAAATGTGTACTAAACTGAACTCAATATGCCACATGTAAGTTTCATTATTGTCAAACGGGAGTTTTTAATCATGCAAAGCTGCTTGACAGTCATGTGCACCATCTGCCTGGCCTCTGCCTGCTTCCATTTCGAGATGCATACACTATTGTAACCGGGAAAGCACACTCTTCAGCATCCCTGTCCCTGCACAATGGAGGCGGGATAACAATGCTAGAGTAATAATGACAATGACGATGATGATGATGACGATGACGACAACTAAATAAACTCACTGAGAGTCTGCCACGTACCAACTTAAGTACTTCACGGGCATGCTCTCCTTTCATCCTCAATCAAAGTAGGCTTGTTATCCTCATTTTTAGGTGAGAAAGTGGTTAAATAACTGGCCCAAGTTCACACAGCCAGTAAGGGGCGGAGACAGGACATGGGCACAGAATGCTTGAGCCTTGTCCTCAGGACCTCCTGACCACAGGCCACGACGTGTCCAGGATGGGGGGGGTGTGGAAGCCACGTGGCCGATGGCAACGGCCTAGGAACGCACGCGATTCAGGCGTGCACCCTGATGTCGGCTTCTGCTCAGCACTGTGGGCGCTGCCCCACAGGACTGCCTGCGACGCTGCAAACTGTCTGTATCCGAGCTTTCCAGCACAGCAGCCACAAGTAGCTTGCGCTATTGAGCACTTCAAATGTAGCTGATGCAACGAAGAAACTGAGTTTTACATTTTACTTAAACTTTAAATGATTTAAATTTGAGCATAAGCAGCCTCGTGTCACTAGCAGCTACTACCCTGAAGAGGAAAGTTTTATATGCGAGAATGACATGGATATCTGTCTGTCTGTGGCGGGATTTAACAAGGCCTACGCTGCTTAAATGTCTGATTTGCTCAGAGCTCAGTGGAGTTAGTCTCACTCTGAAAAAGTATGATACACAAAATAACTCCTTTAGTGTCTCGTACTTTAACCTGTCAAGGCATTTCACCACCTACAAACTCATAAATATCACCCAAGCCTGATCTCTGCTTAAAGGCTGCATGATAAAGATAGTTAATGAGAACCCTGGCTGGGTAGATCAGTAGGTTAGAGTGTTGTCCTGATACACCGAGGTTGCAAGTTTGATCCCCAGTTAGGGCACATACAAGAATCAACCAATGACTGCATAAATAAGAAGAATAACACATTATTGTTTCTCTCTCACCCTCTCTCTCTTTCTCCTGCCCTCTTCTTCTCTCTCTTAAATCAGTAAATTTAAAAACATTTTTTTTAGCCCTGGCTGGTGTGGCTCAGTGGACTGAGTGCAGGCCTGCGAACCAAAAGGTCACCAGTTCGATTCCCAGTCAGGGCACATGCCTAGGTTGTGGGCCAGGTCCCTAGTAGGGGCACGTGAGAAGCAACAATACATTGATGCTTTTCTCCCTCTCTTTCTCCCTCCTTTCCGTTCTCTCTAAAATAAATAAATAAAATCTATAAAAAAATTTTAAAGACCATTAATGAGAGAAAGGTAAAATTGTGAAAAATTACCAACCTAATTTATTGTCTCCATTTGAGACCAAAAAAAAATAAGCACATGGTCTGAAATTCTAAGGTATGAGCTTCACACTTTCCTCCTTCCAATCACCCTAAAAAATATCCTGACTTTTCAGGGGCGCTTTGGAGAGGTTAGATATGTTGATTCAAGCATGTGGACACTAAATCCCGTGAAGAATTTCTGTGCTAAGTAACAGGGTTTGAATTGAAGTTGATGTAATTGGTGGAATAATAAAGAATAAAAGAGAACAGACCCAGAACATAAAACTGCTGTCTTCTTAGAGGGAAAAAGCGTAAGGGAGGAGCTGTTCGTGCAAAGTTAGACATCGTGCAGCATTTCCTAACCTGTAAGAATAAGGTCGGCCGTCAACCAACTTAAATCTATCCCGTGCACTGATTCTGGGTAGCAAGGGCATCCTCACTTCTCCTAGTCTCTCAAAACCTCAGGTGTCACCACACACCCGACTCTCTCCCAGATCCACAGCCAATCAGCCACCAGGCTCTGCCCATCTTACTTCCCAAACATCTCTCGCTTTGCTCTCTCATTTTTATCTTCACTGCTAATATGCAACTGGCATCTCTGACCCAGAGGACCACAAAGATTCTCATCCGACCTGCTCCCACAAATGGTCTCAATGCTCTACTTCGGCAGCATTCCAAGTGAGGGGTCTACAACCCCCTGGACAGAGCCCATGCGGTCTTACTCCCCAGCTGTTCAGTCTCATCAGCTGCCTTCAGGCCCCCTCTAGCACGCCTGAGTGACCGACCGGCCGGCGGGCGGACTTTTACGCAGTGCTGCAAATGGAGGCCACCTTGCCTCCGCTCCTTGCCTCTGTCTCCATCGTTCCTTGTTCCCTCCCTGCCGGCAGTCCTGCCCATCCTGTTACTCACACACTAACCTTTAATCCTTCCATAATCCCCCAAAGACATGTAACCCTCTCCCTACATAAAATCCTGATGTGCTTTAATACACTTGACCTTGTGTTTGGATTTTGCAAACTTCCGACTGACTCAACCACTCTTTGTCTGCCTGAGAACAAGCACTGTTTCTTGTATAACTTCATCCCCCGGGGGTTAGTTACCCAGGTCAGAGCTTCGGGCCAAGCAGTTGATCAAAAAATATGTGTTGAGTGATTACGATTTCCAAAATAAGAGCCAGAAATGTCGGCCTGGGCAGAGCTCTCCCCTAACAGGGCTTTTCAGCTGTTTTAATCCTTCTTTGTCAAAACTCTTCTCATTTACCCCAAAGCTACCAAAAAACAAACAATCAAAAACTCCCCAGGGATTAAAGCCTCGCCTCTTCCCTAGCTTAACGCAGGAATGGACGTTTTACTTCGTGGCTCATTCAACAGACTGTGATGAGCACAGGCCAAGTGGCGGACAGCAGTGGGCAAGGCAGAGAGGGCCCCGGCTTGAGGAACACGAAGCTGACATTCTAGCTGCTGAGACACACAGAGAGGCTGAGAGAACCAGTTCGGCTCCTGGGCGCTCTCAAGCACACACAGCGAAGGTGGTGATTTGCAAGACAGCGTTGGTGGTGGGGGTGCATCACATAGGTGGTCAAGGGGAAAAATGTGCCAAGGAGGTGGCCTTTCAATCAAGACCCAAATGACAAGTCACAGGAAGGTCTAGGGCGGAGCGTTCCACACAGAGGGAACCACGGACACCAGCTCTGGTGTCAGGAAGGAAGACAGCTGCGGCACTGGAGAGTAGTGGTGGTGGCACTGGTGGTGTCATGGGTGGGGCGGCGGCGCTGGGGCACAGGCAGAGAAGTGACTTGAACAGGTGGGAAAAGACAGCTTTACTTTTCCAGTGTTTTACAAAATTTGTCCGTACTTTATAAATTCATGCACTTTCCTCCCCAGGAAATAAGTGTGTGTAAAATACTCTGAGATTTCAAAAAAAATTTTTTTGACACTCAAAGAAGGTAGAAAATTAAGTAAGAAAAAGGAAATTATACTTACCATAGGAAACAACACATATTCTCTGAGGAAATCTTGAGAATCGAACTGATTATAGTCTCCAAAATCAGCTGAAAAGCAGAGAAGAGGGAAGGGATAAAAATTTCATTTTCTCTATGAAACTAAAGACGGAATGAAATCGGGTGGACTTATCGTCACATTTACCCCTCGCACGGCACCCCACTTCTGCGCAATGGTGAACCGACACAGTGCCACGGTGTGTTAGATACTGTTACCGTGTTTACTTAGCAATGCTGTCAACAGCAGCACTGGAGCGCCGCTACTCGATTTTCTAGGAAGAATGGGGGAATTTGAAAGTGATTTCTAAGCTATTTTTAACATTTAAACCAAACCTATATTTATCTTCCTATTAAATACACATCAGCACAGGTCTTACAAATGCCTGCCAAGGGGACTTTCTAACTCGAGGCTCATTTAGAGAACTGCGGAGCCAAACCCATCTGTGTCTCCTCATATATGTGCAGCTGGAAATTCCCGCTGTGAATCACCCTTGGCGAGCAGCCCTGCAAAGCTGTACCCCTCCCACCGAACATCTTCACGGGGTGCCAGACGCCGAAAATTCTGTGTCATCCCATTCCCACCTCACTGTGCTGCGTCTGAGCCCATGCAAAAGGAACACGGTGAGCCCCTATCACAGGTCTACACATCGCTTGCTTCTGATTCCCCTTGCTCTCAAAAAAAAAAAAAACCCATGGCAGCATGAAACTTCGTTGCTTGTCAAAAAATTAGCATCACGTAGAAATTGGTTCAGGTATCTTGAAGGTAACAAGAGATAAAGAATCCAGCAGAGGGACGTTGCCGAGAAGGCGGGGATGCACGTAACTAACTACCAACCCAGGGAGGCCTTCGGGAAGGCGAAGGTCCCACGCTCTGCCGGTTTTCGGGAACGGTCATCAGTTACCATATTTCATCACGAAGTCTATCTGTGCTGATGTGTCTTCCTAACTGCCCAGTGAGGGTCTCCGGAAAAGTGTTTTACAGATATTACAGCTAGAGCAGGTTTCAGTAGGCCGAAGCGCCAGCTTCAAGGACCCAGTGAGAAGGGAATCGAGAGTAAGTTCACCAACTTCCTTCAGCCTGAAGCTATCACCAGGGTCTCCCCCGGTCCAGAGTGCCGGCAACAAGCCCGATGGCTGAAGAGTAAGAGCAGAGAAAGGGAGTGAATAACATGAATGGAGTAGAAAGCTTTTTGAAAGGAGAAAGACCCAATCTGAAGATGAGGGGCATACTGGGCCTTCTCTCTCTTCTTCCTGTCTGTTTCCATTATTTTAATGATTTTTCCGTTGTAACCACGGACTGTTCCGTCACACTGTTCCGGGCCCTGCTCCTTCCCTTTCCGGTCTTTAAGTGGACAGATGGGATACAATGCGTTACTGTCCTTCCATCCACAGGGTAACAATGGAAGCCAACTAGGAGTTACACAGCCAACAAAAATCACGAAACTGCTAATACCCTGGAATGAAAGAGGTCAAGGGAAGGCTTCCTCTATAAACATTTCAGAACCCAGAAGACTCAACTGCAGTTCAGAGTTTGGGATGGGAAGTTCAGTTCACAGCTTCTACAATGACAGCCCACACAGCAAGCACTCAGCAGCTGACAGGCTTACACTGGGAAGTTAACTGATTTTAAAGAAAATAATGGCTGAAAGGAAAACACGTTTGTCTTTAAGAATTATATTTGTATCTTGTTTTGAAAAGGACTAAAAACGATTAAGCTATCGCTCAATAAAGATTAATGTAGAGATATATGTAAAATTAAGCAGCATTATGTTATACAAATATATGTAAAAATATGTGTAACAATTTAGAGAAGATAAAAAAGTTGCCCGACAAGCCTAAGCAGGATAGATCGAAAGATAAATTTGGTCGAATGTTTGTTGCTTCACATTACAACTGGGCACTTTAAATTTCTCTCTGTAACTGTGTAAGAATAAGTGACGCTCTGATGTTGAAAGCTAACGCACTTGAAACTGATGTGAAAGCCACACGGTCACAGCATTGAGCCACAAGATATGACCCCATTGGGCAGTGGAATAATTCTGAGAAAATGTCCCACAGACCCTGAAATGTAGCTTTAATTAAAGGCAGGATGGAAGCTGCTATTTTTTTTTCCAATAAAACGAAGGTCACACAAGCACAAGCAATTTGCAAACAGCTTTGGGGAAGATAATCCACCCCTCTGCCACAAAATCACTTACTCTGCACTCCCAGCGTCGGCTATCTAGAAACGAAAAGGGAGGTACTGAGGGATCTTTAAGTCCATTGCCCTTCTCCCTCCGCGAGGCTGGCAACATCGCAATCGCGTGGAAAACGGGAACTCACACTCCGGCCTCCTGCCGGGCCCTACCCCCCCCCCGCCCCCCCGTCTCTTACCCTGCACGGCGAGGCCGGCCAGCCGAATCACCTGGTCCAGTGGACACCGCAACCGCCCTTCCAGCACGTCCTTTTTGACTTGCAGGTAATACTGATACCTGGTTCGTGGGAAGAGAGGAACAGATAACCTTAAAAAAACACATACTTGGAATACATTCCCACCACATCAATGTCCCTGGATGTCCAACCTTGTGTCCACAGCAGGACACACAGGTGATGTTGACAAAGGTCGGCTCTCTGAAAGATGGAAAGTGACCTCTGCCCGTGTTTGCCTTCCTTTGATGTGGCAGGTGCCACATCCCGTTCATTCTGGGTTGGAGTGCGTTCGCATCACATCATTTCTCCGCGGGCCGGCAGGGTGACCCGCTGATAAGGACCAGCCCTTCCTAACCGAGGCCGAGCATGAAAATGCTCTTCCGCACCCGGGTGCCCGCAGGGACACAGCTGCTAGAGCCAGGTTCAGCACGGGCTTCCTGGGAAAACTCGGGACACGCACCATTTTTTGAACTCAGAAGTTTGGAAGGGCAGATCACGGATAGGCCACCTCTTTGGAATTCTGCTCAAGGACGGGACGCAATTCTCCGAAGCCAGGCCCGCCCTGCGTGTCTGTGACTCATAAAAATCGCATCGAACGCACCCCCGCGCCTTCCAGCCCCAAGAATGTTCTCCAGCCTGCGAACTGCAGACGGACAGAGTGTGTCCGCACACAGCAGCCGACCTCAGACCAGACGGCTGGTCTCGGCAGCGAACACAGGCTATTGTTGCCTTGCCAACCTCACTGCACTCTCAGACTGACCTAAACACTTAGAAATCCGGTCACCCCACACCTTTACTTCCTGGGACTCGACGTCCTTCGACCACACTCTTAACACACGGTCACCTCTACAAGAATCAGACTCGCCCAGCATTCATTCCTGCAAACACGAACGACCTTTGAACTCCTGGGAGCCCTAACTCTCTTCTTCTTAACTTTGGCATGTCGGTTAAGGGAAGTCTGGAGTGACCCCGGGTCCAGTTCCTTTGGAGAGAGGCAATCAGCAATGACAGTGAACCACTGCTGGCCCCAGCCTGACACAGACATCCTCACACCGGGATCTAACGCCCGGTGGAGGGAATAGCCAGGCTGGCCGCCCACTCCAGTGTCATCTCTGCTTCTTCTCTCCTCCGAGTCCACTGGACACGACACAGACAACCGTGTCTGTCTCTGGTGGGAAAAAAAGACTTTCCTCGAAACAGAAGAACCAACTCCGGGAGTCAGTTAAAAGTCCTTCCTAGTCAAACTTCACGTATAATAGAAACACAGCCTATCGTTCCTGCTCCCATCCTACCTCTCAACTAAAACACGGGTAATGGTTTTACAGGGTCCGCTATTCAATGCACGCTCTTACTTCCAGTCTGCATCACTGACGAGGAGATAACCTACTGACGAAGCACTGCCCGTGTGTCTGCGTCAGCGAGAAGCCGGGGCACCTCCTGGAAAGGTCTGAGATGGGCTCCGCCTCGCACAAAGGCTCACCGTCTCCTGCCCACTGCTGTCCCGTTTCTGTCCCTAGAGCACTAGGAAGGGGTCAGTTAGTCAGAACCGATGAGTACAATATTTTAAAAGGTATTATCGTGGCATTATCTGCCACAGCTCGAGACTTTTTTACGTGTCACCTTGGAGATGAAAATGATCAGCTGATACCTTTGCGGAATAGATTGTCCACTAACTCATCCACGAGATCCAGCAAAACAAGAATTCTAGTGTCCTCACCGTGCTGGTCCCAACTTCACTCTGCAACTATCACGTCTGGGAGGCACGGGCAAGCTCTGCCACCGACCCATCCCACCGTCCTAGGCAACAGCAAACGCCCACCCACCAGCAAGGCGCACACCAGGCTTGCTCCTGGTCACTCGGGGTAGGTGTGGGTTTGTACTGGGATGCAAAGCCGAGGCGCTGATGCAGCGCTTCTTCCTGGGAGCCTTCCAGCCTGCGAGAATCTGAGCAGCGCTCAGGGCCCGGCGCCGTGACCGCGGGAGCTCGGGGACAGCGCTCCCCGAGAATGCAGGCACGGGGGGGGGGGCGTGAACCTGGACCACTTGGAAACTATGCGCTACGTTTTTGCTCAAAAGGCACTTTTACAAAAATATAATAATTCTATCCTAGATGAAGACTAAATTAGAGAATATGAGCTGTGATTCTATTTCCAGCATGCTTGGGGTTTGCTTATTTTTGATTAGCAATTTGATTCCGACGGCGGTAAAATGTAAGAGTGAATCCTATTTTGGAAACATGCAATTTCATGGAAGTATACTCCACCCTGTCACAGCTCTGGGTGGAGGGGAAAAGCAAAAAAAAAAAACCCCGATGCTCATGCCAGGAAAGTATTTGCCAACTTTCCGAAGGGATCCTTTTTGAAAAAACTCAAGTTCACAAGGCAAACTTTTAAATATTTTTCACGTTCAAAGACCTGGAAATCATCTGACTGCTGAGGTCCGATGAGCGGTCTGAGGCTAGGATTCTGTTCTCCCTCGAAGAAGTGGGGAGCACAATGACGCCTATTGAATAGGGGTCAAATGTCTATTTTCAAAGTTTCTTGTTTTGTTTTGAATCTGCCGGGAAGATCAAATTTGCGCACTAAACGCGGGTTTCTGTGGGTGAAACGGAAAAGCCTCCCGGTGGTTTGTGGCACCGAGCATTCCAGTTGGAGCCCGACAGTCACTGGAAGTGACACCGGTCTCTGGAAGTCTGTCCTCTCTGGAACATTTCTATGTAATCTCAAGAAAATAACTGACTTGTCTGTGTTCCTTCCTCCCCCTGCGATTTCTGAAAAGGAAGTTTCAAAAAGCGCCATGTCTGGTCGAGGCAACAGAGCTTACCATCTCACAGGGGTGTCAGAGAACCCTCTCAAAATTCCTCTCCATAACATCTCCCTCGACACTTACAGATGAACTGCTAAGATCCGCAATCTCTCTCTTTAATTCGCATGTGAGAGACTTCTAGGCAACCATGGTTTACTTGCAAGTCCGTCACTACTTCTCGGATTTAGAAATTCCACGTGGTGGGTGTCCTGAAAGGTATGACCTGTGTGACCCCAGAACCCCCAATAGGATGCCAGAAACCCAGAGGCCAAGTGCATGTCACCTTTAAAATATGTCTCCCACCCCTCCCACGAGCGAAATCCTCATTCCAAGCCCAGTTTGGCGGACGTGCCTCACACAGGGAACAGCCAGGAAAAGACCAAAGCCTTAAGATCTGACTTTGGTCCTGCTTCTACTCAAGGACTCAACATCCTGAGCACAAATCACAGGGCCGTGGAGATAGGAGGGCGGGAGGCAGTTACTGCTGTTCCAAAAGTTTGCTGCTGCTCCCCAGGGGGCCTCCCTTCCGGAGGGCCACACACCTGCCACCTCATTAACTCTGCCTAGCTCTGGGGTCCACGCCATGGGGGCGGAAGTGACCTGTGCCTCTCCTGGGCCGAGGCCCTCTGATCGAGTGTGTGTCTGGTTCCCATCTCCACCCCCCAGCCCCACCCTCAGCCCTGCAGTGTCCAGGCAGGGGCTTCAGCTCCGGGAGCCTGGGCCCCGGGGGGGCAGAGGGCAGGGCACACAGCAGACACACAAGGTGCGCAAGAAACGAGCCTTTGTCTTTGAGGACAACAGAGGGCTGGGGGTCCTCGATTGTTGTGGTGTGAGCTGGCCTCACTTATTTCATAAGAGAAGGATTTCAAAAAGTCTAACCCTTTTGTTTTTAGAGAAGGAAACTGTGCTGAGGGAGAATGACTTGCCCAAGGTCACTGTGCTCCCCCAAGGCAGGGACAGACAGACCAGAGCTCGGAGCTCCTTTTAATGCTCACCCCCCACAAGTCCACAATGAGGGTGGGATTTGATTCCCAGCCATCACAGGCAAGCCGTGAGTTCCACCGAGGTCTAAACATAAAGACAGGAATAAAAACACCACTGCCTGGTGATTTTTATGGCCCAGTGCTTCCAAGGAAGGACTCCAGTAACCAAGCTGCCCTTGCTCCCCCATCGGGTGGTCTGGGCCACAGCACGTGAGGCAAACACTGACCCGAGAAGTTGTTCTGTATGAACCCAGTACAGGACATGTTTCATAAATTGGCCCATGGATTATTCAGAGTTGTTTTCTCTCCCAGTGAGAGCCTCTGGGATATTTTACTTTTCTCCTCCGGCGGCAGGGGAAGGGAAAGGAGACTGCGTGAGCTGTGCCTCTAACTACTTGTTTACAACTTTATAAGATGCACAGAGGGATTAGGTCAAATCTGGAGACTGGGGTCTGTGATTGGAGGCCCCTGGCCAGGAGAGGCCATGCCCACAGGCAGCACCAACCGGGCCCCTTAAGTGTATGGACTTCCAAAGGCAGATTTTAAAAAATAAACAGCAGTCCGTCGGTGTCACACACAGTCTTTACGGACTCTGGCTTTGAGTAAAGACTTCTATACCACGGATCGGAAGAAAGTTATCCAGACGTCATTCTCTTGCCACCATAGCACCACCTGACGAAGGGATACGATCAGCACACATCACCCACGCACTGCTCTGCCGACCCCACTGCCCCAGGAGAGCTGGGATGGAAAGCCAATGCTTCTTCATAGTTAAAAGCAGGCCAGTGAAAGTACAGTGTAAGCTGCAACTTCGAACCTGCAGTATCGTGGTTATTATCACACAGCTCGGTTGGCCTTGCCCTCCTCTGGAGGTCAAGGTCAGCCAAACCGGCTTATCTCTTCCCATGTGCATGGTCACTAGGGATGTGACAATTTAGAGACAGGGGGCATACCAGTATCACCCTTAGATTCCTCAGTCTGTGAAGTCTTTCCCTACAAGTCCTGGGGTGGGAGGGGGAGGGAGAGGGAGAGATGGTTTTGACATTGTCATTAAGACTTTAAAAGCCCCTTCCTTACTAGAAAACTTCCTCCACAATCAGCAGCATCAGAAGAATCTTGCTAGGATGTACTGGCACCTAGATTCCCTCCCCACTGCCTCGGCCAGTGCAGAACGCACCAAAGCGCTCACCTTGCTTTCTGGCTGATATTATATGGGGCGGGGGAGGCAAATGAATATGAAAAAATGAAACATGTAATGTTTCTCTGCTATAAAAGACAAAAAAGAGGCAGCTGAGGACATGCTATCCTACGCTTCTGGGGCACAGGACAGCAACAGAGCGCAATTTTAACTCTCGGATGGACAGGGATACGACAGGAGAGAAACAGCACATTCCAGCCATTCCAGAGGGTGTTCACTGCTGTGAGTCCAGATAATGGGCAGGGCGGTCCACCCCGGTCCCCGTCTGCTGGGACCAGATAAACCCTGTGCTCGCAGGCTGGCAACCAGATAAACCTGACCGCCCGCCTCCTTCCCTCCCTCCCTCCCTCCATCCCTCCATCCTCAAAACCCCTGAGAAGACTTTTAGTTCACGATTATTCGGGTATAATAAGGTGTTTGGTACCTGGCCCATGCACTATCTACAAGCTCTTACAGTTAATGAATGTTCAAGTTGACAGTCCATTAAAACTATCATCGAGCAAATTACAAAGCCAACCCGCCTGCAAGTATGCAAAGCTGAAATCACCCAACAGCAGAGAGTGAAAAAAAAAGAAGAAGAAAGAAAGAAAAGGCTAGAACTATAACTCGACAAAGATCACCTTAAAAGGGAAAGCTTTTCTCCTGGCCTTTTTCACACACCAGCCAATACATGTACACGAGTGGCAACACAAACATGTGCACACAGGCAAACACACGCAGACAAGACGGTGTTGGCTGAAGGTCAATTCCAGAAGTTTTCAGCATTCATCGATCAATAGTGTTTTGCCAGAGACACCGACTTTTCACCGAGACTCCTTAAGTTTCAGTGAGTCAAAGGATTGCAATTCTTTCCTAAAAAGGACGATGTTTGTTTAAATGCACGTAAACACACAGGGACCTTAACTACTAGTGAGAAAAGGCCAATGACAGCAAGGTGTTGCAACAGAGAGCAGCATGCTCCAACCTGATCCTTGCTTTCTGCTCTTGAACTCTTGCATTAATTATAACAAATTACAGGGAACCCAAGTACAGTTTATAAGTACGATAAACTCCCTAATAATAGCCTATCATTTAATCAAGGCTTCTCTTTAAAAAAGAAAAATTCGTTCTCTACCATACGTCGCAGAGGGAGAGAGAATATACCCTGATGTCCCTTCTTCCTGCCCACTGCACGCCCCCCCCCACATGGTACTGGGCATGGATTCCTTTCCAGCAAGCCCGGTGCCAGAACCGAAGAGAACCAGTGGTTCTCACTACTGCAGACTGTGCTGCCCTGAGCCAGGAAGACACGGCATCGGAAGCAGAAATGCTTCACCTCGGAGGAAAACACTGCCCTAAAGATGATGATGTTCAAATAGACTCGAAGTCTGTTTTGCTCTGTCTTAAAAACCTCCAGTGACTTGGAGAACAGTCTGGCAGTTCCTCAGGCAGCTAAATATGGAATTACCACATGACTCGGCAATTCCACGCCTAGGTATATACCCAAGGGGATCGAGAACACATGTTCACACAGGCACTTGTACACGAATAGCAACATTATTCATAATAGAAAAAAAAAGGGGGACACAATCCAAATGTCCATCAGCTCATGAACAAAATGTGATCTATCCAGACAATATAGTCAGTCAGCCATAAAAAGGAATGAGGTACTGAGACATGCTACGACATGAATGAAGTCTGAAAATATGATGCTAAGTGAAAGAAGGCAGACACCTGGGGCCATACAGTGTATGGTTCCATTTACGAGAAATGTCCCGAACAGGCGGATCCACACAGACAGGCATGGCGGGTCAGTGGTCGCCGGAGGCCGTGGGGAGAGGGGATGGAGAGGGACTGCTGACGTTCCGGAATCAGACAGTGGTGATGGTTGCACAATTCTGTAAATACACTAAAAACCACTGGATTGTATACTTTAAAATGGTGTGACATGAATATTACCTCAACGAAACAAAACATCTAAAAGCCCTAACCAAGAAGAAGTTCCAACTCCTGATACAGAACACCACGGTCTTCGGGACCCACTCAAAATTACTTTCTCAACTCTCACCTCACCCCACACCGCATACTGGAGTTGTGTTAAATACACTGTGCTCCCCAATCCCCACCCCTCCCCCACGTTCTTTCCTGCGTCCTCACTGCTTCTTCTGCCCCATGCTCTTGCCCATCCCCCTCCATTCAGAGGACCACCCACTCATCCTTCAAAGCTCAGCTGAGCCCTGTTCACCAGTAAGTTAAGGGACCCCTGTCCCAGCCCCCCAGCACTTCACCCAGGCCTCCTGCATGGTCGCCGGTACCTCCCCCAGCCCGCCATGACCTCCTCCCAGACCAGGGGCTGGGTCTCACCATTTACTGTCAGTACCTGGTACTAAGTAAACACTCAATAAATATTTCTGAGTAGATAAAATGCTGACAGAGAAACAAGGAGGGAAATTGATCACTTGCTGGTGAGATGATCAGATGTCACTGCTATGGCATGAAAGAGGCACCTAAGAGTTTCAGAAATGTAACCATCTTACACCAAACAGAAGCCTTAAGAAACCCTTGGTTTTGGACAAAGGGTTAAAAAGAAGCCTCCTTCCAAATCCTAGGATAACCAACAACACTGAACAACAAAGCTGGAGGAGTGATGCTACCCAACTTTAAGGCTGACTGTAAAGTTAGGGTAATCGAGGCAGTGCGGTGTTGGTGAAAGAACGGGCAAACCGATCAATGGAACAGAAGAGAACCCAGACAGAGAGCCTCGTAAATACAGTCAGCTGATCTCTGTCAAAGGAACAAAGGTAACTCAGTGAAACAGGCACAGTCTCTTCACCAAACGGCGCTGGGACAAATGTGAATTACAAATGCAAAAAAACTGAATCTAGACCAGACCTCACACCTTTCACAAAAATCAACTCGACATGGGTGACAGACCTAAATTCAAAATGCAAAACCACAAAAACTCTACTAGACACCAGGAGAAAGTCTTGATGACCCTGGGTGTGCAAAGATTTTCTTTTTTTTTAAGATTTATTTATTTATTTTTAGAGAGGGAAGGGAGGGAGAAAGAGAGAGAGAATATCAATGTGCGGTTGCTGGGAGTCATGGCCTGCAACCCTGGCATGTGCCCTGGCTGGGAATCGAACTCTCGATGCTTTGGTTCGCAGCCCACGCTCAATCCACTGAGCTACACCAGCCAGGGCTGCAAACATTTTCAAATACATCAAAGACACAACCCATGGAAGAAATAGTTGATAAACTGGACTTCATTAAAATTAAAAACTTCTGCTCTGCCAAAGGCAATATCAAGAGAATCAAAAGACAAGCCACAGATGGAGGGAAAAATATTTGCAAAAGACGTATCTGATAAATGGCTCTTTACATACGAAGATCTCTTAAACTCAACAATAAGAAAAAAAATGGCCCAAGTTAAAAAATGGGCCAAAGACCTTAAAAGACACTTTATTAAAGAAGATAGACAGATGGCAAACAAATACATAAGAAGATGTTCCACATCCTATGTCACCAGGGAAATGCAAATGAAAACACTGAACACCACTACAGATCTAGGAGAAGGGCCGAATTCCACAACACTGACCACACCAAGTGCTGGCGAGAACCTGGAGCAACAAAAACTCACTCTCCGCTGGTGGGAATGCAAATATGGTACAGCCACTTGGGAAGACAGTGTGGTAGTTTTTTTTACCAAACTAAACATACTCTTACCATATAATCCAGTAGTCATGCTCTTTGGAATTGAACCAAAGGAGTTGAAAACACATGTCCACACAAAAACCTGCACACAGATGTTGACAAACAGCTTTGCTCATAATTTCCAAAACTTGAGAGCAACCAGTCCCTCAGTAGGTGACTACATAAACAAACTGTGGTGTGTCCAGACAACAGAATGTTATTCAGCATTAGAAGTAAATGAGCTATCAAGCCATGAAAAGACATGGAGGAACCTTAACTGCATATCACTAAGTGGAAGAAACCAGTCTGCAAAGGCTACATACTGTATGATTCCAACTATGTGACGTTCTGGAAAAGGCAAGACTATAGGGATAGTAAAAGACCAGTGGCTGCCAGGAGTTAGGGTTTGGGGAGGAGGAATAGTCAAAGCACAGAGGATTTTTAGGGCATTGAATATACTCTGTATGAGCCCTGGATGGTGTGGCTCAGTGGCCTGAGTGTAGACCTTCGAACCAAATGGTCGCTGGTTCGATTCCCAATCCAGGCACATGCTGGGGTGGCAGGCCAGGTCCCCAGTAGGGGGTTCACAAAAGGCAACCACACATTGATGTTTCTCTCCCTCTCTTTCTCCTTCCCTTCCCCTCTCTCTAAAAACAAAAATAAATAAAATCTTTTAAAAAAACTCTGTGTGATATTATAATGATGGACACATGACATACATTTGTCCAAACCCATAGAATTCACAACACCAAGAGTGAACCCTAATGTAAACTACAGACTTGGAGTCATTATGATGTGTCAACGTAGGTCATCTTGGTGAAATTCTAGTGAGTGATGGGGGAGGTGTGTGTGTAATAGGATATATGGAAAACTTTATAGCTCTCCCTCAATTTTATTGTAAACCTAAAACTGCCCCTAAAAAATGGCCCTAAAAGAAATACCCCTTCAGTGTAGACCATTTGTTTCCGTGTGACTGATGTAAACTGCTTTCTGAGCTGCCAAGCAGGGAAGAGGTGCGTCACAGCCGAAGATCAGCAGCATGCAATGCACCCTCGTAGCGGGCAAGGGGAGCGCGGACCAATGAGCAACGAGGCTCCGTGCGGGTTCTCGAGGCCACAGCCCCCCCTCTCCACTACCACTGCACAACTGGGAGCCGGTTCCCTCTTACCCTGGGCATAAATGTGCCTTGATTCATCCGCTCAAACCACGTACCTGCCTGCTCTGAACATCGCGTGTCCTTCATATTCCCTGCAGCTCCCCTGTGGGAAAAGGGACCTTACATCGCCTCTGGCAGCTGGGCGAGTCAACTGCCTAAAGATCCGTCTTCCTGGTGAAGAGCCAGGTTCGTCCCTAAGAAAGTCTGTGTAACACCCTTCAGAATCTGGTGAGCTGGCAGACGGAAGAACATTACCTTTATAAGCAATAGGCCCAGCCTGAGGTGAAAATAAATAAAAATCAACAAGTATGGGGCATTAGGATTGGCTCTGTGGCCGGGCCTGAGTCCTTCCCTGTAATTCTAATTAAAGGCAGCTCCTACAATCTCCCACGTCAGTGACTGCCAAGAGAAGCCACTTGGCCTGTCGAAGCCACGTCTGAGAAATGAGCAGGAAATACTGACTACGGGCTTAACAAATGTTCGACGGATGAACGATGGAATGAAAGGCACTAATTAATTATACATCCTTGGAGACTATACTAGAAGTTCCCGGCCTAGATTAAGTCAGGTGGCTAGATACACAGGGCACTTGATCACTGCTGGTGACCAGGGGACGCAGTATGGATAGACCACTGGGTACTAAGTGTCCTCCTTCTTCAAGCCAGTGTCCTACCATGGCAGCAGGCAGCACAGAGAAGGGGCCTACTTCGGCTCTTACAAATCAAATGTGCTAGTCTACCCAACTCTTACACGCTTGCTGGCCTCCAGGAACAGATTCTATATTGGTCAAAAGGCAAGTGACAAGCCAGGCCAAAGGACCATCTTCCAGCTGTGAGGACGTGGAGTCTAAGATGAATGCTGGAAGGGAGTGATCTGTCATTGACTGTGATTTTCCCTGTTCATGGTGATGGCTGAGAATCCTTTATCACCTGTCTCCGGTCCATGCTGTCACCGGGCCCTGACACCTTGGTACTCCGCGTGAACAGCCATCTCCATCCTCCCCTCCCGCATCCCTGGCACGGAAACCGGGACCCCACCTACGTTCTGTCCCCCAGAGCGAGCCAAATCTAATTTTATACTCTGGCTGCTGGGTTTTGCTTACTGACTAATCTAAGTGTTAAATGTTTTTCATCTCTGGGCTCCAGGCTTTGGCGTTTACACTCTGCAGGTGCTCATCCCACGCTCTGTCACTTAGTGCACATTTTCGAATAGTTGCAGCTTAAAGATGTCTACGGACTGAAAGAAGGACCAAGAGTATGTTTTAAA
This sequence comes from Phyllostomus hastatus, assembly GCF_019186645.2. NCBI lineage: Eukaryota > Metazoa > Chordata > Mammalia > Chiroptera > Phyllostomidae > Phyllostomus > Phyllostomus hastatus. The sequence goes on along the minus strand of NW_025333833.1, from coordinate 14,712,794 downwards.
ACACTGACAGAAAAGAAAAACTACATTGGCTGAATGGGCCGTTCATCAGAAGTAGCAAAATTGCTGGTATTTCTGCCCTCGAGTCAAAATAGAGGAGCTACTTGAAGATCCTGCGGAATGACCTTAATTTCCATAATTTCATGACAGATCCCTCCCCCACTGCACTTTCTAGCTGGCCAGTGAGATCCGTGTCTCTCCCCAGTTACATTACTTCAATGTCCGAGATTTTATGTATTTCTAGGATCCACCCACCTATCTCTAGCAAGCCTGTATGCACCTTGGGGGCATGGACCACGCCTTTTTGTTCAATAAGTCAGACCCAGTAGAGGACTCTAGACTTGGTAACTGCACACAAAGCATTATGACCATTTACTGACTCAGAGAAACCCAGTGGGTGAAAAAAATGCTTTTTTTGGAAGTTAGCCACCCAAAAGTTGGCGTGGAACAATACTAGACTCAGCAGAAAACAGAAAAATCCCCGGATCACCTACACTAATATTTTATATTATATTGCATAAGCTAATGCCTTTCTCCAGCCACCAAACTGGAATAATTCAGTCCAATCTCTGCATTCCCACTGCATTTTGTAACTCTAACATGGTATTGATTAGGCAATTTATTTAATTATGCATGCTTATCTTTGCTTTCTTAGCTATTTTAAAGGCTTCTTTTGTTCTGTATTTCCCCTCAACCTCTAGCACACAGTAGGTCTTCACTGTACATTTCCATTAGAGCATCATTATGTTTATATTACATCACAGCAGCCACATACGATGTGGCTTCATGTACAGCCGGTCAATTACAGACTGGCTGCAAGGAACTTCACCGTTCCCAGGGCACTCTGAAAGAACTAACAAAAGCGCACCACATGCCCATCAAAAGCTTGGAAGACTTGGATTCCCCACAACGGAAATTCTACTCAATTTTTCTAGATGTTCAGAAACCAGAAGAGTCAATCATCCTCAATAATAACAGGGCTTTCCATGTGCAGAGCTATTTTCCCAGTGTTTCCATGAGTCACGATCAGTGTCGTTTCCTGTTCACAACCGCCCTTTAACAAAGTCACTACAATGCCCCCTGACCCTGGAGGAAACGGAGGCTCAGAGAGACCAGGTGACTGCCCCCCTGCCCCCCTACCCCCACACTAGCCTCCTGATTTTGGTCAAAGGCTCTTGCATCACCACACTGCACCTGCGTAGCAAACTGGTGCTGTCTGTGGGATCTATACGTCAGAAGCATCAATCTCCAAGGAAAAATAGGAAGGAAGCACAAAACTACCAAAGGTTGTAAACACATTACCACGTGAATCCACAGACCATTTACTGAATTTTTGCTGCTGGACATGGATACTTTTCTTTTGCAGAATCTTCAAAAGCAGTTGGGGATATCAAGTGTAGACACAATTGCCAAAGATAAAATACCAAACCAGCGAACATCTCACTGCCCAAGAATCCAGCATCTTCCCATGCTGTGATTTCTGCCAAAATTGTGCTTGGTAGTCTCAGGCATGGAAAATGCCTCTCTCCACTTCCTCCTTTCAAATCTCTTCTGGGGGTTCAGGGTGGAAGGACTGATCCCCTTTTGTTGAATGCAATTTTAAATACTTTTAGATGTCCTTTCTTCTTTTAGAGATGCACTTTTTTAACTGCCCCGGTCTCTGCAAGGCAATCCTTTACAACTCACAGCCTGTAGTACACTACAAGGGGGCCAGCAGGGTTTCCTAGAGAAAACAATGACGACCCAAAGTGACAGCGGATGGCACACAGGTAGAAAGAAGCCCACTGTGTAGGTATGGGGACAAGGGAGGCAGACCGTCAAGCAAAGAACTGTAGTTTCCACATCCGAGAAAATTCCTCATTACCTCCATGTTGTGGAGAAGGCTGCTATGAACACCTTCTTTTTATTCTACGTGTAAGAATTCAAAAGCATCTCATCAGAAACCAGAGCGGGAAAACATCACAGGCCTCTTTAGGAACCAAGAACCCAGAGGCACAGAATCAAGAGCGGGGACCAGTTCTGGACATTCAGTGGCTGCACCAGGCGTAAGGCCATGCTCATAGGACACGATTCTGCAGAGAGGAGGCGCTAAGCAGGTGCTCAAACTCCCCCTGCACAAAAAGCTCAGTCGGCTTCTCCTAAAAACTAGGACTGCAGAAGATACAGGGCCTATATTTTAATATGTTCATGAAACCAGAACAAAATCTACTGGTTTGAAATCAGTAGAAAAGCTGTCAAATTCTGTCACTGTGATGGTTTCTTAACCACTTGAAAAGTAAACCAACTTAGACCCTATTTACCGGTAAAATGTTAGAAATATACTACTAAATATATTCAATTATTTATTCATCATTCAATGAAACTTAGTGAGCACCTACTACATGCCAGTTGCTCTCGGCACTAGGGATACAGCAATGAACTAAAAAATCCCAGTTCCGGTCCTCATTCAAAGATCTTAACGTCCCAGTGGGGACCTCAAGCAGGAATCGAGTGAGTAAGTTCACTGGGATAAAGTCAGATGGGAGGTATGGAGAGTAGGGCGGACAAGCAAGGTTGGTCCATAAAGTGAATCTGAGCAGAGACCTGAAGGACCGGAGCAGCTGGCCCTGTGGGTATTTGGGGAAAGGATGTTCTAGTTCAGCAGAGACAAGGGCCTGCAGGAAAGCACGCGGTGGGCGTGTTGCAGAAAGTCAAGGAAGGCAGTGTAGCAAGGAGTGCGCAAGAGGACAAAAGGCAGGGAGTGACGAGGGAGAGGCCACTAGCAGTACAGCTCAGAGTCCTTCCAGGGCAAACGTAAGGGCTTTGACTCCCCTGCGTGGGACGGCAAACCAGCGGAAGGGGCTGTGCGAAGCAGCTACATGAACCGACAAGTGTCTCAAACAATAACCCTCATTGCTGTGGAAGCAGGGACACCAGGCAGAGGAAAGGACTCTGGACTGAACTACAGAAGCAGCAGTGGGTGTGCAAGGAAATCGAGTCCGGGCGTATTTTGAAGGTAGAAAATGGAGTGTGTGAGAAAGACAGAATTCAAGGGTGACTGCGGAATTTTTGGCCTGAGCAACCAAAACATAATTTTCAAATAAAGACTTCTTTTTGGAAAATTAACAGAGTGTGTCTTAACAAATAAATTCGTGGGAAATGAAATGAACTATTGGTTAAGAAATATATTATATAATTATATATCATTATATTATAGTATTATATTATAGTATATATTATAGTATATAATGATATATGTGTGTTTTAATATATATACATATATGTACACACACATATCTCCAGATTATCTTTCACTAAAACCTACAAGTTCATTAAACCACTTTCGTCAAATATTTCCTCCAATCTTTTTAAAGCCAGAGGAGGGGGTCTCTGATACGGTAATGAATTTGCTTTTTTCCATCATTATTCTTCTTCTTTGACCCCCAAATCCTCTGCTTCAGATCTCTGATAAAGAAATACCTTTGCAGGATGAAGTTCATAGACATTTTTACCTGTTTTCTACAATCTGAATTTCGACTTCGGATACAGAACGGTCAGGGGGCCGTGCAACAAGCATGCGGTGGGAAGTGAGAAAGCAAACATTACCCTCAGCCAGTCTTTGGCAAAATCTCTGAAAAGCCCAAATCACAGGCACTCCCCACAGGATCCTCTTTATGAAACTGTCTTATTTTAAAAAACATCACCATCATCAAATTGAAGGATGACAGCTACAAGGGGTCTTTGCAGCATAGTTTGACCAAGATACATGCACTAAAAAGATCAAAGAGGAAAACCAAGTTTTTTGGAATGAATAGTTACTAGTCCACGCATTTTATTTATATTTTCCCTGGCTGGCATAGCTCAGTGGATTGAGCACGGGTTGAGAACCAAAGCATCGCAGGTTCGATTCCCAGTCAGGGCACATGCCTGGATTGCAGGCCACGGCTCCCAGCAACCACACATTGATGTTTCTCTCTCTCTTTCTCCCTCCCTTCCCTCTCTAAAAATAAATAAATAAAATCTTTAAAAACATGTTCTTAAAAAAATTTAAAAAATAAGAAGAAAACTCATCGAGGGCCCCATCACCTTTACACGGGCACCTAAGTCCTGTGCACTTAGTTCCACACCGAACTAAGTCATCACTTTCTCAAGCTAGTACATTCTGTGTAACTTTCGTCAGTTTTTTTAAAAGATTTTGTTTATTTATTTCCAGAGAGGAGAAAGGAGGGAGAAAGAAAGGGAAAGAAATGACGAGTGGTTGTCTCTCACATGCCCCCTACTGGGGACCTGGCCCAAAACACAGGCATGTGCCCTGACTGGGAGTCGAACTTCAACCCTTTGGTTTGCAGTCTGGTGCTCAGTCCACTGAGCCACACCAGCTGGGGCTCATTGATTCTTAAATAAAGGAATGACTGTGCTTATTATACACAGGCTGGTTTCCTCATAAAAGTCATGATCATAAATTTAAGATAAATTTAAAGGAGAATTGAATCAAAAGCATACACAAAAAAGAACGAACACAGTGGACTCTTCTATACTTTATCATATACATGTTTATATAAACATCAGCATCTTCTGATGGGTATCATTTTCTCTATGGTGGGGACCTGTGACAATTATTACATAAAAATAAACCATTAGACAGGAATTGAAAAACATTGCCTCACAATTTTTTTTTAAAGCATATAGTTTGGTGTCTGATTTTAATCACTCAGATAACTAGGGTACCATAGGTTCTTATAATTCCCAACCTGAATTGTATAAATACGGAAGAAGACATTCATAACTTATATATTTCAAAAATGTGACCGTGAGGGTGGGGACTCTATTTTATTCGCTGCTGTATCTCCAATAACTGGAAGATCCCTAACATGCAAGAGATCTTGTTGTGAATACTTACTGAACGCACACATCCATGGCTGAATGAATGAATGAATGAAAATTCCAGCTGGGTGGTACCGTGCCCATAATGGCTATCCAAATTAACTACAATATTAATTATGTAAAATCGTGTTAAGTTATACTAGTGATTCCATGGGATAAATATGCTGTATTTTATAATAAAATGTTTACAAAGAAATAGAGGTAGATAATTTTTTCAAAATATAGGGTTTTATGACGAGAAGAAAAAGTAAGTGTGGTTCCTTTATAATGAAAATCTGGCTGCTGTAGATATGGGAGACAGTAGTTTTCCTCCAAGATCACCTAGCTCAAACTCTAAAGAAGAAATCGCACAATTTAGTTCCAGGATGCAGAATGAGATTTCAGACCAGGACCCTGTGACCCAATAGCGACAGGAAAATCTTAAACTTCCAAAAAACCCTTTCTTCTAAGAAATCAAAAAATATGCAAAAAGATTTAATTATATCTATAAGATTGAAACTTCCAACCCACTGTGCCAAAGGGTAACTCACTTAACAGATTAAGAAAATAACAGAGAAGCTAACTGGCTCCCCCAAGTTCACACAGCGAATTAACTGGGGCACTAAAAGCGACGCAGAACTGGGGGCCCCTGGTCTGTGTCGACGGCGGGAGGAGGGCACTCCATCATCTCTGAGAGAAGCGGGAACTGGCTCCCGGCAGGCAGTCAGCTTGCACAGAGTTATCCCAGAAGGGAAGGCATGCCCCCAAAATAGAAATCCGGGGCTCTTTCTGCTACAACTTCGCTGCTTCTTACCACATTCTAGGAAAACCCTGAGTTTACATGACAGGTTTCCTCTCCTCTAACTTCCCCTGTAGGAGTGTTCTGCTTCCACCGCACCTTCCGCCTTCACCACCAGTGAGTTCCTGCTGCCAAAAGGGGTCCCCTTACCCTTCAGGTGTGTATGCTGGGGAGAAAATGGGCTTACAGCCTCTGGCCTGGCTCGTCTTCCCTCCCAACAGTCTTGATCCACTTACTGAAATCCAATGCCAATGGTACTTCCTGCAATGATTAATTACGTGTGTCAACTTGGCCAGGCCATTGTACCCAGATGTCTGGTCCAACATTATTCTAGATGTCTCTGTGACGGTAATTTTTAGGTACGATTAAAATTTAAATCAGTAGACCTTTAAGTAAAGCAGTCTATCCTCCATAATATGGGTGGGCCTCATCCAGTCAGGTGAAAGCCTTCAGAAACACACTGACCTCCCTCAAAGGAGAGGGAATTTGCCCGCAGACCACTTTAGGGCTCCAACAGCAACTCCTCCCTGGGTCTCCAGGCTGCTGCTGGACCACAATGGAGATGCTGGGCTGCCAGTCTCCATGATTGTGTGAGTCAGTTCCTTAAAATCGACTAATCAATCTCAATAGACAGATAGATGGATAGACAGACAGACAGATAGACAGAGCCTGTTAGTTCTGCTTTTCTGGAAAACCCTAACACACCTTCCCAAAGTTTCCCCTAATCATTCTGCCCATAAAGGGCGCTCCCAGGAAGCATCCATTATACACCACTACCTTGAAGTTCAGGTATTTTTAAGTGACCACCTACTCTTTCCTAACACATTGGAAAACCCGTTCAGGACAGGTGTGGCACCTTGTGCCGCTCTGCATCTTACAACACGCCTCATACTTAGGAAATAATGTGTTGAACAAACGTTCAGAGACGAGTCTCAAAGGCAGAGGAGCCTTCCAAGGCAGGAAGGAAAAAGGAAGAGGGAGGTACTTCACGTACTAGCAAAGGACAGAAAGCAAGTGGTAGGTCTAGAACTCAAATCCAGGTCTGTCTGACTCACAAGCTCGCACTCTCCACCACTCCGCTGCAGTTGAGGCCAGAGGTGAGGAATCAGAGAGCAGGGGCAGAGCAGGCCGGAGGGGTTTAAACGGAAAGTGGTGCCGCACAGGGGTCAATGTGTGGACTCTGGAGCCGTGCTGCGGAAGTTTGAATCACAGCTCGGTCGCTTATTCACATGGTGGTCTGGGGAAACTTACTCAACCACTCTGCACCTTAGCGTCCCATTCTGTAAAATGAGGAAAATAATAGCACTAACTCTAAGAATTGCTATAAGGACTAAATGACATAATACCTATAAAGAGCTTAGAATTATGCCCTCCCACAAACTAAGTACCCAATAAATGTTAGTAGTCATCACTATTGTTACTATTAAGAAAGATCAATACTCCCAACTGAGGAAGCGCCAGAGTGCTTGCTTTTATGTTTACTGATGTCTCTAAGGACCTCCACCATGAATCATGAATTCAATATAGGGAGCAAAGGAAAGCAAGATCAAGTATTCAAAGATTTTTCAGCCTTTAAATTTGCTTTTTGTTTTCCTGGGAGTAAGAAAAACTTTGGAGAACTGTTGGGTAAAATAGACTCAGCAGAAATGAGGACACTCATTAAAGCCATGTGCAAGCGTGTCCACAGGATACACACTAGAATGTTGCTAGTGCGTGCAGCAGAAACGTTAAGCGCAGCACAGTTCACAATAGCTCCAAAATGGAAACAATCCCAATGACCTTCAACAATGCAATGTGTACACCGTAGGACATTCACACACTGGAATATTATGCAGTAGTGAAGGGTGGGCAGAGTGAAGCAGTGGCTAGAACGTGTCAAGTGGAAGATGCATGGACTGCTTTGACTGGGGTCTGATCAAGCTGGTTTCTTTAAGGGGAAGTCAGAGTGAATGACTTGTAATGTCCTTGTTATCATTAAGAAATTGTGTGTTTCTTAAATGAAAACTTAAGAGGAGAATCTGTACAATGCTCCAATGAGCCTCCTTCACAATATCAGCAAACAGGACTCCAGACAATTAAATACACATATATACGTCATTCCCCAACATCAAAAGCTAGATTGATTCTCTCGTTTATTTTCATGCTCTCTAATCCAATTATTTCTATATTGAGTCAAAGGTAAAGTGGGGTCAAATGTTGCAAGTATGTGTATGTGTTTCCAGGTAAAATGCAAGTATCACAGGGCTGTGGATAAGACTCTGAAATTCAACATTCTTCTCCTATAGAGCTTCAAACTCTACATGGAGTTCTAATTGTGTTGTAGTTACACTTACACGATGTTACACACCAGCAAGTAACCCTATTAACTCAGAAAGGCAGAATACCTGTTTTAGGGTGTAACGGTTCGATAATTTGAGACGCCCTTTCAAAAATCAATCAGGTGTCAAGAACACAGCTTCCCTATATCTGGCATTTTCCAACTTCTTGTGAATAAACTATTTCTGAGCCATATTTTTAAAAATAAGAGTGGAATATTTTTTGTGAAAAACTGTCAGAACGTTAGATCTCAGGATCACACTCTGGTACTTGTACGGGAAAATATTTAAATCATGGGTATGTATGTCCACTCATCTGCAACTCAACGACCTCTCAGTTTACAGTGGAAGGGTGGTCACAAAAGTTTGTCCCGAAAATTAAGACACCTGCTATCTAGAAATGTGTCTATCTTTACATTTTTCTTAAACATATTGTGCTTCCGTTTAGTAGTTGGAATCAAAGATTCTATGAAGCAGTCTACAAAAGAATATATATTTTTTTTAAAAAAGGGACCATGAAAAGAAACTTGAATCTTTTCACAACTCTGTGATTTCATCTGGCTGAAATTTTATTATTATTTCTCAATTTACCTATTGTTTCATCTTACATTTATCTAAATGCAGGAGAAATGGACCAATCAGAGAATGGAAAGAGAGTCACTGAAATCCATATGTGAAATTCTCAGTTTTGAAAAATTCTCATGTTTTAAAATTAAATCTACAGTTTCAAAGCCTGGAGGCCTGGGGGAAAGGCCTCAGTGAAGATTTCTGGGTCCTAGAGCAGGATAATTCAGTGCGTCGTTATTACTTCTTTATTAAAGGTCCACAGAACGCTAAATTCTTACACATTAAACATAGACCTTAAATTTATATATATGTAGACATATATTGCATTATGCATAATCTCTTATGCATTAATAAATTCTAACTAAGAGGTTTAAATATTGTGTTCTGCCCTGGCTGGTGTGGCTCAGTGGGCTGAGTGCTGGCCTGAGAAACAAAGGGTTGTCAGTTCAGCCAGGGCACACGCCTGGGTTGCAGGCCAGTTCCGCAGTAGGAGGGAGACGCACCAGAGGCAACCACACATTGCTGTTTCTCTCCCTCTCTTTCTCCTTCCCTTCCCTTCTCTCCAAAAATAAACAAACTTTTAAAAATAATTAATTAATTAGACAATTAAATAATTAATTAATGTGATCTGAAATTGAGGAAATACAACCCAACCAAAACCCCTGCAGAACCTCGGGTTCTCCACTTCGTTCCTTCCAGAACCCCCACTAAGATGCCCACCCATATTCTAGTTACTCTGCAACTGTTTAATTCCTTCCCAGTTCCTTAAAGTCCACCAGAGAACCTGTAACATCGGTTTACTAACATCAAATGCCCGCTGTAGCAGGAAATAGCTGCCCTCCAGTTAACCAAACTTAAGAGTAAGAAGCACCTGTGGCACTGATTAAAAACAGATTTGATCGGCAAAGTCAGGAGGGCAAGAAACTGCATTTTTTCAAAAGGACCACAGGCAATTCTGACACATGCAGATTAAGGACCGCACCCCAAGAATCAATGAGCCCCTAATTTCCTAGTAGTTGTTTTTTAATAATTATCACCACTTCCCGAGAGTCCGTCATCTCTTTAAATAATCTTTAACTGGAATCTGTTTAATCTTCCTCAGACCACACCCTCTTCAAATCACAATTACTGCAAGATTAGCATGAGCCCCTGCTGCTGCAGCGAACCCGCCCTCAGACCCTGACCAGCCAGCTGCTCTGACCCTCTGGGCGGCTGGGGGCCAGGCCTGCCTTACCCTGTGTCCTCACACTCACCTACCGGTAACCTCAGTGCAGGGAGGGGGACCAGCCAGGGCTCTCTGGACTGGGTCTGCCCTTTGTATGGAACTGGAGAATATGTGTTTACGAATGATCACAATAAATTAATTTTTGCAACCAAATTTTTTGCGCTTCAATTAGTTTTTGCAACTCTATCTTTGGGAAGTGACTGACAGAATAAAGGGCAAATCTGAAATCTTCTTCAACATCAAATCCTCTGACTTTTGAGGGTAACTGTGACTTCTGAAACTGATGAGTCAGCACCAAATTTGTACTCAATAGAGTTTCTACTAAACTAGGGTTCATATATAGTGACCTGGGCTCTGCTAATCACCAGACGTGTACTAAGCCCCTTGGTGGCACTGTAATACCTGCACTTGGCTAGGCCGAACTATCTCCCAGAATGCTCTTCCACTGGACATTTTCAGTTAGTGATGGCCAGGACTGATTCTTCCACCAGGTGACTCACACCTACCTTCACAGCTTCCCAGGAATGCAGTGATTTCCCCAATACCTTCTAGTGTATCTTTTGTATTTAACAAAGCAAACGTTATTGGAATACCTACTGGGATAGGTGCTTTCTGAACCCTGACGACAGCTATGCTAGCACGTTGTCCCAGGTGACTATAAACACAGACGATGGAGGTCTGGGAGCCTGCAGAGCCTGACCAAGAAACAAATGCTAACCGCCAGGCCTTCTGCCTTTGAGGCTGTGCTCCTACTGGAGCAGAGTTCTGTTTATGAGCGACATTTTATCACTAGCTATTCATTTCCCTTGAAGATTAGGCTGAAAACCAGTTCCGTCAATCATTCAAAATAGCACAGTCTGGCAGACGTAACTTGCGCTCCAAGTTTTCCATCGGTACCTGTCTTTTCACAGTTGCTCAATGATCCCAAGGGTCTGCATTTCTGACCTTTTCAAGTTTCCCTTCAATTTATGGGACCCTCTCTTCAGTTCCCATCACAAACGTCTTCCACCTTCTCATCCTAGCCAGAACATACATCCTGGTCAGAAATGCTTGCTCCTGACACTGCATCCTCTCCCTGCTTTTCTATTCAGGCACCGTGTGTCTGACCTGCATTTCAGCTGAACTTAGATGAAATTTGCTGGGCTTTGCTCTGAAAAACAGACACGCATTTTCATGCCGGTGAAACCTCCACTCACTCTCCCCAGTGGCAAGTGCAAGATTGACAGGCTGACCTTGGAAGAGAGTTCGGCCGGAACGTGGTGCCACACGTCCCCTTTGTGACGACTCCACCTCTACATGCACGGACTCCACCGAAGGCAGCACTGTGACTCCACAGTCCCACCCGGTAACTCGACACTGGCCGACACCTTTCTGCGTGTTTCCAGTCTCTCCACGTCCCATCTTCTAAAGCGCTCAGTGTCACCTGAAAGCTTGGCACTGTCACCGTGCACCCACGGCTGCAGATCGCTGATAAAAATGTTAAATAACACCCGTCTGAGTCCCAATCTCCACATAATGCTCACTATTTAAAGGACCCCATTCAAAGAAGCGCCTGTTTCCCCTACCCTTTGTTTCTTCCGTCTAAACCGCTTCCTTCCCTTTGACAAAAAACTCATCCCTTCCAACTCTGCAGCCAATCTCCTTCAGAGTAGCCGGGGACTGGAGGGGAGGATGGGCAAAGCCTTTTTGGAAGTTCCACTGGGTCGCATCCACGGGCTTGCAGGCTCGGTTCACTTAAAACTGTTCCAGTACTGCCTTAAGAGCCAGGCTTCTGGCACTGAGCAGCTGTGTGACTCTGGGCAAAGTCCCTTTATCGCCCTGGTGCTCAGCTTCTGCATCTGTACAGTAAAGCAACTGGCCTCCGCCATCTGTGGCGTTCCATGTCTAGACGGAAACGGCTATAATTCTGGTCAAGCTTACTCTGTCTTGATAGAAGGCAAGCTGTACTTTCTCCAATAGGCTGTCTTTTTTTAATACTTGGGTGATTTTTTTATATTATTATTATTATTATTACTGCTACTACTACTATTATTTTGGCCTATAGGATTTTCGGTGCCTTTCCGGTGGATGGCACTTTTTAGGGGCGATCAGGGATGATGCAGATATTGAAAGAAATAGAGAGGACATCTGAGAAACTTAGGCCACATCTCCAGTAAAGCAGAGGCACATGGTACTGGGCACTGGGGAGTGACTGCCACAGAGACAAAGATTTCACACGAGGGGTTAAGGGAAACGACAGGTCCAGCCAAACCGTCTGCAGCGGCGTGGGGGTGGCTGAGTGTGACGACAGCTGCACGCCGAGTGGCACAGATCTAACGGGGCCAGTGACGCAGGGGGTGAGCCAGGGCTGAGAAGCACGTCAAGGTGTCCGGAAGAGCAAGGGTCAGCGGTCACGCCCCAAAGGCCGGCAGGGACAGGCCGTCACGTGAGGCCGTAAATGCTGCTGACAGTAACCCTGTGGGCGGTCGGGGAACTGGGCCAAACGAGACGGCGTGTGCCTACCTAGGAAGCACCCAAATGCAATTCTTTAAAAAACGGTCCAGGAGAAACAGCACCTACCCAGAGGCCAGAATCGACCCCTGTGGGACCAGTTCATAGTCTGTGACTTCACAGGTCCTCGAGTGCCCCGAATGTCTCTGCTGGCACTTCACCAGAAACCAGACTCCTTGCTGCTCTGGGAAAGTTGTGGGGAGGGGCAGGAAGGACGTAGTCAATGCTTCTCTGACAAAGTAAAATACAAGATTTGGTTTATTGAACGGATGAAACCTCCGCTTGCGAGTAATAGAACTTTTATTAGAAAAGACAGTCCTTTCTGAAGAGATGAAAGAGAATGCCCACTTCCTGGGGTCCCGGCGAGGGCTGAAAATCACTGCAGAGACTTAGTGCAGCCGCCCCCACACAGATGAGGGCCGCTCCCACTGTCAGTGTCACTCGTGTCAGGGATGCAGCGTGAGCTCTGTTCTTCCACAGAGCCTGGGAGAGTCACACCACCCCTGGGTGGGAGGTTTCGGTCTTGTACTGGGTCAGGCAACAGCCCCGCCATAAAGCACACACACAAAAAAAGGATTCTGCTGCAGCCCAGGCACTGTGGGCCACTTGAATGTGTGACTACATAGCACCCTTGTCCCTGCCCTGCTCCGTGCCCACCCGCGGCGCCCAACTCAGGTCCCGGCACTGAGATTCCAGGAATAACCTGGAGCAAAGAATTCCAGAACATCTACTCCCCATGCCTCCTTCTCCCCACAAGGGCCTTTTTGTTGTTGTTGTTGTTAATCCATTATTGAAATTAATACACCATTCCCAATGCCACCCGTTATAACGATGCCCCTACAAAGCCTAAGAATGCCTTATAAGGAAGTGGATGTCTTAAAAACACGCAGAGAGCACAGCCGGCATGCTTCGACACGACAGAACACCTCTTCCCACAGCTTCTGTTGGTTTTTCCCTCTCCCCACCCCTCCACCGAAGGTAAACACTGCTGTGTGGGATCCTCATGCTCTGCTCAGCTTTTGAATAAATAGCACAGTCTAAAATTTTAGTCTGGGCTCTGCTACAAACCCTTCTCATGTCACGGGTCAAATACTGAACCAATTCGGAATCAGTGAATGAGCGAATGAACAAATGAATGAATGTATCTTTGAAAATCAAGGACTACACAACGATACAATTAATATCTTGGCTTCAGAAATTAAGTTATTTCCAGAGTGGCTCACCAGAAGCACATGATTTTTATTTGCCTTTGAGAAGTTCAGCACAGATCATCAAATACTAGTGAACACATGTTAATCATATGATTAAAAATGAGATAATTTTAACAGGTAAAGCAAAGGGGTTTTTTTTTGGAAGTACTACTTCACGTATTTTTTTAACTAATTGTTGCCTTACTAATTAAAACATACAGAAGGATATCTTGCTTTATAAAGGGAGAAAATCAAAAGTCAGATACACTAAAGAACCCTAACATTCCAGGAAAGCTCCCTTTGAAACATAAAGGCTGTCTCAGACGTATTTCCTTTTGAAATCCTGATTTTTCTCATTTCAGGGCACCTACATGAATAATAATGTCAAGTGACATTACTAAAGAATTCTGACTTATCTCACTAGTTGTTTTCTCTCCCCTAAAGGGAAAGAATACCAAAGAAACACCCAGGTTGTGTTTAAAAGTTAACTTCAATCTTTTTGGTCTATGCCTCATTGTTCCAGTGCGAAGGGCTGCCTGCACAGCTAACTAACTACATCCCGGCATGGCTTGCAAACTCTCTCTTCTTCCTGGCGGGTGGGGAGGACGGGAAGACCAGAAGCAGCGCCATGCATTTGGAAGCCTCGCACGATGGAGCAGACACCAGGGTGTACTCTTGATTTAATTAAGACAAATATAAACATTGCGGAGTGCTCTGCTCCACAGTACCACAGGAGGAAATCCTGGTTGAGGACTGAGCAAATAATCAATCAGTTTCCTTTAAGCAAATTAAATCGATTTTGTAACAGCTCCCCAGACTCAGTAGGATTTTCCAGTGGGGCAGGTCCAGGAGCAGAAATGGTGATCGGGGCCACGCACCCAATTTCATATTTGCATAGATAAGTGAAGATTTTATTTTTGTTCCCCTGCGGGCTTTTTGTATTTACTTTTGCTCCTTGATCACGCCCATCCCAGGCGACTCCGATCCACCCAACTGAGAGCAACTCACAAGGTTAACAACAAGGAGCCGAGGTGGATGGACGGAGGTGGACAGAGGTGGACGGAGGTGGACGGAGGTGGGCGGAGGCGGCCGTCCTGGGCAGGGCTGGCTCCATCACTTGCAGAATCCAGTGAAAAATGAAAATGGAGGGCCTGTTGTTCAAAAACTAAGAATTTCAAGAGGGCAAGAGCAGAGCACGAAGCCAAGTGCAGGGCAACTAACCACACAGGTCGTCGGCCCAGCAGGCTGGCCTGGTCCCGGAAGACACTGGCCAGGCTCCCAGGGTTTCGGTCAGCTTTAAGGACCCACTCAAATAAACCTCCAACCAACCAAACACACGGGAGTGAAATAATAGCTGCCTAGAGAACCAGCTCTTCGAGGCAGCAGGAAAGGTGCTGAGATCTGCTCATTCTCACCCTCCTTCGGACTCACAAAATGCCTGAAGGCCGTAATAAAAGTTGAAACAGGAAACTGCGCGAATGGCAGCTAAGGTTTTCCCCAACTCTTCCCGCTTTGGGAAAGCGGGGTGCTTCTGGCCTTCGAGGTCGCCCCGCTGGTGAGAGCTGGCCATCCTCCTCTGTCAATCTCACTCTGTGTTGCATTAACCCCACGGAATAATGTTTGAGATGAAATCCCAGCATCAACAGCGTCTTAAAATATCTAAAATATCTGGCAGGAGCAACGGCATTCTCCGTCACCAACGGAGAGAGAACAAGTTCCCATCCACCAGCGGGAGCTGGCCTGGCGGGGGGAGGGGCGGAGGATCTGCCGTCCTCAGCACATTCTAGCAGCTTTGGGCACTGGAACAGTGTCCCCGTTTCCCAGCCCATGGGTACACTTGAGATAGCCATGAAAACGGCATCTCAAAACAATAAAAGAACTCAAAGGACCAGAGGAACAAAATAAATGGTGTTATAAAAGGAAATGGAAACATCACCATAATTAGAGCTTTTAAAAGAGACACTTTAAACACCGGTTGGACACCGACTTCTTTCCAATGGCATTCAAGAGTGTCACTGCGGACATCGTCGGCATTTAGAAGAAAGGAAAGGTGAAGAAGGCTTTTGTAAGGTCATTAAAACTTTGTCCTGAAACCTGGTTTAAAAACAAAATAAATCAAAACACCCTCTTGGCCTTGATGGGGAACGGAAGGCTTCCCATAATCTGGCTTTTCCATCAATGGGCCATTGACCCAGAAAGGTCACTGGGAGAAAAGGGGCTCCTATCATAGTCAGAATGTCAGAACCGAACCTCTTTGTCACTCACCACCTCCAAACGATGCATGTACCCTCTTGACGGTTCCTACACGGCGCAGTGTCCAGTGTGGAATGACGCCTTCCCCATGAGTTCCTCCCAGACAGGAACACCATTGAACCCTGAGGAATGCCCCCACGCAATCCCATACAGAGATGAAGTATGTTTGAAACCTCTCTGGGGATAAGCGCTGGACAGTTTCACCTAGCAGAGGAGCAGAGAGCCTCACTTTAGAGACATGCGGGGATCGACAGAAAACTCGGAGACAGCACCCACGAGGCGGAGGGAGCCTGGGCCAGGTCCCACGGACCTGGAGTTTTGGCCAGATGTACAACAGTGTGCTGAGGCTGTCCTTGGGGGGCAGGGAGACTGCCGGGTACAGCAATGGTCCCCTGCTTTGCTTCAATACGGAGCGCACCACCCACCTAAACAACAGGCCACAAACCCGTCCTGGAAAAGAAGGCAAGGTTATTTGACCTCATTAGGACAATTAAAAGCTCCTTTGCACTAGGCAAACATACCATTCCACAGTGAGTAATGCAAAGACAAACACGTTTTGGTTAAGGAAAAATGTCCCATAATTAAATATTTTTCAAACCATGCATGCAGTCACAGTGTAAACTTTTGAAGCCTAAATTCCGTCTTCAAAAACGATTTTTGCATTGAAAAAGTTCTCTCTTTGGTATTGGGGGGCGGGGGGAGAGAGACAAACTCAAGAGGGACTTCCTCGCTGGAGAAAGACTTGGAAACCCCCCAGAGCTAAACCAAAAGCAGTCAGCTTGGCCAGGAGTCCTCCGGCTTTCCCCTTGCTATTATTAAGGATCCTTCTGTTTGACTAAGAATTTCTCCACCTCTCACAAGCCATCATTTCTCTTTCTGTGTCCAGAAAAACCCGAAAACCATGTGTTTATAATGAGCCTGTTGCTATGCAAATGATTAGAACACATTACAAAAATCTTTCCTTTGAGTCAGGGGAAGATGAACTGCTGGAGCAGGAGTCCCTTCACTGAACAGAAGAGCTGGCAACAAGGACTGTGAGAAGCAAAGCAAAATGTGGGCGGGGGGCGGGGGGGACATACGGCGGTTCCATCTCCGGTGTCGTTTTAAGCAGAGGTTTCGGGAAAATGAACATCTGCAAAGCCCCAAGGTAACATGTTCTCAGCAGCCTGGAGTGGGGTTGACAAACTTAAGAACCTTTTTCATTCCTAAGGGGTCACAACTCATCCTCCCTCCGTCCACTACCATGCCCTCTGCACCAGCTGCTTCACGCTTCTCCAAGAATGTCAAGAGACTTTTTTCCTTTTCTGTGCACTCCTGTGTGTATTCTCCTTTTGGTATCTTTTTTCCTGTCCTTCAGTTACCACCTAAAACGAGGGCCTGATTTGTCCATTGCTCCTCCAGCTCAATCATGGTATCTTGGCCGACTTCCATCACTTAATGAAGAGATTTGTTCTTCAAAAGTCATACCCAGGAGATGAGAGGAGACACAGTATGTCAAGATTACTGTCAAAAACACAGAGCTTCTCAATTTTCTAATTAAAAAAAATCTGGTCTTAATCATTTTAACAAAGTGTCTCGCCTTCCTAGATAGTTTGCAAGCAACAACACTCACACATTTTCGTGGTGCTGTTCTGTATGGCTTACTAATCTGCACATTTTCAAGGGCGGGACTGCCTGGGGACAAGAAATGACAACACATGCCTCTTAATCTTCCTTTCACCCCCATGTGCCTTAATATATATGGGTTCACACACACATCAAACAAACAAACGGACAAAAACCCAGAGTCTTAGCTCTAAACTCTCTCTCTGTACTCAGAAGGAAGAAGAGGCTGGTCCCGAAGAAGGCTATAGAACCTGTTTTACCATCCAATAGAAGCGGCCAAACCATTGCAAACATGTGTTGGATAAAAACAAGTCTGGTTGGCTCCAGACAAAGGCTTATTTTTTAAGCACAGATGGTTGAATGGTTGCCTCCTCCAACGGGCTGCCCACAATGAAAGACAGATTTCTGTGTCTAATCTATGCAAATATCTTCCTCCGTGGGCACCACAAAGACTAACTGTTTTGTGTCCGACGTGGCAGATCCCAGGTGTTCTCAGATGCCAAGGCCCATCTCCCACCTGAGATGCCGGTAACCCGGGTAACAGCGGATGGCTGGAGAATTAGTCACCAACCCTCCTCCTTCCCTGAAACATCCCTCTGAAATCCCGCCCCGCAGCCTCGGCTTCTCCTTGGCTGCTCTGCCTGGAAGACAGTTTCAACGTTCAGATGGAACCCCAGATGCTTCTAAAACCTCCCAGGGCAGCTCAGATTCCTGCCCCACCCCGCACAAGAAGGCTCCTAAGACTCAGCAGTACTCTTCACCTTGAATTCAGCTCATCTATTCGTCTCTAACATCAAACCCAGAAACCTCCAGCACTTAAAAACGTGCTTCTGTCCCAACCAAGGCTCCATACTCCACCGTCTATGTGCCTGCTGCCCACAGCAGGTCACGCTGTGTCACACCTGAGTCATTGCTGGTGACCTCCGGCCTTCCCGAGTGCGTGCTATTCCCTTCTTCCGTCCTTTCTTTCTCTACAAATTTGCCTTTCTTTACCTATAATACTTTTCTCTCTCATTTCTCCATTTCCCCAGGTGTAGTCTTTGATTTGCTCCGACCCCCTCCTGAGTGCAATCCAGTTTCAAGACCCCTGAGGGCAATAAAAATTCCTGCAATGCTGAATCACTCACACACACACACACACACACACACACACACACACACACACCACACTCCTCCTGCAAACCCAGCTCCTAACTTTAAATATCCCTTGTCATAAAAAGAAGGTCATAGCTGAAATCTACATAGTTTAGTCTTAATGTTTAAGTCTAAAAATGCCCTCCAAAGTTTTAACTTACTTTGTTAGTTTTTCTGAGCAAACGACAGTAATACAGTTTGCTTCAGAATCCTGTGTCGGGAAATACTCTGCCCCCCACCCCCCTTATTAGAATTCTTCTTAAACAAACCAAACTAACTGAACAAGAAGAAATTCTAAAGGAACTGTGAGGGAAGGGTAAGAAAAAAGAAAGAAATTCTAAAGGAAAAAAAGTGCACCTAATCTCCAGCCTCAACCACCATCACCACCAAAAATGTTTGCTCTTTCCCTCAAATTTTGAGGTGTAAACAGTTTTTGCTTTGTTTCAGCTTATGGATGCATACATTGACAGTCAAATAATGCAGGGCTAATTTTACTTACCTGGAAAATCTAAAACTGCACAGAGCTTTAGAGATTAACAAATTTATTGATTCCCAAGTATGGATGAACATCGGAACCACCTGAAGAATATACTTTATTTTAAACAATACATCTTCCTGACCCCTAGCCTCAGATATTCCCATTCAGACTTCTGGGACAGCCCTAGAATCCATATTTATAATAAAACCCCAGGTAACTGGAGATAGCAGGTCCTGGTCTGTTTAAAGCAGCTGGTCTCCTGCAACATCTTACCCAATATGGCGGCCAGTACACCGCCATCCACTCTAGGCCACTCGCTTCCAGACTCCGTGGCTCTTGCCTTCTGACACGTCTGCTGGTTGCACTTTTAGATGGATTTTATTATTATTGTTGAGACTGTGGTCTTATGTTCAGCCAAGCAACCAAAGTCTCTCAACTGCGTGAACTTCCCTCGCCATCAGCCCTAATTCTGTGCTGCAGAGCAGCAGCAGGATCCCTTGCCCACAAGCCTTCAACCATCCTCAGGCAGCTACTCCACCTGCCCAAGTCTTCGCTTTTCTGAACAACCTGGTTCTTCTAAATTCAGGAAACACATTCCCTGAGTGCTTCACCATTTCAACTGCTCTTCTACCACAACGGACCTCACAGAATAATACCGTCTGAGGTAACAACAACACTTCGTTTTCTTTATCACAGACAACTTTTCCTCAGCGTGCATTAATTTATAGTCCATGTTGCAGTCTTGTTGCTCATTGCTTTGCATTTAATGGCCCAAGAGCCACGGATCAGCAAGTACTTGTTGACCTAACGCTGTGTTCCTAGCTGCGTAAGGCACTCAGCAAGGATTCAAAAGCCAGAAGAAATCGTCCAACTTTGAGGTGTAAATAATTTCTTGTACAGAACAGCCTTAGATAAGTGGAATAACTTGAACAGTGGATGACAGTATATAACCAAGTACTGCCAGTAGATGAAAGACTGAACACAGGTGTTCTGGGTCGGACTGTGAGCTAGCCCATGGCCTCTGTTGATATAAATGCCACCTATTTAAGTGATGCTTTCTTATTTTAAAACAGATGGAAGCTATTACCTCAAAATGTATATAAAAAGTTGCACGTACCTCATTTCAGAAACTCAAAACCTAAGAAACAACAGGTGCAATAACCAAGTCGAACACTGTTCCTTCCTTCCTTCCCCACAGCAGGCCACAGGCATGGCCCCCAAGCACTCTGAGTGCCGTGTGTGACCCAAGAAAAAGGTAAACATCAGAGAGTTTCTGCAATTCCCTTCATTACTGAAAATGACCATTTGATGAGGAGACACACCACTCCACAGCACATTTTAGTGAAAAACTCTTACCACCCAGTGAACCATACACACACCAACAAAAATGCAGTTCTTTCCTTCATAGAATCGCAGACTATCAAACCATGAGGAAGTTATCCAAATCCCTCTCTTTACAGATGAGAGGGAAATGCCATTTCAAAGGTGGAAGGCGATGCTCTTCAGGCTGAAGCAGCCAATGAGCAGGAAGATGGGACCAGTGCACGGGTGGGTCTCCCCTCCACCGCTGGCTTCCCGCACCCTCTCATTTATCCGCGGACAATGAGAACTCACCTTCTCAACGTTTTCCTCAACTCTACGCCCATCCTCAGTTACCATCTCGATCCTCAAATCCAAAGACTGAAGGTAGGTTTTGTTTGGGGACATTTTGAGGGAAAGAGTAGCCTAATCAGTAAATAGGGGGCCAATTTTTTATTCAAGTCTAGCGTATTTTACCCACAGTCTCCAACAAATATGCCCACGCTGCTAGACACAAAATTCTCCCCGGCGCACTAGCAACGTACGGAACTGCCGGGCTTAGCTATTCGGCTTCAATCAAAAATCCTAAAGCTGAAAAGCAGCTGGTAAAGAACCTCCATCTACGGCATCCTCTTCCCCAATACACACCACACACACACACACACACACACACACACACACACACACACACACCTAAATCAACCAGCTCTTCCACTCCAGCTGACGCCTTGCAGTTCACCCACACCCTCGTGCGGAATGCGGAAAAAAATGCTCCTACCTTGTGGCCTCTTGCTGCAGCCATGACACATTTGGCACATAGAACATGACTCCGAAGAAAAGCAGAGGCTCATTAGCGAATTTGTCCAGATGTTTCTTCAGAGGTTTCTCCAGCTCCACCCATCGTGCTTGCTGGCTCTTGCTGAGAAACCAAAGGCCAAAGTAGTGCGTCTAGATGAGAGGGGAAAACAGCATCAGTTCCTGCTCGCGAGGGCCTTCCCGAGACCACACAGGAAGCTAGGCTCCTGCGTCTCACGCCACCTTGGGCTCCCCAGCCCAGACACAAGGGTTTGGCTTTTACTTTCTAACTTCAGGACATTAAAAAGAAACCACATGTACAGAACAGTGTGATCTACACGGAGCATCCAGAGGCAGCACCCACCCCCATAGTGGCTGTGTGTGTGGGGGGTGGGTACCAATGTACCCCGGTTAGGTAAAGGGGGTGGAGACCATGCTGACTTTTCCCCTAAGATCTCCAGGCGGACTTTCCAGTGGCTTCTGAGTGCCCCATGATCTCACACGGAGCCTGCTGGCAAAGGCAAACCCGCCGTTCCTGCACCTGCTGTGAAGTAACCGATCACACAACGAAGACAGAACCTTCTGCCAAGCGAAAGCTTCCACAGAGTAGAGTATTTTCATCCAGTACCAGAGTTTCACTGAAAACTGATTCCCTCCTTTTGAGCTTTAATGGAGTCCTTAAAAAAACATCACCTTGACCACTTCATTTCACACGAGCTGCAGCAAATCTCTCCCCCATATCAAGCTTTCAGAGTGGAAGGGTCCCGTCTTCGCAGCTGCCACGGGGGCCCCCGGTGCTTGTCCTGGGCCGATTATGGTGGGATTTGATAGATGAAAGCGAGCTTTTCCCCTTTGGACTTGAAGCCTCACCCAGTTTCGTTCTGAACAACGTGCTAAATGATGAAAACAGGTGCTTTTAGGCACCCAGTCCTGTCTTCATATTAATTAATGCTCAGATTTCAGGATTAGCACTACAATCGCCACAAAATAGATCACTGCTTTTGAAGCATTCTTTTATATTTCAATTATAGCCTAGAATGCTTTAGAGCACACCTGGAAATCTGCCTTCAAAAGAATGTTTTCATTACCACGTTTCATTTCCAAAGGCATTCCTGTGCAGGCGCTCCCTCCAGCTGGCTGCCCGCTTCACGATGCCGAGGGCCCGCCACGCCGCAACGCTACCAAGGCCTGTTGTAAGTTTTCACTCTGACTTGACGAGAAAACCAGATGTGAAATTGCCTCCATCAGACCCAAATACGCTGCGGGATATTTTCAAATGACACTTTCAGGTGGGAGCAGCGACTTGACCTGCTTTCCTCCATGATGTTCCAAAGGGCAAGTTCACACCAGAAGTCTATGCATTTCTCGAGCAACAAAAATACAAGAGAGCCAAGGCGCTATTTCCATCCACTCAGACACACTTGCCTGAGTGAGTTCTGAGCCTGTTGTTCCTTTCCCAGCCTCAGCGAGTCCATGAGCTGTGCTGATGCGACTGACGATGCCGAGGAAGTGAAACGTGGGTGAGTCGCAGGAGACTGGCTTTGAAGTCAGTTTGTCTCCCAGCTCCTGCACTCACCACCTCAGTGCCTGCGGCCAAGTTACTGAGCCTCCCCACGTCTCAGACCTGTCTCATCTGTACAATGGGGGTGCAGGTTCCGAGGGGTGTAAACAAGATGATGCCGAATAACCGTACTCGTGGAGGACACATGTTAAGTAACCATTTCTGTTGCTGCTGCAGCTACTGCTACGATCATCATCATCATCGAGAAATAAAAGCTGGGAAGCCTGAAGAATCTTTCTCATCAGCCCTACTGGCATCCTCATGAACCACAGATTAGAAAACAGAGATGATCTGGCACTAGCTGAGAGAGGGCAAGCAAAAGTCGAAGCTGGAAAGCTTATCAAGGATGAAAATCTAAAAAGCATGAGGAAAAAAAGTCAAGAGGCGGTGCCTCCCCAGGACTTTCTTTACGGCCTCATTACAGGTGTTGGTGGGAAAGGGGCCATCACTCCGAGGCTGTCCGAGGGGGTCTATGACTTAGGCTCACACAAATCTCAAAGTGAGGTCATCTGGGTACTTAATAAAACATCTGGAAAGGGGCCAGGGCAGTTCTGCACTACACTGAGTGCCTTTAAGGAGCACAGCGCCGTAGAAGGGTATTTTGGATGGCTAGCAGTGAGTTTGCATATAATAAATGAGGTAATATATGGAAACAGGAATGTGCTATGTAATAATTATTTGAGTTGGAAAAGAGCCCTTTTATAAGCACGGGTGGGGAAAGGGAGGGCAAACGTTACAGTTACTTAACAAGCCAACCATGATTTATTACCTTTCACTAAAAGTAGCCTTGACATTTGGGGGTATAATTTTATAGGCCATACTTCATTCAAATTATAACATTCACTCAAATTAGTAACATTCAAATTATAAAGGGCCCACAGGAACTGCATAAACATTCTACAGTTGATTTTTCAAAAGAAAATTTTAAAAAAAATTTTTCTTACTGATCCTAGGCTTCACAGCTAGTATTTTAAATCTCCTTTTGTCATTCCCACCCACCCACCCACCCATTAAGTCACACCTGACCTTCACCCCCCGAAAAACCTGAGAAAGAATATTCCACAGCGTACGCGTGCACACACACAGGTGCGTACACTTAAAAAGGGGGCTGATGAGGTGCAAGAGAAATCCCAGCAAGGTCACAGACTTGAGCCATCGTTAATAGTCGAGAGCGCTAAATAACGAGGCAAACTATTTCCAATGAAAAATGAAGTAAAAACCTAATTCATGGCATAAGTTTTTTTGTTGTTGTTGCCACATAGCCTTTCCCATAGGACACAGGATATTTCAGGGCGACTCGTTCTGCCTTGGCCCAGTCAAAGGACTACAGAACTACTCAAAACACGGGTTTCCAGTGCAGGGTGGAACTGGAGGAGGCAGGTCACCTGGAGGACAGAGTTTCTACCCACAGACAGCCAGAACAACCGAGTCTTAGAAGTGCTGAACTCCGTTGTCAGGCAGGAAGTGCAGTCCGTTCATGAGACCCCCATCCCCACACTGTCCTGAGATACTGTGCCCAAAGTAACCTTCTCCATCGTCACTCCACCTCCCTCATTCTTCACTCCAGCCATGTCCCCGCTTGCGGGTGTTCAAGAGAGGGGGAAAATGGTCTCCAAGTTCCCAGCCTGCTCTAGTCACCTTTACAATGCAGCGCACGTTTATTCTGCCCCGTGTGCACAGTGCCACCCAGGAAACGGGACCTGAACCTAACAGCTCACTTAGACAAACGTGTGTACCAACCTCCCTCCCGTGCATCAGCCAAGAGACCATTAATCCCAGCAGGCCCAGCTGGGACCACACCAGGCCTGTCCACAAGGGACCTGCCAACTCAAACTCCAGCTGGATTCTGGAAGCTGAGCCTCCCTGCGAAACATCGCCACATGGTTGAGGAGAGTGTGGTGGATGGTTCCAAATAGAAACCACCTCCTCCGCGGCCAGAAGGATCCCGGTGTGCTGCCTGAGTGAATGCGGGTGAGCCCGGTTTGGTGAACCGCAGGGGGCACCCGCCTCAGCCAGATCCTTCCCATCCCACAGTACCTCTGGTCAGCCAGCAATCCCATTTTATTGTTCTAGCTCTCTTTGGAAAATAGCTCTGGTGCCGGGAATTCTGCAATGAGTTCACTGCAATGATGGGAAAAGAAGACCAAAGAACCAGCTCCCAGGGAGAGGAGCCGCACCTCTGAATCAGTCACTAAAAATGCAGCACCAGGAAACAACGCGGGGGAGCTACGCTGAACTGCCATCTTCATGAGTAGTTTCCTCCCCTGCTTGGTTTGGAGTTGTGCATATTAACAGAGGAAGCACAGTGTGCTCATGCCCTCAAAACCAGGCTAGTTTCTGCAGTGGCAGAGTGGTGTGTGAATACTTCAGAGTCAAAGTAAGATCTCTCTTTTGGTATCACGAACAGACTGCCTTTATAAACAATCTGGAGTGTGTCTGATTTGTTTGTTCATTTATTTGTTGAGACCACGGTACCCCCCCTACACTGATTATTAACAGGAAAAGATTTCTTGTGGGGGGTTTTTTCCAGTTTTGCGACCAATGGCACAGCTCTAACACCAGCAGACTTGGCAATGACCATAGTATGGATTAAATCCACGATCTTATCTCAAGCATTCTAAAGAGTTAATCATCCAGAAGCAAAAGTTCAAAATTCCCTGCATCGAGTTGTGATGGGTGGCCCGGGGTACCCAGTATTTCCGTTGTAAAGTCAGAAACTGAGAGTCGCTGTGCCTCCACACGCAGGGGTCACAGGAGGCACTGAGGCTCGCACTGAGGCATGGCAAATAGTCCTGAAGACGACTATGGGCAGACTCTGAAGCTGCTCGTCATGCAACCACATTCCAAAGGCTTTGGAAAATAAGCCCCTGTGCATTCGCTGGATAACTGCAGAAAAACAATTTGTGCGCCATCCACCTCTCCGCTGGTAGGCCTGGGATTTCTACAGCTGACACGTCTGTAATTAACCACCGCACCATCTTCGTTTCCTAGCCAACCTCTTCAAAAAAGGACAGGAAAAGAAACTGCAGACTAACATAGACCCAAGAAGCAAACCTCACAGCCAAGAAAAGTCACTCAGAATAAGCAAAAAAAAAAGACTTACAAGTTAAGACTGGGGAAACAATTTCACCTACAACTTCTATGTCTAGAAAGCAAACACTGGCATCAATTTATCTTGCAGAATTGACATGGCACTAATAAGATTTCATGTGATTATCATTATAGAGACAAAAAGCAATACAAATTCACAAGTCTCCCGGGCAGGCTACTTTTCAGTCGATTCTTAATCGAGGTCGACCACGTTAGCCCCCTGCACAATCAGACACACACAGATGTGGTTAAGCAGAGTATAAAATACAGCAAACGCCACCACTATCTGACAGGGTCAGGAAGTTCGGTGTTCTGTCTAATCAAATATCCTCATCATCACACTTCAGTGACCAACTCCCAAAATGAAAGCAAGCCACAGAAATATCCTTGACCTAAATTAGCTGTTCCTTGATGATAGGAAATATGTGTTAAGATTCCATATCTTTAAAACCCTAGCCATTGTGAAAATAGCAAAACATGGCATCTCTACCATGGCTGATAGCTCTGGATGAATCAACTTTTAGGAAAGACAAAAATATAAATCTGCAAAAGAAAAAGGGGATAAGTTGGAGGATAATCACCCACCCTATGGAATGATTATGGATTTCTTTTCTTTAGGTTCCTTTAAAAACCAGGGTTCTTAGTCTAGTCTTGGAGAGGCTCAGGAGTTACTGAAATCATAGTGCCAAGAATGCTGGACTTTCTGACAGAAGTTCTCTATCTTGAATAGACTTTAGCTGTGAAGAGTATCTCAGGTACCTTTGTTACATTATTTATCCCTTCCCCATTTATTATTTTTTAATTAAAAGGAGAGTCAAGATTATCCTTAAAGGAAGTAATTCTAGCATATTTTTACATGTTGTTAAAATCCTTTATATTATTTATTACGATTAGCATGGCTCCCCTGCCTAAGAATAGCAATGTTTAGTAGAAATGTAAAGAAAGCCACATATTTAAGAAGTTAATGTTGATAAATGCTATTTAAAATGATACATTTGAAATATGATGCTTTCGACATGTAAGTAACATAAAAATGATTAGTGAAGCATTTTAAGTCTTTTTCCACACCAGGTCTTCAAAATCTGCTCTGTATTTTTTACACTGACTGCCCATCCCAGATCAAACTAGCACATTTCAAGTGCTCAGTAGCCACATGGGGCCAGGGGCTATCACATCGGACAGCCCAATCTCAAAGGAATGGTAACCATTCAAGCAACTGAAAGACTTGCTTCAATGTGCCGTCACAGTGTGCAATAATGAAAGCCATCTAAAAATGGAACAAGCAGACTTAGAGGAAGAGCCCAGTCCCCGCACTGCGGAGGCGGGGTCCAGGCAGCATGCGTGGTGTCCTGCAGAGGAGACCACCACACTGAAATATGGACAATGACTTTGTGTAAACACTACCTCGTTTAATCCCCCGACAACTCCTGGGCGTTGCAACTCTAACCATCTCCGTTTACAGGTAAGAAAACAGAAGCACCAGGGAGTCAGTCAGTCACCTTCCGAGATCACATAGCTAATAAGAAGCAGAGCCAGTTTTCAAACTCAGGAAGTCTGATCCCAGCTCACATTCCTAGCCACCAAACTCTGCTGTTTCTCCATGTATTTATTTTTAAAGTATGAGACTCAGTCATGAGGCCACCAAGTTTGAACTCTTTCTCTCTTAACGCCAGTCAGGGATTTTTCAAAGCGGGTGGGGGGGTGGGGGAGTCCCAAGGAAATGGAACTACAGGAGCTGTCCCGTCTGCAAACGTTTTCTACATTAACGTTCCCCCAAAGATTTCGTTTGGGGAGAACAAAGGGGTGAGGTCCATTGTCCTAAGTATGTCATCACTATATTATCAGAATTCTGATTTTCTGAGCCTGTTTCTTAAACCTCTTCCTTTAATAACGTTCTTGGCCAGAAATCCACACCTATTTTTTCTTCTGAACTTAAAACAATGAAAAAGAATTGTTTCCATAAGGAGTTCATTGTATTTCCTCCTGCCAGGATTATTGTTATGTCGACCTGACCGGCCGATCTGTTCCTCCTGCCCCCCGATCCTCGCTCCTCTTCTGCCATTCGGTTCCCTTCCTGGGCCACAAGGTGATCACGCCAGGCTCCGCCTTAAAATCCTTTGACGGCTTCCCATCTCACGGTAGTGTTTCATTCCCCAAACAATTCGAAGAATGTGATAAAACACTAAAATAACTGAGAACCACTGAGTCAACATATTTTTTATAAATCTATAGGGCTCCCAAGGGTGTTTCCCAAAGCATTTACCACGGTCCCTTTTCTGTCCCTGCACATCCCGGGGAGTTAGAACCGTGGGGGCTGCCTGCCTGTGTATGAAGCAGCCCAGGGAAGGCAAGCAGGTCGCTCTGTCTTGGGGTCCGACATCCCTAATAGGGGTAGCAAGAGGACCCACCTAACAGACTGGTTATGAGAGCCAAATGAGTGGATATTCGGAAAGTGCACAGCACAACAGGTAGGACATTGAAAGGTGGCAATTACTTTCATTATTGGGACACATTTTGGAAACAATACCCTCAGAATCTAGCTAAAATTCCCTATCCAGACACATTAAAATCTTCAAAGGCGGACTCCCACCAGCCCTTCCACACTCCTACCCTCCCCACCAGGGCCCGCCCCCCACAACACACACGAATGCATCAGTGCAAACTGAACTCGGCCCCTCCCTGGAGTTCCACATGCTTTCCTGTCCCTGTGCCTCCGCACCGGCTGTTCTCTCCGTGGCTTGCTTGTCCTGCTCTCTAAACCCTAGGGCTTCTCGGAGCAGGGGCCCTATCAGATTCAGCTTCCCTGGGCTTGACGGTACGGCTGGCCCTAGGAACCAGGCCTGGCCCTGCTGGACGCCATTTGAAACGGGAGCACATCTGTGCTTTCAAAACCAAAGTTGACCCCCAAAAGCTTACCATATATAGATACATGTCATTATACTTTGTCAGAACGCACGGGATATACAACACCAAGAATGAACCCTAATGGAAGCTGTGGACTCTGGGGGATAATGCTGTACTGATGTGGGTTCATCACCTGTGACAAATGTTCTCCCGTGGTTTGGAATGTTGATAGCAGAGAAGTGGGTAGGGGTGGGTGGGGGCAGGGGGTCTACAGAACTCCACTCTCCACTCAATTTGTTGTAAACCTAAAGCTGCTTTAAAAAATTATCTAATAAAATTAAGTGGTAAAACACAAATTGTAATTAACGTAGGTAAATAATTAAATAAAAGTCATTTTTCCTTTTCTAACCTAAAGCTATCATAAAGTTTAGGATGCACCTAAACCACAGGACACTTCTAAGGGCCAAGCCAAAAGTCCACCATAGTCTGGTTTCCGGGCCTTCTTCAAGACTCAGCGTTTTGTGATCGTTTAGACGGATTTCCACCTTCTCCTCTAAAGCGCCACCATCCGCTCTGCTCAGAAGTTGCCCCCAGTGCACCGTACAGGGGCAGGAGCAGACCTGGTGTTCGCCCCCCGCCACTCCGGCTTCCGGGTGGAGGGCGCATTCCTCCTCGAGGTGTGGGTGCAGAGAAGCAGAGCGAAGCTTTAGACGGCTCTGCCTCACCCTGCAGCTCAGGAGTAGCTCTGGGATTGTTTCACAAAAGCCCACACCTCCCATGCCACCTGTCACCGAACAAAAGCACACAATTAGAAAAGAAAGTGATTTGCTCTAAGGTGGATGCACCCGTTTGGGGCCCGTCAAAATAAAGCCAGCATGAAACGCCAACCACACCTTGGCATCAGAAGATCAGTCACACTGCCACACACACTTGACAGCAGAATGTGGACTTCACCGCGTTATCCTCTGTGACAACACATGGCGGGATGATCCGGGGTTGACCTTTGCCCTCTCGCTGCCGAAACAATAGTCTGCCAGGAGTAATTATTACCGCGCACAGCTCCAGACACGCCTCACCTTGCACCTTCCACGGCGGCTCTACCTGCTGATCAGCAGAGGTGGCTCTTCAGTCCCCAGAATGGGCTGCTTTTTCACACGCGGGGATCTGCAAAACTCCAGTTCTTCGTGCCCAGTCCCCGTTCAAAGGGCGAAGGCTCTGTCACTGGAACCTCCCATCCCCTGCTGGGGCTGCACGACTCTCTAAGGACAGCACCGCGGTGCCTGCCCTGCCTCTCCACGGGGCCTCCGGTCAATCTTAACTGTTGGTTTCAGCGCTGGGCTCCCCTACTTGTCTGCGCATGTCCTAACGATAAAACTGTGCCTTCTTCAGCTTCATTTCATCAAGCCCTAAAACAGTGCCTGATGCACTGCAGTTGCTCAAGATCGTCTTCAACGAAAAAGACTCAAACTGGAACAAGTACATGTTATTAGAGACAGCACTACGCATTTTCCATACTGTATCTCCTTCATGCTTGCGGCAGCCTTATAAGGTAAGTAAGTAAGGTCACCTAACTCAAAAGCGACAGGACTACAACTTGAACTCCAGTCCAAGACTCCGAAGCCTGCACTTGTACCTACTGAAACACGTGCTATATGCCTCCCCAAGCATGTGAAGAATACTCAGTTACTCTATTGTGAATTAGTGGGAATACTCCACAGTGAAACCACTACCTATATTTTTAAATGATCTATAACCAAAATTTTCCCAAGCATTTAGACCAATCTCCTGCTTGACCGATCTACAGTATTAAGGTTCTTCCTTTATACCCATGCACATACCTATGTTTAAATATGCACACCCAATGAGTTACTAATAAGCAAAAAAGAGCCGGCCACCAACCAGCAAGGACAGCACATGGTAATCTTACTGTGTCAGAGCTACACAGATCTGCTGGGCAGGACAGTCTCCTGCGCTGGAAAACGAACTTCAGAGGAAAGACCTGAGCTCCGCACCCAGAGTACTAACATGACGACCAGCAGGAGACAGAAGTGTTCAGTGGGGCAGTCCCGCAGGGGATGAACGTCGGTCTGCGGAAGACACCAAGGGGGAAGGAAGCCCTTCCGTGGCCCCAGTGCCTGTGCGCACGGACGGAAGGTGGATCGTGAGGACATCAAACACCATCACTTCCAACAGGCACCACCCACCTCTTCTCGATCACCCTGAGGTCTTAGGCAATGATGTCACAGGGCCTAGGACAATGACTAAGCTTCATCTGTCCTCAATACGGCTTGAATCTCAGGAGACTATAGTCATTTCAGCACTGGCAACCATTCAACCATGCCACCAGCCAGTATGACACATGGCTCTGACCATTCAACCATGCCACCTTACCCACCGGCCGGTATGACACATGGCTCCAACCATTCAATCATGCCACTTTACCCACCGGCCGGTATGACATATGGCTCTCAAGACACCAATGCTTGTATGGATTACTCACCACGACTCTTCTCTGAAACGGCTGTAAGACTGAAAAAAAACAGGGCTTGCTTGTTAGAAAGGACACACTGCCCTAAGTGAGGATCCCTTCTAAATAGTGACGGCACGGCTGTCTTTCTGGTCAACCCTGTGTTTGCGTAAAAGCCCAAAGAAGTCTCGCAGGCAGTGCAAAGAAAGCAAGGGCCAGGAGGAATCTTAAAAAGAACACAACCCCCATTTGCCAAGCCCCCACAAAAAGCCTCACTGCTCACACTCACTCGAAGTGCTTATTCTCTTCTTCTCTCCTTAGGAGAGGAAACTATAGAAACAAACGAGCAGAAATAAAAGCAGATGCACCCACCCCCCAGATGGGAGTTCTGTCCCTGAGGTGCGGCAGGAATGCCACCGCTCCAGCTCTCCACTCAACTCTTTTAAAGACAGAGAATGACTCTGGCGAGGAGAGTTTCTCATTTTCAATCCCCCCAGCACCTCCTCAGCCGCGGAAACAAAGGGAGGCCACCACCCTGTGGAAGCTCTAGGGGGTGTCTTGCTCATCTCCCCTAAAGGCTGTATGATCAAGCCTGTGCTAAAGTATAACAAAATTCTTCTAAACACAAGGCAGAGGCTCAAGAGCACGGTAAGTGCCACAAGACAGGTGGCTGGCCCCCTGGGTGAGTTCTCGCTCACACTCTCGATCACGCAGACTCTTACCTCCCGCAGCTCCAGCCGCTGGGCCACAGCCTCCAGGCACTCCTGCCCGGTGCTCTCCACCGACAGCGTGCACTCGATGACATTGCTGTCCAGCAGGCGGATCCGGGTGACAAAGCAGTTCTTGCTCAGGACGTTGTAGCGCCGTGTCCGGCGGAGCTTCAGGCCGAAAGGCATGGCTCGGTGGCCCTTGGACGCTGCCTTCCTATCCTGGCGTCCGCGCCCCTGAGGTGGCCTTAGCAGCTTCAGGACCAGGCGATGGCGCTACCAGCCGCGCTCCTTCCGACGCGGGAAAGGGTGTCCATACCCAGTGTGGCACTCTGCAGGATCGCTGCAGACAGAGAAGCAGCAGGTCAGTCGCTGAAGGGAAGCTACGGGACAGACGGCACCCCCTCTTCCCCGCCAAGATGAACGTCCAGATTCTAGAACCGGCAAGGCACCGGGGAGAGCCCATGCGTTCTGTCTCAGCTGGCAAGGGTGACGGGATAAAATCCACTTCATAGCTGAAGAAACAGAGGTTCAGAGAGAGTAAAAGAACTCGTCCAAGAATGCAGCCTGCACAGCAAACAATCCAAACCCGTCCATGCCACTGCGATGTGCATGCTTTTTCCACGCTACAATCCTGACCGCTCAAGGAAGCAATCAGAGTGGAATCTGACCAGTTGTTTTTAACTTCTAAACACATATTACCTCATCGCGACCTCGTGAATAACCCTACGCTGTAGCTTTTGTGACCCCTGTTTTCCAGAGTAAAAAAGTGAGGTTCACCGATTTAAATGATCCCCTGATCAAAACCTTATCTTGCCCCTCCTGACCGTGTGTGATACCGCCTCTTCGCTCTCACTAGCACGGTCTGCCTCCACGTTGACTTTAGTATTTTAGTACTTCTCCTCTTGTTTACTTTATCTACCTAGAATAAATAGCAGACTATGGAGGAACTACACATTCAATCCAGTCAGCAGCTTCCTACTTTTTTTCTTACTTCTCACCCAAGAAAATGCTTTTTATTGATTTGAGAGCAAAACATCAATGTGAGAGAGAAGCGCTGATTGGTTGCCTCCCGCACGCGTCCTGATCGACCCCCAACCGAGGTGTGTGCCCTGACCAGGCAGGGAACCCGCCACCATTCGGTGTTTGGGTCGACGCTCCCACAGGGCACCTGGCCAGGGCCACCTTTTAAAAACACTTTTAAATAGATAAATTCTTTAATGTGCTTAAAATTCTAATTCCTTGTCCTTCTTCTACCACATAGTTCGACAGCTAGATGTGGGGAACCACCCTACCGTCATTTTGTTGTTACAAAATGCTTGATGCAAACTCCTTGTCACCAAATTACAGATGATTTAATTTCCTAATAACGAGATTTCCTGACTCCCTGGGGTCCCGCCAAATGCCAGTGAGGGCAGCATTGCCATGGAGAACACAGCCATAAATAACAACAACCAAGGGGCTCTTCCATTCACTCCGCCCAGAGCCTGCACTGCTCTCACCCGGGGGCTCCTAGTTTCCAAAGAAATGCCAAGTGGCCTCCAGACCCCTCGCCTTTCTGCTGTCCATCAAGCTCAGAGGACCATCTCCTGTCCATGCGGTTGCTCTGTTAACTGGACTCCCTAAGTCCGGCAGGTTCAGCTGGTCTTCAAACCCTTCATCCACAGAGTTACCCCTGAGCCCCCTCCCCCAACGTGGGTGGACATACATGGCTAACGACTTGCAGGAATTCTTGAATGAATAAAGTGGCTTCGGTATTTAGCAGCCGCTCCATGTCCTTACCCCAGGCCTCGTGCAAGTTGTCAGGGCACAGCCCTACAACACTGCAAAACACACTCCCCACACTGCATTGGCCGGTCTTTGAGGCCTGCCCTCAGCACATTCCTGAGCATGACAAGTATATGTTTTATGACGGCTTAAAATACACAGGCCAGTAGAGACTTTGGCTTGGTGAAATATATTAACATTTCTAAATCGCTTTATGTTGGCAGAGGATCGTGTTTACCTCCAAGGTAAGCCAACCTGACGATCTTGTGATATCTCCAGAAAGGAGTATGGAGGCACCTGCCCCCAAAAGGCAGAAAGGGAGCCAGAATTCAAATACAGAGCCCTGAAGAGTTTACTACTCACACATTTCCACAACTTGTTGAAACACAGAGCACAAAACCCCAAGATTCAATTCCTATATTAGCTGGGGAGCCTCGAACAGAGGGAAATATTTGCTCTGTGGGCACAAGCCACATAGCTTATCCTGGGCCAGGCACTTTTACAGCGGGGCGTGTCTCATCTTAAACTCCGATGAAGGAATGCGGCTGGCTTGGTGCACATTTCTCCCCGCCACTATGAAAAACAACCCTGGCTACCCATTCTTTCGGACTCCATCCATCATGCCCAGTTAGTTCGTGAAAAACAAAAAGTAAGCTGCAGAACAACGTGTTCAGGTTATCACAGTTTTGATAACATACAAACGAAAAACACGCACAAATGAGAAAGAACGTAAGTTCACCAAAATGACGAATTGTTATCTCAGGGCTGCCCAGTGGTGATATTAACTAGAACTCTCGCTTTGTATGTTACAGACTTCTAAATGGTTCTAACGCTTTACAACTGCCTTGTATTATTTTTGCAAATAAAGATTAAAGTGCTTTAACTACTGAAAACGTTATATGTCAGGAGCAACATCTGCCAACTTGGCGAGATATCTCCTATGAAATGCCTGACTCTCGAGTTTTAAAAAAATGTCTTAAATCTTCAGTTTGCTAGAAACTTCCTTGGTAAGGTAGCAACAAAAAAGTTATAAGAAAACTGGTCTGTTCCTTCTATAGGTTAAGGTGATGAATCAAAAACTGAACAGGTATCAGAAACTACTATAAAGGGCACATGGACAAAACCAAGGGGGAGGGTGGAAGCAAGGGAGGGAGGTGGGTCTGGCTGGGGTGGGGGGAGTGGTGGGGGAAAAATGCAGACAACTGTAATTGAACAATAATAAAGTAATTTTTTAAAAATAAATAAAATTAAAAATTAAATAAATATGCACTTATTGTACTTATTGCACACCAAAAAAATTGAAAAGGTAGGATTAGAAGGCAGCTGTTCTAGAGTAAAAGATATTTAAGTGTTAGAAAAACAAAATGCAATGTGTGACCCTTGATCAAATCTAGGTTTGGAAAAAATAGCTACAAAAGACAAGAACAATTAGAGAAATTTGAAATAGAGCTTAGGAACTAGAGATGAATGTGTTACAGTTCATTTCCTTCCATTTTTGGTGGTGGAATTAGGGTCGTGTAAGAGAGTGGTGTTAGGAGATGCCAAGGGGTACACGTAGGGGCGAAAATGTCATGGTGCCTGTAACTTACTAACACGTGGCTAAAAACAACACACACACACAAGTCCACACACACATTCAGAGGTGAAGCAAGTATGACAAAGTGGTAACAGCTGATGAATCTCAGTGGTGGGCATCCAGTTATCCATGGCACTATCCTTTTAGCTTTTCTGTACCCCTAAAAACTTTCACAATCAAAAGGTTTTTAAAAAAATAGGCAACCAATAGGTTGCTGAACAGGCAGCAACCACACCTACTCCCTACAGCTCCGTTTAAGTGGTACTGCCTCTTTAAGTGGGACTTCTCTGGTCCCGCCCACCAGAGATCACTTATTTCAGGGTACCAAACTGATTCACCATAGAAGCAGCAGCACAGTCTGACCCCAGACTCCTCCAGAGCAAGAAGCACATTTCCTCCATTTTCGACAAACACATACACACACATCATTTACCTAAATTAAAAGCTCATGGCATCTACACACAGAACCTGTGTGGCCACAGAGCTGGGCTTCTGGAAAAAACTTCCAGGCACTCATTTAAGACATTCCTTACCCTCAGAAAAGGCTACCCCTGAATTATCTCAGGTAAACGATCTCTTTGACACTAACCTGTAACAAGAGGGTTAGAGAAGATGATCTTAACACTCGAAGAATCTGGGAATTACCTGCGATGTTTAAGCTCCTGAAAAATCCATACCGTGTGTCACTCACCCACTTTTTAACTATCCAGAACGGATCACAGTTCTACCTGAAGCATAACCCAGCTCCCTGCTGCATTTTAAGCCCAATCCTCTGCTGTGTCGTTGAAAGGCAGAGACAGCCAAGATCGCGACATCCCACCATACGACAGAATCGACATGGAGTCTGCTGGCAAGTTCTCTGTGAAAAGCCTGGCGCATGTGGTTTGCTAGGACTTCATCATATCTACCACGTGAGCATTATACAACGTGGAACTACATGCCACACTCTTCTAGAAAGGGCCCATGTTGATGGTACTTCAGATTTTCCTGATGGAGCTGGCTTTTCAAGAGAGATCCACTGAGACAGTCATCACTCTGTTCACTACGAGGTGTTTGTGTTTGTTTTGTTTCAATGGGAAGCTCCTTTAAAAATAAAAAGGCAACTCAAAAGGCAGGATTTTATTTATCTGCTCTTCAAGAATATATCTGGTACAGAATACGGGCTGCAATTGTTGCTGATACCCATTCAGGAAGTTAAAATCAGGCTTTTTTGTTACTATGGATTGTAAAACTAACAGTACTGACTCATGATTTTTCTAAAACATTAATTAATTGATTCTCATTTCAAAATAAAATCTATTAATCCTCTTTTTATGAGGTGTATCTTAGAAAAGCAGCATCAGATCAGGGAGTCAGATGCTAGCCCTTTAGAGATGCAAGTAATTGGGAATAAGAAGCAGAAGCAAAAAAAAAAAAAAAACCATGAAAGTGTCACAAGCACTGAGCGCTCTCTAGCTCCGAGCTCCTTCTCTCCAGGAGCAAAGGGAAGTTGAGCTAAAGACTACGCTGAGGAAGGACACTTCGCAGAAGAAGGCTGAGCTGAGTGCTTCAAAGAACCAGTTTACTCTTAAGGAAAAGATCACGGGCAAACCTTGGGGCAAAGCACTAGCGTTAACCAGAGAGGCCTGTGCTGAATGCTAAGTCATCGATCCTCCCTCAGCCTCAGTTTACTTATCTGTAAAGAGAGCACCTGCCCAGCCGTTTGTGAGCAGTAAGTGAGAAAACGTGGGGGGGGGGGCACTCAGGAGGTGTGAGTGCAGTCCTTTCCTCTTCCTGGTCACTGTAAGCCAGTAGCTCAAAGGACAGCAAGGCAGGTGTGAAAAGAAGGCTTTGAGTACCTTCCCAAGCACTGTGGAAAGGGTCCTTTTAAAAGAAGAGAAAAGGGCAAAGCAAAGAATACAGGGCTTAGCACAAAGCTCTGTGAGGCTCTGGCAATTCCCTGGGGAAAGGGACCAAGAGTAGAAATGAACTGTGTCTCCCAGCACTGCCACCCAGGGCAGAAGGAGTCAATCACTCGAGGGAAAGCCTATGGAGCCCGCCCAGAGTGGGCAAGACTAGCCTCCGTCCTATCTCAGTCAGTAACATGTATATAGTGCTTGGTGTTAGCAACGGTTCCTCTAGCATCGGGGGGAATTGGTTCCAAATGGCCTTGGGTCTTACAACCTGCGTGGCTGTGCCTCCACAGCTGAGGGCACACCCGTCTCCCTCGCCCGGGAGAAATTCCCACCTGTGTCTTAGCTCCCCCCGGGAATCCCGGAGGGAGAGGTCTGTGTCCGATTCAGCGTGTG
This sequence comes from Phyllostomus hastatus, assembly GCF_019186645.2. Taxonomy (NCBI): domain Eukaryota; kingdom Metazoa; phylum Chordata; class Mammalia; order Chiroptera; family Phyllostomidae; genus Phyllostomus; species Phyllostomus hastatus. Next base: position 14,675,505 of record NW_025333833.1, on the reverse strand, counting down.
GTCTCCTATAAACCGAACATGGAGCTTTACACATGGCAGGAAGCTAAATAAATATTTGCCGTTGCGATGAAAGAATGAATCCTGAAGGAGTGGAGGTTTGCTGCCCAGCCAGGGCAGGGCCTCCTGGTGACCTCAGTGACACTTGAGGAATTTGGAGCCTTAGATAGGTCTGACTTTGGGGGGGTGGCTTAAGAGAGGCTTAAACCGTGCAAAACCGGAATGAGAGGTTATTCAGCTCACTGGTGCTCTGTAGGGGGATGAAAAACTGAACCAAGAATTCTAAAAGAATATCCCCACCACCCAAGTGTCCCTTTTGTAGACCTTCAGGTGCCTGACGCTGGGGGTGGTCTCAAAGGCCCAAGAAAGGAGGCACCCCATGGAAGTTCTTTGCAAAAACGACAATGGAACTGAGGTGACAAACAGGATTCTTGTGTGCCCGTGACTGCCAAAAACTGTCTGTCGGGATGTTTGCTCTGTAAGCACCACGTCTGCCTTTTATACCGCACGGCGCAGGGACAGGGACATGCAGAAAAGCGCGGTCCCTTCCGGAACCCCCTCCTCACGAGTCAGTCGGCTCCCCGGGAGCTCCACCGCGGACGTCACCTCCGTGACTCTCAGCGTCCCTGACTCTCGTTTCTTTCCCTAACATTCTCCACGAAAAACCTGCTCAGCTGAAAGCACAGAGCAAAGACGGTTTTCTGATGATGTAGAAAAAGCCACTCAGCTGATGTAATAAATCTTTGAATATGATGGATAAGAAGCAGAGGGATTGTTCATAGTATCAACCCAATACAGCCTAATCCTCTTTACTGAATTACCTGTCGGGTCTTTAGAGACTTGAAAGAGAAATTAAAACCCAAATCGTACACATGGCCATCACCCATTCTTTTTATCTCCCCAGCTATGCTATGGACACTTGCCTTTTTTCCCCTGAAGTTCTCAAATCACTACTAGGAGCCAACTGCTGTTCAGTTGCATTGGATATTTACCAACAGGCTCTGGAACTTTTCTAGCACTCTGTATTTTCACAGCTCCCAAGCACACCTCACAGAACTATGTAACCCTCGTCTGGGTGTGGGAGAGGAAAAACTGATGCAACTAGTCCGTCCTGTGTATAAACGCGTGTGCGGCGCAGCTTGGGTTTGAAAAATACTGGGTCACTTTCCGCAGGAGAACTTCAAAAAGGAACGGGGGTGGAGGAAAGGGGTTGGAAAAATGTCTTCTCTGATTTCCCCCTCAGAGAAGGGCAAAAAAGAAGTGAGTTTGGCTTGGTGAGAATTAGACTATTCATTGCTTCTATAAATTTTACTGCAGTAGAACGCCCAAATGATATCCATACATCAAATTATTTTTAGCCAAGTAAAATCACTGTGGAAGGCTTAAACTGCAAGCCCCTAACTTTCAGCTGCTAAGCAACTGCCACAACAAAAGCAGAACGGTCACATTTTTTAATTCCTTCGTTTCTCGCCTCCTAACTCACTCTCAAACATGCAGTGGTGAGATGGAGAGAAATCTGTCCAAAAGCACATTTTCCAGCTTTCCTGGGTGCTAGCCATGCACAAGACCTCTCGAGGCTCCATTACGCTACATCTGAAGTTAGAGGAAAGATCCCCGAGAAACTGTTCCTATCAAGGTGCGAGCTCACCTCCGCGAGCCGTGGCCGCACGACCACGTCATCTCGGCGAAAGATCACTGGAAACCAGCAAGCGGAGCCAGAACACCCCAGAGCAGTCAAAGGGCGCGAAGTTCTCAATCCCAACACCACCACTGCGCTCGGGAAACACCACCACCCTCCCACCTGGTGTGCACACAGTCCTGGGCCCTCCTCCGGGGCCTCGGCAGGTTTCAAGGAGACAAGGAAGGGCACGATGACGGGGGTGAAGGTGGCAAGGTGGGAGGGGACACATAAGCTCTAAAAACAAGCACTCCACAGCATGGGAGACCGGGTCAAAAACTGCCCTGTAGTAAATAGGAACAATTAAGTAATATCCAGCCTACTCTGGTCAAAAAGGCAGAAAAGTCTACTTTTAAACAGCCCCATCCATCCATGGCTGTTAAAAATAATAAATGGTTCTTGAGAGGAAAAGCTCCCATCACCTGGAATCACTTTTACCCCCGAGCAGCGGTCCCCTATCTTTAATTCCTGCTCCAGCACTGAGAAACAGGCCAGCTCCACGGAGTATCATGGGGTTTTCAACAGAGGGGGCGCAGGTGAGGGGCTGCAGAAGCAGACTCTGGGAGGACAAGGAGTTGAACACCCCCACCCCGGGTAATTGTTTTAAAAAAAATCATTTCCCCATCCCCAGCTTTGAGGATAACTGCCTTCTCTAAAAAGACAAAATCTTCCCACAAAAGGAATCTTAAAACATGAAAGTTTCATTTTTGACTTGACTGAAACTTCTAAGGCATTCAAAATCCACCTGGAATATGTATGGATAAAACAATATGTTATCTGGGGTGTTTTAAACAATAACGGGGTGGGGGATGGGATGGGGTACAGATGAAGGAACACAGGCCACGCTGACATCCCTTGCTCGTGGGAGACAGGCATGTGAGGGGCCATGCCATTCTCTCCAGTTCTGTACATGCTTGGCATTTTCCATATTAAAAAGTTGGGTTTTTTAATAAAGTATTTCTTCAAGGGAAATTTGTCAAGTAACCTGGTAAAATAACACAATAGTGCCCACATTGTACGTTACAGAAAAAACGGGGTCAGAATTTTTCCTCCAACTGAACCCCCTTCCTGCCCTTCCAAAACAAAACTTATGTTTAACTAGATCAAATGGACAGTCAGAGCTCATTTCATTTTTAAAAGGCGGCAGGAAAACTTCTTTCTGTAGGTAAAGTGACAATTTGGATAAAATGCAAAGGCCAGTCAATCAGGCGTAAGATACGGGAGTCTTCCGTGTCCCACTGGCATCATCCGCGGTGCCAGAAGAGCTGACTCTGGCTGGCTTCTCAGATGAGCCTTCTCTGTCTATTCACGCCAGGAATGCTTTGTCCTAAGACTCCACCCTTCTTTGAGACCGTGGAATCTGCAACTCTCCGATTCCACGGAGACTGGGCCCCGGAACGTCAGGGCTAATCCCAGCTGGGAACCAGAATGGAAGATTCCCGCCTTTGTCAGACACTAACAAGGCAATGATGAGCGCCTGGATTTACCCTGCAGAGTGTTTTCTCCAAGGGCCCTAGGGCCCTGAGGCTGTTCCTAATGCCCCCATTTTATAGACCAGGGCACCGAGGCTGCAGAGGTTAAGAACGTGCCCCAAATCATGCAGACACTAAGGACATTATCTGACCCGGTGTTCCTACTCAGGGAACTACGGTAATCATATCCAGATAGGGGCTGAGACTACAACCTGGTGACATAAAAATAACCATGACCAGAGCAAGCAAGCACATTCTATAAGGAAGACTGGAACACCAGGGCGGGGACGGGGGTGGGGGGGTGCCTACTTTCAGTCACCCACGATGGCCTTCATTTAGATATGGCAGAAATGGACTCCGAGGCTGGTGACCAATTTTCGGCCCCAGGCTATTCTATGCAGAGGACCTGGCCCAGTACCAGAGTCCTGCCCCTGCCACACACAGTGCCCTCTTCTCCCCTCGCCAGCTCCGCAGCACAGCTCTTACCTGGACGCTTCTTTCCAGAGCACCAGACTGGGCTGCGCTGTGAGACAATCCCAGCACGTCGCACACAAGCTCCTCCAAAACCAATCTCAAAAACACAACCACAAGAGCAGCCAAAGAGGTTTTCCAGCCTGGTCATATGACTCACTCATCAAAACAGAAGCAACTCTCGGAGGGTAAACACACCTTGAACTTGCTTCGCCCTCCCCTGCGATGTGTGCCCTGAGGGGCTCTTCGTGAGAGCCCGTTGCAAGCGACCTCCTCCGGGAGCCAAGTTTTCCACACCTCCCTTTCCCCCGTTTCCTTCCTGCCTGAGAGCCCGAGTTCCCTCGACTTCCCTTCCAGGTCCAGCGCTTTCAGAGGAGAGGACTCATCAGTGTCACTTCCTATCCAAACACAAGCAGAGGCCAAGCATCTCTGCCAAGTCTCTGCAACTGGGTCTGCGTGTCCAGCGCCCTCTTCCCTGGCCTCTTGAGCCCCACCAGTCAGCCTCACTCAGATGGGGAGGCATTCCCACGCAGAAGCCACTTACGAGCTGTACGACCAGGGCTCAGCGGCCACTTCCCTTTCTGCGTGTAGAGCACGGGGTGATGACAGTACCCACCACTCGAGCGGCTGGGAGGGTTGCAGGAGTTAGGAATATCCACAGGCTGGCACAGCGCTGGTGCAGGGCACGCACCATTCATGTGTTTGTTCTCACTGCCTTGTTATCGGTGTTATTTCACCCAACACTGCAGGAAATCCAAGGAAAGAGAGCGAGTGCCTGCGATGTAGCACAGGAGTAAAAACAAAAACGGCTTTCCAACAGGCCAAGGGTGACAGAACTGTTGAAGTTAAGGCTGATCCTCATAAGGAGGCAACACGTGAATGCAAGTGCAAGTCCCACTGACGGAGAACCGTGACAGACTGCCCGGTGGGTTTCAGATGGGCGCCCACTCCAGGGAGCCAGGGGGACAACCAAGAGGGCTCTGGAGCGTCAGAGGCAACTGCTGCTCCAGAGCCCAGACGGTGACTCAGAGGGGAGAAAGCACGAACGCAGGTAGGAACTAGTGTCAGCTGTTAGAGTTGCACAACCCCACCTGATGGGACCGAACGATAATTACTAATGGGAGAAAATAAAGCCTCTAAACAGAGGTGGTCACGAGGTATCACATGTAGATACCTCCATGTAAACAGACTGCAAACATACATGTGCACACGCACAGCAGAGCCATCAGGAATGTTCTTTCTTCCCTCCGCCCCCTGCCTAGTAGACACACACACGGCATCTAAGGGGGTACGTAGGAAAATTTGTGTGGTGCTAAGTAGCTCTCTGACATTACGAAGAAATGACATTACCTGTCTACCTCTAGCACAGTAATCTGCTGCTGTAAAAACCATCATCTGTTAGCGTAGGACCGCTCCGTCACCCTGGGTGACCTCCAGCTGAAAATCTGCCCAGCTGCCTGCCCGAGGCAGAGCAAGCCGGGGCCTCTGGGGACAAGATGCTGTGTGTATGGGGACGGCTGCCCCCGCGTAGGGGACACCTGCAGCCCTGCAGGGTGTGAGCACAGCAAGAGCAGGAGGGCAAATGTCCAGCGCGTCAGTCCTCAAACTGGACTCTTAGCTCCTACGAGCTGAATAGCTTAAACATGAACAACGTCTGACAAATTCATCTCGAATAAATACAGCAAATATTACACAGCATGCAAACGTAATGCAAAGAGGCTCCCTCCACTCTCTTGATTTAGACCTAAGTTTCAGAATGTTAAGGATTTCAAACTTCCCTGGGGAAAAAAATCACCACCTGCTGAAATCTATGTGCATAAGAAAAAGAAAAAAATCCCTGGGAAAAGAATGCACATCTGTACTTCCACTAGATTGTAAGAGGGCAGGAACCAACAAAGTTTTATACAGCCCTTGTAACCCCAAGTCCCTCGGCACTATAATTAACACGTGCTGTGACTCAGCAAGGCCACTTTGGGGAAACTCACTGGAAATAAAAGCAGTGAATCTTAAGGGCTGTGTATAAAGAGCAACAAACACCCCGAGCATCCACAGTGGAGTAATGGCCAAAGAAATCTTGGCAGGGGGTATTATTTAGGGTATTATGTCATTATTACACATTAGTTCGATCTGAATCTACTGACTCAGAGCGGCGCCCATGGTGCACTGGTGGGAGGGAAGAGTTGCAGAGTAACATGCAAGGCAAACAAAAGTCACACCAGTCATCGTGTCTGTGTCTGTGTCTGTGTCCGCACTTCCACCGGTGTAGAGAAAGGCACGGAACGCGTCCGTCCTCGGAAGGAGGAAAGGGGAGCAGAAACCTCCACCCTGCCCCTGTGCAACCTCTGGAGCATTAATGTTGTATCAGACCAAAAAAAAAAAAAAAGGTATTTTAAACCACTTATCTCTCTGCCTTTCCTTAATCCTCTCTATAAGAAAATTTGGAATAAGTCTTCCCTGAGGAGTAGTATTATATCAGTTGTCATTTATCATTTCGGCTATAATATCATCTGAGTGATTTACATGCATTATCTCATGTAATCCTCGCAATCCCAATTTACAGCCAGCTGAGACTGTATAATCCGGCCAAAGTCCCAAAGCTGGCGGGTGGCAGAGGCTGGCTCCGAGGCCCAGTCCTCCACCCACTATGCAGTGTGCAGCCAACAGGACCCTTTCTCTCGGCGGCGATAGCCCACCGCCACGACCTCAGAAGCAGCAGCTCTAAGGAGAGCCTTGGAGGAACAGAGCATGTTGCCTTCCATCAAGCGGTAACTATGGAGATGACTTGGCCCCAACATCAAATGACTATACTTCCTTGTATTTACATATCACTTCCTCAAAAACGATTATTCACTCAGCACAGACTACTGATTGCGGGAAATCCCTGATAACAAGGAAAGACGCCTCCCTGCCCACTGAGTCCTGGGAAATGCGAGGTAAGGACCTGAACGAGGAGCCGCAGCCACGCTGGGCTGCTGCGGAGAGGTCAGCCCAGGCAGAGGCTAAGGCGAGAAAGCAGGAGTGGACGAAGATGCACACCAACCATCTGGAGACTGTCCCAGGGTCCAGAACATTCCAGAAAAAATAAGGAAGATGGCAAAGGTACGTGGCTCAAGAAGAAACAAAGAGCTCAAGCGGGGAGAGGCTGGGGAAGAAGATTATGCCAAGCTCATTTTATTTTCCATAAATGGAGTGTTTGAAACAGAAGCAATGGGAGCTCCAAACAAACACAATACGAGACAAGAATAAAAATCAAAATGTGCTAGCATCTTTCGGTCACATTTTTTTTAATGTTCCATTTAAGCCAGTACTGGGGCCCTATTCATCCGTTGTCAAGCATACTGACTGCTACAGGAAGTCCAATCGGTCAATGAGGGTTCTCATACAGCAACCTCAATAGGCAAGTGATAAAAAAAATGAGGATTTCATCCTACTACCTGCGCCTGAATGCTCTCAAAAGAGTGCACCAATTTGGAAAAAAATGTAATGGCGCTTAGTCACTTCTCTACCAAGTTGAGAATTTTTAGATGGTGGCTAATCACATCAAAGACAAAAAAGACCCCAGGTGACCGTATCTTGGTGGCTCATTTCAGTAACAGTCTCCACTGTGTTGAAATGTCTTCTTGTAAAATACACTTAAATCTCTCCTGCTAATTGCACCTATTTCTCATTAAAGTCTTTCTTTCACCTTGAAAAGGGCCACTAGGACCCATCCTCTCCGCGTTACCCCTTCACATATTTAACACTCTTATTAAGACACTGCCTCAGATTCTCCAACAGAAATAGTCCTACCTGTCTTACCTTCTCTTTTTAGGTACTTACTCATCGCCCTTTAATTTTCTCTGTGGTTCCCAATGAACTCTGACCTCTCCTTGTGTTCTTTTAGTTGCAAAACAAAAATGAGACAAGTCGTCTTTACAACCTAACTCATTAAGATGGGCTTATTATTCAACAGAAAACACCGACTATACACGCTGGACTTTCCCATCAAATCTTTGCTTCAAGGAAAAACTCTCACCAGGGAAAGATGGCAAAAGAGAATCCAAGCCCACTCTCGTGTATATCAAATAATAAAGACAGACCAGGACAAAGGAAAACTAAAAATGGGTCTGGAATACCTAGGTTTAATTCCTTGCTCTGTCTGGGGACTTCAATCCAGTCAATAATCAAAATTTGGAGTTAGAGGTTGGGAGATTGCTTTCCTTTGTCACAAAATAAAGATGGTTTTGCTCTTTTCCCAATTGAGAAATCACTTCCAATTGAGGAGGGGAACAAGATACAAATGCTAAAAGCTCCAGGCATGATGAAAGGAGAGAATTTCAGGAACCCCACATCAAAAAATATAAACCCAGAAGGAAACACCCGGGAGTGCAAGCCAATGTAGAGGTGAGCCCCTGGACGTTGAACTTGAGAGGCGCAAGGCACCAGGTCGTCTCTTCTGTTTCAGGAGGTGGGGAGGTGGTCTCGTTTTGCCAAGTGTGGAGGCTGTGAGTAGGGAAGGGCCCAAAAGTAGGGGAATTGTCTCGAAGTCTTTCAGAAGTGTTACCCCTCCCAGTCCTTCCAGAACAGGAAGTCGGAGGGCTCCAGGGGAAGAAAGAGAAGGGGGGAATTACCTGATGAGACTGGATCATGTGGAAAGTTATGCAGGAGGTGTGTGGGAAGGATGAGTCAGATGTTTAAAGGAAACCGAGCCAATGAAAAGGTGAACGCTAAGCAGGGTATTAGTGCAGCTAATTACCCTGGAAGGATGGTGCCTCGGAAGACAGCAGAATAAACGAGCTGAAGTCCTTATCTCCTACCACAGACACCGTCCTAGCTAACACTGTTGAGCTCTCACTGTGTTTTACAGTTTTTATTCTGTGCACTTAGAAGCGGGCCTGGTGTCCCTCCTGGGAGTCAGGAGGCGGCCACAACACAAAGGGCACCATGAAGCCAACGGAGTAAGAAATACCAGACAAACAGGTGAGGTGACGGACGGGGATGTGTTAATCACCTGGAGGGGGGGATCATTTCACAATATTTTGGGTTGGCCAAAAAATCTGTTTATTTTTTTTCCCATAAAATAAAAGACACATTTTTCATTTCACTAATAACTTTATTGATTTGGATATTTTGAGTATGTCGGCTATCTCCTGCTATTGGCTTCCAGTGGGCAGAGGCCAGGGGTGCCGCTAAACATCTTCCAGGGCATAAGACAGCCCCGTAGCAAAGAGTTATTTGGCCAAAAGTCAAAAGTACCAAGAAACTATGAAAACCACTTTTGACATGTTTGATCAGTCACAGCACCTTCTCCATACTCTGCACAAACCTTTCTTTGTATTTCAGTTGCGTTTTTACCTTTCTTGAAATAATAAAGCATAATACGCTGAAAATGTTGCATATCTCCTTCTATCTTCAATATTAAAACAGCTACAGAAAAGCTCACCAATTTTGATAGGATTTTTTAATGTGCGCTGATATGACAGCTATCACAATACAATCTAACAAAATTGTTGCGAATGAAGTCAAAGACAACTAAGCACTACTAGAGCCATCGTATGGAAAAAATTAAACAAACTTTTGGCCACCATATATATACATACATATATATATATAGCAAATCAACATGATGGACACTTTAAATATCTTACAATGATATATGCCAGTTAAACCTCAATAAAGCTAAAAATTTAAAGACTTTTTAAAAGACTAATAAATCCCAGAAAAAACAATATGCTTTTATATGTTCGTGGGTAAGTGCGGCAGGGAACACAGATCCCTCTGCACCCTCTCCTCCTGAGCCAACTCCAGTGTTGAAACAAGCACCAGTCCATGACGCCTGTATCCCACGTCATGCTCACCCCAAGGTCGCTGATTCGTGGGAGCTTACACATGACTAGAGAAAGGAAAGCAGAGACACAGAAAGGAAAGGAACGCAGAGGAGGGATGAGACAGGAACAACTTACTAATGTCTCAAAAACCAGCCAGACTAGAATTGAGGAAGATGAATCAAAAACTGTTAAATGCAATGAAAAGAACAAGAGTGGGGGAAGGCATGAAGCTTCACCCATCTATACTTTGAGAAAGTATTTGTCCCGAGATAAAAGAGTGATATATGCTGGGTGGAAGGGGCTCTCTCTAGTGTGCCTGGGGGAAAATAGGTGTGTGCTTTATCAGTGTGATGGCATAAAAGACTGGATCTGAGAGAGGGCGAGGGGAGGCAGTTCCCCTGGAGGGGACGGCTCTCCAGGTCAGCCAAAACTTACCTCCAATGATCCAACTCAGAAACAAGAAATCGATGTGGAGCAGAGCTGGGGCCTGAAGTCCATGGCCTCAAACACTGTACCCATGCCACCCAAAGACCCTTGGCCTTGTAACGCAACACTGAGGAATGGCACCAGGCGAGAAGCAAAGGCTTTCTGTCACACCATACTGCACGTAAGCCAACCTTTTACATAGAAGAGCATCTCCACTCAAACTTGAACTTTGAACTGACCACGGACAATTCTCCAACTTGTGAGCCCAGAAAAGAAAACAAGCCCTAAGTAGTGTGGTCCATACAGTTAAGGGTCACCAGGTCGATTCCCAGTCAGGACACATGCCTGGGTTGCAGGTTTGGTCCCCAGTTGGGGCGTGTACAAAAGGCAACAGATAGATGTTTCTCTCTCACATCGATGTTTCTCTCCCTCTTTTTCTCCCTCCCTTCCCCTCTCTCTAAAAATAAATAAATAATTTTTTTAAAAAAGAAAACAAGAGTCACATTTGTTGTCCTTATTAACTTAAAATTCTATTTCAGGAAAATAGCCTAAGGGACATTTTTAAAAGAAAGTCATTATTACACATAATTAGCAACGCCCTATGATGGGCCAGGCAGTGTGCTAGACAGTAAGGATGAAACTACTGAAGTGCACCTACCCTAAACACCTTAACTGTCTCTGAAACATCTGCCTGTATCAGCGTGCAAGAGAACAGAAATCACGCCCTGGCTGGTGTGGCTCAGCCCTGGCTGGTGTGGCTCAGTGGATTGAGCTCTGGCCTGTGAACCAAAGGGTCACTGGTTCCCAGTCAGGGCACATGCCTGGGTTGCAGGCCAGATCCCCAGTAGGGGGCACTCGAGAGGCAACCACACATTGATGTTTCTCTCCCTCACTTTCTCCCTCCTTTCCCCTGTCTAAAATAAATAAATTTTTTAAAAGAAATCACTATAGCCTCTGAGCAGGGGAATACTGTAGCTGAGCGCAGAAAAATTACCAAACAATGCACTGGCATAAACCTTATCTTTTTTTCTTAATGATATCTGCCCCTCTTTAGAAATATCAACTACCAGAACATTAAGGAATACCATTAGCATCCACTCATCAACTCATTGCCACCGAGCCGCCTCCAAGCGTCGGGCACTGCAGATACAAAGGCGAGCACAGAGTGGTTCTGGTCTCCAGGAAGCTCAGCATCTAGGGAGGCTGAATTCTTAAGGATCAAGGAGAGCAAATGGCCTTCCCAGGAGACAGGTTTGACAGCTGTGTTTAAGGAGATTTTTGCAAAAGTGACACCACTTTTTCCTCCTTACAAATATTACTGCTTTTTCCTCCTTACAAATTTCCCCAGAACAAAGACATCAGAATAGGCTCCCAGCCTCTGCTATATTAGAATGCACTTCATCCAAATGAGCTTGCTGCCACTTAACTATGAAATTTATTTCACACACACCCCCCACTATGACATTCAGAGACTTCAGAATTTTCCCCAGTCCGTGGGGAGGCTAAGGTGGCTCCAAAAGATTAAATAAGAGATGAGGAAGGCCCATGAAGATCTGGTCCTTGCCTAATGAGGAGGAGGAAGAGGATGGTGATAATAACGATGGTGATTAATAACTGCAGCTTCAATGTACTGAGTATTTACTACATGTCAAGCATTGTACTTAGAAGTCCCAGTTCATTCTGTCATTTAATGCTTCTGAGATAGGCATGTTTTGTATCCCCATTTTACAGACCAGGAAGCTGAGGACTGAAGAGGTTGAGACTTTGCTAGGAAGTGCCAAAGCCAAGCCCAAATGCTCACCCAATGCCCCATGCCCTCCCTCACCTGCCTTTTCCCCACCTGCACCAATCGCCTGCACAGGCAGGAAGCCACCACGTCATTTCCGCTCTCCAAGCCCTTGGGTGCTATTGTCCTGAAAGGACCTACTTGGCTTTCCAATCTGGTCTTTCAGAACCCAGCTGGTAGCACCTATCCAGCAAACTTTTCTAGACTGCTCCTCTCCAAGGTTCGACGGCCCTTCTCTGGATTTGCTTAGCCCTGGGCCTCCTCTCTCACAGCTCTTATCCCAATGTGCCATCAAGTCACATTCAAGGTCACAGCCATTTCACAACCAACTGCGGAGCTCCAGAGCCGAGTGGGGTGCTCGTGCGCAGCAGGCATAAAACCAGCCGTGCTGGTGGGCTGAACCAATGAACAAGGAAAGAGCACCGGAGCTAAGGGCTCATTCCAGGGTGGCCCCAGAGCCAGAGATACCGGCTCCAGCCCTAACTCCATTTCCTCCCACCTCTATCAGTTTAACTCATCTTTCCTGTAAACTAGGCGCCTACTCCATAAAATGAACGCTAACAATGGCCTAGAGCTCGAAGGCTGTTCTGAGGATTTAGACTCAGCAGCTTAGCTCAGTAAGTGGCACACAGTATGTGCTCAACAAATGTTACCTGTCGTAGTAAAGTACAGGTCAAAAAAACAGCCCTCTAATAATAGGTACACCCAGCATCGCTCTCGCCTCCAGTCTCATGGTTCCAAGGCACACCCATAATGTGGCCGGAGCGCGGGAGGGACCCTTCCACAACCAACCCAGGGCCCTTCCAGGGCTACACATTTAAAGATCATTTCAGTGTTTCTATGAAGCTTTGAGGGGAAAACATGGTTCACACATAACCTTGAATTTAACCTTTTCTCCCAAGACAAGCATTTCCCTGAGAAATGATACTCTAGCCCAGAATAAAACAGTTGCCACTGCTGCACCTACCTTTGACAGAGCCCTGTCAGTAACGGTATTGTGTTGACCACTAGAGCACGTTAAAAATCACAGTCCTTACATGATACATCTGTCCAAACATCCTTGGCTAGAAATGAGACGACAGAAGCGTTTCCCATTTTAGATACGCGTATATAAACAAAAATAACATGAAAGATGTCAGAATTTATATAATCTGCTTATGATGGCACTGACCCCATATTCAGTGAACAATTTCTTTTTAAAATTGTATTTGTTTAAATAGGTTTCAAGCCTCTATAGACTTCATGGCAATGATCAATCAGGACCAGGAACGGCCCGGAAGGATTCTAACCTGCAGCCACCCTTCGCTTCGCGTGTTCCCAGGATGCCGCAGTGCGTGTCAGTCCACGGCCAGGAGCTCCGCGGCGGCTGCAGACTGCCAGGGCTGCCGGGGGCTCCCAGTTCTCATCCCCTTGTCCTGGAAGAGCGCACCCGCTCGCCCCTCCGGGCTGCCAATGAAAACTCCGAGACCCAGAAAACTGGTTTTGGGAAGAGACTCTAGGATGGGTGGGGGACACGAGGGTTTCCCCCAGAAAACTTAGCCTGCTCCAGAAAACGCCCGTCTTGTCCTACCATACTTCATTTTTCTTTTATATCCATCCCCTTGTCCAAGAAAGCAGCTTATTTATTTACTACACTAGGTCTCATTCTAAAAACCCAGAGTAGTAAGCACGCAACTTACTTCTATAGACGCCGTTTCTACTCAGAGGCAGTGTGGGATCGTGAGGATGACGAAAGCTGACGTGCTGGCCCACGTCACACCCACTCCATGTACGAGGGCTTCGCCCTCCAGGCCACCTGCGTGGGCAGAACGACTGCACCGGGAGGACCCTGCACACGACGGGTTCTTGTAGGCAAGTGCAGGAGAGGAGTGGGGAACTTCTAAAGTGGTGGCACTTGGCGTCCATGAACACAACCAAATAAATGGCTGGGTCTCTGCCCCCTTGCCAGTGGCCTCCTCTTCCTCTCTTTCTGCCCTTCTCCCTTCCTTCCTCACATGCTACACCCACAGTCCTGTCCACCCTACTGCCTGGGCCAGCCTCCCTCGAGGTCAGAGAGGCTGGAGGTTCCTGCCCCTGCACAAACGCACGCTTTATGGCGACACTCGTCTTCACCTGCCAACCTCACCAACAGAAACCACTGTGTTCCACGGGCTAACTTTAAGAAGTTGGAGCTGCTCATTTTTTCTAAGAGAGGGGAAAGAGAAGATCTTAGCAGCTAGTCATACAGAGGAAGCTCTTACACGAACCAGGCAAGAGAGAGCCAAAACCTATAAAATCCTTGGGCGTCTAAAGCACGTGTGGCCACATGGCATTTCTAAGGCCAACAGTCACTACTACAGCCCTGGATGGAAGGGAGAGGATGAGGGAGGGAGGTTTTGCTCCTTGGAGTATAATTAGCAGTGCTGACCATGTGTCATCTTCCCCACAAGTGAACTTCAGGGAGAGAGAGGTGCCTGTGCAACCTGGAATTCCTCTTGTCCGGCTCATGGAACGAAACAGCTCTTGGAGATTACTTCACGACCCACTAGGGACCCAGCAGCAACTGCCTGAAAACTGGGCCTAGCATTTGCGATGAGATGTATGCTTTTCTGCCTCAGCCCCCAAAGGGATGATACTAAGAACTAAAATTGATTTGACACCTTCCAAAAAACAATTCAATACGGTTGACGCTTGAACAACACAAGTTGGAACTACATGGGTCGACTTATACACAGATTTTTTTTCAATGAATTCGTATAATACTGTAGTATTTTCTCTTCCTTGTGATTTTCCTGGTAACATTGTCTTTTCTCTACCTTACTTCATTGTAAGAATACAGCGTACCTACAAATTACATACAAATATGTGTTAATTGACTGTATGTAAGGTTTCTAGTCAACTATTAGCAGTTAAGCTTTGGGAGAATCAAAAGTTAAATGTGAATTTTTGACTGGGGCGGGGGTTGAGACCCCTAACCACCGCATTGTTCAAGGTCAACTGTTACATTAGGGTGAGGAATAAGAATTAAATGGCCAAAAAGTCTGCAGTAACTCAAAGGAGTCCAAATAAGAAATAATACGGCATTAATCCACTCCAGGAGACAAGTGTATTTGGACAAGACTAAAGTTATCAAATTAAGATGGGGCACGGCTGTTTGAAATAGTTATGCTAAGCTATTTTAACATATTTTTCACACCCACAGATAAACAACACTTCATGTTTCTTTTCTAAACATAAAAATAAAACCCTCCTGGCATTCTTGGGTCTGAGCTTATAATGCACTCAGTAATTTTCCACTTCACTTTTGTGCTCACAGATGTAGACCTGTACTTCAGTTTTAATGAAAATATTTATGCTCTGAAGTATTTACTGCTTCTGCATAACCAGGTCCCAGCATACAGACAAGAAAGGTATCCGAGAGGAAACGGGGAATAACAGCATGCAAAGCGTTCTAGAGCAGAAGGTCAAACTGCCGAACACACTGCTTAGCTGTAACAGGATAGGGCTGGAAGGAGCGGCTGAGCCAGCCCCGCCCAGGCAGCTCCTGGAGGAGCTCCGGCTCCGGTGCACACGGACCCATGCTCGGCCGACACCGGGGCACTGCAACCCTCGGAGAACCCTCGGAGAACCCTCGGAGAAACCTGCCCCGCACCCCAGACTTCAAAGACATCGGCAAATCACTGGTTTTCTGGTTCTTTTTTTTATAGGAATACCTTTATTTTCAAATGGAACATTATAATAAAAGCAGAGCTGAGTTGTACATCCCCTATGACACACCCAAGCCCAAGTCCTGGGGGCTGTGGGAACGTGACCAGGGAACGTGGTGTGAAAGGCATGCTAAGCGAGAGCTGAAGAATGATTCGAAAATCCTCAAAAAATATTCATCTGTAACAACGTAAACTTCCATCATTCAGTTTTAATTTGATCTATTATTATAAGGCACTCCTTTGGCAGATCATAAAAATATTATAGAAAGATAGACCGATTTTCATGATTAAACTACAGGAAAAAAAGAAGAGAATTCAATCATTCAATCAATAGAACTCAGTCTAAATCTAAGAAAACACAATTATAAAAGCACCAGAGAAAAATACATTATAAATGTGAAGGTATGGAAGTCTTTTCTAAATATGATCAGATTTTATTACATAATTTAAAATGCCCTTATGGCCAAAGGAGACAACCACCTGAGCGAAAAAAAAAAAAAAAACTTGCAACATATGTAACAGACAAAAGAGTCAGTATAAAAAAAACTGAATAATAAGAAACTAAAAAAAAAAAAAACAGACAATTTATAGCTAAAAGACACAGGCACACAGGCACACAGACACTGAAGAAGCCACATAGAGATATGCAACCTGCCCTGGCCAGTGTGGCTCAGCTGGCTGGAGCACCATCCTGTAAACCAAAAGGTCGCAGTTTCAATGCCCAGTCTGTGCACACGCCTGAGTGGCAGGTTTGGTCCCCAGTTGTCCAGGTGTGATTTTCTCTCTCCCTCCCTTCCCCTCTTTCTAAAGGTCAGTAAGCATGTCCTTGGGTGAGGATAAAAAAAAGGATACTCAACCTCACTATCGGTGAAATGTAAATTATACATGCATAAAACGCCATATTTTCCTCTCTCACGTTGGAAAAAGAGAGTAATCATTCTCAGTGCCGATAATGATACTGAGGTGATATGTATTGGAAAACACTCAGGTAAGGCATTTGAAAAGGGACATTTGACATCGTCAGTAAAAACTCAGGCATGCAGGATCTTTAATTCCACCTTTAGGAATCTATCCTACAAGATTGATTTGGCATGTATCTATGTAAAAAGACGTTGTTCCCCGCAGCATTATTTGTGACGGGGAGCAGTGCATGCCACTGGGCTGTCCTACTGTACGGGACACGGTGCGCACGTTTAGAAGAAGCGGACTCTGTATGAACTCACACGCAGGGAGCTGACCGCAGCGCTGAGTGGCAAAAGCAGGCGCAGCCTCGTGACGGTGTGGTTTCGTTTCTCATTTGTGTTCTGAAGTTTTCTCTACATTTTACATTATGTGTGTGCACGCCCAGGAAAAGTTCTAAAACGACACACTCGAACTGTCTGTGGTTGGCAGGGCGAAAAGGAGCATATGAAACTACGCCAGCCTGTTGTTCCCGATGAAATTAAACACACACAGAAAAGGACAAAAGAACTGATGGAGCGATTACCTATGGAAAGTAGGGTTCTGGGTGATTTTTATTTGCTGCTCTATATAATTTTCTGTATTTCTTACATTATACCATTTTCTGTACTTTTTACATTTTCTACAATGATCATTATTACTTTTCTACTCTGAAAAATATTCAGGTTTATGCTGAAAATGTTACAATAAAGTGTTTGGGAGGGCTTTTTAAAACTTGAGAAAGTAGCATGTATCGAATGTAATTGTTTCCGTGCCAAGAACTAGACAAAAGTCACAGGGCAGGGCCACGAGAGAGGCCACCCCTAACCGTCTGACCCCCTGACGCGGCTGGAAAACACGATGCGGATCAACAGTAACGGAGGCACGTGGTAGAGTTCGGGGTCCACCTGTGGTCCCGGGCCAGCGGGGAGCCATAACCATCACGGGCTTCGCGGAAGAAGGCCGCACTGAGCTGGATCTTACAGAATGCAGAGGGGTGTAGAGAGAAAGAGAGGCCGTGAATCCCAATGTGCCTCAGAGTGCCTTATTATTCATCATTTCTCCATCTGATAGACAGCTCTCAGTGGTGAGAACTGCCAGCTTCCAAAGAGAGACGGAACTATGACTCTACAACAATGAAATACGGATCAAAATATATTTACGTGTGCATACATTATATATTTAAATATATGTAATATTTCCAGAGTACCTGAATATTTTTAAATTCTCTACTTCCCACCCCCAAGAGAAAGACTCCAAAGCTGACGGTCTACAAGGTCCCCCAATACACTGCTGGGGGTATAACCTCTGTGGCAAGCAATCTGGCAATATCGATTAAAATTCCAAATGCACAAACCTTGGACCCAGCGATTCCAGTTCTAGAAATTTATTCTAACACCCGTGCTTGTGTGAAAGAATTTTTTGTAACTGCAAAATCTGGAAACAACCTAGAAGCTCTATCCCAGAAGACGAGGCAAATAATGGTACATCCACAGAAGGAAAGATGAATTAGGAGGCCTTTTGTAAACTAAAATAAATAAATGGCTTCCAGGCTAAGAGACAACACTGATATAGGACAGAGGTGTATGTACTAGGCGGGTAGGGATAGACAGGTGTTTATATGCATACAAAATAGCTCTGCAAGACTATACAAAACACTAACAACTGACCTATAAGAGGGACTGAGACTAGGGGAAATGGGTAGAATGAAGACTTTTTACTGCACAATCTTGTGTACTTTCAAAAACTTGCATTATGTTGATCTTTTACCTACTCAAACGAAAATAAATATAACTTAAAGTTTAAATAAATACATTTTACCTCCACCCTCAAAAGAACTCTGAAAGCCTGTGGAAGTTCAAGTAACTATAACTTTTTTTTAATGGTTGATCCGTCACACTCTCTGTAAAGTTGTTAAATTATTTCCAATTTCAGTCTGTATCAATTCTCTAAAAAAAGCCTATGAGACAACTCCTAAAAAGAAAACAGTTTTGTGTGGTGTCTATGAATGCAGAAGCACTCTTCACACCATATGAAACAGGTATATTTATGGAGAAAAATTAACTTAAACACATTTCCCATATTTTCCATGGCATACACAGACCCAATTCTAAGAGCCATTATTTTTGAATAATTGTTATCGCGGCAGCTAGACACAGAGACTGGGTTTAATCCAGTTCCGGTCCCTACTGGCTGGGCAAAGGATGTGCACTCTGGAAGCCTGAGGTGCAAGATGAGCCTCATCTTCCGATAATGGGGCACACAGTGAGGTAAAGGTTAAATAAGAAAAATTTATGCAAATAGTGCCCAGTATATCACAGGCCCTGAAAAACATTTGTAATATTAGTTAAAAAATGTTATTTATGTTATTTTTAAGGAATTTTATTTATTTAATTTTAGAAAGGGAAAGGGAGGGAGAAAGAGGAGAGAAACATCAATGTGTGGTTGCCTCTCGAGTGCCCCCTACTGGGGACCTGCCTGCAACCCAGGTATGTGCCCTGACTGGGAATCAAACCTGCGACCCTTTGGTTTGCAGGCCAGAGCTCAATACACTGAGCCACGCCAGCCAGGGCAAAATTTTTATTATTTTAAAGCTAAGGAACAATGATTGGCATTTTAATTTAAGCTTTGGAGAAACTATAGTGGCTGAATATCAAATGAATTAGAAGAATTATTGAAAACAAAGGTCGAGTTATTTGATTACATAAAAGGGTTTCTCAATAATAGACAGCTCAACAACATTAGAAATAATAACAGAAACACATGTGAAAAGCATGAGTGAAACAGAGAGGTGGTGAGACTCAGTGCAACGTCCAGCCTGCTGCGTGGATGCCGTCCTGCTACCGGACACTAACACCTGCGGGATGAGTACTCACTTCCTATCAATTATGTGCATGGGACGTAAGCAGATCTCCCTCAAAGTTTTTAAAGATTACAGAAAAATTAAATCAGTTGCTCATATTTGTAATAAAAAAACTACTAGTATAGATTAATGATGCTATAGATTAGCAGCCTAACCCCACGAAAGTAGACAAGCTACCTCGAAAGAAAATTCCAACCGAAAAGACAAAATCCAATTAATTAAGGGAATCTTGCATTTTAGACTCAAGTTATGAAAAGTCATAATATTAGTTTATATTTGGAGAAACATAATGTTCTGAGTAAAAATTTAAATACAATTTTGTTAAAAAAATAAACAATAAAAATTAGCAATAACATGGCAAGACAAGTGTTCACCATGACAGACATTCTAAGTGCTACTTTCTAAAGACTAACTCACTAAGTCTTCAGAATAATCTCTAATAACACATGCTCTGCCCCGGCACATGGAGAGGGTTGGGGCCGGGGTGGGGAGAGGCACGGAGACACATCCCAGACACGGCGCTCTGACACAGCTCAGTAATCAGGAGGACGGAACCGTATTCGAACACAGCCCCACACGCATCATCAGCTGCCCTTCTCCCGTTCTTATCTCCAATGTGCAGGTGTGTATTTGCGAGACAAGATAAACTTTGAAAACAGAGTTTACAAAACAGAGCGATCAAAACCAGATCTCACTTCCAATCTCGGTGCAGGACTGTTACACCCCCACAGGCTCCCTATGGGCTCACGCTCTCCTCTCCCCGAGCAAAACACTCCGCGGTCTCAGGAGCCTCCTAATGTCACGCTGGTCTGTGAACAAGCCGTCGGGGCAATTGGAGAAGATCACGTGACATAGTTAGCTGCAGGAAGAGCACCGACTAACATCAGCAACAATGAGTTGTTTTTATTTTATCTGCATATAAAGTATTTCTACCTGTTCAGCAGCAAACATACCTGACTTCACATACTCCGATGAGGTTTGCTTTATGTCTTTTTTAAAAATGTATTAATTTGAGACACAGAGAGAGAGAGAAACATCTATTTGTTGTTCCACTTATTTATGCATTCATTGGTTGATCCTTGTGTGCGCCGTGAACAGAGATCGAACTGGCAGCCTTGGCACATTGACACGATGCTCTAACCAACTGAGCTACTTGGCCAGGGTTGGTGCCTTACGTCTTTTTACTTATTTATGTTATCTCACAGGTCAGCCTCTGAGCTTCCTCAGTAAGGACAAGCCTAGGGCAACTGACTGGTGGTTCCCAGGACTCAAACCATGTTGTACACAGAGCTTTCTTGTTACAAGAAGGGCGAGAAACAGGAAACTCAGGTACTTTCTCCAAATTGCAGAATCGGGAATTGGTCATTACAACACTAGCAGTGATGTCACCATTCCCCGATTCTCCCCCACTAGTTATAAAAATGTGTGAAAGTCCATCTGAGGCTAAAAAAAGCTCTTCCAACTTACATTACGGAACATAAAGCAGCTGCCACAGTCTGCCCTGAGCCTCACCTCTGAGAAGACCTTCACGCTGCGGAGTCAGAATTCAGGTGAGGATTGTGACCTCCATCCCCTGCTACTGAGCCAGGCAGGGAACCTTCTTGTCACGGCTGCATCCGAGCACCTAGCCCAGCCCCTGGGTCATTGCCCCAAGCATATCATTATTGAGAACCAGCTCTTATCAGGTGCTTCTCATACATTATTCCTCCCTAGTCCTTAGGGAAGGACTGCAAGTCTGTGATCTTCCCACTGCACCAAAACTGCCTCCTGCCCATTGCTGTCACATCCAACTTTAAGCCAACAAACAAATGACAGGCACCACAGAAACAGGGCTTTCGGGACCAGCAAGCCCACAGCTGACATCCCAGCCCCATCTTTAAATGCCAAGGGCAGCCTACCCATCAGCCATGGAGTAGCGCTCAGACACCCTCAGCAAGTTGCAGGTTTCCAAGGTACCACCACTCTGCTAGGCCCTGGCGAGACTATGGCATGACCTTGGCCGCAGCTAACCCCAATCAAGGATGGATCAATAGGTAAACAAAACTTAACATACCTCAGGATAAGGGACTAGGCCCAGAATTCTGGGGACTCCTCCTGCAGGAGGTAAGAGATATAGTGACTCTGAAAAAGCCACCTTAGAGTAAGGAAGTGGGCTGGGTGTTCACAGCATTAAAAAGGTAAGAAGAACGAGAAGTTTATTCGGTCGACTCAAGTGGCCCGTGTCTCTAACTCAACAGGAGGTGACAGCAGCACGAAGGCACGGAATACGGGAACAGGGACGGGTCTGAGAAGAAACTGAGTGAATTCCGTTTGCGGCATTCTGAGTTTAAGGTATCTGCGGTCAATCGCACGGAAAATCCAGTAGGCAGCTGGAATGTGTGGGCCCTGAAGAGAGAGGGGTCTGAGTCACAGATGAACACCCTTGAGAAAACTGTCAGGCCGAGGGGGCGGGGGGCAGAGGGTCGAATGCTGGAACACACCCACACTCAACAGGTGATGAGCAGAGAAGCACTCTCCAAGGGCAGTGAAACGGAACACCCAGGGCAGGGGCGGCAACATCAGCGGGGCCCAAGAAGGTAACGCTTCAAGGAGGAGGAGGCCATGGTCAATGTCAAATTCCAAAGGACAGTCAAATAAGATAAAGACAGAAATATGCACTGTGGCTGTTGAGAAATGCTTGGCCCCTTTCCAAGGGCAGTGTCTGTGAGGTGAGGGTACCAGCCCCGTGCAGGAGCCCAAGCCTGAATGGGAGGCGCAGCCAGCCCTCAGAGCTTTCTCAAAGACCTTAGCTGCAAAGGAAAAAGCCCAGTCTTCTTTTTTACATTATATTTTATTGATTATGCTATAACAGTTGTCCTGATTTTTCCACCATTGCCCCCCTCCACCCAGCACCCACCACTCCCTCAGGTAATCCCTCCACCATTGTTCCTGTCCGTGGGTATAAACTCTTTAGCTACTCCGTTTGCTACACGGTACTTTACATCCCCAAGGCTATTCTGTAACTACCTATTTGTACTTCTTAATCCCCTCACCTCTTCACCCTTCACCCGCAAGCCCCTCCCATCTGACAACCAGGAAAACGCTCTCCATATCCATGATTCTGTCTCTGTTCTTCTTGCTTGGTTTGTTTTTTTAGATTCAATTATTGATAGATATGTATTTTTTGCTATTTTATTGTTCATAGTTTTGACCTTTTTCTTAAGTAAGTCCCTTCAATATTTCATATAATAATGGTTTGGTGATGATGAACTCCTTTAGTTTTTTTCTTGCCTGGGAAGCTCTTTATCTGCCCTTCAACTCTAAATGATAGCTCTGCTGGGTAGAGCAATCTTGGCTGTAGGTCCCTGCTTTTCATGACTTTGAATATTTCTTGCCAATCCCTTCTAGCCTGAAAACTTTCTTTTGAGAAATCAGCTGACAGTCTTATGAGAACTCCCCTGTAGGCAACTAATTTCTTTTCTCTTTCTGATTTTAAGATTCTCTCTTTATCTTTCATCTTTGGCATTTTAATTATGATGTGTCTTGGAGTAGGCCTTCTCGCATCCAATTTGTTTGGGATCCTCTGTGTTTCCTGGACTTGCATGTTGATTTCCTTCACCAAATTAGGGAAGTTTTCTTACATTATTTTTGTCAACAGATTTCCAATTTCTTGCTCTTCCTCTTCTCCTTCTAGCACCCCTATGATGGGAATGTTGGATCTCTGCAGTGGTCCCAGAGGCAGCTTACACTATTGTTTTTTTTGGAATCTTTTTTCTTCTTGTTGTTCTGATTGGTTGTTTTTTGCTTCCTTATGTTCCAAATCATTGATTTGATTCTCAGCTTCATCCACTCGACTATGGTTTCCCTGTCAACTGTTCTTTATTTCAACAAGCGCATCCTTCGTTTCTGGCTGGATCTTTTTTGCTGTTGAGGTGCTCGCTAAGTTCCTTGAGCATCCTTATAAGCGGTGTTTTAAGCTCTGCATCTGATTGCTTCTATCCATTTTGTTTAATTCTTTTTCTGGAGTTTTGACCTGTTCTTTCATTTGGGCCATGTTTCTTTGTCTCCTTACTTTGACAGTCTCCTTGTGTTTATTTCTGTGTATTAGACTCTGTGTCTTGGAAGTGTGGCCTAATGTAGTAGGTGTCCAGTGGCATAGCCTCCTCTCTCACCCAAGCTGGGTACTCAAAGTGAGCCCCTCTTGAGGGCTGACTACACCCTCCTCTTGTAGTTGAGCCTTGGTTGCTGTCGGCAGATCAATGGAAGGGATTTACCCACACTAGTCAGCTGCAGTGATTGGCTGTGACCACTGACCACCAACCTCTGCCCTCCATGGAGGATCGGCTATGCAGGGGCACGGTGGTGGTGCTTCAATGTGGTCTGTAGCTGTCCACTGGGTGTGCTGGCCCTGAGGTCTCCCAGGTAGTGGAGGCCAAGGTTAGCTCCTGTCTGCGTTCTGCCCAGGACCACCCTGCCTGAGCTATAAAGCAATCTGACATGGCTGCTACTTGTTACCAGGCGAAGCCTAGCTGTGAATCTAGGCTGGCTGCTGCTAGCGCCGGACCACGGGCTCACTGAGGCCAGGTGTTGCTTGTTTGATAGGATTTAGAAAGTTGTGTAGCTTGAGCCAAGATCAGCCATTCATATGGAAAAGCAGCTGGAGTAGGCCCATAAGTTTTGTGGGGCAGAGTCTCTGGGGATCTCCAAGGCGGGTCAAATAGTGTTGGCCAGGTGATGGAATCTCAGATATGGCACCAGCTTGCCACCTGTGTTGGGTGAGGGTTTACAGAAGGGACAATGGCCTCTGCTCACCTTGATGCCACACACTTCAGTCCTCCCTGTACGCCACTGGTGCCTTTCCAGCTGCTACCCTGGTGCTGGAGCTCAGAGGGAGTGAGTCTGAGTAGGTGGGGCTGCCTTTGGCTGGGGAGCCTGGTGTGGGGCTGGGACTACTTGCTCCTGAGATATCCCTTCTGAATTTTTATCCATCACACATAGCTGAGGGACCAGCCCATTCCACGTCCGCGCCCCTCCTACCAGTCTGGATGGATGTGGTTTCTTTAATTCCGTAGTTGTCAAGCTTCCATTCAACTCAATTTCTGATGGTTCTGAGTGATGGTTGTTCTCTATTTTTGTTGTCATTTTGATGTGGTCATGCGAAGAGGCGAGCCATGCCTGCCTATGCTACTATCGTGACCGGAAGTCCTTTCTTTTTTCTTTTTTCTTTTTTAACTTAGGAGTTTGTAATAAGCAAGCAATACTCCAAACCAGATTCAACTGTCGGTCCAGAACAGATTTACAACGACCCCTCGGGTAACTCCAAGCCAGAGAGACGCTGGCCCCGCAGCCAGCCAGCCTCAGCTTCTACCACAGGCAGATTCTAGGAAGAAAGGAAGCTGAGAACAACTGCTGAGCCCGATTACCGAGGACGGAAGCTGGGGCCCTGATAGCTGGGACCCTGATAGCGAGGGTGAAATCATTAGCACCACTACGACACTCTAACACACTTTCAGGACAGGCGAAGACTGATTTCCAGCCAAGCTTTAAAACAACAACAACAACAACAACAACAAAGCAACAACAACGTAAAGGCTATTTCTAATGTTTATAGAATGTTCTTAAGTAGGCAAAAGCACCAAAAGCTTCGTAACAAATAATGACCCTGAAGCTGCATCTTGGTTCATGAGCCGGGTGACCCCAGCTCATTAGCGGGGAACGAGGGGACTGAGTCCTGGGAGACAGCCACCAGGTCACTGGCAAGGCACCCAGCTTAAAGCTGCCACTCTGAGAAGAGGGAGACCTCAAATCTTTCTTGGCTTCCTTTGTTTGATTTTATTTTTTATCTTTCTCCAGTCCAGTTGACTGTACCCCATAAATATGAAAATTTCACTGTTACATGCTGCCCAG
Source organism: Phyllostomus hastatus (assembly GCF_019186645.2). Taxonomy (NCBI): domain Eukaryota; kingdom Metazoa; phylum Chordata; class Mammalia; order Chiroptera; family Phyllostomidae; genus Phyllostomus; species Phyllostomus hastatus. The sequence goes on along the minus strand of NW_025333833.1, from coordinate 14,650,494 downwards.
CAGACTTTTTAAAAGACTCTTCTGCTAACAACAGCGCTATTTTTTTCCATATTTTGCACAGTGGAAAAGTCCATTTTATATTGATTGGTCTCTCAAGATACGGCCACGATAGAGTTAAATGAAAATTTGGTAGCAATCATTCTACTAGTCCCTAAAAGGCTGCAAACTATTCATGGACACCACCTGCTTTCTTTGCAAGGAATGAGTCATAAAACTTCTGTGCTATGTAAATTTTATTTGCAGAAGAAGAAGAAAAAATCCTTCACAGTCTCAGATGTTTACAAGTATGGAAGGTATATGGTCTTAGTCAGAGGTAAGGAATGGTTAACCATTATTCATTCTGAGTAGTACGTCTCATCAAAGATTAGGTGTTATGTCTGGCTGCATCGTAGGAGTTAACCATTAACCTACCAGCTAACAAATGCCCAGACAATCCCTCCCAGCCCCTCAGGTCTGCAAACCAGACAATGCAGAGGCAGGAATGCCCCCTGTTTCTAAGGCTGCAGCCGTGCTTATCCCACAGGAATGCTCTATCAGAAAAAGACATCTTCGAAGTCAAGGCCCCAACACAGGTCCCTTTTCTCAAATAATCCCGAGTGCCCCAGGGCTCACCCTAGCATATTAAACTCTAGAATGAAATTTTCAACAGGTGTGCCTAACCCTGAAACTACTAATTAGCTGTCACAGAGTTAAATGGACTCTTCTCCAGGATTTGAGGAGTTTTAGACATTACTCTTCTTTTCACCAGATTGATTCAACCAATTTTCCTTTGTTTTAGTCAGCACCACTTAACATTAGACTAGGGGGAATTGATCATTTATTTCCTTTTCTTATACGGCTGCCTTTAGTTTCTCAGTCCTTTCTGCACATGCTAAGCTCTGTCACTAAGAGATGGTTCAGCGTTCTGCAAAAAAGCTCAGTCACATCAACTATTCCTTTTCTCCATCCTTGCCCTCCATAACCTCACCTCAAAAAGCTTAATCATATTCCACAGAGTAGTGTTGTCAGGATGAAAAGTGACCCCCTAACAATGGACCAATAGCTAGAGATCCTCTCAATTTGTTTGTACTTTTTCTGGGTAGGTCTAAACATGTGCCAAGATACCGAAGGTACTCGGCTATGTTCTCCAAGAGTTAAAGCAACAAGCAAGGGTTCTTAGCTTTAGTTGCTGATTCTTTAATGGCTCCTCGATGTGCTTCTGTGCAGGAGGGAGCACAATCACCTTGAGAAGATTCTCCCATGTTACACCAAGGCAATAATAGGGAATGCATTAGTTTACAACTCTTGAAGGCTCCCAGATTTAAACCTACTAGATAATAAAATGCAAAACAATGGCCTTAAGAAGCATGCAAAAAATGTTCAATATCACTAGTCATTGGAGAAATGAAAACCAAAACCACAATGAGATACCACCTCATAGCCATTAAGATAGCCAGTCTCAAAAAAAAAATAGTCCTGGCTGGTGTGGCTCCGTGGATTAAGTGCTGGCCTGAATCCAAGGGTCACCAGTTCGATTCCCAGTCAGGGCACAAGCCTGGGTTGCAGGCCAGAACCCCAGTAGGGGGCACATGAAAGGCAATCACACAACGATGTTTCTCTCCCTCTCTTTCTCCTTCCCTTCCCCTCTCTCTAATAAATGTCTTAAAAACAACAACAACAACAACAACAAAAACACACCAGAAAATAGAAAAAGAAAAACAGAAAATAGCCCTGGCCACACGGCCTGTGTTGTCCAGTACAGCAAAAGGCTGCAGGTTCACCGCCCGGTCAAGGCACGTGCCTAGGCTGCAATCTCAGGTCAGGGTGCATGTGGGAGACAACCAATCGATGTTTCTCTCTCACATGGATGTTTCTGTGTGTGTCTCTCTCTCTCCTACCCCCTTCCTCTGTCTCTAAAGTCAAACATATCCTCCGGTGAGGACTGGAAAAATAAAACCAGAAAATCAGTGTTGGCAAGAATGTGGAGAATGTGGGACTCTTGGACATTGTGGATAGGAATGTAAATGGTACAGTTGCTATAGAGAAAACAGTATGGAGGTTCCCAAAACAATTAAAAATAGAACTACCACATAATTCAGCAACTCCAATTCTGGCTATATTTCCCAAAGAATTGGAAGCAGGATCTCAAAGAGGTTTTTGCACACCCTGTTCATAACAGCACTATTGACGTTAGCCAAGAGGTAAAAGCAACCCAAGTCTGCACTGACAGATGAATGGATGAACAAAACGTGGTCTATGCATACAATGGAATATGGTTCAGCCCTAAAAAGGAAAGAGACTCTGATGCTGCTACAGCATAGATGAACCTTGAGGACATCATGCTAAGTGAAATAAGCCAGTCACAAAAGGGCAAATACTGTGTGATTCCACTTGTGTGAGGTACCTAAAACAGTCAAATTCATAGAGACAGGACAGTGGTCACCAGAGGACGGAAGGAGGAAGAACTGCTGTTTCGCAGGACTAGAGTTTCAAGTTCACAAGAAGAAAACTTCCTAGAGATCTGTTGCACAACCCATGCAAGATCTGTTTTCCATGTGAGCATATTTGACAGTACTGAACTGTATGCTGCAAAATGGCTAAAATGGTAAGTTTTATTTGTTTTTTACCATCTGGATGTTCCGAGGCTACGAATTCCACAGCAGCAAGCACATTCAACACAGAGCCCCAGGGAGCAAAATCAATCATCTGAGGCTGTCCTCAGACGAGATAAAACACCCCCTGTTACAGGGCAATGAACTTAGTGCTTGAACAGACTCTCAAGCTCTCCGCAAAGATGTCACGATTGTAAGACATGCTGCACATACGTGCCCCACTGCTGCCTAAAGACTGGCTCTGGGCCGCTCACCCACCATCCCGTCACTGGGCCATTTGAGATGAGATTCTTCGAAATTTCAAAATGGGCTTAGAACAGTTGTGTGTGGATGGGAAGCTAAGAACCAGCAGTTTTCCAACTGAAAAACTATTCAGAAATTTATTAAAGTACAGATCCCAAGGTGCTACCACTACAGAGTGTGATCTCCCACATCTGGGGTCCCTTGCAGGAACCTCATTTTAATGAGCTCCCCGGCTGGCAGGGAGGGGACTCTGAGACAGTGAAGCGCCAACGCCGCCATCATCAGATCCAGCCTTTGCCCCACTCCCCAGCTCAAACCAGTCACTGCCGGGGCTGTGTCGTGCACACCACCACACAATCACGGCTCCAAAAGAGATGAGCTGTGGGCCCTCAGGACCCTCGTGTACGAAGTCTCTGGGTGCCCCTAGGACAAGAGCAGGTGTGCAAGGCATTGGTATACACCACACACTACCATAGTTTGCCCTGTACAATGTGCTCCTGTGTATACTGCACACCCACGTTTTGGGTCCAAACTTTCAGGAAATAAATCTCTCATTTTAATTTTTAATTCAAGTTTTCATTCATCTGTATTTATAACAAAACCAGTTATTGTATTCCAGGGTATTATACTGCATACAGATGTTGTTATAGCTTTCTGGAGTTATATTTTTAACGCATAAGCATAAACAGAAGAATTAAAAACATATAGATATGCAATTATCACTACCCATGTATAATGTGCATCCTTATTTTTCCCTCAAAAATTTGGGCAAAAAGTGCACATTACACATGGAAAAATACAGTAAGCGGAAACCCTCAGCCCTATTCAGTCTCCTAGAAGTACCTTCCCGCCAGTCAACAACAAGCAGGCATCCATCCCCCTCCAGCAGCCAAGGCGATGACCCAGTAGATCTAACCGCAAGAGAAGAATTCATCCCTGGCTGGAGTGGCTCAGTGGATTGAGTGCCAGCCTGTGAACCAATGAGTCACTAGTTCGATTCCCAGTCAGGGAACATGCCTGGGTTGCAGGCCAGGTCCCCAGTGGGGGCCATGTGAGAAGCAACCAAACACTGATGTTTCTCTCCCTCTCTTTCTCCTGCCCTTCCCCTCTGTCTAAAAAATAAAGTAAATAAAACCTTTAGAAAAGATTCTTTAAAAAAATTTTTTAAGAGAAAAAATCCTTCCTCCCAATATGTCTTCTGACTTAATAAAATGGCAGCACGGCCCAGGAAACGGCACTTCTGCAATGCCTTGTGACCAGTCAACTACCCTAAATTCCAGAGCGATCCTTCACTAGGCAGAAAAAGCCTGGCCTCAGGGATTAAAAGACAATGACAAATTGACCCAGTATTGGAATTTTTAAAAACGGCGTTCAGCATATTCATCGTATTGTTAACCCCATAAAATGAATTTGCCTTCCCTCTCTCAAAAAGCTGTTGCTCTACCACTGCCCTTGGAAATGAAACATTTGGCAAAATACAGCTTTCCTGGCCCAACGACGATTGGGCTGATATTCTCACTTAGGCCTTTGCCCATATCTGATCAAGAGAGGTGTATCCGACTTGTCGAAGAAGCTCCTGCCTTCTGGGTACAGTCCTTCTGAGCCCCTCTTGCCAGACCCCGAATGCAGGAAGTGCACCTCCACCTGGGCCCGAGCAGGCTGACGCATCTGGCCCGCTCCACCCCCACCCCCAGGTTCTCAGGAAAACTCTCCCTGGATTGGCACATGCCTAGCCGACAAGCCCAGTCACAAAATGAGAAGCGATTTGCCTCCCCGGTGTCCTCGCCCTTCCCCACCCACCTCGAACAGGTGAAGCCACGGCACTAATTCCTGTCTGATGTTTTCTGTTTGGTTTGGTCGTTTTCCCTGCTCACCGTGTAAGAAGATGACTTATGTATACAAATTGAAAAGTGATTCACACTGCTTCAGACTACCCTTTGCAAGGACAGCAGTGACCAACGAAATAACACACTGCTGTCATTCCCCCCACCCCCTGCCCCCGGGACAAGTTTGAAAGAGTCATCACTGAAAAATGTCCGCAAGGCAGATATTACATTTGCTGAAACCTAGCGTTCCTGTAAAACAGATGACTTATTGGGATATGTCGACTTTCCTGTGGGGCGTCATTCTTGCCAGATTAGCACCAGAGCAAAACAAACACGAAATGTGGTTTCGTAAAGTGTGTTTGAAGTTCTCCATTACTGAGCGCTTACCCAGGCCACGCATATTGCTGTGAGGACTGTGCATATTTATTTTCTTTGGGGACAGAATCAGATAGAAACAGAAAGGCAGTCTATGCTTGAGAACGCTGGACTGCTTTGGGCCAAGAAGAAAACGCAATGAGGCAGCGGGTCCTAAATCTGTCCCTGGATTCTTTTTTGTGCCCCGTTGTTTCTGGGCGCCCCGTGAGAACTGACTTACCAACTGTTTGCTCTACGTCTTCAACCTGCGCATTGCTTACCTTCCTTCATCCTCGGTCCAAAATGACACATGTCTCACTTTTCTTCACTGTCTTTGGGATTGTCATGCTTATGTAAATTCCCTGTGGGCACATATTGAAACTTTGACTTTCTCCTGTTAATCTGCTGCATGTCATTTGAATTATTTGACCAGCCAGAAGAACTGGAGGGAGAAGGGAAACGTCTCCCCAGCTCAGACATTTGCCGTCATATCCCAGCTGCGAAGCAACTCCCATTCCCGTCCCACCCACGCCCTGAGCACCAGGCAGGCCGGACTCCCAGCTTCCTGAACGCACACTGCACTTAGAGGCATCCGCTCTCCACCTCTCCCAGGTCGCCTTACACCTCTCCCCTGAGCACATTCTTTCTCCTCTTCCTCCTTCCTAAAGGCCCTGGTCATCCCTCCAGACCCAGCCATTCCTTCCTCTGCTGAGGCCGCCTCACGCCACCCAGCCGACGCCATCAGTGCTGTGTCTGAGCCTTCGCAATACAGTGTGGTTGCCTCCACCGCTGCGAAAGCACTGTAGGGGATGTGAAGTTTTCCCCAAAAGCAAACGTCATGTCTGCATGACGCAGTGCGTGCTGCTTCCTCCTCTCTGAACTCATTATTGCACCAAAACTTAAGCAACCAAAATAGGAAGGGAGAGAACCCTACCATCAAGGTTAAGACAGTTAAAGACAAAAATCAATCCATACATAGACTCTAAATAAGACGCATGAGATGTGCCCTCCCTGATTTAAATCGGGGAGTGGCCCCTAGTGACATAATTTAAAGTAAAAGTTTCCCTGCTGTCCACACCACAATCACCGTATCTTCCCGTGTAAACAATGTGCTCCCGTGTATAATGCACACGCACGTTTTACTGCCAGTTTCCATGTGTAATTCGCATTATACGTGGGAATGAGTTCTGCCCATGTATAATGTGTAGCCTTATTTTTCCCTCAAAAATTTGGGCAAAATGTGTGCATTATACATGGCAAAATACAGTAGGAACCCGCTAATAAGTCCTCTACTTCAAGGGGAGAAATAGACCAGTTTTTTAAGTTGGAGGGGAGGGAGGAGCGGAGGGAGGGAGGGAGGGAAGAAGGAAGGGGACATGTGAGATGTTACTGCTAAGTCAACTCACCAAATCTCATTGGAATAACAGAGCTAAAATAGCTAAAGAAAGGATTATCGGTTAACCCCCCACCTCCAAAAACCCTGTCTCAGCAGTACCCAGGAGCCATCAATGTTCATTTGTGAAAACACACCAGCAAAGTAAAATGCATCTCTCTTCTGAGATAAAGTGAAAAGAGGAAAAAAATGAAGGCAGAGGAGGAGGGAAGGAAAGAGAAAAGACTCAAAATATGTACAGTTTGTAAAAAGTCCTCTTTAAAAAGCAGGGACTTAAAATACGAAGAACTTGCAATAAGGCCCTCTAAAAAAGGAACCACGCTTTGGTATGTTTTCGTTACCCCAACTACTACCTCCACCTCGCACACAGCAGACAGTGTTTGCCAAAGGACTGAACTGGGCACTGCACACCCAGCACCCGTGGACTTCTTTTCCGAAGGACGGAATGACTGTCTTGGGGGAAATAAAGAAGCACCACAATATGTGACAATGTCAGAGATGTTTCTACCCAATGAAAATTTGCTTCCAGCCTATCAAAGCCACTAATCTCTATTTACCAGTACTAATAAGAGAGACCTCCTAGGTAGATTCAGGACAACCTTCTTTAGAATTTCATGAATTATCTCCCGGAACAACAATCCTTGATTTCACTTCTTCATTCATTAAAGTCATTAAATGATTAAATGCTGTATTAAATGAACTGTTCCAGATACAAGCTTTTTTCCTCTAGAATACTATTATTCTCCTCATCCACTGTGGTGGATGATGCATTTCACAAAGAATGAAAAACGGTAGATAATGATCAAATAGTTTATTTACACAGAGAGGATGAATCTTCAAAAATGAACTTCTAATGGGTTCTGTGGAGCTGAGGACTGAAGAGAAACCATCCGAACCATCCAAAATCTCACTGGACATCTGCGTCAGCTGGGCCCACGTGCGGGAGATTAAGGAATGGGTGGCGTCTGTTATTTGCTCTATTTCTAAATATAAGCACTATTTATTTTTTTAAGATTTTATTTATTTTTAGACAGAGGGGAAGGGAGAGAGAAGGAGATGGAGAGAAACATCAATGTGTGGTTGCCTTGCACATGCCCCCTACTGGGGACCTGGCCCACAACCCAGGCATGTGCCCTGACCAGGAATTGAACCAGCGACCTTCTGGTTCACAGGCTGGCACTCAATCCACTGAGCCCAGCAGGGACAGGAGAGCAGGCTACACATCATCGGAAGGTCCTTCCAGCCCCCATGTTTACTGCTCTGCACGCCTCATATACTTTCCTCCATCACTGTGACTTGTTGAGTTTATTGGAATCAGTCTTGTGATTAAGAGCCTTGTAAATAAATACAAAACATTTCACCAGTTCACTCAAATGTTTGACTGCCTGACCTCCTGCTTGGAGGTCACACATGGAGCTGATGAAAAGAATGTCATAAGCATTCTTTTCTACCCACCTGGCCTAAATGGCTGTTTGCCCCAGGCCAGTGTCTCTCAGAGGAGGCTGGATGCCTTCCCTTTACAATCCCAGAGGAACAGAAAAGATTCCCAGCAGCCCCCGGTCCACATGCCGCTTCACAGAAGGAACTGCAGGGAGAGAGAGTCACCTGCTTTCCACAGCTGAGAATGAAATTTATCTTCGGAAGTGGCAGTTAAAGAAAAATAAAGCAGAAGAAAAACAATACAAAGAAAAATAAATAATAAAGCAGCTAGATGCTTTTTTTAAAGGACCTTTTGTTAAAAAGGCATAAACCAGTACAAGGTCCAGGGTACACATGGCATGTTAAAAGCATGAATAAAAAGACCTCTCATGTGAATGCATACACACATATGCTGTTTTCATAACGTATTTGACTATCCCTTAGTGACAAAAAGGACTTCTTAGCCACCTGCTCCAGCACACACACAGAAAAGAAGTTTCTGGAAACCACAGTGAACACGATGGAAGGAGCAGAGAGAAAAGCGTGCACACACACAGGAGTGGTGGCTGTGCAGAAGCACACACACAAGGAAGAGCAGGGCGAGTTCAGTGGGGACCCCACTGCAGGAGGCAAAGAAGCGGTCAGGACAGTGTGGACGACACCGGTCCACCGGCAGTCCCTGCACTTGGTCCGAGGCCCCTACAACCATGTTTGGAGAGCCTTGCTTTGCTTTTATTTAATTTCCAAATATATATATAAATCAGAAGATTCTTAGATTGTTTTTTCCCCATATTTCCGATCAGTAATATAGCTTCTTGACAATTCAAAAGTAGCTTGAACAGAAAATCAAATGGCCAATTTGGGTGTTGGTACAGTCACCACTAAGGCAAGCTGTTGATTAAACAAGTACCTCCTTTCCAAAAACACAACTTGCAAAAAATGACTGACCAAGAGTTAGCTAATGCAACAGACTCAAATAACTATCTATATTCCGAAAAGGAGCGAGCGGAATACAAATACCCAGACCAGCAGAGCGAAACCAAGAATGTATGTGCAATGCATGTTTACATTAGGTTCTGAGACAAACTCAACATTTGGCTTAAACCAGCATTAAAAAAATAGCTAACATTCCTTGAGTCCAAACCAAATGGCATTAAATGGAAGAAGCTGCCTAGAAGTGCAGTGGGCAGACTCAGGCTATTCTAAGTAAAGGACGTGAATTAGAGAAGACCACCAGAAAAAAAAAAAAAACAGCAAGAAAACCATGTGCAACTTCACGTTCAATATGTAATAAAATTGCAGATGCTATCAATTACACTTAAAATGCTCGACGGGTGAGAGAGAGGAAAAAGGAGGCCGCCACTAGGCCTATTGAGAAGCAGGGAGACACCCGACCCCCAACCAGGGGAGCTGAGCTGGTTGGGGCACTGTCCCCATACACGAAGGTTTCGAATCCCATCCCCAGTTGGGGCACAGACAGGAATCAACCAATGGCTGCATAAATAAGGGGAACAACAAACCGTTGCTCTCTCTCTGTTTCTGTCTCCCTTTCCCTTCCTCTCTCTCTAAAATCAATAAAAAAATTTTTTGAAGAAGAGATTTCCTTTAAAAAAAAAGGCAGAGAAACACCAATGCAAGATTTTTTTAAATTGCAATAGTGACCAGGAGTTGACTATATACCAAATAATGAAAATTATTCTGACTTTTAACACTCAACTCACACCTCTGCGGAGACCAAGAGCTTATAGAAGACAAGGAGCTGTTAGTCCTCGGGTAATCCTGCCATTTTTACAGTAAAGGACCCGAGACAGGCTTGACCTGTCTTTCTAAAGGCAGCGTGACCTTGGACCCTGCTCTCATAGGAGCACATCGCTGCCCACCTCCTCCCCTAGCTTCCCATTTTCCTCACACGTCCCTCGTTGGTAGCCTTTCCTAACACAGCATGAACCCAGAGTAACTACTCTGACTGGCTCCACGGATGTGACGACGGGGGAACTGAAGGCAGTTTCTGCGAAGGATCCCAGGGGAGCAGGAGCCCAGGTCCCCAGGCAGCTGGTCCCAGGAGCCCTGGCCACAGCTACAAAGCCTGGAGCCTTCCCACCTGCTGCAGGGCTCAGAACGGAAGCACCGATTTTAGCGCCCTTCCATAGGAAAATCGATTGTTGGTTTTGGGCTAACTGATTTATGAACTTTTGGAACCAATCCTTGATAAAGTTGGCCTAGAAGTAAAAACAGTATGCATGTTTCAAGGCAGTAAAAGGGAAAGAATGTCACTTTACAGCAATAAAAACAAACTATGTGTCTGGGTGTATAATGTAGAGAAAAGATTTTTGGTTAAATTAAAATCCAATTACTTAGAATGGAACGTAAGCAACATCGGGTGTGCTTTTAAAAATAAGAAAGAACCCAAGATAGAACAGGATGAAAAAACAGACAGCACATATACTGTGAAATTTATTTTTTTCAGACAACACTCACATCCGGCAACCCCTGCACATGGGGTCTGGCTCTCTGGCTGGAGACTGCTGGCCCACCCCCCAGTCTTCTCGGACCTCTCCTCCCTGTCACGTACTGCTTTATAGGCTGGGGGCTTCCAGCTTCCGGTCTGAACCACTCTGAGCATCTCCAATTATTTCAAAATAAGTTATGAAATTCTCAAAAGCCCAACGTAATAAGGGTACGCTATAAAGAAATCTGCCGTGGAGGGTGTCAGGAAACCTAAAACCCTGGAGATGATGTTGCAATGCCCATGAGGATACAAATCACAGCTCAGGAGAAGCCAAAGGCACATACATAACCTACTGCAACCCGCCAGCACTTTCAAGACCTGCACAGCAACGGAAAGACAGACCAGTACATGTCTGGGAAGAGGTTTGGAAGTTATGTCTGCGCTGTCACAGAAGGGAGTGTTCCACAGAGGGCAATGGATGTGTGTCCTTTGCCCCAGTACAGAGAAACTTCTGCTGAATTCCACTCGTGCTCTTACCCCAGTGATTTCCAGCCTCGGATAGGGCAACATCTAACACTGTCTAAAATGACCTCAATGGCCAGGGTGGAGCTCTGAAAATATGTCCAAACACAATTAGCATTAATTTAAATGAATGCGATAACAAGTATATTGCCTACATTACAGCCCCATTTTTCACAAGGAAAAACCAGGAAGGGGTGGGGGGGTGCGCCACAGAATCCTTCACATAACATGAACTACCACTGCAAAAAAAAAAAGTTTCTTTAATTTAATACTTAAATATGCTCCTTGAATTTTTTCCTGGACAAAAATAATCAGACCACAAGTAATTTCTTCTGAGAAGAGGAACAGCACAGAGATTTCCTTCTTTGCCTGACCACAAATTCAACCACAGAGTTGGAACACAAAATTCTGTAGAGCTGTTGAATTTTCAAAGGGCTGTACACAGCTAGGAACCTGAAAATCACATTCACCTGGACCAGCTAACTCACGAAGAAGACAAGGAAACTGAGTCACGAGTGGCTAAGCACCTTGCCCAAACCCAAAATAGCTAATTAGTGGCAGAAGGAGGACTCAAGTTTCTGCAATTCCACAGGAGTGCACTTTCCAGCAGGCCACATGGGTGATAATGGGGGATGGTTGGAGAGTTTGCAAAAATTCAAAACGGACTTGGCCCATTACACATCTGCCCAGAGTGGTTTCATCTTACATGGCCTCAGGGACTCTCATGTAACCCGCTGGAGTCACTTCATAATGGCGGGGCCTTTTTCATGGGCAGTTGCTTTTTTAGACGTGTGTGTGTGTGATCAAAGTGATTAAAATCAGGCTGGAGTTAAAGTGTACACATACCAAATACCATTCGAAGAAGTCACTCTTTGGTTTCCTAGGGCAAAGAGTCATAGATGGGAAAATATTCTTTTAATCACCAAATGTGCACTATGGGAGACTACCTTTAGAATCTGCTTAGTAAGGGCTCCAGGTCCCCAGGCACTGAAAGAAAAAAAACATACATAAAGAGCTAGCATTCGTAGAGAAGGAGTTCTTTGAACACCACTCCCAGACACAAAATACACCAATGAGAGGGAACCAAGGTTACACTCCAGTATGGAATGGCTCAGACACAGCAGAGAAGGGCCATGGCGATGGGCAACACATTTGAAAATCCAGGGACTTTTTGGAGTGTTCTTGTTTTTTTTTTTTTTTTCTTTAAGTCTGGGATGTGGGTGGGGAAATGACAGGCGACAGAAAAGGTAGAAAACAAGAAAGGAAAGAAAGTCGTGAAGTAGGACACAGAGCAAGTGACACACGCAGGGAAAGGCCAAGGCACGCCTTGCCCTGGAGGTGCAGGAGGGTGTCTGCCTCCAGGGAGCAAGGAGTTCGTGCCTGAGGGTCAGAATCAGACCAGATGCTTCAGAACAACCGGAGACGTCCGTCTGGGTGCAGACAGATGCTTCTGTCCACAGATCGCGTCTGGTCCTTTGCTCTGCCTCTTAGGAACTTGATCTGATGAGTTCAACCAGGAGTGACGGGTACCGGCTGAGCAATTATACCAAGAAGCCTAATTGCCAAGGGGACTGAGCTCATTCCCAGCCCAAAAGGCTGAGTGTCTGGGCAAATCAGGCTAGCACTCAAAAGTTCTGAATAAAGGTAATTGAGTCACCCTACCTGTTGGAATGAAGCAAGGACAGCCTGCTGCATGCATTGGTACTTTGGTTGCCTATTCAGGGTGTTTTTAAAGACAACTGGGGAAAGGAATTAGCCCACACAGTGTGTCGGCCAACTGCATTCTGGAGGTTTTTAAAAAATTTTCTCTTCATGGCTTTTTGGCACTCCAAAATAAAATCTGTAACCAATATTTAAAAATCAATGAAGTCCACATAAGGATGAATAGTTACAGCCCTGGCTGGTGTGGCTCAGTGGACTGAGCACTGGCCTGTGAACCAAAGGGTCACGGTTCACGATTCCCAGTCAGGGCACTTGCCTGGGTTTCAGGCCAGGTCCCCAGCAGGGGGCGCTCAAGAGGCAACCACACATCTATGTTTCCCTCCCTCTCTTTCTCCTTCCCTTCCCTTCTCTCTAAAAATAAATAAATAAACTCTTTTTTAAAAAGACGAATAGTCCTGGCTGGTGTGGCTTAGTGGATTGAACGCAGGCTGTGAACCAAAGGGTCGCTGGTTCGATTCCCAGTCAGGGCACAAGCCTGGGTTGCAGGCCAGGTCCCCAGCAGGGGGCGCTCAAGAGGCAACCACACATAGATGTTTCTCTCCCTCTCTTTCTCCCTCCCTTCCCTTCTCTCTAAAAATAAATAAATTAACTCTTTTAAAAAAAGATGAATAGTTACAATCTTGCAAATGCTAACACTGACAGCACGTCTCCCTAACACTCACTCAGTCACACTGTGCTGAGCACTGACCCAGGGCCACTCACGGAAGAAAGACCTTGCCGCCAAGTTGACAACATCATACTGATAAGTACTGAATATTAATCTACAAAACAAAACAATGACTCAGTATAAGCCTTATAAATTATGAAATCTGGTGGCACGTAAATTGGAGAATCCTTGGAAGGGTGGTTTTGCCAATAAGTAACACCAAAACGTGTACATTATTTTCTGTGATGCAGTAATCCTTCTTGTGGAAATTCAACCCAAAGAAATAATCAGAACAAAAGACGGACATTACTTGTATAAAGAGATTAATTTTTATATACTAACCAAAAACCCCTCAAAATAACACAAATAATCAATAAATAGACATTGCTAGTTTTAACATACTAAATCAGTGTATTTATTCTATTTCTATTAAATGTATACATACATTGTGACTATGTAGAAATGGAAAAGTATGTCTGAAAAGGTAAGTGTAGAGAAAAGCAGAGCAAGAAGTATTCTCTCGATATATTACTCTATTTGAATACATTCTATACGTAGGACATGATCACAGTTATACAGTTAATACAAGGTTTAGAAAGAATAGAAAGAACATAAAGACACAATCGCTATGTTGAATGGTGGGGTAATTGGTGAGAAGATTCCTGAGATACTTTAGGAACGGAAGTACGGTTGTTTTTAAAATGGGCTTCCGCGTGACACCCACAGGCGCAGAGGTCAATAGTGATGAGCCCAAATCTCTGTGTTCTGGGTAACTGATCACAGGCAAAGTGTTTGTGAGACCAAGGTCTTCCCAGAAGCAAGGAAGGAGAGAAGACAGTGGGTCACTTACAAGACAACTACCCCCGAAATGCACTTGTATTTGACAGCTGAGCACTCCAGTGAAACAGAGGTGTCCCCCAGTGATCTACGACAAGGAGACCTGAGGGAAACTGACAGGCTTCTGCCACAGCCCCCCCTTATAAGCAGCCTCCAACCACTTATGGACACCAACAAACGTGTCCTGATCACTATAGCACAGACAATGGGTTATAAGAACCTGTCCTATATCTAAAAAGCTATTGGTTACATTTAAAAGTCAACGTTAGTGAAACAGACAGATGGATGCAGGTACACTGTTGGAACAGTCTAGTAGTCACAAGTATAACTTTTTGCCTGACAACGACCCATCAGGTTAGGCTGTGTCTTAGTCCATATGGGCAGCTGTAACCAAACACCACAGACTGGGAGGTGGATAAACAACAGAAATTCATTGCTTATGGTTCTGGTGGCTGGAAGTCTAAGACCAAGGTTCCAACACAGGTGAGGACCCCTTTCCGGGTGGCAGACTTTGAGTTGTACCCTGGCACAGCAGAAGGTGGTAGGGCGCTCCGCGGGGCTAGGGTCTCTTTTATAAAAGCGCTAGCCCCATCCACAAGGGCTCTGCCCTCGTGACCTAATCGTCTCCCCAATGACACACACACCTCCTAATACCTTCACCTTTGGTGGTCAGGATTTCAACATCTGAATTTGGGGTGGAGCACATTCAGACCACCGCACCGCACAAGTGATTCCACCGGCGGGCCAACGCACAACACCGGCAGGAAAGCGGAAAAGAAACTCGGCAGCCCAGGGGAGTGGACAAGGGGACACGGGGGCAACGCTGCGCAGGGACCACCCACCCCAGACCCAAAAGGTCCGGAAATACAGAGGTCAGATAAGTGAAACATACCACAAGCACTTCTTTTGTCTTTGAAACTCTCAACAGTCTCAGAAAACATTCACAACGAGCAGGATAGCCTTCAAGAAGAGTTCAGTAGTCACCTTCTTATTATAAATTCAACCAAAATCTGTAACGACTCAATACAAACAAGCACCATATTTGAATGCACTGCGCTCTAAAAGCTCCTGTCCTGTCCTTGCTTGGTTTCTCCTACGTTAACGTGAAGAGTCCTCATTCTCACTTGCTTAGAGCCTCAGAATCCAGTTTCCCCAAAATGTACCTGTTACAAAACTTCATAAACAGTGGGTTTTCATCTTCCACAAGAAATCTGCAACAAATCCTAAGAAGACTTATACAAAATGAGGTTAAACTGAAATAAGAAATCACTTCAGGAACAAAAATCCAAAGATTTTCATGGCAAATCTATCCAAGGTCGTAATTCTTCAACACTAACAGGAGTCTTAATATACACACTACTAATACACTTCCTAACATTTTGCAATCGGCAACTACTACTGCTCTAATAAACTCTGGTTCACACACGGATGTCTGGTTCACGCACCAACTTGCTCCTCACACACTTGGACTTGCTCCCCACGGAGCTGTAATGTCTCTTACAGGCTTCACCAGTCTGTGCCTTAAAGCACAGAGTGCATTTCTCAGTTCCGAGGATTTTTGACATTGCTCCGCTAAGTGAGGTAGGAGGCTTTTGCACCCCATGGGTAGTTGCAAAATCCAAAGTCATTCCCTAAGGCCAGCACCACTTCCCTTCCCAACACACACACACACACACACACACACACACACACACTCACACACACGGAGTCTATTCTTGCCCACAGGCCTGAAGATTTCTCTTCTCTCCCCTGCCGGCGTTTCTGCCTTAGCAGCGAAGTCTCAAAGCCTCACGGGGAAACAGAACCACGGACACTCTGGGTATGTCTAGACACCACTATTTCTAAGCAGAAGCCACAGACGAGTGTGGTACCAGGTAACATGACACTCTGTAAAGTAAACCAAGGGAGAGGATACACTTGGTAATAAAAAGTTTTAGTTTACACTTTCAGGGGGAAAACGGTAGGGAAGACTGGTTCTTAAGTTTCAGTTGGTATTTTCTGCTAGGTAAACCATACGGCCATCGGTGAGTCTGAAAACCATGGAATGAAGACATCTGAAGTTATGCACACAAGAGGGCAATGTCTGAATAGGTTCAGACACCGACCCAAGGCCCTAGCAATAATTCCTCTAATTTGATTCAGATAAAAGTTCTAGGACCTCAAATCAAGTATATCTTTTGTTTTCACTTTTTTCACTGCTTTGTTTTAAAGTCAGGATAAATACATGTTTAGGAAATGTCATACTGAGAAAAACATGGGACCAAGAAAACAAAGAGAGGATGAAAATGGGTCATTTTACAAAGACTTTTACAATCCAAAAGAAAATTATAGGTGGCCGTTGTTTTATTCACTAATAGATGAAAACCAATATAATTTGTTCTAATAGTTTTTCTTTTAAAATACCATCATTAATAATGACAAAAATTAAGCTGTAAACAATGATGAAACTAATAAAATGAACATTGCAAAACCCAGCACCAGTAGGATACGAGGAAGGTTGTATACTTAAATATTGATGATGGTACCATAAACTGATACAGTCTTTGGAGAGAGCAATCTGGCCCTGTGTAATAAGATCTACAAGCAATTCATGCCCTTTGACCCAGAAAGCCAACTTTGGAAACCATATCCCCAGAAATACTCTCCAAGTAAATACATGTAATTTGTTCACCAACATTTAGAGCAATGCTATTTATAAGTGTTAAAATTAGAAACAATGCAAATACTAAACCACAAGGGAAGACCGAAGTCAACGAAAGCAGAAACGATGGGGTTGTCCCAACCCCTGACTCCCTTCCCACCACAGACCCCACCCACATCCCCGTGGGTTGTCTGGGAATCCCGTGGGGTGAGTGCAGGCCCCGACGCAGTGCTGTTTTGGCTTGGCTGGCGGTCTACTTTGGCCGATGAGATGTGGGCAGACGGCTTATTTGCCACCTCCATGAAGCAGCTTTAAATGAGATTGCACGCTTCTCACTACATCCCTGCCCTCAGCCATCGGAGCATCAAGGCTGGACATGGGCTATCCTCTCTCTCGCCTCGTTTCCAAACGAGAGGACACGTGGAGCCGAGTGGAGTCCAGTGAGCCGCCAAGAGCTACAGCCCAGCCACAGAGCTCGCAGAACACAGGCACAGAATACGTGTTCATTGACGTAAGCTACCAAGACGGTGAAACCCTTTTTGTTACCAAAGCAAAAATGAATACAACGGTCATCGACATACAGCAAGTTACAGAGTAGCTGATCCAAGAAAAGATATTGTGAAAAAGTAGAATTAATAGGCAGATACCAGTGGCATCTGTATAAAATGAGGCAAGCAAAATTAATTAACTTAGAATGACATTAATAGTTTATAATTACTTCTTTTTGTCAGTGAGGTATTTACTCACATAATCTTTGACTCCCACTTAAATGCTACTTTTTGACAAATGTAGTTTTCAATAATTCTATCCATATCATAATCATAACTGAAATGATTCTATTCAACACACTTCTGCTCTAAATGATGGAAGGATTAGCAAACACGCCAAGCAGTGAATCTAGTGCAAGTCAGTATTCAGCCTTTGAACGCATGAATTTAGTGCAAATTCATGCATCATAATTGATGCATGCATGAATTTGAATGCATGAATTTGATTCTTTTGGCAGATCATAAGGAAAGGAACTGTAGGGGGAAAAAAAGCCAGAGTTATTTGTTGGGATAACTGACTTTCTAGTCATCAAAGCACGCTCTAACAGAATATCAGCTATCTGAAAAGAAAGATGTGTTACCTGTGCATTGATCTTTATGAACCGTGCTGAAAATTCCACTGCGTTTGTATGATTCAAGAATCACACACGGACAAATGGAGCTGGCTCTGAAGCGGGCTTAGCGTCCCTAAAATCAATTTCTGATAAATATCTCCCCATTTCAGGTAAACTTGAATTAGCAAAGGAAGTAGTATATCAAGCATAATTTCATCATGCTTTTTTTTCTGATATATAGTTAATGTCTTTTTAATTAAACTTATTGAAAGTCACATCGGTCATACAACTTTCAGGGGTACAATTCTGCAATACGTCATCCATGTAATTGCAATTTAATCATTTTTAATAACTTGCCATCCTTGTTAGGAGCATCCGTTATTGTACGATACTCCCTAATTTGAAGCTGGTGTCTGCCGGTGCTGGGGAGAAGAATGCACGCCCTTCAGACGCTGCGTGAACACAGGACTGCGGCCGCTGCACTCCAGGTGCCGCTTTCCCTCTCCCCTCGGAGAGGCAGCGGCCCAGAACGGCTACCGGCGCAGCAGCTCAGAGCCCACGCCCAGATCCGGCTCTCAGGGCCAGCACTGACTAGCGTTTGCTTGCCAACGGTGTTACAGAGTGAACCAGTGGTTGCCGGCTGTAGGGTCTCGTGCCTGCCTCAGCCGTCCTAAGCCCTCATTTTCTCATCTATAAAGTAAGCCTGCAAGAGTGCTTACTGCTCAGAGTTGCTGTAAGGATCAAAAAGATAATCCACTTAAAGTGCTTGACAAAGTACAGCACATGGTAAGTAGTAAATACAGGCCAGCTAGTATCAGTCTCTCTTGGCTGGTCATCTAAGATGTCATCATCGAGCCTGCTACTCACCATCACCAATAACAATTTACAATTTTTCTTTACCCCTGTGTCCCACCCTGCCCCCCGTCCCATGAGGCATCATCACTCAGGGACCAGAGCTCTCAAGGAACAGTTTGATAACCATCTACTACAGTGCTGTCCAAAAAATATACAATGTGGACCGCAAATGCAAGCCAAGCTGGTGATATTAATTTTCCCAGGACTCACATTTAAAAAGCAAAACAGAACAGCTAAGAAATTAATTTTAAGAAATAGATTTTATTTAACGTACTATATCCAAAATATTATTTCAACGTCATCAATTTTAAAAATCACAATGAGATATTTTACAATTCCTTTTTTTTTGTACTAAGTCTGCAAAGTCTGGGGTGTATTTGACACAACATGTCTCCACTCAAACTTGTTACATCGCAAATGCCAGATGGTCACATGATCAGTGGGTACCTTAGTAGGTTAGTCTCCTAACGATTATGACCACAGAAACACAATCCCACCTTCAAAAACATCAAAATGCATTAAGTAAACAAACTGATGAGGCTGGATGAAAGGAAAGGTAAAAGAAAAAGAACGGATGCCCCTGGTCTGGGTGGACTTCTGGGCCGCATGTCGTGGGCCTGATGAACTTGAGCGGTGAGCTCAGAGAAAACGGACTCCAATCCCGCTTCCTCCATTTACCACCTGTGAGACTTGAGCAAACAACCCCTGTAATATCCATATTCCTCAAGGATAGAACTACAGATAAAAATAACACGTCTTTCCTAAGATTGCTCTGAGTATAAAGGTTGTAGAGGAAAAGAGGTTTCCAGACAGGAAGCTCTGCTTTGTGAAAGGTCAGAAATGGGAGCAGGGAAAATCGATGAAGGAAATACAGAGCGAATGAGCTGGGGAAAATAAAGAGGCTGGAGGAAAAAAAAAAGCGTTCACATTGCAGCCACGGTGCCTTTGTTAAATGCCCAGTTACACAAAACAACTTAAACAGTAGCAGCTATTAATAAAATAATTGCAGTGGTGTTTCTGAGCCCTCAGTGATTTATACCTCCTTCGCCTGCTTGCTTTCCTCTTGGCAGTACGGTAAGTAAGGGCGGAGGAGCGCCGATTGCCAGGATTTGGAGAACCAAGATTTTTCAGTCGTGTATGTATGAACCACAGCCTCTGGCCTTGAGAAGATGGGCTGGTGAGTTTACCTGGATCTTTCTTTGGAGGATGCAGTTCTCCCAGCGCCTCCCATTTAATCTGAATGTTAGCCTTCACTGTATTATAAATATGTGACATCAGGCTCAGTGTTCACTGTCCCTGAAACTTTCCCTCAAAGTTGGTTTTGTGAATAAATGCCAGATATTTTGCTCTTGTTCTGTGCTGCCCCTCCCAAAAGTCCAATTAATTTTTTTAAAGTTAGTCTGGTATGCTAATGAAGACTTAAAATGTTTAACATCTCTATTACAGGAACCTTCTAAGCCAAGCTTTTTTCTAGAAAGTATGCTACATGATATTAATGTCTCTTGAGATGATACGTGCTCCATAAAATCAAATTTAAAAAAATAGGTCCTTAATAAAATGAGTTCCGCTTTGCCATGCTTTGTTTTCCTAGAAGATTCCTTGAAGTCTTTAATACGCTCACATACATGGACTTCAAACTGCTCAGTCATTATTACCATTTTATCAGTCAACAAATGAGGGAAATAATAATGCAAATCGAGGATCCAAAAATGAGGAGACAGCCCTAGTTACCCCCGGAAACAGTCGTCCCTTGCACGGGGTGTCTGGACCCGTGTGCGTGCACTAACCATCCCCAGCACCAACTGTGAAGACAGACACGGCAATTCACCTATTGGAATCCCCCAAACGAAGTCGGGTTATTCTAGAGAGAGGGAGAGAGGGAGACAGGAGGGAGGAGAAAGGACTGGCCGTCAGCAAAGGAAGGAGGAAGGGTTTTCCTTAAATGACTAAGTGTAATGGTCACTTCACACTCACAGGGAAAGCTAAAACACCCGAACTTATTTGCAAGGACGAACGGGCATCAAATACCCACTCGCACCTAACCTGGCCCTCGGGGAATAACCTTCATTTTGAAAAAAAGGAACAAAACAGCCGCCCGGCAGAAACACCACACAAACCATCCTTCCCAGCCTTTATTTTTAGATGCCTCTTAAGTAAACAGTAATTTTCTAAAGATTATAATTAAGACCGGTAGGTGTCACTTCATTGTTTTGGAGTTTTCATTCTTTTCACATTAGTCACACTTGTTCCCCTTCATAAATCTCCTAATTATACGATATTCCATAACAATTTTTTTACCTTTGGATAAAAGAATTTATATGATCTTCTAAAAATGTACAGATTTTTAAACAGCACAATCACCCCGAATGTGAGTGAGTATAACACACAGGTCTAAACGGAGGGACTCCGACAGCCTGATTTTTCAAGAGATAATTTGGAGACTTGTGTATGTCTAAAAAAAAAAAAAACCGTGCGCCTTCATCATCTAAAGCACATTTTACAAAATGCATAGTGGAAAAGAATATGCTGAATATAGATCATCGGATTTCATTGGCAGAAGCGAACGCTAATTGCCTGCTGGAGTCTTTAATGAGACCTAATTGCCGGCTTGAGCTGTCACCGCTGACCCTGGTGACAGGCTAGCACACCCTTCCTAAACCTAATACAGCACAGTCCTCCTTCATGACGGCCACTACAGCTCTGTCGTGGGACACGTCTGCCACAGAAACAAACTCTGCTGCCTCTCGTCCAAAGGGACATGCTGCTTCTCCAGCCCAGAGGGGGCAGGGTTGATGGCAGGAGTCGCCCTCACGACCAGTGGGACCGCGTCCCAGCCCAGGTCTCCGTGCAAGCCTAGACTCACACACAGCCGGGGACACCGTCCACACCCTGCATGGCGATGGGCGTGGGGGAGGGATGCTGAAAAACAGAACACACCCCAGATCCCAACCGTCACCACCACCACAAGGTCATTGGGAAAAGCAGGGGAAATCATTTCTACACCAAGCCATGGGTTTGAACTAGAAAATCCACGTGTAAGCCTACTCAATGGACAGTCTACCTTTCAGATACTGAGCCCAAGAGATATTCCCTACAAGGTGCTTTGAAGTGCTTCTGGACGCACCTTGAAAAATACTATTTCCATTAAAAGCATTAATCTCACGTCTACTGCTCGACAAGTCCTCACTTATCTATCGAATATCTACTGGGCAGCGCGTGCCAAGAACCCAAAGGTAAAGACAACATGACACACGCCCGCAAAGACTTCAGGGAGACAGATGAACAAACAACAATAATACAATGCGGAGTATATCACAGTGAAGTGGGTAAACTTCCATACAAAGACAGATCAGGTGACAATGAACTCTCCCTAAGGATAAAAGGGAACGTCAGACAAAACATCTGAGAAGACGTAAAAATCATAGTAGACGTTGAAGAACAGAAGAGGAGATTATTATGTGACTAGATGTGCAAAGGAATTCAAGGGAAAAGGAACAGTAACAGCATGAGTCAAAACCACAGGTTCCAACCGTGAGAAATGTTTGGAGAAGGGCAGCGGAGAGCCAAGGGAGGCCAGCCAGGGCTCCGCGTCAGGCCAGGGGGGAACAAGAGCTGCGCAGGCAGAGCCTTGAATGCTGCTGGGGAGTCTGCACTTAACAGCGGGCAATGCGGTGTGTTTCTAAAATTAAACTTTTTTGAGCTGGTATGGCTCAGTTGGTTGGAGTGTCATCCCATAACCAAAAGGTTGCAGGTTCGATTCCCAGTCAAGACACCTACAGCAGGCAGCCAATCGATGCTTCTCTCTGGCATCAATGTTTCTCTATCTCCCTTCCTCTCTCTTTAAAAGCAATGGAAAAATGTCCTCAAGGGAGGATTAAAGATATTAAAACTAAATATTTTCAACCTGTGAGAGACCTATGGGAGAAGACAGTAAACATACATGCCCCCACCCCCCAGCTTAGGAAGTAAAATACCGCATCTCTGTCCTCACCTCCTCCACACCCCACTCCCTGTATCTGGCGTTTATCCTTCTGACATTCCTTATACCTTTTACTACAAACATATGTATCTCTAAACAATGTAAAGTGGCGAGAAAGATTCCACACGGGAGAGTGAAAATATCAGCCTGTTTAAATCAAGAGCCCGTAGTGTGTGTGTGGGGGGGGGGGGGTCTGGTCCCCACACTGGCAGCCATGGGACAAGAGACGGCAGTGGGACAGGTGACAAAAAGACATTGACATAGCTGTCTTCACGGAAGGGCTGTTGTAATACGGGGAGAAGAGGCAGCCTCGGCCTTGGCAGGCATTCCCAGGGCAAGGAGGAGACAGACTTGAATGAGCAGTGACAGGGGAGCAGCAGCGAGAAGGGAGAGTCTGCAGGGGTTGGAGAGGTGGGGACAGCAGCGAGGCAGGTGGCAGCTCCCAGTGGCTGAGAGGCTGAGGAGGGGCATGAGCCACGTTAGCCAGCTCACAGAGCACATCGGGGAAAATGCCAAGAGCAAGTGGCCGAAGGGCCTGGCCAGGGAGCGAGGTCAGGCACGGCACCCAGAGAAGTGGCACTGACAGCGGGCTTCCAGGGACACTCGGATAGGCAATGCTGCGTGCCGGGGTCCCTGGGCAAGGCAGGAGCATCGGCGCAGGAGGGGAATTACTGGGCCTGTTCAGGGAGCAGCTGCAGCTTGGCAGACCCCTGGGGAATGACGGGACGTCAGTCTACAGAAAGCAGAGGACCTCCCGGGGATTATTGTGGAAAACCTTACTTATCAGGCTGCAGTGCATACAACGTACACAGGTAACTCACACCAAATTCACTCTCGTGCCCAGGAAATCTGACTTAATCCCTTTTACTTGAGAACTAAAAAAGTGGAGAAAGCCCATCTTGGGATGTGTTGATAATATCATTGATATTAGTGCTGCTGATCAGTTCTAGCTGGGGAAGGGCAGACCCGCAAGCCTGCAGGGGCCCGGAGTCATGGAGGGCCTCTCTCCCCCACTTACAAACTGGTAACCCAGAGGTTGAACACTGGGTATTTCAGCATTCTCCTCTTTAATATACAGTATAAAGTAATGCAGAGATGGGAAGTGAAGCATAT
Source organism: Phyllostomus hastatus (assembly GCF_019186645.2). NCBI lineage: Eukaryota > Metazoa > Chordata > Mammalia > Chiroptera > Phyllostomidae > Phyllostomus > Phyllostomus hastatus. The sequence continues at coordinate 14,626,802 of NW_025333833.1, read as the reverse complement.
TCTAATATAACTAACCCTGCAAAAGCAATTTTGCTTCATGCTTCAACCCTAAATGTCCCTGCTTACTAACTCATCTGCGACAGTGACACACCCTCCCTTGAGCTGCAGGGTTTCCTGGGTTTGAAAAGTCAGGGCAGCAATGATCACATCTTTACGAGTATCCAAGTAAAGCAAAACCACTAGAGTGTCAGCCTAGGGATGTAACTCATCTCCTCCAATGAATAAGATGTGTATAGCAAACAGCAACAACATCTGTTTAATTTTTAAAATTCACAGACAGTCATTAACATGATGTCATTTTCATGAGGGCACTGAACAACATCCTATTAGGGAATCAATAAGAAATTCCAGACCAGGCTGGGCTCTAGACCCTCAGGTCAGCATTTCAGAAATGCATTCGTTCATTGATCTACAAACACTTTGTTAAAAAAAATCAACTCCATTTCATTCGCTGCGATATAGCGACAATCATACGACCTACTCCGCAGGGTTGTTGAGAGATTTAACAAAATCATCTCAAGTGCTGGGCACACTGGGGTAGAGTCGGCACCCATAACCTGAAGACATGGCTACTGGAACCAACCTCCCTCCTTACAGGGTGGAGATTCTGATTCTGAACCAAGCGAGACGTAAATACTTTAGGGAGACGCTTCTGACACTTGTGACATACCGGAGGAGACAGGGAGGCAAACATATGTGGCAGGAGAAAACTCACCAAGATAGATCAACTGCAAAGTGCTACGGGACCACAAAGAAAGGAGTGCTAACTGGCGGTGGGAAGGGGTGTCAGGAAAGATGGCCCCTCAGCTGAACTGCAGCAAGGAGGAGCAGGCACCCTGGGCGGCACCCTGGGCGGCACCCTGGGTGGCACCCTGAACGGGAATGCATGTAACAAAGGAGATGGGAATTAAACACCTCCAAATGTTAAGGGGGTGGAGGGGAGGTGGGGGAGAAAGGGAAGCAGATAAGAATGGGAAGGTCGTCAGGGGTAAGGAAGCCTTATCACACAAGGAATAAGAAGCAAAAGAAGCATTTACATAATATAAAAAACAGATGTGTGTTTTTTAAAATCTATTGGAAAAAGTACATGAAGAATGTATGAAAACACAGCCTTTAAACTCTTGAACCATCCCAGGAGGCAGTGGGGATGGAGGGCCCGGAGCAAACCAAAGGCATGTTAGAGACAAAAACTCACAGGATGGACGGGTTTGTTACTGGTGTTGGAGCACAGAGACTGCGGGTGCAAAGGAAGGCGGGCCAGCGGTCCTGGCTTCAGCAGGTCATCCGACAGGGGGCAGTATCGCTGACCGAGGCGGAAGCAGCAGCGTTTGTGGCAAGAAACAAATGAGTGAATTCAACTGGAGGCTGGTAGAGAGTCTGGCATATAAATCCGATACCCAGAGGGATGGAAGTACCAGCTGAACCGAGCTAGCTGGAACCAAGCAGAGGGCTCTGCCTCGGAGATGACAGCCAAGCAGTTCCACTAAAATGGAAACATCTAATTCAGGCCTTCCGAGGCGGGCCTGGGGAGGGATAAGTGGCCATTAAGTGACTCCAGCCTCTCTGGAGCTCTGAAAAACCAGGGACAGAATGAGTCAAACCAATGCAGCGAAAACCTGAAGTGACCACCGTACCAAGCCTGAGGACAGGACTGGAAGAACCAGAACAAGGATCCTTAGCTCCAGGATTCTCCAAGTACAGTAGGTCAAGGACCCACAGTATTAGCATCACCGAGTTCCAAAATCTGAGCCCCACCCCAGACCTACTGCATCAGAAGCAGGGCTGGGCACCGGGGAAGGGCACCCTGGGTGGTAGCCAGGTGCCTGTTAGATCAGCGGCTCTTGAGCTCTGTGGCCTGTAGCTAATGCCCCAATTCCTTGAGGGGCATGGGGTGTGAAAGAAAGAAAGAACTCCCAGAAGACGGATTTCCAAAGGCTTTAGGAAATTAAGTAAACATTTTAGCGAACTTAAGTAAACATTAGGAACTCTTGCTAATTTTTAACAATGAGTGACTCTTCCCTGGGAGCGAAAAACTCGGGAGGCAAACCAGATGAAGTCGGTCAGTGGCACACCCAGGAAAGCTGCCCACTTTGGGGATGCAGTGAGCTCGCTACTGAAAGTCTCAAAAATCCCGAGTGTGAGGAGGACACTCTGCTTCCGAGAGGATGTTACGGCACCAGTCCAGCCCCCTCTCATTTTCTCCCATCCCCTCCCTGCTGACCAACATCAAGCGCTTATGGGGTGGCCGCCTAGAGTTACAGGATATGCAGCAGGCCTCTGGGTCAAGCTAATTATAAGCCTAATTTCTCTCCCTAAGGAACCAAGCTAAATCTGCCACGTATCCAGCTTGACACACAAGATCGATCTCAGCACGGCCACAATATGTTTTTTTCTGATAGCAAGGACCATGAAGCACGTCAAACAAAAGCGTGACGGGAGAGCAAGACAAAACCAAGCCAGGGAATATAGAGCCAACAGGAAAAAGGGAAAGGAAATTAAAACAATGTTAATGTGCCATTTATAATCCAACTTAGACGCGCAACCACCCTCTTGCTGCAAAAAGGTACCTCTCGTCGCCATTAGCTTTTATCTTTGGCGACTGCAATTCTTATCCCCAAGTATTGCATCATATCCTCTCATTCAGAATTATAAATAAGTCAGAGATTATTTATTTTCATAATCAGCATGCATGCAGTGTATGGCAGAGGCATGGCCGGTCCGGGCAACGTGGGTTTCCTCTCCCTTCCTGTGGCGAAACTCCCAGCCAGACCTGCATTTCCCTGCGCTTTCTCCCGCTGACCTCCCGGCCTGCGTGCAAACCACACGCAGGGCAACCGGTGCCGGGCCGCCGGGCCGTGACCATCCACTCTGCTTCAGGAGCACACACCACACACCTGCCCCACTGATGTTTTCTGGCTTGTTCTTTCTTCTAACACTCCCTCCTCCTGGGAGGGTGATATGAAGATCAAGGAGCTGATGTTTGTCAAGTAGTTTAGGCTTCTCAGATGAAAGGCAACTTGAAAGCTCACGGACCGAGGCTGGCATTCCAGCAGAGGTGTTGAAGCCGACTCCACATTTGGGCTTCAAAGAAGGAACTCAGATTGCAAAGACATTCGTTGGGGAAGCTTGTGCCTTCTTGCCAAGGGCGGGCAGATTCATTCGAACATTCCTTAGCTGGATTTCAACATCAGAAATACCGGGCCCCTTGCTATAGTAAGTAGTACACAGGGGAAAGGACCCTTTTCTCAGCCCTTCTCTAAGTGGCTTTGCTTCCTCAAGCTCCCCTACTGCCAAGTCTTGCAACTGTCATCCCCCTCCTACAGGAGGGGCCACATGGCAGCTGCCAGCCAACACGCTTGCTCTGAGCCAATAGACCAAAAAAAAAAAAAAAGGCCAAAGACAAAGCTTTATGTGTATGTTGGCACACATGTGAACTCAGGCTGCTGGGGGAAAAAATGACACAAAGGGCACATTCATGGCCACACAGAACTCCTCGAACATATAAATAGCCATCCTTGACCCAACACCTACCTACTCGGGGTGAGGCACTGTGTTAGGCGGGGCACATGGAGCGTCACGCCGCATTCTCCACAAATGTTCTGCCAAGTCGGAAACCGAAGGTCCCATCATGTAGATGCAAAGAGACTGAGGTTGAATTTGAGATTCTTGAAGGGCGGCAAAGTCCATCCAACATCACGCAGTGAAAAGATGGCAGAGCTGGAATTCCACCCAGCTCTGTTTTGAATTCCTCCCCCTGGCTCCCTGCTCCAGCACCCGGAGAGCCGAGAAAGCTGCAAAACTGGCCACACAAACACCCTTGGGACACGCACTAAGCCCTCCACGGGTCTCAGACAGGGGAAGGGTAAATCAAGTCATGAGGGGGAACCCCAGTCTTATTTTAGACACTAACCTTAACCTCCTTCTTACCAAAACTTGTTTGTTTTCCCTTGTTCTTTTTTAATCGGTGCAAGCAGCAATACTTTAATTGGCTGATTGTTTCATCGTATCTTCCCCCTACCCCCCGAGTTATCTCTTACAAAGTGCATAGCACTGCTCTAAGGCTTAGTGTGAGTTCAAAAAATGGCCCTGGCTGGTGTGGCTCAGTGGACTGAGTACTGGCCTGTGAACCAAAGGGTTGCTGGTTCGATTCCCAGTCAGGGCACATGGCTGAGCTATAGGCCAGGTACCCAGCTGGGGGCACATAGAGGCAACCACACATTGATGTTCCTCTCTGTCTCCTTTTCCCTCCCTTCCCCCTCTCTAAAAATTAATTTAAAAATAAAAAAGATACACAGCACTTGGTGACTATGCAAAAAAGTTCAAATGTGGGATAGAACGTGAAAAAGAATGGAAATATGAATCGCAGGTAGGCTACAATGTGCAATCAAAGGGCTTATGTTTGCTCCCCATTTTATGAGCAAAAAAAAACACACGTAAGTCCTTAATAAGGCTGGAAAGTGCTGGGGAAAAAATCATCATAGCTCTTGACCCCTGGCCCATCCATTCGGGGCAAGTAAGAACTCTCCTAAAAAAAATCTGATTGTTCTCTGAATTCTTTCATTTCTTCCACATTAAAATAGCCTTAACTGTTCTTTCCATTACAGCTGGCCATGCGACACAGAATGCACGAACCCAAATAATGAAGTGTTTCTAGTAACTATGTGTGTAAGCCAGGGACAGAAGCCTGGAAGGTACCTGGGATTAGCAAGAAAGCTTTTCTCCAGCCATTTCTCTCATGCAGGTCCTGGACCTTCGGGCAAACTCCCACCAAGGGGCCATTCTTGAGACAAGAGAAGGTGTTGTGGAGGAGCTTGGATAAACACCCAAGACTGTAGGAAGTCAGTGTGCTCTGCCCACTCCCGTGTACTGGCCTGAGGTCACTGAAAGCTGGCCCTCTGCCACCTGGGCCAGGACTCAGCCACTATGAATAATACTGCAACGCCACTCCAGCTCACTGGAAAGGCACCCTTGAAAGGCAAACCATGCAGAGAATGCTACAGCACCAGAGGGAGCTTTTCTCGGAAGGATCGGCTGAATCCTGGACCATCAGGCTCCACAGCAACCAGACAGAAGAGCCTCAGTTTTTATAAAGTTTCAGAGCAAGGAAATGCAGTCCTTACAACTGTGCTGCAGCAATAATGACTTTTGAAAGCAGCACACATTCTCACAAATAGAGACAGGTGCATAAACTCATCCCACTCAGCATGGTCTTCCATTCAGATTGGGGAAAGAGCACCATGCTGTTGAGCTCCAGGCATCAAGGCTACCGTTGCTGTGGCACAAACTTTTCATGCCATCAGCAAACTTTTCATGCCATCAGGTAACTTTCATACAAGGGTCTGTGATGTGGCATAATCATCAATACCGTATGACAGTCAGGCTGCTCTTGCAAAGAGGATCAGCACCATTTAATGAAACCCAGCATGGGCCAATTGGTGCCAACTACCATTTAGTTGGTCTCACAATTGCTGCTCATAGCACAGGCGAAACAGCATCACCTCTGAGGTGTGTCCAAAAGGAGAGCCCTGGTTCCTCTGGAGGAGACTTGGTTCCTGTCATGGGTAACATGCTTCCACTTTAATTTCTGATATATTTTTTCCTTAAAGGCACTCCCTGCCACACTGCCCATGAATCCCACTCAGGCCTCCAGACAGGCTCATTCATTTGGTACGTGTTTTTGGGTGACTTTCACTTTGCACAAGCTGTTTCCGCTACCTGTGTCCTCCAGGTGAGCTGGGCGCACACGTCACCCTCTCACTTCCAGGAGCAAGCTTTCCCTTGCACTTCTCACAGCACTGCAATTCCCCATTGGATTTTCAAGAATGTTTCCTTTCCTCCACGAGGCTGCAGTGAGATCTGGTTATAGCATCTTTTATCCCTTGTTCCTAGCCTAGAGGAGAAGTTTAATGCTAGGTTTGTTGAATGAATGAGTGAACTAACGCACTTTAAATTAGCACATTGGTGGAAACCCTGGAACCACATATGCAGCCTGCAATCTGGAGATTCCTCACCAGCCAGTTCCTGAAAACCGCACAATCCCCTTAAATTGTGGGTGGGGGTGACAGGAACAGAAGGGAAAGGGAAATGGAGGTAGTGTCAGAGTACCTCTCTGCTAGTCCAAAAAGGTGGGAGCCCCACTGGCATGTATTCAAAATCCAGACTTAGGGGTCATGCCAGGGAGAAAGAGGAGGGAGTGTATTAGCACCGCCCTCAGAAGTTGTCAATACACACAAGTTAGAAAGTTTGAGGTGGAGACCTGTTCTGAAATTGTGTGGCCACAAGTTTTGAGCCAGCCTGATCACCCAAGTAGGGGCCAAGAAGCCCAGGATCTTGGTGGCACGTCTAGGGCCTAGTAGGAAGGCATGAAAAATCCTCTCCCTCCCAAGATCTTGCCCCTTTGCCGGGCAGCAGAGGGTGGGGAGCCGCGTTCCTATCCCGCTGGAGAGGCAGCACTGTCCTTGTCTTTCCTCCTCCTCTCCCCAGCCCCTGGGTATCCCCAGATACCTTTCCGAGGCCCTCTCTCAAACCCAAAAAAGCCGAAGGGATTGAAGAGGAGGGGGCGAGGGTGTGGGTTTAACCACGAGCAGGGCAGACAGCTCTCACCTTCCACCTAACTCCCCAGACCAGCTGTGCGCCCCACAGAGGGCGGCTCCCACCGCCCCGGCAAACTCCTGCGGCCCGGACACCTCGCGCCCCAGCTGCCCTCGCGGCGTCCCGAGCCGCCTCAGATACCAATTGGCTTTGCCAGCCTTTGCCCAAGTCATCCGCAGGGCGCCCGGGACACCCAGGCGGTCCCCAACCTACAGCCCGACTCCTCCGCCCCAGACAGCGCTTACCTGCTTACATGGCCCGGTTGGAGCCCTGCAGTCCCGCACGGAAAGGCTGTCCCTCCGCCGCGGCGGCGGAGCCCCAATTCCCCAAGGAATTGATTCCAGTGGCTGGCGGAGGAGGGGCGAAGGGAACAAGCCGGGGGAGGCGAAAGGGGAGGGAGAGTTCCGCCGCGATCCGGGCGCAAGAGTCGGCGCAGGGGCGCACAGAGCAGGAGTACAGAAAAGCCACCTAAACCCGGGGCTGTCCCGCCCGAGAGGGGACGAGACCAGGAGGCCGGGGAGGATGGCTAAAGTGGGAGGAGAAGGACCGCCAGCGGTCACTGTGCGTCTGCGGCTCCCCGAGGACTTAAGCCCGGAGGTAGGCAGCTAAGCGGGCAGGAGCACAGCAACCTGCCCCCCGCCTGTGCCTGCAGCACCCAGTCGGGGAGGAAAAGTTGGGAAGAACTTTTAAGGGCCGGGAGAGCCCGAGCGGCAGGAAACGCGAGCAGCCGGGAGAGGAGGGAGGAAGGGGCCGTGCGAGTGGGAGGGGACGGAGCAGGCGCCTGCGGCCGCGGTTCCCCCACCCCCGGGCCCGGCTCGGCTGCACTGGGGGCCGGGAGGCGGAGAGAGCTCCGGGCGCGCGTCCGAGGGCGGGAGGAATGCGGCCGAGAGCGCGCGCGGGGAGCGCGGAAACGTGGATCCAGAGCTCGGGAGCTGGAGGCGTGCGGTCCCGGGGACGTCACAGCGCTGGAATCCGAGGAATGCCGGGCTGCAGGAGCTCCTTCTGCAGGCCCGGGAGAAGTCGCGCACTTTTAACGTGGCAGGTTTGGACAACGTTTGAGAAGGTGGGGGCTGAGGACAGAGGACGGGATTCAACTCCCCGGAGTAAGAATCGCAGGAGTGGCGAAGAAATAGAGACCAAAGCCACCCCAAACTCGCGCCGCTCCAGGAGGGGGCGTAAAGTGGGAAGACATACAAATCCCACCGAGACCTCCGAAAACACCAGAGGCTGGACAGTGGTAGCAATTTGCCCTCTCCGGCCCGGAGCAAGCACAGTGCGTCCTATAGTGGGGAACTCTCCAAGCAGGGCGCCCCCATGCAGACACTGCACAGGGGAAATAGACCGGGAGATAATAAGGTGGCTTCACCGAGAGCCAATCTCAGAGCTCTGTTTCCAGAGCATGCGGAACCTCAGGGTACTTAGTGGTCCTCGTGTCGTAATCCACCCACCACACCCCACCCCACACACACATCCCCTCTCCTGGCTGAGTGCTACGAGTCGGAATAGGTCGTTTTCCCGGTTCTTTCCAAGCCACAAACTCGCCCCACCCCGCCTGGGCAGCCACTGGGAGGGAACTTCCTTAGCACTTTCGGAGGTGGAGTTAGTGAGCCGCAGCCGGTTTGATGGAAAAAGCGCGGAGCCAGGAGGGGGACCCAGGGTGTTAGGCCTTGCCCTGCTGTAGTCCGATTGCATGACTGAGGAGTATTCCAGCCTGAAAGCCTTGGCTCCAGCAGCTGTGGAATGAAAGAGTTTGCCTGCATTTCTGCCCTCCTTTGCAAAACTAAGAACATGCCTTAGGAACCTGCTGTCTCACCAGGACTCAAGCCCAGCCTTTTCAGCCTTTCTTAGGTGGAAAAGGGTATTTGAAGTCATCCTCGCAGAAGATACTATTCCGAATTACTTCACTGTCCCACAACTCATAGCGAGATTCTGGGCCACTCGGAGAAGGGAACGGGAAACCGAAAAGCAGCACCTATTGTACCCATGAGGTGCAAATTTGTGGTGACCGACTTTGCTGAGCATTTGATAATCCCCAAAAGGATCCCAAGCAGAGGAGACTCCAAAGGGATAGAAGGGGGTGGGAGGTTCCAGGGAGTAAGATCAGTTTCTCACACTTCCAAGGAAATAGCTGGATAGCTGCAGTGTGGACTTGCTGGATTTCCAGAGAAAACTAGGGGGCGCCTCTCTGAGGCCCAGGAAGTATGGAAAGCACTTTGTGCTCTGGTGCGATCCCCATTTCCTGGATAAGGAAAGTGAGGCATGAAGAGATTACAGATCTCACCAAGGGTCACAGAGCAGTAAAATCAGATAATGGAGCCTAAGCTGGCCCCTCCCCTGCCAAAAAAAAAAACAACCCCAAAACCAAAGCTACTTCTCTCTTCAACTTTTGGACAAAACAGGACTAAGATTAAAGATACAGAAATCCCTGCAGGCTCTCCAGGTAAAACCCCAGCTCCTGCTCTTTCCCTGAGATAGGACAGTGTCTTTAGGGGTCTTGGAGGACTGGAGTGGCATTTGTGTATCGTCGTTCTAAAGTCACTGTGATAGCAAATTCCCAGCCCAGCCGCTAAGACGAAGCGTGGTGGAAAAGAATGAGCAAAGGACTTCCCTGGAGACAGGACTGTGGTTCTGCCTCTGACCAGCTCTGTGACCCTGAGCAGGCCACTCCGGCTGAGGCCTGAGTTTATTTTTTCACTGGAGTGTGACATGGAGGTCCCAGTGGGGTTGAATTAGTTCAGCTCCGAGGTCTTGCCCGGGCCTGAACATGGAAGAATGCATACCAGGCGGATGGTATGGCGAGGGCGGAAGCTAAGTGGTAAAGCCAGGCTGTCCTAGGGAGAGGGCTGTTTTCACACGGCCTCCAGAATCCAAGTGAGCGTTGGCAATGTGGCTGAGTGTTCAATGGGAAACAATCAAGCAAACCTGTAAGATGTAGCACTGACCCTATAGACTCATTTTTAATTTAAACAGTTTTACTTCTAAAATTTTTCTCTTAAACATTATTTTTTTTAAAAGCCTATGTAGTACATCCGACCAGCCACAGTTCTCCTCCTTTGGGACAGATCAGAAAAGTGCAAGTGAGGACATTATTGAAATAGGAAGTCCAGCTTGAAGTGAAAAAAACCCTTTCATGCTCACCTTTCCTGCTCTGGGTAAGCGTTGACAAGCGAGTCACAAGCTCCTTTCACAAAGAAGAAAAACATGTCCTAAGTCTGACTCACGTTCAAGTCTCCTCAGTGTGCACGGAAGTGGGCAGGGGCTTGGTTGATGGGATGGGTCCCGTATACGTGACAACAGATGGACTTTACGGTTTTGTGATTTTAAGAACTTGTCAGTAAAACTATCCCCCGAAAGATTTCCATTTTTTATGCGCCTCCATGATTCCTCCTACCTTAATGTGTTCCTCACAATAATTTATTAATGTTATACCTTCAAAACACTGAAATCAGCGAGAGCAATACAAAAGAACCAAAGCAAACTGGAAAGTCAGTAGGCTCTCTTAGGAGAACTGATGATCTCTAGGGATCCAATTTATGTATTTGTATACATAATATGTATATTATATATAAAGGTATATGAAATTTCATGTAGAATTATTATTATTTTGTTTTTATCCTCGATCTAGCTCTAATTCCTAAAAGGATATCTGGCAGATCACAGTAATAGAGGGAAAGAAAGTGGGAGCTTTCTCAAAACACACGTCATCTCTATCCTCCTTGCTCCCACAGCTTCTTCACCCTATTCCTTGGGTCCGAGGTAGAGACTTGGATGGGTGTATGTATGTGTGTATTTATATTCGAGACAGCGTTGAGATACAATTCACATTCAGTTACAAATACAAATCTTAAGTGTGCAACTTGATGACTTTTTCACATGCATACATCCGCCCCCCAGATCAAGATACGAATAATGCCCACCACCACAGAAAGTTCCCTGGTGTGACTGCTCAGTGAGTATCACCTCCCCAGGGTGGCTTCTGCCTCCAAAGAGCGCTTTTGCTGGTCCTCAGACTTCATGCACTTGGAATCACATTGTGTGCGTACATGTCGCAGTTTGCTTATTCATTATCCCACTGATCTGTTGGGCAGGTATATTTTGACAGCATCCCCCAAGTAACTCTGCTATACCTGGCCCCTCCAGTTCAGAACCACTGACTTCTAGCAAAACTATAATAAAATAAACCTAGATTGTGAATACTTACAAAAATTGTTGAGTGACAGAAAAGGAAAGGAAGAGAACGTTTGAAAACAACCAAATTGAAGAGAGCTTTAATGGTAGTATGCAGAGCCTCTTACTAATAAAAACGAAGTGAGAGATGGACTGGAATATGACGTTGTTGTTATATAGTGATTTTTTCAACAGCTGTGTGATTCTGCAGAGCAGTCGTGTACAGCCACACACAGTACACAGTGCTACTTGAGCAGACAAAATAGTCTTCGTGTGAATGGCACCCCCAGAGCCGTGCGGTTTGGTGTCCCTGCTACTGGGAGTTCTCCCTTTAGAGAGAATCCATGGCGTCCGCTTGGGAAGGATCATTTCTGGCACAGAAGACAGCCCTTCCTTCTGCCGGCTGCATGTTTAAGGGCATTCAGTTTGGGGAGGCCCCACCTTTCCCTGGGTTGACTTGTCCAGGTGGTCTCCCCGCTCTCCACTATTGGTGAAACGATAGGAGCCTGTTGTGGAGGCAGAGGTCAGGTGACAGTGCAAAGGGCGCATTTGGGGTCGCTCTCCAGTCTCGGAAGCCAGACATACCTGCGTCCCTTTCTATCGCATACTGTCTCCTGTTCACTGTCTTTCTCGTGTCTCCACTCTCACTCCCGAAGCACCCCCCCCACCCCCGTCTCGGGCCACCAAGCCTTCTGGTCACTGGAATTCTCCAGCTCATCTCTCTTCCTTTTTCTCTGTCTCTCAGGAAGAGGCTCCCTGCCTTCCAAAGGGGCTCCTTCCTGACCTGAGCCAAAGGGCAGAGGGCCCCCCATATCTGTACCTGCCCACTTTGGCTCCAGCGGAATGATTTCTTCATCACTTCCTTCAGGAAAGAACCTCAAAGGGTTCCAGGTTGTATGTTTTTAACCTGGGAAGAGAAGGATAAATCTGTTCTCCTGAGACACTGTGCCAGCTCCTCTGGCAACTACGGGTGGCCACGTGGCGACGATGTCAGAGTCAGGTGCACGAGCGGCCTGGCTCCAGGCAGGTCACGAGTTCTTCCAACGAAAATGGGCAACGTCAAAAATTCCACACCACAGCAATACGTGTTGATCAAGAAACTCCATCAAGGGTAATTCACACACACTGTTGGCACTTTCAGGAAGATGTGAAGAGATAAAACCTAGGCACTACTAAGTTTCTTGCTGTTTTCACTGTATTCATCATCATTCTCTACTAATTTTACCTTAGTTGACAAACACCCTTTGAATCATGTAGACAAGATAGGAGTTTCCCGATCACATTCACCGGGCTCAGCTTGCTGACTCTCACCCCCTCCCTCAGCACCAACCTTGCTTTCCAGCTCTTTTTTCCCACTTGATGGGAACACACACCTGCAACTGTCCCCACGTCCTCTACCCACCCCTTACTGCTGAAAACCACCTGTTATCCAGAAGAGCAGGTTTCTACCACTGAAATCTGTCTTGGAGGGCTTCTTCATTTTCATTTAAACACTTTGAAACTGCAGTGGAATAGAGTCACTGAAAAAGACCACTGTCCACAGTCATTTCTACACGGCTGTTAAACTCAGAAACGCGACGTGATGTTGAGTGTAGCAGCAGATCTATCTGGGAGACAGGACCGGTCGTCTTCACGCACATCTCTGGTTTACAAAGAACAAGATCCCACTTCCAACTGTTCGAGCCAAAAAGGAACGTGTTGGCAGGATCCAGAACGTGACATGGAATCCACGGGAAAGAAGGCTGGGACCGAGAACCAGGAGGGCGCTCTGCTGTCCTCGCTCTGGCTGGGGGTGCCACCCTCCTTTTGTATGCCTAGCAAGGTTCAGTAGCCGTGTGACCCTGGGCAAAGAACAAGGTCCTCACACCTGAATTTCCTCACCTGTGAAAGGGGGAATGGTGAACGTATCTACCTCATGAGGCCGTAGTTAACGATGAGTCAGTGCGGGACACACCCTTAGAATGATACTGGGTATGCTCTGGACCCCCAAAGCTGCCCTTTAATAGTGTCATCAACCTCACTATGTCTCTGAAGACTGGACTTCTGTCCTTCAGCAGGGACTGGGTCTCAGACCCAGATTTTATCAAGAGAAAGACTGTGGCTTGAGCTGTCCATCTAGGGTCTTGGAGCAGCACAGGCTTCTGTGGCTGAGCCTCGCTCCTTGGGCGGGAGATCAGTTCGCAGAGAGTGGCCCAGAGGGGCATCTGAAACCACACCGATAAGAGAGGGGAGGAATTTTTTACCAAAGAGAAGTCTCGGGTATCCCTCCATTCACTCTGTAACTGTCTATAAAAAGGTGGTTTCTCCTAAGTGGAGGAGAGGGTGCCCTGCGGAGGTGAGGGGCACAGGGAGGAGGGGAGGGAACCGCTGTCCAGAGAGCACTTGCACCACCCCAGGGACAAGGCTGGGTCTTGCGCGTGCGGAATCGGAAGTAATCCTTGTGACAGTGCTCAGTGTTACGGCTTGAATTGGGTCCCTCCGAAATTCATGTGCTGAAGTGCTAATACGGATATACTTGAAGGCCAGCCTTTTCAGGAGAGAATTCAGGCTAAGTGAGGCTGAGTCTCCCCTCAGTCCAGGGGAGGCATCCAAGAAGCAGCCGGGTCTTAGAGGAGACTTTGATTTAGCGCTGAAACCACACTGTGCGGGAGCGTCGAGTCATTTCTGTTCACCACATTAAACTCAAAAGGTCAGAGATACTGCAATTTCTAAGAATAGTTATGAATCTGTCATCCAGGCACTGAGCTAAACTTTCTTCATCCTGTCGATGTCCCCACCTGGGCCAGCCCTGAGGAGGGTACTGAGCTCCAGAATTCACCGCAGCGGCCAGGGAGCCGTGAGTCCTGCGTGGAGCTGCGTGAGGGCAGGTGAACGGCAGCTCTAACCACCCCTGTCCAGTCTCCGCAATGGCTGCCTGTCAGCGTTCTGTGGCATGACGGCGGGGACAGGTGCCAGGTTGCTAAGAATAGCTGGGGCAGGGGAATTCCAAGTGAATCTAAAATCATGGTCCATAGGAGATAAAGAAAGGAGATAAAGATATGCACGCTGTTATAGGGAGTCCAGTCAGCCAGGACATTTCTGAGTGAACACTCAGTAGGTCCCCCTCTTCTTCATATGCGGGACTGGGCAAAAGTGGTTGTGAATACAAGAAACAAGAGTTTACTTTTGTATTTTATTTATGTATTTGTTTGTTTATTATTTTACTTTTAGAGAGAGGGGAAGGGAGGGAGAAAGGGAGGGAGAGCAACACCAAGATGTAAGAGATACATCGATTGGTTGCCTCTCACACACCCCCATCGGGGGACCTGGCCCGCAGCCCAGGCATGTGCCCTGACTGGGGATCGAACCAGTGACCTTTCAGTTTGCAGACCGGCGCTCAATCCACTGAGCCACACCAGCGAAGTCTATTTTGTATTATTTATTAATTATTGTATTTTTGTCTTATTGTTATTACTTTGTATTATTATTTTGTGTTATTAGGTGGATAATGATGGCAGCTAATTTAAACTACTTTTGCCCACCTGTGTACATTTTTCAGTCGTGTTTCAGCAACCTCAGAAGAAAGCCTTTTGGAGATTTACCCATCATAATGACAATGTTCAGAATGAATGAGCCAGTCTAGGCATGTGCCTCATTCTGACCTGTGTTTGCCAGCAACTGCAGCTGTGTTAAACCTTTAAAACTGGGCCTGGCTGGTGTGGTTCCGTGGATTGAGCAGCAGCCTGAGAACCAAAGGGTCACTGGTTTGATTCCCAGTCAGGGCACATGCCTGGATTGCGGGCCAGCTCCCCAGTAGAGGGTATGTAAGAGGAAACCACATATTAAAGTTTCCCTCTCTTTCTTCCTCCTTTCCCCATCTCTAAAAATAAATGAATAAAACCTTTTTAAAAACCCCAAAACCTTTAAAACTGTATCTGAAATGATATCCAGCCGGAGGAAACTGGCTCCCAGCCCCACGGGCCCCTGACGCCTGCCCTAGCAGTCCCAGACACCAAATTTAAATGAGGCTTCATAGGGGGCAGTTCATTGTTTGTTTATCCCTGATCTCCTTAGTTCTGGCCCCCCTTTTTTTTATGTCAGTTAAACAGCTAGATGAAGTTGACTAATACTAATGCAAATGGAACTACCAAATCTATGGAGATAAAAATTGTACACCCTGCAGTGACCCATGTGGCTCAGCAGGTTGGAGCATTGTCCCATAAACGGAAAGGTCGCAGGTTCGATTCCCCATGAGGGCACATGCCTAGGTTGCGGGTTTGGTCCCAGACAGGGCACGTACAAGAGGCGACTATCAATGTTTCTCTCACACTCTCCCTTCCCCTCTCTCTCTTTTCCCCTCTCTCTAAAATCAGTAGGTGCGTCCTCAGGTGAGCAATAAAAAAAAAACTGTACAACCCTCCAAACAGATTACTAATTCAGAGATGACTGGAAACTAAACGTAAGAGCAGGCTGCATTTAATTCTGATATGGGCAGCTGTGGCCAGAATAGCCCTCTGAGAAGTATGGGACATGAAAGGAATCTTCCTCTATGATTAGCCCCAAGGAACAACCTTTGCTGGGGGAGGGATGGATTGGGTCCCGTTTGGGATGCCTTTCTAAAGCACATGGACACCTCGCCCAGCGGTAGGTTACCTCGGGTGTGGACATGGCTGCGTGAGAGAGTCCAAAGCACGAAATCAAAACCTCCCCTAAGACTGGCTGCTTCCTGGATGCCTCCCCTGGACTGAGGGTGACTCAGAGGGTGACTGGCTCTGGGACTTGCAACATTACCGAGCAATTCCCGGGGACCAGGGCAAGGGCGCTTAGAGGACTGGTTTGGACTGACCGCCGAGGATCCGAAGGGACTTCCTGTGGCCAGCGGGGAAAAGCAGATTGCCTAGGAAGCTCAATTTCAAGGTGTCTTCTGCTACAGCTAGGAGGCAGAGGTATCTTCTGACACACTACATCTCGGAGGTTGGAAAATGTTTGCTGATGTCACAAGGTGCGTGCTGGGCTTCCCTCTGGAGCTGACACCTCCGATTTCCCGGGACAGGCAAGGACAGAGATTTCAAATGCTGAAAGACAAACTGAATGTTGAGAAACACAGGAGGACCCAGATGACCTAGCCTCTGGCTATCTTATCTTCCTGACCTAACCTACCACTGTCTTCCCTGAGTCACTCTGCCCCTGTCGTGCCGACATCCTGCCTTCCTTGAACTTGCTGGTACTCTCTCCTCTGGGGCCTACACACTTGCTGTTGTCTCTGCCAGGGACTGCACCTCCTGGCTTGTTCACTCACTTCGTTCCTTGGACAGACCTTTCCCAGGGTCCTGCACCTTTTCACACCCCGTTCTCTTTGCCTTGACCCTGCTCTAATTTCCGTGGTAGCACTGACACTCCCTCACGTTGTATGATCTATTTATGTTCGTTTGTTTGTTGCCTTTCTCTCCCAACATGACCCATCCCCTGCAGCTCCAACACAGCAGAGATTTTGTCTGTTGGGTTCACCAGTGTGTGGTACTGCCAGGTGCATAGACGACCATCAACAAATATTATTGTATGTTTGAATAAATAAAATATTTTATTTTTTATGTGTGCATATGTGGTTATTTTCCTGTGCTCAGACTGTTACATGTATTATGTTATTTAATCTTCATAACAACCCTAGGAAGTAGGGGTGACAGTCTCCACTGATAGATGAAGAAATTGAGGATTAAAGAACTAAAGTAATTTGTCTGTCTTGGTTGCTAATTATACATGTAGTTTTTGTGTTTGGGGGATTTGAAGTTGTTTAAAGGACCTTAGTCACACTGAGTGGACACATGTAGACTTATCCCCACTCTTTACATGCTGGCTGTCTTCCTCAGTTCCTGAACTGCCCCGTCCTTTCTACTTATTTCATCATTTCCCCACCTTTAGGCCCTAATCCTCACTTAATTCTCCTCCTCCAGACTGGCCCCTGGCAGAGTAGATCTATGACAGTGAATAATAGTTAAGGCTCTATACTCCTGCTAGATCACCTGGGCTGACCTCCTGTCTTTGCCATTGACTAGTTGTGTGACCTGGGGAAATTCATGGTCAGTCTTACTTGAAGGATTGGCCTCCTCCAATTTCTTTTCACTCTTCTGACACTTACCTGATTCCTCAGGTTTCTTTTCTTTTTCTTTTTCTTATTTATGCTATCCTTCGCCGATGCCTCCTGGGGGCTCTCCTCAATCTAATCTTCCTGCTCACACATTTACTAGATGCTTTTTTACTTCAAGTTCCTTTGGCCACTTTATTTATTTTTTAAATTTAAGTTCATCTTTATTGGGGTATAACTGAAGAGACGGTAAGACACTTGAAGTGTACCACATGCCGATCGGAGGGGTTGTGTTTGCGTGTTTGTCTGTGTTGCAGATTCCACTTCTGAGGAATGCCAGGCCCAATTTGCCGTTCCCTGTCCAGAAGGGCTCCTTGTCAGTCTTTCTCATTCTTCCCAGACTAAGCTGCCTCATCTCGCTTCGTGTTTTCCAGTGTCTTCTGTCATCTCTTCAAGTGCAGTTATTATTCTGGTTTTGCATCCCTTTTCTGCTTTCCATGAATTCTGCCTTCTCTGATATCCCTCCACCTTGCCATTCTCAGAATGTCCCTCTGAGCTCATCTTCGCTGCCGTGGGACCATCTGAGGCCCTGAGGAGTAAAGTGAGTCCATGGAGAGGGGCAGAAGGCTAGCCAGCTGTGCCTTTCCAGGCGAACTGTTGTGTGCGTCTGTTGGGGAGGTAACCGGAGAGCCTCTGAATCGTCATTTAGTGGAGGCAGGCACTCTGTACTATAATGGATGCCCACAGCGGGGGAGGGGTAGGGCCTGTGTACAGGGGGGACTCTAAGGTTTGGGCAGACCAGCTGCACCCTCTCTGTGGGCTCGAGTGACACCAGGTAGGGTGGGAGCTCTGCCTAGAACCTGCCTCAGTGCTTCTTGCCTGTGCTCTGAAATCCGCCCCCCAGCAGTACAAGAAGGAGGGGGAAACCTGCCTGGGGCAATGCAGGGTTAAGGGAAGGCAGAACTGAAATATTTTCTTTTCCAAACCTGGCAGGTATTGGAGACCCCAGGCCCTCCCCACCACTGGCCACCTTCCCTGCCAGTGGACCCAACCTCCCTCTACCTGCTGCTGGTTCCTGAGCACGGCTCTGAGGTCCCTCCCCTCCTGTGACGCCCCTCTGTGACAAAACACTGCTAGTTCAAAGAAACCATCTCGAAAATCAAAAAGCTGCCAATGCCATTTCTGAGCACCTCTGAACACTGATGAATTCCTTCATGATGAAATATTTTACATGTGATCACTGATCATGTGTTTATGTTAAAAATAAAGAGTTCTCTATTTAGAATTAAATATTGAGATATTTATAGTGGAAACGATGCATCTGGGTTTACCTTCCCAAGGAGAAAGCAGCGGGGAGATGAAAGGGAATATAGATGACACAAGAAAGATTGGCAGTGAGTTTGTGATTGTTTAAAGCTGAATGGTGGGAACGTGGGAATTCATTCTCCTGTTCTCGTTAATTTGCTATCAGTACCCAGTAATAATATTAAAAGCCTAATGGTAGAAAGTTTAAGCAGAAGTATATTTCAAAAAACGCATGTTCTCATTTTCAACAATATACAAATATATAATTAAAAGGTATTTTGTCTGTTTTCACATCCCGTTTCCATCTGAACATTCCCTGGACATGAGCACTTTAATTTTATACTGATACAGACAAAGGTTTTGTGTGTTGTTTTATACATATATACATATATTTAAAATTATATATACAGTATTATCTCATATATTGTGCTATTATATAAATATAGACATTTATATGCAGACATGCATTTCATTAGGAGCAAGGAAATGCTAGGTTAACCATTACCCACTACAGCATGCTGGCTGTCAGTCATTCCCACATTTTGGGTGGGATATTACACAGATTTTTTTTAGATCTGTAAGTATATACACCAAAATGTTTACAATATAGGGGAGAAAATGACATTTTCATTTGTACCTAATTTGGTCTTTAAGCCCATCATAGTAAGATCAAAGGTATTCTGTGGAGAAAACACAATATACAAATTCCAAACATAGGAGATATGTTTGCTTTCGATGAAGTAGAAGAAATCTTCCCTAAAAAAAAACAAGTAACCGTAAATATAATCAAAGACTTCATTGATTGTGAATACCACTGCTGACATTGATTTTTAAATTTCATGAAATGTAGACATAACTGTGCAAATGCAGACACATGCACAAAGCCCATGGCCCATGAGCTGAATTTGAGTCCAGTGACCTGAGTGTCAAGGTCAGCTCTGTATAAGGCACCACATTACTAGTCAGTCCTAGCAATTCCATTTTCCCAACCATTTGTTTCAGCTAGAATTATTCCATTCAAATAGCTGATACATTCACCACAGTAGACTAGTTGAAGAGAGAGAAGAAAGCTCAGCAAGCAAAAACTATAACCAAGTTACGAAACCAAATATCATTACTACATGGAACATATTGAACAAGAGAGAGAGAAAGACTTGGGGTGTGCATGGATCTGATTGCCTCTCATCTGACAAAAGCAGGAAGACGGATGCGTACGGCCCCTCTGCAGGCCAGGAACCACCTACTCTCACCCATCTGCCAAAGCAGCCCCATATGTTCTAGAAAATCAACACAAATATGTGTGGTAATTTTTCCATTTAACGAGGCCAGTTTTTCTTCTCAGCTTTTCTACAAACCTCTTATAAACAGTCATGGTGGTATTTGGGTAAAATTTTAGTCATTATAGAATACATGCAAATGTATATGGACTCATATTAGTTATTCTTTTGTATGTACATCGTTGATGTTAACATTAATGTAAAATATTGAATAAGATCCTATTCTTTCCTAAGTGCTGGAAATGCACAGTTGAGTAAGATGTTTTTAAACACCTTCCACAATCAGACTGAGGCAGCCTTTGTTAGCATTCGATGCTTTCCTGTACTTCACACAGAACTTTATGTGAATGCATCCTTGTCGGTAAAGACTGGTTTTTAAAATTATGGAACACATGTAAAATTGGAAAGTGTTCTCTTTAAAAAATTACTTATTTATTTTGTTTATTTATTTATGTATCTTTTAGAGAGTGGGGAAGGGAG
Source organism: Phyllostomus hastatus (assembly GCF_019186645.2). Taxonomy (NCBI): domain Eukaryota; kingdom Metazoa; phylum Chordata; class Mammalia; order Chiroptera; family Phyllostomidae; genus Phyllostomus; species Phyllostomus hastatus. Next base: position 14,606,921 of record NW_025333833.1, on the reverse strand, counting down.
GGGAAGAGAAGGAGAGAAACACCGATGTGCAACCTTTGGATTTTGCAGGAAGATGTCCTGCCCGCCCACTGAGCCACACCAGTCAGGGCTGTAGCTAGTTTTCCTGAGGGCACATTCTTGCCACATTTTTCTGTATTATTTAATTTTAAAAATCATTCAAATTCAACGCTACTTGGCATAAACTCTCAAAAATATTATGACATCATCCAATCGTGAAAACAAAATTGAGATTTAAAAAAGTGATCCTCAGCACGGAAACACCATTCTTGGCTCACATAGCACTTTTCTCTAAGATCTGGTAGTGCATATAAACACGTTCTAACTCCAAAATTCCTAATATTTGAAAATCACACAGAGGAAGAAAGGGATGTTAAAACAAGTTATGTGTGTTTTATATATGATCAAATACTTGTCTTTATGGATTTGTAGCCAGCAAAGCCACTGGTATCAATTTAATGCAGAAAGAAAGTCCTCTAGAAATGTCAATTTGAGAAACCTCCCCTATATTTTAGAGGAGTTGTCTTTTCTTAGCCAATCTCTGTTACTAAGAAAGTAAACATTAACATACGGCCACATAAGACTATCAATTTCTTCAAAATTGCACATACATAAGCGAGTTATAAAAAGGTGGTATGATGGGGATGCATGATTCATGTATGAGAGACCCTCCACTCCAGCTGTGGGTAGCTGTGCCTGGGCCCCATGGCTCTGACCTCCCTGTGGAACACGTAGTGAGCTCACCCATGTCACTGCGAGAGTTTGTAAGGGGAGGAGATGACATTTTCATTTGTACTAAAATTGGGATTTCATCAGAGTATTCCGCTGTGCCTTGTTTTGGAAAAAACCTACTGGAAACATTCCAAACTCATGAGATCAATATGTAATGTGGGGGGTGGTTTCTCATTCAGGGGAAATCACCATAGCTATCACCATAGGCTTGTTTGTTTATGTGAACCAGTGTTGATAAGTAAGAATTCAATATTTGCAAAAGATTCAATATTACACACACACAGGCACACACACACACAATTCAAGATCTGGGCCTGGCATCAGACATGCATGTATCACAGGTTGTAGCCACTGGCTGTGGGACTCTTCAATTCACTCCGAGGTCGTTGTTTTCCAAATTCTTCAGTAAGGGCTATTAGCCTGAAGTCTCTTCTACCACTGAAATTGTACCATTCTCTGACAGTGGTCCAAGATGTCTTCTTCTGCATCCATGGCATGAAGAATTCTCAGCTCCCTCAGGTGTCCCATCCTCAAACCTCCTCTTAGGGAGAGCAGTGGTTGGGGCCTGTGCATGTGGAACTGAACATCTAGTGGACTTGCTATGGTTCTGGAACGGTGACTGATCTACCTCTGGATATATCCCAACAGACCAGTAAAAACTTAGCCTTCAATTCCCAAACAGTGGTGGAGAAATTATTTTCAGGACTGAGGTAATATACAAAAAAACAATTGTGTACTCTAAAATCTGTGAAGAAATAGCTTAATACATGAAATGTTCCCCATTTTCTGTGTTTCTCCCATATAGTTGTCTTAAATTTCCAGTGCCTTACACCACTTGTCTATTAGTAGGAAATAGCAGTATAACCAACTACCAAATGCATATATATGGAAAAACTTAGAGACCACGGACTCTTAGTTCACTAATTTATTTATGCCTCTAAACTGAAGGTTGTAATTTTTATTCTGGTATAAACCATCATCATTCATTTAACTCAGTACCTGTCTCTTAAACTTACTATGTGCCGAGATTGTGCTCAACACTACATGCAAGAGGATGCTAGGTAGACATGCCCTTGGCATAACGACACTTACAACTATTGCAGACAGAAATGTTAAAATAAATTATTACACCAAGTGTATTCATAATGGCAAACTGTGGTAAATATAATACTAAAGAAGAAAAACAATAGGAAGAGAGAGACTATGTCTCCTAACCTAGAATTTGGTATACTTGAATCTTCAACACAATTCGTCTTTTTCATAACATGCTCCTGAGAGCTCAGAGTGATGTGTGAGGCCCAGCTGGGGAATGCAGAACATCCTGTCCTTCCTTTTCCCACTCTCTTCCTTCCCCATCCCCAGGTGCCAGGCACCAATCTCTCTCTTCCCTCCCTCCTTCAAAAAAGACAAGCAAACAAACAAATAGGTCCCATGTAGATCCAGTTATGAAATACAATACCTAGGACATCCAGTAACATCTGGAATTAGCCAGGAGTGAGCTCTGTGTGTTGTAAATGGGTCGTAAATGTTCAGTGGAAAAGTGTTAAGTAAATAGGCAGACACAGCAGATACCAAGACTCAGGACATTGGTCATGGTTCTGAACCCTGTGTTCATTCTCTGTTCTCATTTTCCTTGGCTTCTTGGCAGCACGGCACAGAGTTGACCACCTCTTTCTTGAAACACAGAGTTCCTTGGTTCACTTATTTCCCACCCCACCTGCCCTCTCTCGAGCCACTTATTGTTCACCCTGTCTCCAAATGTTAGAATTACTCAGGGTTCAGTCCTGGGCCCTCCGTCCTTGTTTAGTCTCCTTTTCTTCATGATTAACCATGTCCGTTCCTGTGGCTTGCAATGCCATCTGTAAATGATGCCTTCCAAATTTGTTTCTCATGTTGAAATCTCTCTTCTGTGCTCCAATATCAGAACTAACTCTGAGTTCACATTCTTTGACCCTGTTCCTCTGTTTACCCTGCCGGACTTAGTGACATGACTACTCACCCAATCATACAAACTGGAAACATAATGCCCTCACCTCCCACCTTCTTCCCCCATTCTATCATATAACCTTGACTCAGCCCATCTCCTCTGCCAGGCTGTGCGCCAGGCCAATATCATTTCCCACCTGAACCACTGCAGGAATCTTCTAAATGTTTGTTGGCCTCTATCATTTCTGCACATAGCAGCTATCCTTCTCTAGGTTAAAAACGTTAAATGGCCTACAGTAGTTTGAAAAATAAGTTGAAATTTTACTAAGAGTCCTACCTCTGCAAACTTCTCTGGCTTCATCTTGGGCCAGCTTTCTTTCTTTGGTCACTGCTCTTGAGATTCCTGATTCCCTGTTTACTTCCTCACTTAGGTCAAGCTCCTTGCCATCTCAGGGCCTTGGGATATGTTCTTCCCTCTGCAAAGGACTTATTAACCTCCACTTGTCATATAGTTGGCTCCTTATGCATAGAGGCTGGGTTTAATATCACCTCCTCCAGCCTTCACTAATTATCGAAGTCCTTCAGAAAACAGAACCAGTAAGAGATTAGATAGATAGATAGATAGATAAATGGAAAGAAAAAAAGGAAGGAAGGAAGGAAAGAACGGAGGGAGGAAGGGAGGAAGGAAGGGAGGGAGGAAGGAGTCGGTAGATAGAGAGACAGATGTACGTTGTGGGGTGGGAGTTGGCAGGTCGGAAGTCGGATCAGCTCAGGCGGGAGCTAATGCTGTAGTCACCAGGCAGAATTCTTCCCCAGGAAAATCTGTTTTGCTCACAGACCTTTCAGCTGATTGGTGGGGGCCCACCCTCATTATCCAGGATTATCTCCTCTGTTTAAAGTCAACTGACACGTAGATGTTACCCACATCTGCAAAATACTTCTGCAACTCATCAAGATTAGTGTTTGATTGAAAACCTGGGTACCACACCCCAGCCAAGTGGACACATGTTGTCCATTTGGACAGCTAGGAGCATGTGACTCTTTTTCATCTTTCTTTTTATGTGGTTGGCATATGCATCTTATTTACTCTCACCAGCTACTTTGGTAAGGGCCTCATTTTTTTTTCCTCATTACTATCTCCAGGGTTGGACTGAGGCTCTGTTCATGTGCAATAAAATTTCTGGGCTAGGGAATTACTTCCATGATTCACCTTCATCTGGATGTTTCAGTCTACACTTTTGCTAATTAAAGATAATATTTAGGGTTCTTAGGATATAGTCCCAGCACTGGAATTGCTGGGTCAAAAGGCAGGTCCATTTTTAGTTTTCTGAGGAAATTCCATACTGCTTTCCATAGTGGTTGTACCAGTCTGCAATCCCACCAACAGTGCACTAGGGTCCCCCTTTCACCACAACCTCTCCAACACTTGTTGTTTGTTGCTTTGTTTATGATGGCCATTCTGATCGGTGTGAAGTGGTATCTCATTGTGGTTTTAATTTGCATCTCTCGGATAGCTAGTGATATTGAGCATCTTTTCTTGTGTTTCTGGATTCTCTGTATGTCCTCCTTAGAGAATTGTCTGTTCAAATCCTTTGCCCATTTTTTAGTTGGGTTGCTTGTCTTCTTAGAGTGGAGTCATGTAAGTTCTTTATATATTTTGGGAGATTAAACACTTGTTTGAGGTATCAATGGCAAATATGTTTTCCCATACAGTTGGTTCTCTTTTTATTTTAAACTTATGCACCCCAATGTTCATACCAACACAATTTACAATAGCCAAGTGTTGGAAGCAACCTAGATGCCCATCAGTAAATGAATGGATCAAAAAGCTATGGTACATTTACACAATGGAATTCTATGCAGTAGAAAGAAAGAAGGAGCTCCTACCCTTTGCAACAGCATGGGTGCAACTGGAAAATATTATGCTAAGTGAAATAAGCCAGGCAGTGAAAGACAAATACCATATGATCTCACCTTTGATCTCACCTTCAGGAACCTAAACAACAAAACAAACAAACAAGCAAAATGTAACCAAAGACACTGAAATAAAGAACAGACTGACAGAGTTCAGAGGGGAGAGGAGAGGGAACTTCAAGGGAAAAGGGGAAGTGTTCACAGGAACCAGTATAAGGACACCTGGATAAAAACTAGGGGCGGGTGGAAATGGGAGGGAGGAGGGAAGGGCTGGGTGGGTGGGTTGGGATGGGAGTAAAAGATAGAAAATTGTACTGCAACAACAATTTAAATAAAATTAAAAAAATAAAATAAATAAATGTGATTCACCATGTAAACAAAATGGAGGATAAAAACCATGTGTTCACATTAAAAAAAGATTATAAGTGTCAAAAGCTCTCAAGAGGTAAACCCTACAAGTAGGAGAGATGATCATCCTGCTATTGGAAAGTCTAAGCTGGTCTTTCTTGGTAAGGAAAGGGGAAGGGGAAGTTTGTCTGCTGCAGTTTTGTGTAGGACACACTCTGACTCCCAGAGCACCACCTTCCCTGACCCTCTTGCCTTCTCATTCACTCTCTTTACACCTTTGCTTTAATTTCCTCCTTTCTCTTCATCTGACTTCTTTCTTGCCCTTGAGCCTAATGATTCCAGAATAGTTCATTAATGTCTGATGTTCCCCAGATTAGCATCCAGATGTGTTAGCTAGTATTTGTGACTCCTGTAATTTTCCTCCCAATAAAATAGAGTACTTTTTTCTTATAGTGACCTCTAACAGTGAGACACTCTCCTTCTGATACAATAAGAAGAAAAGTAAACATGATAGAGGAAAGTAATTGCAGAGAGAGCTCACTTTCCAGTGTAGGCAGTCACTAACAGGCACATCTCACTGAAAACAAGACAAAATTACCTCTTCCCAAAAAAGGGGGAGAGGGAATAAGAACACGGGTCACTACCTATAGTCAATTGACTCCTTTAGCCATAATTAGGTGAAGGATCCTAAACTTAGCAAAATCTATGGTATTGACAAATGGGAAACATATCAAGACCAGACATGCTTTTTATATTAATTCTCATCATTAGTGAACAACTGACACCCACCTGCAAACTTTGCTCAGGTAAGTGAGGGAGGGGAGGCTAGCTGGGTTGTGGCTCACGTGGGTCACTCATTTTGCCTCCTTCTGATAATGAACTTCTTCTACCCCGCTGACTGAGCAGCTGGGGGTGGGGGAGGGCAGGAGTGGGGACAGGATATGTCTTCAATTTGGCCTACCTCTTTAGAAGTAAGATAGCAGGGACCAGGGGTTGCAATTAATGAAGTGGAAATGAGATTCTGAATTCTCAGTGCATTTCCGTGATCTCTGCTCACCCTTGCAGGTTGACTGCACTCAATTTCCTTTAGACTGCCCCGGGGGGAGAAGTGCAGGATCCTGAGAAGGAACTGCTGTACTTCCATCTCATCAAAGCTCTATTTCCTGTATCTACCTATATTATTATTATTATTATTATTATTGTTATTATTCCTCACCTGAGGATTTTTTTTGAAGTGATTTTACAGTGAGACAGAGAGACAGAGAGACATCAATGTATCAATGTGAGAGAGAAACATTTATCAGTGGCCTACTGTACATGCCCCAACTGGGGATCAAACTCGCAACCTAGGGATGTGCCCTGAAAGGCAGTCGAACCCGCAACCTTTTGGTGTATGGGACAATGCTCCAACTGACTGAGCCACCCAGCCAGGGCTATCTCTATTAGTTTTAAGATAGACTTAAAAACTTAAGGAGGCCTAAGTAGAAAACATTTCTACATTCTGTTTCTTCTTAAAAGCGTTTAAGACATTTTGTTAATAGAGAGGGGGGGTTTCCCTAGGGTCTTTGGACCATATCTGTGAAAAGTCCCTCCACGGTTCTTCTCTGCATATGTTCTCCAGGGGAGAGGAATGCATGTAACACACTATACCTTCTATGTATTAATTTCTCCCTCAGTTTCTCCTGCCCTTTGGGGAGAAACAGCTTTCATTTTTCCGGGATGTTTTTACATTCTAATGTCTGGGAACTTCTGCAAAGACCAAATATGGGCTTGCGTTGATATGCAGTGCATGCAGAAGATGAAATGACATCGATCCTGGATGCACCAGCAGTGGAAAGTCACTTCTACCTAAGTGGGAAGAGTAATGATGATCAAAAGCAGCAGGAAGATCATCAAGTTCTTTAACAGAAAAGAAAAGCAGAACCAGGAAAGAAAAGAAAGGGTTTTTGTGTCTGGTTGCCCATCTGGCTCATAGATTCTACCGGAAGTAGTGAAAATTGTAGCTCCCTAATTATGGCTTCCAGTAAAGAGAGTGCCTTTGGGTTGAGGTCCTTTGTTGGGTATTTTCTGAGGACATAGATCTGGACCGGAAAGAGGCGAAAGGTTGGGTTGAAAAGAGGTGGGGAGAGAGAATTCCAAGCAGAGCTTGAAAGGGGACACAGAAGTTGGAATGAGCACACTGCTGGTGATGGTAGTGGGGGCACCCATGAAGGTTGTCTGTCTCACCCAAGGGAGGGGCTGCCTCACAGGAAGAGGTTGCAGCCTGGTCTTCTCTGCCTGAGGGTTAGGGACAGGCCTGGGGAGACGGGGGAGGGGCCTGCTCGGGTTCCCTCTGGCAGAAAGCCTTCATTAAGAGCTTTTGAACTGCCAAGGAAATTAGTTCTCAACTCCACTGAGTTAAAGTGCAACTCTCCCTCCTCCCAGTCCTTCAAGACCCTGTCCTTTGGCCATAGGACCTTCAGAATAATGGGACAGAGAAGAAAATGTTTTATTTTCTAGAATGTGGTAACTAGTATTCTAGTATTCTCTTAATTTGGATTCCACTGAAAATCCAAAGCAGACTCATAACTAGTCCCCACAAGGACAAGTTCTAGAATTGTCTTTCTCTTTGTTACACACACACACACACACACACACACACACATATTGGCAGCATTACAACCTACCTCCCTCACCCCGTTTCCAGTAGGTTCTGACCTGGGGCCCATTTAATAGCACATAGCTGGTGAAGGCAGTGGAGGATATTTTAGTATTTGACTTTGAACTCATAAATAAACATGGCTGTGTATCTAAGTTACAGAGGAAAGCACATAATTATCATACCACTTAAAAAATACAGGCCATTTCCCCTAGGGGAAAAAAATAATGTTGGCTCAAGAATATTGTATTGTTCTCCCCCACCTTAATTCCTGAAACCTACCAAGAAGATCTTAGAGAGTGATTAGAGTTTCCCAAGTTTGGTTCTCAGTGATTCTGAAACACTCCTTTTTGGGACATGCACGGGTGTGTGGATCTTTATGAGATACGGCCTTTGCCCAGAGGCCTAACGCAGTGCATTGTCCTGCTGTCATCTCCAAGTGGATTCCAGATCTCCAGGAGGAGCTTTAAAAAACCCACAGAAACACCTGGTCTGGCAGGCAGACCCCCTCGGGGCAGAAAGCAAGAGGAGATTCTCCGGCTCTGAGAAGCAGACCATTCATTATCTGGCCTCTGGCTCTGCCAGCCCAGAGGGAGCAGGAAGCTTGCCTGTGAGCCCAGCACTGTGGAATGCCAAACCCCAGGCAGTTACTGGCTGTGGTTTTAAGCTCTGTCCTGGAAGTTAAGAACAATCTGAACTCTCTTCGACATAGCTTTCTAGTCAATAAATACCCACCTAGCACCTAAAGTCTTTGAATTTACTCCAGCATGAACCCTTTACACAGTACGTTAACACCATATTAGTTTTTAAAGCCAGTCTAATATGGGTACAGAGTGCCCAGGTCACCTGGCTCATTAGGTTGCTATTTAAGACCGAGCAGATCAAATACCCTCCTTAAAAAGCCTTAGGAGGCTTTTGAATGCATTACATAAACCTCAGCCAGCTACTGGACAACATTGCTCAGGGCTCACACTTGACTTACAGTTCACAGACTTGTCTAGGGGTGAGGGACCTTTTGAGAGGAAGGCTCTGAGTTTGCACAGTGAACACAGATGTGCATTTGGACTATATGCTTGCCCACTATGCAACTGAACAGCTCATTTCCAAGTCCTTTCTTGGAAAAGGAATTCAGATTACATAACCATGAAAAACAAACCAGCATGAGCTAACACGTTGTAGCACTTTATGGCCTAAGGTTAGTTAGCTGGCACCCAGTTCCATGCACCGAGAAGAACAGTGGGAAAATGAAAACCTGCCACTTTTAAGTCATGCCACTTAGTGGTAATGACAGAGCACTTCACCTTAGGACTTCGGGAGGATGAAACAGGCACTCATTGACTGCTGCTTAGGACCGTATGGTCATTAGCAACCTAGGGGCTTATTAGAGCAATTCTTTAGATCAGCTGTCCTCAGCAGGAACACTGCCGTGGAAGTTTCTAGTAACCCTCAGGATTCCATCAAATGCCTCCTCTGCCGGGCAGCCTTCCCTGGGCAAGGGGAGTACCCCTGGGCAAGGGAAGTAATGGGTTCTGATCTGGTACAGCTGTCCACAAGCATAGATCAAACTATTCAGTTTAACCAAAGACTTCTGGTGCTCTGGGTTTTTAAATATTTCAATTCAGGTGAGCTTCGAAAAAGACTCTCTAAATTAAATTTTAATGTACGCTTCCTGGCCTAAGAGCCATACAAAGACTCTGACCTAAGCCTCCTGCTTCAGGTTCCCAAAGAAAATCTACCAACATCGGCCGTGAGGCCGGAGAGGCGGCCAGTTGCTACCAAGGGCTACTTTCTCGTTTCTGACAGGTAACCCAACGAGAAGGCTTTTCTGCCTCCGGCAAAACTTTGACCTAAATTTCTATTTTCAACACAAAAGTGAATAAAAGAAAACAATCTGACTCACCAAATTAAGCAACCACCCATTCGGCCTATAACCTTTCCTATGATTAATATACCTTATAAACTTACTGTGAGGTGTAATAACCACCTTAGTTCTTGCAGGAGAAATTACAGGTGAGTAAATGACAACCCAGCCAGAACACGAAGTACCTATAGTTTACCTTTTGACTCCTTACCACGTGGTGTGGTGCTGAGAGATTAACTTGGATTATCTCAGTTAATCCTAGAACAACCCTAGTGTGAAGACGTGTTGAGTCATTTGCTCAGGGTCTCATAGTTGGTAGTTGGTGGAGCTAGGAGGTTCTTGGGTTTGATACCTACAGCCCTGCACGGAGCTACCTCCTGGTTCTCAGAGGGCGCAGGAATCGGGATGACAAGGAACACACTCTTTAACTGCTGTGATCAGCAGTTCGTCTTTATACATCCTGAACACATATCCTAACATTTTTTATTTTTGCATGAAATAATGCCTTTTATGTTGGTAACTGAAAATCCTGTGCAGCTCTGAAAAGTGTTATCTGTTTTGTTAATAGTCAAGTGTTCCCATTTTCTGGTTCCAGGATTCCAGGATTTCAAAAGCAAATTGTCCCGGAAGGGAAAATATAAGGGGTAACCAGGCTAGCAGATACTAAACAAGAGAGAAAAGCTAGGTCCCTTCAACGGCTCCTCCTTCTCCAACTTCCAAGAGATAGAGGAGACAGGAATTCAGTTTTCCTCAGTTACGTTGTAGGTCATTTGCACTTCACCTCATCTCCTGAGCTGGTGGGTGAGGCAAAAAAGGGAAATGGTTATTCTCCAACCAGAGGGAAATGGTTTTTTCCCCCTTCCTTTCCTGATGGCTTTCTTTCAACAGATAGCTGGGAGGGTACAGTTAGATGAGTTTCCACTACATGGAAGTCCTTTGATCTGTCATTCACAAGTTCTACCTGTGTTTATGGAATATTTACTACGCACTGGGCGTTGAACCTGGCATTAGCGGTCAGGACCCAATTTGCTGGTGGATACAGAGGACTGGATTCCTGTGAAGTCAGGCAAGCCCCAGATGCTGTTGAAATATTGCATCTACTTTCAAAATCAGAAGTTTTGGGTTTGGGAGTGTGAAGAAGCAGAAGTCAGGACTCCCTGGGACGAGAGGGGAAGGAAGTGAACCAGCATAAGCTATCTGTCTAGGGTTTCTCCGGCCGAAGAAGGGAGGACTGGAAGGTAAGGGAGTCGCAAAAGTTGTGGTCTACGTATTTTGCGACGACTGAAGGTAAAGAGTACCTTTTCTGAAACCACGGCTGAGCTGTCAGTATTTGCAATTTCCCTTCTCCACATGCCAACAGGTCTTATCTAAACACCCTGGGATCTGGATTCCTAGTGTAGAGCTGTCGGGAGGCCCTCAATCCCAGCTTGTCTGAGACTGTCACGGTTCTTGCATTGAAAGTCCCACATCCTGGGAAGACCCTCACTCCTGGGCAATGGTCACACTGGTCGTTCTAACTGTGTCTTGAAATGCAATCCCCTCAGCCTATGCATTTGACTTAAACCAATGGAGAGTTTTAAAATGCTACATTTTCAGGACTTTTTTTCAATGCCCTATATCTTAAAATAGCAAAATATTTTAAAATGATTCTCACCAATTTAGTGCAGGAATGATTTAATTGGTTCTCAGTTTTGGGCTTAAAACAGAGTAACTATAAAATTGAGCTGCAAAATGAAGATACTTCTGAGAATAATAGAAAGGACCAAAATTATTTAAAAATTATCATTTTTAACATATTTACTTATTGACCAACACATTGATTTTTATAATATCATTGGAGCTCTAAAATATTTCCATTAAAAAGCATTTTCCAAAAGCGTTCTTTCTTAGAAATGTGTATGTCCAAGCAAAGTTTTGAAACATGTTTATACTGATTATCTGCATATTAAAAATAATGTAAGCAGAATAACTGTTGTTGGTGTATATGAATATACCTCACTCAGTTTTTTAGCTTTATATTGGCTAGTGCTCTGTTACTGAGATATTTCTGAAGAATGCATTTTTTCAATATGGTCTTACTATAGATTTATATTTCATTAATTTACTACAATGTTTTTCCCATGATTCTTCTCTGTAGCCCACAATACTTTCAACGGAGAAATGGCACTTCAGGTGATGAGGCTCATGGTAAGTTCAGAATACATTCTACTCAATTGAGGAGATTTTCAATTCTATTCTTTGTACATTGAAAAGTGCGAATATTTCAGCTAAGAGATTTTCACAGATGCCTCCATTCAGAGTAAACTTTTTAAACAAATACATTTATAAGACAAAACTTGCCTGTAAGTTGTTTCTATTCTTTAAAATATTTTGTAAAATTTAGATGCTTCAAAATTGTTAGTTTTTGCCGTTTTAGTCCATCTGGGGACAGAATATACATTTATGAACTGAAAATGAGGTGGTCTATCAAAAGATTATCCCACAAGTCAGGATATTGCATGGCACAATAATAGAATTTCATAATCAAATCTTATAAATTCATTAAGTTCTCAATGTTTAATTTGTTCAATTATTTCCTTGCTTTTATAGGATAAATTTCTAATCTCCCCAATTCCAAATTTTGTTTTTATTAACTGCAATTCTATGAAAGCATCATAGAACATTTAAGCTCTATAGATTTAGCAAGCAATTTACTGTGAAGAGTTAGAATGTATGTAGAATTTGATCCTCATATGAAAACATAATTTTATCTTCAATGTTAATCTTTTAAACTGAATTTATGATACCATTTACAAGAATGTCAGATGAACTAGTTTTGAACTTGGAGTCTTTGAATGTTATGAAAAATGGAACAATGATTGGAATTAATTTTTCATTTGCAGCATCTGTTGACACATCAAAAAGGAGTCAGTTAGCTGTCTGCAGAGTTCTCCTGTTAATTAAACCAAACATGTTAACAGCTACTGCTTCATATTTCATACCTGTTCATGAAAGTCTTAAAAATGATGTCTAAGATTTAAAGTAAATTCTGTGGCCTCTGTGCTATATCTATGATACTTGGTTTTCATTACAATGGGTCCCATGGTAAATGGTAAATGTTGGCAAAGATTTTAGGTACATTATGTATTCACCATCAACTTTACTGAGAAATTAAAATTGTGTACTTCATTTTTCACTAAATATGCATTTTTGTTTTGTTTTGTTCTGTTTCGGTTCTTGAGCTAATTGCTTCAGAGAGGGTTCACTACAAAATCTTTTTTAAAATTTAATCTTTATTATTTTTTTTGCATTACCATTTAGTCCCCCTATGCCTCCCTCCCCGCAGCAATCACCACACTGTTGTCCATAACCATGAGTCCTTTCTCCTTTTTGCTCATTCCCTCCACCCACTAAGCTCCCCCCACCCCACCAACTGTCATCAGCCTTCCATCTCTGAGTCTGTCTCTGTTTTCCTTATTAGGTCAGTGTGTTCATTGGATTCCACATAGGAGTGCAATCATATGGTATTTGTCTTTCTCTGACTGGCTTATTTCATGTAGCGTAATGTTCTCCAGGTCCATCCATACTCTCAAAAAGGGTACAATGTTCTTCTTTTTTACGGCTAAGTAGTATGCCATTGTGTAAATGTCCCATATTTTTTTCCCCACTCATCTACTGATGGACACTTGGGCTGCTTCCATATCTTGGTGATTGTAAATAACACTGCAATGAATACAGGGGTGCTTATGTTCTTTCAAACTAGTGTTTTGGGTTCCTGCAAATATATTCCCAGAAGTGGGATTGCTGGGTCAAAAGGTAGATTCCATTTTTAATTTTTGAGGTATCTCCATACTGTTTTCCACTGTGGCTGCACCAGTCTGCATCCCACCAACAGTGCACAAGGGTTCCCCTTTCTCCACATCCTCACCGGCACTTGTTTGTTGATTTATTGATGATGGCCATTCTGACAGGTGTGAGGCGATATCTCATTGTGGATTTAATTTGCATTTCTCTGATGATTAGTGACACTGAGCATCTTTTCATATGTCTATTGGCCATCTGTATATCCTCTTTGGAGAAGTTTGTATTCAGGTCTTTTGCCCATTTTTGAATTGGGTTGTTTGTTTTTCTGGTGTTGACTTTTGTAAGTACTTTATAAATTTTGCATATTAACCCCTTATCAGATGTATGGGCAAATATGTTCTCCCATTCTGGGGTTGTCTTTTTATTTTGTTGATGTTTTCCTTTGCTGTGCAAGAACTGTTTAGTTTGATGTAGCAGATTCTTTAAGAAGATGACACAATAATAAATGATAAAGTAAATAAGTAGTAGAATTTATAGTATCTAGTATATAAGAAAAGTATTTTAGCAGGAACATCGGGGCCACTCTATCTATATAAGCTCTGTGGCAGGCATGCTGAATGCCCACTTCCCACATTTACTTCACATTCACCACACTTGTTAGTTCCCACATCTCACCGTGGTCTCACTGACTGGCATGCCTACAGCCCAATGGCCAATGGCAAGGCCCCCAGTCAGGACTGAGGCACAACTGACTCTTACCCCACAGGGCCACTAGGGGCAGCAGTTAACAAACACCTCTCCCACTTCTCTTGGGACCAGACGTTAGTGGTCCAAATTCACCTGTATGCAGCCACACTGTATCAGCCGGTCTCCTGTATGCTCTCCTTAAAGTGGAGGAGTTTGTTTCCTGTGTCAAGAAAGGTTTTGAAATAGTGAGAGTACTTATCATTGATTTAACCACTTGTTTCATGTCTCCACTTACCGTAGCAGGATCTCACCCATGACTAGAGAAGACCATGGGAGAAGGTGGAAGTACCAAGTGACCTACCAAGCCCATCTTAGGCTATTTTAATACAACTATTGGTAATAATGTTCTGTTAAAAGCAGCAGCAGCAACGACAACAACTCTGGGAAACATTAAATCCGACGATACCAGGACAACAGAAGTAAGCCGGGAAGTATATCCACCTTGTCAGTTGACTCAGGAGGGCTTCGTCAATGGATTTCTGCACTCCCCCCAACCCTTTAATTCAGAACTAGGCACAGACTCAAAGTTTTCACTGTAGAAAATCTTTCTGTGATATTCTTAGGGACACTCAAGTTTTATTCCTGCTTTAGGGAATTTCTTCAGCTTTCATTCCACGGTGTGAAATACTTAATCACAGAGGTTGAGAGAATCATTCACTTCATGGTTAGCTTGACCCCTGGAACAAAACTATTACTGAAAATGAGCTGGAGACCAGTTGAACTCAGTCACGTCGTAATAATGCTGTCATCTCCGGGAGCAAGCTTCTCTTGCAAGCTGGGAAATTTACTTGTGGCTATATATCGTCGTTCTGGAAACTTGGACCCCTGCCAGCCACTTTCCTTTTTTGAGCATCAGGTTTCTAACAACGGGATGGAAAATATCATTAACATTGATTTCAATATTGGGGAAGAAATAATCACCAGGTAAGCATTTTGTTTTCTAAGAAATGCTACTGAAAATTTAAAATTATGTAAATAATTTCACTTTATTCATAAAAATTACTATTGCAAGAATGTATAAGAATATTTTTTGAATTTTCTATAAGGTAATTGATTCCAGAATTAGGAGGTTTTATCTGTTTAAACTGTTTTCTTTATTTGCATTTTTTGTCAGTAACTTATGTGAATTTTTTTGAAATATCTTAATCTCACTGACCTCAGCTACAAAATGGAGATTTTAATCTAGCAGATGTCCAGCATTCATTCTCCCTCTCCAAATTCATCTTTATAACTTTCTTGAATGTTTGGAATTTCTTATTGTGTGCATGTTACTATTTTCTTATTTGGTGAATAAGAAAGATTATTTAAGCACTAAGATAATGGGCCATTATCTTTTCTGTTGTTTTCCTCTACTTTACACAAGCAAATGTTACTTGAGAAAGAGAGTAAACAAAAACATTAGATACACTGAGGGAAGAGACAGAGGGGCATAGAAAAGAGAATGTAGCAGATCAGGGTTTGCCAGACAGCAGTTACTTCTAAAGGTTTTCCAAGGCATAGGGAACCACCTAGTGGTGGGAATAGAAACAGCTTTTGAAAAGTTTCAGGTCCTTTTTCTTGTGGGTTCCTACCACTGAGTCTGTCCATATGGTTGGAATCAATTTACTTAAAACATACCAAGATGTTAAATATTTATTTTTTGTAATCTACTTTACTTAAATAATACCAATATGTTGAATATGTAATACTGACCCCCACACCTTTGTTTCCTAGAAACATAAAAATCCCTAATATCAAGGATTGTAATATCAAGGGTTTGTAATTCTTGTCCCAAAGCATGTGTGAACTTCATGGTTTTTCAGTTGAAAGAAGTCCAGACATGCACAGAACAAGACTGAAAGCATGACCCTTGTCTAGCAGAGACTCCTAATGTAAAACCACTGGTACCGGTTAACACCATTATAATTACACTTCTAATGTCACAGATGAGCTAGCTGAGGTTCCATCTACAGAACAGAAGCTTTTGACACATTTGGGAGACCAAGCTGCATTTTTCACCTTGCTGAAAATAAAAACTCCTGTGTGTATGACACCTTCTGATTAGCCTGAGCTCTCCTCAAGCAGAAATGAGATAATGATGGATGGAAGTTAATCTGGGTGATGATTCCAGGGAGCCAAGTGGGGAGAAGGGACAGTGAGACAGTGAGGGCAGAAAAGCCAGTACAAGCACGCGATTTCACAGTTGTTGCAGTAGAGGCCAGGGGTTTGAATCTTCTGGGGTCTCTCAGGATCGCCCACATGAAACATGCAATCTGAGGCACGTATTTATCCACTAGTTCCGGACCACATTCACTGAAGACTGGCCCTGGAAGATCCCACTGTCTTCACAGGTCCTGGCTGTTCGTGTGTAGTGGCTTAGCAGGCTCCCTCAGCTTCAGAGAAAGTCCTAGAAAGGACCACTGGAGTGATCCATGGCTTGTACTTGAGGTGGAAGAAGTCTGAGCCCACACAGAACTATCTACCTACCACAGCTGTGGCTGCAGTCAAGGTGGGCCAAGGGGAAGTCAGAGAAGAACTTGCTAAACACCACACCTTACCCAGCTCAGAACCACTTGTCCTCCTATTAAGTGCATTGTCATTGTACCTTCAACCTGCTGGCCACGATCTCTGATAAAGGACTTTGAACAGGAGAGGAGTGGAATAAGAAGCTCTGGTCCCTGCTGTGACAACTGGTCCTGAAGCCCTGACTCCTATACTCATCGACTCTCTGCTCCCCACTCATTCCAGATTCCCTCATCCTTGCCCAGTCTCAGCTGGTCTCATTTATTTGCCTGGTGCTGGAACCAAAGAGCACTGACTCCTGGGCAGAAAGTAGACATGGTGGATGGGCAGTCCAGAGAGAGAAGACTGGCTCAATGAGGCAGTGAATTGAAAGGGAAGGGCAGGGAGCCAAAATGGACTCTCAAAAGACATTTACATTGGGCTGGATAGGACTCACCCCCTTTAGTCCCTAAAAGAAAACAATGAAACAAAAACCTGGGGGAAAATAGAAATGGGGGAGGGAACCATACAATCGAAGTGCAGAAATATCACAGAAGTCACTGGAACAGTGTCCATCACATGATTCCCGTGTTCAAGGCGTGAATGTATTTCTTCCCTGCCTCGTATAGAGCATGACACAAGTCTTGGCTCCAGAGTGGCTACAACTGCTAAACAAATGAATGTATGATAGTAAATGTGAATGTCTCATTCAAAGCTTGAAAATTCTCTAGTACACGTCTTTCTCTTTCTGTTTTCCTCAGGCAGCTAATAAGTACTTGAATAATTCCCTTGGGAAGCAATGGTGTTGTAATTGGTGTTGGAAACACAGTTTGGTTCAAATCCCAGAATGACCGGCCACATACTACACTGACCATGACAGTTAACAATAAAAGTCCTTTTCCCCTACCTGCTCCCTCTTCTTTTCTTGGGAATTCAAGTATAGTGGAGAACAAGGCTTTCCTCCAGGTGTTGGCTTTACCTCCCAACATGGTCTTATTTTTAAATTACTGTGTGCAAAGTATAGGGAGTTACTAATTCACAGGATGAATTAAAACAGGTTTTACTCTATAGGAATGTTTGAGCATGGTGGCGGAGCCAGGCATAAATATCAAACTAACCTTTAAGCATTCTATTTCTAAGACATAATTGTTTCTAAGAGGTGGGTAAGAATAGAGAAGTTTTCTGAAGGAAGTGAACTTGAACTGGACTCTGAAACAGAATTTCAGTGAGAGGCAAGGAACAGTTCAGGTAGTGTAACAGTCTAAGGAAAGGTTTACACGAAGTTGGGAAACTATTGAAAAACAACAGCATTAGAGAGCTAATAATGTAACAATTCCTTGTTTTGCTCCTGCCTTTAGAAGCTTCCTTCAAGTTGAGTAAGGAAACAAAACAAGTACACAGACACACACAAAACAGTACTCTTCAAAAGAGGAGAGATGGCATCGTTTTGGAGATTCTTCTGGCTACGAAGTTCTCCTGTGGAATCCCAGCTAACAAGTGCCCCAATCACTCGTTCGAATTCGATTAATAGGGGGTCTTAGCAACAGCAGAGGGGACGGGGTTCAAAAGAGGAAAGAAAAGAAAATGATCAATAAGAAGACAGTACTTAAGAGGTCCTGCATAATGCAGGTTCAATATCATATAGGTTCAACATCAAATTACATAGCTTCTATGTGCCTTAGTTAACTTTTAAATAAAATAAGACTTACGTGAAATAATTATTAAGAATGACCCTGGATGAGGAATGCATGGCAAGCATAGCACCAAGTATCTATGCCCTAAATTGTATATTTCATAAATCAGTGGAAATGTATGCGCAGTATTAAGTATTTTCACCAGAGAGCACTCTCTCACAGGCTGCAGGCACTAGACCACACCCTCCTAAGGAGAGGCCCCGCTGCCCCAGTTTTTGCGGAAAAGACAGTTCAAAACTTCCTCCAACAAAAGCACATAGTCTCCGCCCCCGCCCCACCCCCCAACAACAAAAAAAATCATTGATGTTGAGCGTGAGCACCTCGTGGTAAGGGCTCGATTTTTAATTTCATTTGAAATGACCAATCAAAGGCCGCAGCGACAGTGCGCGGAAGCGGATTGGCCCACCGTTGCTAATAGCAACCACGAAAGGATTGCTAGCCGCTCCGGTCAGGAGCAGAAACCGACGCGAGGAAAACGGGTGGCGGCCGCGGATAGTTTGAGTTAGGAAAGGGGCCCCGAGTCTCGGAGGCTGCACCGGAATCCGAACCTTTGAAGAGTGTTTCTTTTTGGGCCGGCAAGGTGAGCGTCCTGCGTGGGTCCCGCCACGGCGGCGGGCGTGGGGGGAGACGCTGGCTTTGTGCCGGAGGATACTGGCGAGGGATGCCTGTGGCAGTGCGGCTCCCTGACCGCCCCCTCCTACCTGACCTGACTGTAGAATCCGGTCCTGGTAACGCTGTGCTACCGCTAGTGTCCCGAGACCGTGCTCGCGGTAGTGTCCCGAGACCCTGCTGGGTCATGAACTCGCACTTTGGGGATCAGTTTCCAAGTTTGTAAGGTCAAAGAACTGGAGATCAGCAGCTCTTTCCCGTAACAGGAACCAGTGGCTCCTATGGATGTGTGGACCTGGGTGCTTTGGTGCTTGGCGGAGCTGCCAGCTTGGATTTTGGTCTGGGCGGCGGCGGGTTGGTGTGCTTATTGTTAGTCGCGAGAGCATTTCTCTGTTGCTTCTCTTTTTATTTATTTGGACGCACCTGTGCGCCTGCGTCTGTTCTATTATGAGGACCCAGGAATAGACGGGCCGAGTCCTATCCTTGAGCGTGTTCTAGAGGAGCCGGCAGGTTTCATGCTCAGGCTCAGCCTTGGCACTCTAGGCAGCAACGCGGGCTTCTCGGCGGAGGTGGGGGATTCTGATGAATGGAAAGCCTGAAAACGGGCCTGCAGTGCCAGGGAGGAGGGGGCGTGGTCAGACGAGTCACAGGTCACACAAGAGATTCCGTGGGCACTTGACGGGTTTGGGTGATTCGGGCGTGTTCTCCCTGTATCTGGGATAGAAAGAGCATTTTATGGAAAGCGCGAAAAGTCCTGTAAATCCTCTTTGAGGGAACCTTAACCTCCAGCGCTTTTCTTCACCCCGCCCCCGTGCCCCGCCCCATCCTTTGTCCCTTTACATCTTACTTTTTGTTTTGTATATTTTTTGGCTCTTTTTTCCCCAGTGGCTCCATACAGATTTTTGATGCCTTAAACAGTCGAAGTTTGTTCTAAACAAAATTAGTTTGGGTCGAGTAATTGCTTTAACCACTTCTTTATAGCTGTATTTTAGGTTGTGAAATGGAAAAACTTGCCAGTCTTCCTTGCCAATTTCATAAGCTCATCTTTGTGTCTGTCTAAATCGCTCCTTTTAATATTTTGTTGGCTATAGCGTCTTTATGTAATAATTTCAGTGACTGGTAGAATTCTTGAGGTCAGTTACACTGTGTGCCTCTGGGGTGCATACAGTCATTCCCGAAGGAGCAAGCTATGGGTAGACTGGAATGCACAGAATGGTCTATTGGGACAGTGCAAATTACCTCTTGTAGGCAGAGAGGCTTGAGATGTCCTTCAGGAGTTTTTTGGGGCAAATGGGAGTGGAATTTAAGATGTTGTGTTCAAACAACTGACATCTGGGAGAAAAAAAAATTAAACCAGCAGAGAAAACACTGCTTTCCAAAGCTTGATATCTAAATTGTTTTCCCAGACCTTTGCTTCTCTCTCTCCCTCTTTTTAAATATTGTATTTATCTACTGTTAGAGAGAGGGGGAGGGGAGGCAGAGAGGGAAAGAAACATCACTGTGTGAGAAATACCTTGATTGGCTGCCTCTCACACACGCCCCCACGGGAGACCTGGCCCACAACCCAGGCATGTGCCCCAGCCAGGAATTGAACCAGTAACCCTTCAGTTTGCAGGCCGGCGCTCAATCCACTGAACCACACCAGTCCGAACTGCTACTCTCTCTGAATAATTGAAAATCTTTTTTATTATTCTTAGTACTTTCATCTACTATTTATTAGTTGTGCTGATAACAAATTTCACCGATGAAGTCAATTGAAACGAACCACTAAAATGGTTGTAGACTTCATTCTCACCCCCATTGCCAAAATAACTTGAAAATGAGTGCTCTTTTTGCGCTTCAGTGCTAAAGGCTAGTGAAGGAAGAACTGTTGCCTTGCTTTTCTCCCAGCTGATTTAAATGTCCTAAGCCGTGGCTGAGAAGGAGGTACATCACTTGCCTCTTGGTACCGTAGGTTAAAATAGAGAAATGGAAAAGTGTTCTGAGGCTTTAGGACACAGGTGGCAAACACAAGGCCCAAAGGGCCGAATCCAGTCCTCCACCTTGTTTTATCTGGCTGGCACCTTGTTTCTACCCAGTGCAGTGCGGAGCTCTTGCTTAACTGTTAAGGAGTAGTTACATTTGTACAGTCCTAAAGTTACATTTGGCCCTTTGAAGGCAACCGCAAGGCTGATGTGGCCCCCAGTGAAAATGAGTTTGACACCCCTGCTTTAGGACGTTGCCACTGTAATTATCACCATTATGAAAATGAGGAAACCAAGGCTCAGAGCCGTTGAATAGCATGCCCGATATCACAGGTCCTGTAGGTGACTGAGCTGGGGTTTGAATCACTGAGG
Organism: Phyllostomus hastatus; assembly: GCF_019186645.2. Taxonomy (NCBI): domain Eukaryota; kingdom Metazoa; phylum Chordata; class Mammalia; order Chiroptera; family Phyllostomidae; genus Phyllostomus; species Phyllostomus hastatus. The sequence goes on along the minus strand of NW_025333833.1, from coordinate 14,585,855 downwards.
TTATGTGCCGGTTTCCTGGTCAATATCTGTGTGGAGCCTGACTTTACTGCATTTTGCAGTGATTTAGTACTAATTGTAGTGATATAGCTTTGTTCATTCATGCATTAATTCAACAAATGAAAGCTACTGGAAGGTGAGGGAGTTCTTGTGTCATGAGAGACTGTGAGCAGGAGATGTGACCTGGTGGTGGACCTCCCAGAGGAAGAGCAACCAAAAGGCAGTGGGAATTAAGGACGTGAAGAGGGGAAAGAAGAGTATTTATAGAAAGCTTGTGTATTTTATCTGTTTATAGGACCTACTTCATCCAACATCTCATGGCCAAATAGTCATATTTTGTATAATGAAAACAAACTCATCAGTAGAGAGCAGGTAGTCCTCTAAGAAGTAAAAAATGGGAACTAAGACAAACAGAAAGCAAGGGTATGCCGAACTAGCATATGACACACTTCCCAATAAGTGTTATTGGTAGTCACCATTCAGAGGATGGGAAGGCAGATGTTATGCATGCTTCATTGTGTTTTGAAATAGGGAGTTTTCAGACTTGATTTTAGAAATGGTTCTGTAGACTCTGAGACTTTTAAGGGTCCTTCTACTATGGTAAGACTAACAGTCTGCTTATTTTTTTTCACTGTATTTACAAATGTTTGAATAACAAATCAAAGAGAGCAAAATGAGCTGGGTGGTGGAAGAATGGAAAGAAGGCCTGCCCACCAGAGCTCTTCAGAAAATTCAAGAACTCGAAGGACAGCTGGACAAGCTGAAGAAAGAAAGGCAGCAAAGGCAGTTTCAGCTGGAAACTCTGGAGGCCGTGCTGCAAAAGCAGAAACAGAAGGTAGCCCTGAAAAGCTGGGGTTTACAACAGTCCACTCGTTGTTTGTGTGAATTATTTTACCTTGGCCTGTTCAATTTAGAGGAAAATGGATTTGCTGTCTTTAGGTGGTCATGATCTGTCTCCTTTTTTGATGCTTTTTAAAAAAATAGCTTTTATTTATTTATTTTTAGAGGGAAGGGAAAGGTGCAAGACAGAGCAGGAGAGAAACATTGTTTTGAGAGATAAACGTAGATTGGTTGTCTCCTGTATGTGCCCTGACCGGGGAGCAAACCTACAAGCCAGGCATATACCCTGACCAGGAATCGAACCCACGACATTTTGCTTTGCAGGACAATGCCCAACCAACTGAACCACAGTGGTCAGGGTCTTTTTTGAGACGTTTAATTTCATTTACCTGGTTTTTTCATCCTCTGTCCTCCTTTCTGCTTACCTGCTAGTATTCGAGGGGGGCAGTATAGAACACTTTGTGGTCTAAATGGCTGTCACTTTTTGAGAGTGGGCTTTTCATCTTAATATCCCCAGACCTCATCTCTTCAGGACTAGTAAAGAAAAACTTCAACAGTGCTTCCTTCTTACCACGTCATGAACCAGTGTAGTAGTGATACAGTCACTGAAAGGTCTTTGCTAGTGGGAGGGTTTTCCAGTTCCTTACACTCAGTGGCTTTAGCAGCCCAACTTGAAAATAAGCTGCTAAGGAAGATTGACAGAGCTTTTTTAATTTTTATTTATTTCTTAATTCTTTTTTAAAAATATGTTTTATTGATTATGCTATGACAGTTGTCTCATTTCCCCCCTTCACTCCCCTCTACCCTGCATACCCTCTCCCACCCACATTCCCCCTCTTTAGTTCATGTCCATGTGTCATAAGTTCTTTAGCTTCTACATTTCCCATAGTATTCTTAACCTCCCCCTGTCTATTTTCTCCCTACCATCTATGCTACTTATTCTCTGTACCTTTTCCGCCTCTCTCCTCCTCCCAATCCCCTGTTGCTAACCCTTCGTGTGATCTCCATTTCTGTGGTTCTGTTCCTGTTCTAGCTGATTGCTTAGTTCGCTTTTGTTTTTGTTTTAGGTGTGGTTGTTAATAATTGTGAGTTTGCTGTCATTTTACTGTTCATATCTTTTATCTTCTTTTTCTTAGATAAGTCCCTTTAACATTTCATTTAATAAGGGCTTGGTGATGATGAACTGCTTTAACTTGCTTGACCTTATCTGAGAAGCACTTTATCTGCTCTTCCATTCTAAATGAAAGCTTTGCTGGATAGAGTAATCTTGGATGTAGGTCCTTGCCTTTCATGACTTGGAATACTTCTTTCTATTTCTTAATTCTTGAAAGCGTACTGAAGCCTCTCTTTCTATGATGGGTACCTGTAGGCCTGGGCAAAGATAAACAATATGTGACTTTGTAGAACTTTTCTCTCTGGAGACTTTAAAGTGAGGTCCTGAAAATACCTGCATTCAGCAGGCATTGATATCTGGGTTGGTACATCCCTTTCTCAGAAAATCGGTTGTCCATGTTAAGCTCAGTTTTACAAAGAATACCTGGTAAATTTATGAAGTAAGAGAAACTCTTTCCTTTTGAACAACCCCCACAAGGTTGAGAATGAAAAAACTGAGGCCACAACCCTTAAGAATGAAAATCGAAGCTTGACGGAAATATGTGAGAACCTGGACAAGGCTAAGCAGAAGATTTCTCATGAACTTCAGGTCAAGGAGGCACAAGTGAATTTGCAAGAAGGACAGCTGAGTTCAACCAAAAAGCAAATAGAGAAATTGGAACAGGAACTGAAGAGGTAATTTTTTGAATGGTGTTTGTACAGATATCTGTGTGTGTATTCATCGGATACTTTTATCTTTTCCTTTAATGATGTAGTTATTATACATTGTGATATTTTTTCCAGTGGAAAAAATAATGATCTAAGGAAAGTTGATTCTCACATACTTGAGTCCTATCAGTGCATAACTCAGTGCTATAGAAATTTGTTAAATGGTTGCTCATCTCAATCATTCATTCTGTCTGTGTTCATTAAGTTTCATGAGCCAGCACTGTGCTACTGTGTGATATCACAGAAAATAATACCAAAACTGTCCTCAATCCTGTTGAGGTTGGACACCAGGGAGGAATTTCTAGTGGGACCCATCTATAGAGCTGTACGATTTATTTTTCTTTAGCGTTTGATATATAAATGCTGAGAAGGTGAACAGGAGGATTGATTTAGGATCGTTTTTGGCCAGGGTAATGGGACAGAAGACATGGAATGATTGAGGATATTGGGAAGAGAGTGATTAAAGTCCTGGGTGGTGGCATCTGAGCAGGAAAAGGAGGGAGGGAAGCAAAGTCAAGAAGAGGTTCCTGTTGAGATTTCCATCTGAGAGGGAGCTTCAGCATTCCTTAGTGAATTTGCCAATTTCAGTGTCCTACTGAAGCAATAAAAAAGTGCTTCTTACTTTTCCACTCACAAAACAGTAGAGGCATTATCAAAATAGATTTAGTGGGGCCTAAAAACTGCTAGTTCATGAATCGTATCTTCTTGTTCTAAGAGAGGAGTTTTGTCCAAATAATGGGAATGATAGAAGCTAAAAGCAAAAAGTACTTCAGGAAATTGTTCCATTGTGGAGTCTGCAAATGCACACCCATAAATTTGAAAAAGAATACTTTAAATATCAGTAGACTTACAGAAACACCTGTTAGCATCTTATATCACCAAAGTACCATGACCAAAGCAGAAATAAACATCGATTCAGTGCTGTTAACTACAGACTTGATTAGCATTTGAAGAGTACTTCCAGTAATGTCTTTTTTCTATTCCAGGATCTGACCCAAGATTCCACATTACATTTAGTTGAGGCATTTTTAGGCTGAGAGATTTTTTTTTCTTATTTTGTTTCCTATCCATGTAGGAAGGTGGCTATCTGTAAATCACATGTTGGGGTAAACTTGTATCTCGTTGAGTTTTTCATTTTCTTGTTTATTATCTGACCTGCCAAATTCCATGAGAACAGGGATTTGGTCTATCTTGTTCGTCACTGTATCCTCAGTGGCTGGCAATTGTAGGTCCTCAGATATTTCTTGAATGAATGAATGAATGAAAGATAAATCATTCATTTTGAAAAATAGGTGCTAGGGAAGTAGAAAGCTCACCTCAGGATGCTGGAATATTCATTTCTTTGGAAAGCATATTTTGGCTGCTGGTTTTAGAAGTACTGGTTTTAATAACTTAGTCAGAAATGCTTGTATTTTTAACATGTTAGGGCAGGACACTTTTGTATGCATTCCTATATTTCACTGCAAAGTGCTTTGGCACTTTGTGAGATTTACACTGCACAGGGTTGTACATGGCACAGAGCAACTGTTAAATGCCAGCATTACTAGTATTGTTGTTATCCATTGTCACCATCTTCATGGGGTATGAATACCCCTGTAGCACATTCAGTTTGAAATATTCGTATTTTCTAATGTGGATATAGATGTTCCTAAAAGTTTATAAGCTATATAAACTTCAGACTGTAACAACTATTAAGAGCATAGCTGTCCTTAGTGTAACAACTGTTAAAGAGTATAAAAACGAGACCACAAAAACTGGAGAGTGTAGAGTTGAAATTCTCACTGATGACCTTCCAGTGCAGGGCAGGAGCTTCTTTTCTCCATCAGTAGCCACGGGCTATGTCTCAGGAAAGTCTCGAGCAAGTTCAGTTGGACCATTTGAAAGGCTGATCAAAAACTATGAATTTTGGCAACCTCATGTCATCAAACCTAGTCAAAAACAGCTTCTTTTAGTGCTTTTATGGTAGTAGTGGTTTGTGTTTTTGTCCCTAAGAGAAAGGAGAAACAAATGTTTATAAAAAAATAGTAGCACTATGTACTTGTACTTTTATTACTTAAAATAATAATAAGCTATTTAATAATCAATTTAAAATAAAATAATAATTTTGTTTTTTTAATGAAAAATAGGAAAAGTAGGGGTAAGAGCTGAATTTTGAAAGGGAAAAGAAACCTCAGTTATGCAAGACTCTTCGAAATTCATTTGCGAGACTTCCGGCCAAGATGGAGTCATACGTAGATACACTTTGCCTCCTCACACACCCAAAAGAAGGACAACAACAAATTTAAAAACAACCAGAATTGCAGAAAATCAAGCTGTATGGAAGTCCAACAACCAAGGAGTTCAAGAAGAAACATTCACTCATACAGGTGGGAGGGACAGGGATGGGCAGCTGGCTGGAGAGGACACACGGCAAGATGGCAGCTAGAGGACCTGGGAGTGGGGGGGGGGTGATGCAGTGGGTGGCGGTCCCACTTTTGCATCCAGATAAACTGGGAAGAACAACTGGGGAGCCAGATGGCGCAACCCAGGGTTCTATCACGTGAAAATAAAGCCTCAAAACCTATAGCTGTAAAAACTTTTAGGGGTTTTGGTGGTGGGAGAAAATTCGAGCCTCACAGGAGAGTTGGTTGGAGACGCCCTCGGGGTCCTAGAATGTACATAAACCCACCAACCCGGGAGTCAGCCCCAGAAGGGCCCAATTTGATTGTGGGGAGCAGGGGAGGTGACTGAAAACTGGCAGAGAGCAGAGCAAGCAGCACTGTTCCCTCTCTGACCCCTCCCCCACATACAGCATCACAACGCAGCCACGTGGGTTGCCCCACCCTGGTGAACACATAAGGCTCCACTTAGTGCAACAGGTACTGCAAGCCAAAAAAATATGACCCAAATGAAAGAACAGATCAAAACTTCAGGAAAAGAACTAAGCTATAAAGAGATAGCCAACCTATGAGATGCAGAGTTCAAAATACCAGTAATCAGGATGCTCCCAGAAATGGTTGAGTATGGTTGCAAAATAGAGGAAGAAGTGAAGGCTATGCAAAGTGAAATAAAGAAAAATATACAGGAAACCAACAGTGAAGGGAAGGAAACTGGGACTCAAATCAACTATATGGAGCAGAAGAAAAAGGTAAACATTCAACCAGAACAGAATGAAGAAACAATTCAACAAAATGAGGAGAGGCTTAGGAACCTCTGGAACAACTTGAACTATTCCAACATCCGAATCATACGGGTGCCAGAAGAAGAGGAAGAGCAAGAAATTGAAAACTTACTTGAAAATATAATGAAGGAGAGCTTCCCCAATCTGGCAAAGGAAATAGTCTTCTAGGAAGCCCAGGAAGCTCAGAGAGTCCCAAAGAAGGTGGACCTAAGGAAGCACACACCAAGGCATATCATAATTATATTACCTAAGATTAAAGATAAGGAGAGAATTTTTAAAAGATTTTATTTATTTATTTTGAGAGATGGGGAGGGAGACAGAGAGGGAGAGAAACATCAATGTGTGGTTGCCTCTCATGTGCCCCCTGCCGGTGGGCCTGCCCCACAACCTAGGCATGTGTCTAAGACTGGGAATCGAACTGGTGACCCTTTGGTTCACAGGCCAGCACTCAATCCACTGAGGTACACCAGCCAGTGGTGGAGAGAATCTTAAAAGCAGCAAGAGAAAAGGAGACAGTTATCTACAAAGGAGTGCCCACAAGACTATCAGCTGATTTCTCAAAAGAGACCTTGCAGGCAAGAAGGGCCTGGAAAGAAGTATTCAAAGTCATGAAAGTCAAGGACCTACATCCAAGATTGCTCTATCCAGCCAAGCTGTCATTTAGAATGGAAGGGCAGATAAAATGCTTCCCAGATAAGGTCAAGTTAAAGGAGCTCATCATCACCAAGCTCTTATTAAATGAAATGTTAAAAGGACTTATCTAAGAAAAAGATAAAAAATATGAACAGTAAAATGATAACAAACTTACAACTATCAACAACTGAACCTAAAGAACAAAAACAAAAATGAACTAAGACAACGAGAACAGGAACAGAATCACAGAAATGGAGATCACATGGAGGGTTATCAGTGGGGAGCGGGTAGGGGGAGCATAGGGGAAAAAGTACAGGGAATAAAGTGTCAATGGTGGGTACAAAATAGACAGGGGGAGGTTAAGAATAGTATAGCAAATGGAGAAGCCGAAGAACTTATACGTGTGGCCCATGGACATGAACTAAGGTGGGGGGATGCAGGTGGGAAGGGGTTCAGGGTAGAGGGGAATAAAGGTGGGAAAAAATGGGACAGTTGTCACAGCATAATCAGTAAAATATAATTAAAAAACAAAATAAAATTCATCTGTGGACCTCCACTGTCCAGCATGGCAGCTGCTGGCCACAGGTGGCTGTTGCGCCCTTGAAGTGTGGCCGTGCAAACCGAGATGCGCACCAAATTCTGAAGAGTTAGTAAAAAGCAATACAAAACATTTTGTTGGTTATAAGTTGAAATGACGGTATTTTGAAAACTTCAAATTAAATATTAAGGTGAAATTCACATATTGTTACTTTTTTCATGTTCATAGAACAGTTTTATTGGACAGTGCTGTTACCTACAGTGAGCTCCAAGGTGATGCTGTCGTTTGCTGAGTAGTCATTTTCAGCCCCGGTATTGCTGCTTCTGAGATCGGATTTGGGGCTGGGGGAGCTGGGGCACTCAGGCACTGTCTTCACTCTCTCCTTGGAGGACTGCGTGCCTGCCCAAGGGAGTGATGCACGTTAGCCGTTCTAATAGGGTGCTCTTCGTATTTCTGTATTAAGCTAAAGTCAGATATTAGACATGTGCAAGAATTGAATCTTCTTTCAGGTTGTTTGCTTCGGAAAGGTCTTCAGAGCTTAAATGGCAGGGATATTCTGTACATATATATGACATATAGCTTACTTCCCCCATTTCTTTGTAACTGTTTTCAGCCATATATTTATGCATTATGTTAATCTGATTATTATATGTGTTTTAAAACTATTACCTGCACACACACACAAAATAAATAAATAAGTAAATAAATATCATAAATCACGTGGTACATAGATCAAGTCTGTGCTTTGTTATACTTAATAACATAAGTAATGGCATCTGGTTTTGTGATTTTTAGCCCGTGCCTCAGAGATACCGGATATTCCCTGTGTTTCTGAAGTTCTGAGTTCTTTTCTATCCCTGTCTCTCTCTTTGGCTTAGGGTATAATGTTGGAATATATCCCCAACCTCCCAACTCTTTCTTGCACTCTGTGTGGTTATTATAGGTGTTCATTATCGCCTTCATGGCATTGTAATTATTGGTTTATTTCTGTTTTCCTAATTAGTCTAAGTCCCTTAAAGACAGGTCACTGAGCTTATGTCTGTCACATGTGTATTGGGTAAATGAAGTGGTAAGAGTTCTGACATGGTGAATTTTGTCAGCTGAGGCCTCTCTGGAAACAGTATGGTATTGCTATTTGGTTGCTTTTGCTTTGATTTGGCATCCTCTCATGTCCTTTTCTAACAGCTGTAAATCTGAACTTGAAAGAAGCCAGAAAGCTGTGCGGCCTGCAAATGTCTCTGGGAGTGCATGTGACACACCACAAAAACTGTTCACGACTCCAATAACTCCAAGTCAGTATTATAGCGGTAAGGAGTTTTCCCCTGCATATCCACAGTTCTTCTAGTGAGATTTCAGTTGTGCCAAAGAAATAAATTAATTGGGCTCTGAATTCAATTTCTAATCTGGGCACTCCAAAAATGCAACTACTTGCTGTAACCTGTACATCAGTACATCTGTTGAACTCTATTGAGCCATCAAGTTAGTAAGACTAGAGTTTTCACTGAATTTTTTTTTACTTACATTTAGAAATTCCACCAAGTTGTTTGGACCAGTTCTAGGGAAGCTTGAAAAATGTAGGTCATGTCTTAGGAAAATGCATCCCACTACAAAACTTTCTTGTAGCCATTTTCAGGGACCTTAATGACTTCAGTGTCTTTACTCTGCCAGCCTTTGGCAAATACCTGCAGAAACTCATTCAAAGAAGCAGAATTATTGGCGGGCCTACACTTTTTACTTTATCCTTCTGTGGTGTGTTTCAAAAAGAATTCCATTTCTGAACATTCAAAACACCTGTGTTTCCATGGATTTTGATCTTTGAAGAATTTGACCAATATCTGTTGCCCTAACTGAAATGTTCTTTCTGCTGTACTAAGATACTCATTTCTGAACCACCTATTGTAATGATGATCTGTGAGTTGACAAAGTCAATGATCAAAGTAAATCTGTATCTCCTTGTCTGTGTTTAGGTTCCAAATATGAAGATGGAAAAGAAAAATATGATAAAGAAGTTGAAGAACGGAAAAGATACGAGGCAGAGGTGAAAGCCTTGCAGGCAAAAATAAGTTAATTATAGGCCTTATAGCAGAGTGCAGTTGAGGAAGTGCTTTCATATAAGCTACAACAGTGATAGAGAAAAATCTGCTTGACATAGAGCTGGTGCATTTTTCTTCCACTGAAAAAATAAAGTTCCTCATACATTGGTTATCTCCCTCCCTCCCTCCCTCCCTCCCTTCCTTCCTTCCCTCCCCCTCTCCCACCCTCCCTCCCTCCTGCCCTCTCTCAGTCCCTCCATCAGTTGCTCTCCTACATACACCCTGAACGGCGGTGGAACCTGCCACCCAGGTATGTGCCCTGACCAGGAATTGAACCTGCAACCTTTTGGTGAATGGGACAATGCTCCAATCAACTGAGCCACCTGGCCAGGGCTGGTTATGATATTTCTTAATTGAAGAAATAGGGAATGAGTGAATAAAATAGAGTGGGGAGATTCCTTTACCCCAGTCGTCTCCCCAGTTCTTTTAAGAAGTAGGTTGCTGCCAGGGGTTTTAAACTCCGTTTTGATGTGTGTAAATGAGCAGAGAGAGGTAGACGAAGATATTTGTTTAATGTCAATAAAATAAACAAAATGCATGTTTTAGAAACCCCTCCTTCTTGTTTAGGGACTGACTCTGAAAATACTTAGTATCTATAGAATTTTCCTTTACATGTGTACTCCCATGATACTATCTGTTTGAAAAAAATCCATTTGGGCTTTAATGGTATATTTCTGCTAAACAAGAACTTGGTAAAGTGGCACAATTTCACAAAGAGTGGAAGGCCGAGTTTATAAGCAGATACCTTAAATATTGAGGCTCAAAAACCTGTAATAGAGATTGAACAATTTTAATTCTTTTTGTGTTGGACCCTTGTTTTGGAGTCACCAGGATTTTCATGGATGACAAACGCATTGCTTATCAAGATGAAGAAAAATTAAACAATAACTCTCTAGTTCTCCCTAGAAATATCGTGTGCTTTGTTATCCAGTTAAGTCATTTGTACCAATTCTGCCCCTAACCTTGATTCCAAGAGTTATTTAGTGGAGGAACTTGAGTCCATAAACATTAAACCTCTCCCTGTGGCAGGAAAAGCACTTAGGTAAAGAATGAAATGTAGCGCCTCCAGCCATGTCTTGTCAGAATGCAGGTGGAAAGAAAAAGAGAAGAATTCAAGGCATTAGAAAATCCACAAATGTCTATTATGTAACGTAAAATACCTAATAGGACACTGGGTGAGGCGTGGTATGATACAAAGTGAGATTCTTGAAAGAGTTCTGTAGATTAATATCAAAAAAATGTTAAGATTTCATTCATTTACTTTTACAGAGAGGATAAGGGAGGGTGGAAGAGAGGGAGAGAAACCTCCATGTGTGAGACATAGAGTGATCGGTTGCCTCTCACATGCCTGCAACCAAGGCATGTGCCCTGACTGGCAGTTGGACCAGTGACCTTTTGATTCCCAGGCCAGCACTCAAGCCACTGAGCCACAGCAGCCAGGGCTGATACTGAATTTTGATTCTCTTTGCACGAAGCTATGGAGGGTGGGGGGTTGGTCGTGACAAAGGACGGGCAAAGGAAAATCAAATTTCATGATTCAAATTGGCACTTGTGTGTTTAATGGAGTACTTGAGGGATGTAGAATAGATACAAAAACTGAGCCCACATGGAACAGATTGGGCCTCAGCACTGCTGGCTTAAGCCTTCAGTGCTGAAGTCTGACCATAAGAAAATCTCCCTGGGCCTTGGCTCTTAATGGTTCCCTTGACTGGATGAAAGTTCTTTCCTGGTACCCATTGGGAATGCTAACCTGTTGACAGGCTTTATGTTCTGCTTGAAAAGAGTCTTGAATACTATGATTTCTCAAGGGCGCTAAAGAGTTTCTGTCTTTACAGAAAGCCAGCCAGGTCGTTCCACAAAACACCATGAATCACCGGGACATCGCCCGGCACCAGGCCTCCTCCTCCGTGTTCCCATGGCAACAAGAACAGACCCCAAGTCGTCTTTCTTCCAATGCTCTACAGACTCCCATTAGGAGAGGTTTCTCTGCATCTCGCTTTTCCCGGGAACAAGAAGCGACTCCAAGTAGCAGATCAGCTCTGCCAGTAGGGCAAAGAGGTGCTGATAGCAGCTTCTGTGATAATGCTAGCAGTTCTCAACTTTTGGATCAACTAAAAACACAGAATCAAGGTAATTTTTTGAGCTCAATCAGGTTTACCTTTTCCAGAGATAATTTGAGATTCCAGGCATTTTTAGTCCTGGAAAGTGCTTATGGGTTTTGTTAGCCACATCCGTGGTCAGCATCCCAGGCTGGTGATGTGGAAATAACTGCCTTTTTGAGGATGAGAAAAGATATCACAGTTTTGGAGGGTACCTTTATTTGTCCTGATAAGCTGGGACCTTGAAGCTTTCAAAGGTAGGATGGATGCCTTTGACTTGTCCTTCAGAAGCAGGGTGAGTAGGTTGGTTACAGTTGACACTCCTCACCTTTCTCCTCTGGCTCCTTCTGTGCCCCATGAAACCAGCCTGAGTCTGGCCACTTTGGGCCGGAGGTGTGGCATGTGTGTGCAGAACAGCTTTGCTCTGCGCTGCCAGCTTGTCCATATGGAAGCAAACCTGTGACCTTGGCCACTGTCCCAGGCTGCAGCTGACAGCCAAGGGTACCAGGTGGTGGTTTGGACTCTACTCTGCAGACTAGGATCATTTCCACTGCTATGACATATCCAAAATGATCATTGGTGTTCACTGGTGAGAACTCTCACACTGCTAGTGCCATTGGGACCAAAATTGTGTGTGTGTGTGTGGGGGGCATGGAGAACAATGTGTGGTGAACTTTGGCAGTAGAAGAGGTTCACACTGCCTTGATCTTTCCTGGAGATAAAGCTACTGGAGGATGTGGGAGGGTGAAGTTTTCACTGCTCATCACTTGTTTGTTTTGATGTTGGCACAAGACAAGTATTAGTCTGCCAGTGTGTAAAACCAACTGGTGAGTGAAATAAAGGTGTTATACGCGATGCACTTTTTTCAGCCTCGATCCGACAATATTCACAATTTTAGGAAAGCATTTGCTTCCCCAAGTTTTCTGGGATAACAAGAAAATTGGTTTCTCCTGCTTTCTACAGGACACTTGAGTATAAATAACACTGGAAACTGCACATTGAAATTAAATCCAACAAGAGTAGCTTCTGTGTTTTATGTGTCTTGACTTCTATTTGCGTGATAAAAGATTTCAGAGCATAGTAACATAAGTAATATATTCTGAATTTACTTGTGAATTTTTTGTGATAAATAGATGTTAATCGAAGTGTGGGTTTTGTTTGTGATTTAAGAGCTAAGGAGCAAGATTGGCGAGTTGGAACTACAACTCCAAGGACAAGAAAAAGAAATGAAAGTCCAAGTGAATCAGTGTCAAGAACTGCGGCTCCAACTGGAGAAAGCAAAAACGGAATTAAATGAAAAAGAGAAAGTTTGGAATAAAAGTAGGGCCGAACTGACAGCACAGTATGACCAGGCATCAGCCAAGGTACTTGACTTTTCATGAGTTTCTGAAAAATCTCCACTTTTTTCCATGCACTTTTTGGGAAAGCGTACTTGACACTTAAATTTATGAGTTAAATGATGTAATGAACCTCATTAATGTATTCTAGGCAGGATCAGTGCCATTGAACCCAGTAAGTTCTTTTAGAGCTGGGGAGAAGAGGGGTCAGTCCTGGCTGCACGTTTCCCAGCCAAGGGACTTGAGCAGATCCCCCACCTCTGACATCTCAGAGGGTGGAGATTAAAGGTCATGGATGTGCAGCACCAGGCACATTTTCTGGTCCATACAAGAGACTAAAGTCATGGAGCTTTAAAAGATGTTTAGGAATTATGATAGAATGGAATCAATTGATCTGCTCTTGAAATCCCATATCCATGTAATCTTAAAGCTCCAATGAAGTTCTGTTATTGGAGGGTTATTTTAGCGGGGTTGGGGAGAATGATTGCTGCTTCGGCCCCAACCTATCTACTCTTCTATTTCCCCTATTCATTTGTTCACAGACTCATTTGACAAACACGTGTAGACTGCTGAATGTGCCAGGCCCTCTCCTAGACCTGGGGATGGATGAGTGAGGGATTAGACAACAGTCATTGCCCTCATGGATCTTCATCCTAATGGGGGTGGGGCACTGATACAGAGGTTTCAGCCAGCATGGTGTATTGAGGACAAGGGCAGGAAAAAAGGAATTATTTTCTGGGACCACCCATACCTATTGGATGTGTCCTGAACCTAATCTCTCTCTGAGCCCAGGCTCCTTCTGCTTGGCATGCTCTCCTTCTGCAATGCCCTTGCCATGCTTCTCTTGCTGTGAGCCCCTTCCCTCAGCTCTTGATGCAGTGAGATCTTTCCTCCAGGCATCCCCTTGTTTGTGGGGTCCCCACACTTGGCTCACTGTCAGAATCACAGAGGAACTTGCAAACTTAACCCTGTCAGATTTAAGGAACTGACTTCTAATAAACTCTAGAAATTTCTAAGACAGAAGGTAAAAACCAATGTAGTATCGACACCTACCTCTATGTCCAGTTTATTTTTTGTAGGCAGATTTTTTTATGTCTTTTAAAGAAATTAATCTTTTAAATTTCAAGATAATTATAGATTCACACGCAGTTTTATGAAATAATGCCTTGTCAATATGGTTGATTACATCAATTGCTTGCTAAATATTTGCATGAGCTTTGCATCCTTGGAATAGGATGCCTATTGCCTTGGAATAGGCACTACTTGGAATGGTGTATAATTCTTTCTATAATGTTCTGAATTTTATTTGCTAATAATTTGTTAAGAATTTTTGTGTCTATATTCATGAGGGATATTGGTCAGCAATTTTCTTTTTTTGTACTGTGTTTGGTATTTGTTTCAGAGATGACTATAATAATATTAACTCCACAAAATGAAGTGGGAAGCATTTCCTCCTCTACTCTGTTTTGAAGAGATTGTGTAGAATTTGTGTTATTTCATTTTATTTTATTTTATTTATTTACTCTTAGAGAGGGAAAGGGGAGAAGGAAGAGGGAGGGAAACATATGTGGCTGCCTTTCACACGCCCCACTAGGGACCTGGTCTGAAGCCCAGGCATGCGCCCTAGACTGGGAATCAAACTGGCGACCCTTCGGTTTGCAGGCTGCCACTCAGTTCACTGAGCCACACCATCCAGGGCTGTGTTATTTGTTTATAAATTTTGTAGAATTCTCCATGAAACCATGTAGGCCTGCAGATCCCCCTTTTGAGAGTTTCAAAATTACAAATTCAACTTGAAAATATAGACATTGCTATTAAAATGACTTACTTCATATTGAACGAGTTGGGATAGTTTGTGTTTCTAGAGGGAAAACGTTGGTTTCATCTGAACTGTCCAGTTTACGTGTGTGGAGTTGCTTGCAGTGTCTCCTTACTGTTGGATGCCTGCGCATCAGATGGTTCTCTGTTTCTGACATGTGTGTCTCCTCGTTTTCCTCACTGTCAGTCTTGCTAGAGATTTGCCAGTTTCATTGTTCCTTTGTTGATTTTTCTAACAAACTAGCTTTTTGGTTCATTGCTTCTCTCATTTTTGTGTTTACAAGTTCATTGATTTTTGCTCCATTATTTTCATTTGCTTGCTTTGGGTTATTTTGTTCTTGTTTTTCTAGGTTGTTGAGGTGGGGAATTTAGATGATTAATGTGAGACTTTTCTTCTTTTCTAATGGAGACATTTAATGCTATAAACTTCCCTCTCACTAGTGCTTTATCTGTGTTCTACAATTTGGATATATTGTATTTTAATTTTTTTTCAGTTCATTGTGTTTAATGTTTTTTTCCCTGGACCCATGAATTCTTTAGAAATAATTTGTTTAGCTTCCAAGTGTTTGGAGATTTTCCTCTTTCCATGAGTGATTTTTCATTTGACTCCATTATGTCCAGAGAACATACTCAAGGATCTTCAATCTTTACAATTTGTTGAAGTTTGTTTTATGGCCCAGGATATGGTCTATCTTGATACATGTTTCATGGGCACTTGGGGAAAAATGCATATTGTCATTGGGTCAAGTGTTCTAAAATGCAGTATCTCCTGTTGGTTGATGGTATTGTTGAAATCTAAATCCTTGCTGATTTTCTGTCTAGGTCTATGAATTGTTGAGATGGGATGTTGAAAGCACCCCAAAATTGTTCCTTTGTTTATTTCTCCTTTCACTTTTATCAGCTTTTCCTTCCCATGCTTTGTAGCTCCATTGTCAGGGGCATACACATTTAGGATTGCTCTGACCTCTGGGTGCATTGACCCTTCTATAGTACCTTTGGTGTCTCTGGCAATTTCCTGTATTCTGAAGTCTACCTTATCTGATAGTAATATAGCCACTTTGGCTTTCCGTTGATTAGTGTTGCTGTGACATTTAATTCTTTCTTTTTACTATCAGCCTATTTATATTATTATACTTGAAGTGAGCTTGATGTAGACAGTATACATTAGGGTGTATTTTTGAAATCCACTCTTTGATTATCTTTCTTTTCATTAGTGAATTTAGACTATTTGCACTTAATGTAATCAGTGATAGCCCATGTTTAAGTCTGCCCTCTTACTTTTTGTTTTCTATATCTTTTCATTTTTCATCTGTTGTCTTTCTTCCTGCTTTCCTAAGGGTTAGTTGCACGTATTTTGAAACTCCATTATTGTTTAGCTATAGTGTTTTTGAATGTACTTTTTGTAGAGCCTTCACAGTGATTTTCTAGACATTCCATCATGAGTACACACAGCTTGTCAGAGTCTATTGGTGTTGTCATTCTACCAGCTCTAATAAATTATAGAAAATTTACTCGTCTATTCATTTGTTATCTTACTCTGTTTCTAATGGAATTTTAAGTATTTTCTCTACATATATGTGGAATTGTATCAGACAACAACATTTTCACTTTTGCTGCAACTGTCAAACACAGTTCAGAAAACTGAAGAAGGGAAGGAAAGCCTATTATATTGATACATACTCCCTTCCTCTTCTTTCTGAGTTCCCTTCCAATTTCTTTCTTTCACCATTTCCTGTTCAGAGAACTTCCTTTAACTCTTCTGCTGGCCACAGATTGTCTTAGTTTTCCCTTCAGTGAGAATGTCTTGCTTTCCTGGGCATTCCTGGAAGGTACTGCCTCAGGGTGTTATTAGTATCCATGAAGTTTTCCTTCTGTGCCCGAAGTCTGCAGTCAATCAGTCTCCTCTCCTTTTAGAGCTTGCTTATGCCTGTTTTGATGTAAGGGCCAGAATTTCTCATTGTTCCTGATGGAAGGGATAGAGAAATACACATCTAGTTTGTCTTTGTGGATGTGGTAGTCTGGGTTCATTTTCAGACATTCTGCTAGTGCAGTGCTTTGCACAGAGCAATTGTTGAGAAGTACCAATCAGATGGATGAGGGTGCAGTGGAGGGCCAAAGGGACTGTGGCCAGCCTTGATCAATATATGCATTGTCTTGTGCAGTCTGAGTTGGTTTTCCAAGTTGAAAAGATTTGGATTTGAGTTCTTGCTCACCTACCTCTCACTTGTATTGCTTCTTCGAGCTACATCCCAGTTGTACGGTGTTCAGAATCTCAGTTCCCTAATCAATAAAATGATATTAATGTAGCCTGTGTCATAGTATTGTTGTAGAGATTGCAGGAATTTCCATGAAGGCTTTAGCATAGTGTTTGAACAGGTGAACTTATATTGATATTAGTAGTTATTGTAACACTGAGCTCTTTGTCCATGAGGCTCATTTTCAGTTGCATTCCTACCAGCTCAGTTGTTACTCTGGATAAGAATCATACTTACCCTTTCACCTTTTGTGTTGTTGGTTTGATGTGACAAGAACACTGAATCCTTGTTCTAGCTTATATACCTGCTGAAGTCTTTTCTGACTCCATCATGAATCCTAATATTTGAGTAGGACAGTGCTGAGTGCTGAGACGACAGCCCTGCTTTCTTTCTCTTAGTCATCCCTCCAGGTTCCTCAAACTTCTTCATTCAGTGCTTTATGGATTTCATTTGTCCCTGAACTACAATCCACCTAACTAAAAATTCAGTCTGCCTTTCCCTGTCTTGCCTGTAAGGACAATATGACCTGGTCAAATCTGTTGCTGTAGTCAAGTTGTGCACTGTTTATGCTCTTCCCTGAACTACCATTACAATCACCTGTTAAGTGAAGTGGAGCTCACTGACCCAAAATCAATGCCATGTTCTTCAGTGAACATCTGCTGTGTCTGGAATGCCTCTTTCCCAAACATGTTACATTTATGAGCCACGTGGGACACAAAGCTGCTGAAGTCACGCAGAAACAAAGTCTTGGTGCTTGCAGCAAGCCTGGAGTTCACCACCCACAGTGTACAGGTGACAACCTCAGGCCCAGAACACTGAGTGCCAGGGTCCCGTGCTGCATGTGTTCAAGTCCTTGAGCCCTGGACACTCTTTCAGAATGTTCTGGCACATCATGACACCCAGTGCTTAGCTACTCTGACGTGATTGTGCACCAGCAATATCAGGATGTCATTTTTAAAATTTTAATTAAAGTGTACATAAAACCTCCTAGAATATCTTGTTTAACCCACTGTTTCTAGGAAGAAAAAATTGATTCTGGGATCCTTTCATGGAGTGACTTGCAGTTTGAAGAGGGGCCAGCAGAGGGGGCCAAGTGCTCATTCATGTACCACACCACCTGTGGGGTTTTGCCCCTCACATTTGCTGAAGTCCCAAATTCGGGTCTGAGTGGGCAGTGATTTTCATCTGAATTGTTTACTGCTGTATCCCCAGTACCTAGCACATTGTTGGAACATCTAGCAGTGTTGGACAATCAGTGTTTACTGAATCCATTTCTATTATAAATAATGTGTTATACTACTTTTCCTTGGTGATTTGAAATTCAAGAAAATGAAGGATAATGACAAAGGTGTCTTAATATCCAAGGCAGTGGACATTAATTTGAACCACTGGGTTTTTACTTTAGGTTTTGAAGTTGACATTTTGAAATTTTGATACTTGTAAAACCTGGTGGTCATTTATGACCAGCTTTGCTCTTTCAATCTTTGCTTAGTTAATGATTGGTGTTTGACTGGTATTCTGGCAAGGTATTACATAGTGTTCTGTTTTTCTAATGAATTTTCTCTTACTTCCCTACTATTTGTAATAGTTCTAAAGGGGACTATGATGAGTCTCAGGAGAATACATTAGTAGAGGAATTTGTCCCATTGGGCACATTTCATTCTGGACCAGGCAGTTCTCTCCCACCCACAAAACCCACTCTGACTGCTCCCTGGGCTCTCAGAGTTGTTTTGTGGGTGCAGTTTCAGGACGTGGGCACCACGAAGAAGCGAGAGGAATGGGTTTCAGCACGCGAAGATTTCAGACCATTTGGTTCCAGTTAGTTTGAGAAGAGCACCCTCAATTTTGATGTAGTTCATGTTTAAAGGATGATTTTAAGGAAGGAAGGCTCTGTGAAAAGACAAAAGAAGGTTCTTGGTGTTGCTCATGGCAACTTGGTTAAAAACCAGGTGTCATATTCCCTGGAGTGCTGTGAATCTCCAGAAATTTAAAATGGCAAAGCGAGAGCAGTGTGGAAAGAAGCCTTTTAATGTTTACAGTTTGTCACAGAATGTAATATGCTTGAAACAGACTACCCCTTGAGAGTAACGGGAACCATCTGATTACTTGACAGCTGTAACTTCCACGACCATCACTTCATTTTAATCTGATGTATGCAGCGAAACATTCGGTGAACCTTTCTTCAGACACACCAATTCCTTTTTTATAGTGGAAATTAGGAAGTACTTCAACGGTCTAAGCCTTTACATTCTTGCTCCTATTTCTCAAACATAAATGTTATGTGTACTAAAATAATTACTGTGGTGTTCCTATACGGCTAATAGTTAAACCCAACTTTTTATGAAATAAAAATGTCAAAACACAATGGTGAACTTGAACTAGAACTTGGGACTAATTTTTCTAATGTTGGAAATGATGACTTCTTTCCCTGAACACTTTGTTTTCTACTGTGCATTTTTATTTGCTGTTAGAGTACTGCATTGGAACAAAAACTGAAAAAATTGACCGAAGATTTGAGCTGTCAGCGACAGAATGCAGAGAGTTCCAGATGTTCTCTGGAACAGAAACTCAAGGAAAAAGAAAAAGAATTTCAAGAGGTAAGGTGCACAGGTCCATGAGGCGTTGGTCTGCGGTGCCTCAGCGCCCTCAGTGAGAGGAGGAGCTGCCACGTGTCATCCTGTGGGAAGGAGAAGGTCCATGTGTTTCCCTTCATACTTTGAGTCTTTCAGGTTTTGATTGGAGAAGCAACTGGCAGTGAGAATGTTCCTTTTCATCCATGTTTTCTGGTTTGTTTGAGATTATTGTTCACAGGAAGAAGAGGTCCCATTTCTTCCTTTGAACCCTTTCTGTTGTGAAGGGAATTGTATGATATTCTCTGCCTACTTTGAATGCCTGCGGACTGGCAAACGCTTTAGAACAGTAGTCGATGAAGTAAGTGGGCAAAGACGATGGCGACAGGTAAGGGCTGAGGATGCTCCTGAGGAGGGACAGCTGCCAGCAGGAGGTAAGTTGGTCTGACAGTGTGTCCCGTGGTTGGAGGGTCTGCGGACTTCCAATGAGAGTGTCTGCAGATCGGAGCTCATCTGGGTGTGACACAGCCTCACATACACACTGACTGTCCATTCCTTTACGGTGTGTCTCACAGAACGACTTACACACAGTGGGCAAGAGGCAGAGAATTACCCAGAAGAAAGTCATTCTGCCTCCTGGAGGAATTATCACCAATTGTGCATTTCAGTATTTTTAAATGTAATTAAATTTTGCTTTCATTCTGGTTGACATATAGTATTCCATTAGCTTCAGGTGTAGAGGCTAGCGGTTAGACACTTACATCACTTACAGATTGACCCCCTGGTGAAACAAGTGTTGAAATGTGGCAGCTATTATTTCTGGAGCAGCAGAGACACCACACATTCTGCCAGTTCCTGGGTGAAAGGGGAGACTTAAGACCATGGATGGCAGTTTTCAACTGGGTGAATGTGTTTTAACCTCAGCTGAGGACACGCCCATTGATTTAGAGAGAGGGAAAGGTAGGGAGAGAGAAAGAAAGGCGAGGAACATCTATGTGAGAGAAGCACAGATTGGTTGCTTCTTGCATGTGTCCTGATTGGGCACTGAAACCGTCACCTGGGCACGTGCCCCAACCTGGAATTGAACCTGTGACCCTTTGGTTCACGCACAGGATGATGCTCCAACCAACTGAGTCACTCCGCCCAGAGCAACTGGGTTGATCTTTTTTTCTTCCCAGGGGATATTTAGCAATATCTGGGGACATTTTTTATCGTCACAACTGGGATAGGGGAGTTGAGGGCTACCAGCATTTAGTGGCTAGGGCCGGGATGCTGGTAAACATCCTATAATACAGGACAGTCCCTTAGAGGAAGCATTGTTCCCAGTCCAAAATATGAGTAGTGCCAAAGCTGCTCATACCTGGTGTAGCACTAGGGTGGTAGAATAACCAAACCAAACCCAGTAACAACCAAAAACATACAAGCACACTTACATGTCGAAGGAAAAGCGACTGCAAATGTTACTCTGGTGTCCTTATGCATTTATCCAAGTTCATTGGTGACATATACTTTGCATCATTGCCCATCTGAAGTGGTGGTTGGTATTTGAAATTTTAAGCTCCATTCATGAGTGTGTTTGATTTCTAAGCTAAACTGTGATGGTTGCAGCTCAGCTTTACTCTCTTTTTCCCCTGGATACTTCAAACAGAGGTGATTGATTTCATAGTGGTGGTGCAGTCAACAGGTGGGCTCCTGTCCTGGCCCTCGGAGACCAGGATTGGATGACTGGGACCTGTGCTCAGGCTGCTGATGTTTATCACCAAGTGGATGGTCAGCTAGGCTTCCTGTTGTCTCTGGCTCTGCCATCACATATCCTATGGGACGACTGTGTCACCCTGGAACCTGCCTGTGTACTGTCGTCAATCCTAAGAGTGTCTTTTGCTTTTCAGGAGCTCTCCAGTCAACAGCGTGCCTTCCAAATCTTGTACAGAGAGAGCTCACAGGTGAAAGGCAGACTCACACAGGAGCTGCAGCAGGCCAAGAACGCTCGCAACAGCCTGCAGGCAGAGCTGGATAAAGTAGGTGCTCCTCACTTCATTCCCTCTCCTTGTCCTTGGCCAGTTCTGCCCCGCAGCTGACCTGGGAGGCGTTGGAGGGAAAAATGCTCCAGCCTCACACTTCTACTTTCAAACAGGAGAACAGAGGAAATCTGTGTGGGTCTGGCTTGTCTCATTTTGACAAGAGGACAGTGAGTGAGTGAGAGCGTGAGGAGTGAGGTTGTCAGATGTCAGGGCCTGTGGAGCTCTCTGACATTCTGGTTCTGGATCAGATCACTGGGCGGGACGTCTCCAGGTGGGAGATCTCCCAAGTCATTTTGCCCTGAAACAGTCAAAGCACTGAAAATTACATCCCCTTGCTTGTTTAGCACTCATTTCAAAAACAATGTCCAGCTGTGTGGCTTTAGGTTCTCTCTCTGTGGTGATGGCTGCCGTGCTCATATCTCGAGTCGGAGCATTGGTCCTGCACCTGAGACTCACGAGTGTTTGTGCCATTTCCACTCGGCATCTCTAAAAGGCATCTCACACTTCACATGTCAGTACTGGAACTGGAGCTGCTTGTTCAGTCTTGCTCCTCCCTTGGACTTTCTCATCTCAGGACATGTCAATTGTGGTCTTCACATTGCTCAGGCCAAGTGTTACCTGTCATCTTCACCTCTCTTTTTTCTCTCATACTTCCAAATGAGTCATTACCACTCAGCCGAGTCTACCTACCTTCATTTACTTACATGCACGCCCATGTGTGTATGGGTGTGTGTGTGTACACATGGAAATTTCTGTGCATGTGTGTATGGGTGTGTGTGTGTGTACATTACATATAGCACAGTCAAACTCTTGTGTGGAAACACCATGTATATAGAATAAATGTTTAACGATAAATGATTTCCGGGCATGCTCTCTTATATCCGTTATCTGTTTAGGGTAGAGTGTCATCAGCTACCCCAGGAAACCTTCATGTGCTACATACCTCCCTGCTAAGAACACTCCTGGCTTTATCTCTGTCTGTATTTTACATGGAATGTGACTACTTCCACCACCTCTATGGCTGTGTAGGGCCCCAGACCATGTCATCTCCCACCTGGGTTACCGTTCTTGCCTCCTACTTGTCTCCCTGCTCTGCACTTCTTCCTCAGTCTCTTAACAACCATCGGCCAGATGGATCTTATCATGCCAGTCACATCACACCACTCTACTGTGAAGCTTGCAGTTGGACCCATGTCTTTCACATCAAGAGTCTCAGCCCACCTCGATGGCCTCAGTTCTTGCACTCAGTGACTCTTGTATTACATAAGAAGACCTGATGATTTCCAAAGTAAGCAACAGAAAACCAAACTTGGCTTTGTTTTTCTCTCTGTAGGTCACATCAGGAAAGCACCAGTTGGAAAGAGAATTGGACGAGTTGAAGCAACATTTCAGCCGATCCCAACAGGCCTTCCGGGCGAGTCAGACCGCGGAAAGTGAGCTGCGGAGGAGCAGTGAGGTGAGTGAGGGGCAGAGGTGAGCGTTTATCAGCTTCTGTTCCGGATGCGGTGACACAGAATCTTGACACCGTTTTTCAGTAGCTTGTCAAGACCATATCATTTCTATTTCATTTGCCAGAATTTCTTAGGAAGTATTTGGTATATAACCTAATACATAAACCATGGTGCTTTTCCCCCACTTTCTATTCTGATTTAATTACTCCTTATAGCAATTATAGGAAAATATAACTTGTATTTAAGAAGATATACTACTCTTGTTATAAAGGATTGTTTTAGACCCCCTAGGAGGTGGATGAAAGTAAGAAAGCAATGGATTTTCTAAATGGAAAGAAACAAAATTGGTGATGGGATGGGGGATATAACTTAAATCTTTTTCCAAGGGTTGCTTTTGAGTCATCAAATATTAAATCCTGGTGGAAAATCAGCGATTTAAGTGAGCAAAAGTAAATGTCAGATGAAGAGGTTTTAGCTTTCAAATTCTTATGAAAACATCAGGTAATTGTAAGTTGTGCGACCCTGGCCTCACAAGTCAACGTTAGCCTGTGTGTTGAGCATGTTTGCAATGTCTTTGCAGACTCACTGCAGGGCTACCCTGACGTTGCTCCTACTGAGAGGATTTTATTGGTAACTTTAATTTAGCTTCTCTCCAAGTTTATTTAGTGGCCTGGAGTTTATTAGAAAGGGCTTAATTAAGAGTCATTCAGGGACACTCAGTAGAGTGAAACAGTTTGGATTGAGCCATAAATCAGTGCTGTACTACGAAAAAGCACAGCAGAGCAGAAGTTTCTTGCCCATCACATGTCACAGGAAGGCCCTGGCCAGGTGGTTCAGCGGGTTGGAGCATTATCAATACACCAAAAGATTTTGGGTTCGATCCCCAGTTGGGGCTTGTACTGGAGGCAACTGATCGGTGTTTTTCTCTCACATCCATGTTTCTTTCTCTCTCCCTCTTTCTCTTTCTCTAAAATCAATAAACATATCTTCAGGTGAGGATTTTCAAAAAGTCACAGAAAAGAAAACTTCCAACGTATTCTTTAAATAGGTGGCAGTCACTTTTTGGATTGTAACAGTTTTCTTTTTAAAAAATTCTCTACAAAAAGCAGTTATTTGTGCAGGCGAGGAGAGTAGAAATGTACTCACCCCCCATCTTTGACGAGTGTAGCATTACTGTAAAGTCAGGGCATCTGACGTAGGAAACCGGTGACTGTCAACCAGCAGGCCCCCGAGGGGTCGTGAGGCTGGAGACAGGTGGCCACAGTTCCAGCACCTGAGGGGGAGGAAGCTTCCTCCCAGATGATGGTCTCCTCAGTGAACGCTTTAAAATGGAAGTGTTTTGTTTCGACAGAACAAACATTTGCCTTTTGGCCAGTGGGGCCCAACCAGCAGATGCTTTGGCTAACATTTCTGCAAGCAGACTGGCATGGAACTCCTCACTCTGCGAGCTCCCCTTTCAGCCAGGAACTCTCCCGCAGCTCCACTGGCTGCCTGGCGGGAGCTTTTGTAAAAGCAGTCGTCTGGTTGAGAGGGTTCAAAGACTTTTCAAATGGTTTGCTTGGCCAAGGCACAGCAGTGGGCGGGGCATGGTCTTGGAGGTGATTCCGAAGGTCATATATCCCCACAGAGTGTGGTGGGTCAGTTGTGGAGCTGTCTGCCCTGACCTGGTCTCGACTGAGTTCAGTGCCCACCTTGTTGCACCTCCACCGGTGTTTCATCGACCTCTGTGTGCAATGAGCGCAGTCGTGTGCGAGGGCCTAGCCCAGGACCAGCGAGTTCACTTAGTGTTGTCTTCATTGTGTGTGTGTGTGTGTGTGTGTCTTCTTTTGAAAAGAAGAAGATGGAAAAACTCAAAGGATTTAGCTGGATCTCACATTTTCAATTGGCATTGGGATCAGAAAAGTGATTTACCCAGTTTGAACGGTAACACAACTTCACGAGGAAATATCGGTGGTTCTGTAGTGAGTGACGTCTGAAATTCCATTGCTTTTCTGCCATCTACCTGCAAAGTGACCTTGGGACAATGCCTTTCCCTTGAGTCTGACTCTCCTCATCTGCATATGAGGATGAATAATACCTCTTCCTTTCCAAAGCTGGATTGATGGTGAAGTTCAACACTGGCCAGCACACTAGTGCTCAGCAGATCGTTGCACTGCACCTGCTCATTGCGCTGCTCTTTATGACTGTTATGACCTGTTTGCTGTCACCTATAGCACAACAGGTGATGAGCCAGGGGAGAGAGCATTTGGCATTGGACATGTTTGGAAGGTTGCCTGTTCTATCACTCTGGGTCTCTTTCTGTTACTAATTATGAGTAAGTACAAACAAATTTAGCACGCTGATAGGTTTTGCATGCCAAAATAACATGACAGTTGTACTGAAATTCTTCTTGTTGGTGTTCACAAACAAATGCAGCGCTCTTGATGGGAAATTATCAGTAGTGGGAACATGATTTAACGGCCCGATCAAGGGTAAAGTTAACATTTGGTATCAAAGTGAATGGAGGGTTCAGATAAACTGCTCATCTGCACCGGCAGTCAGCCCCGGAACACTGGGCTTACGCCATCATGCACCAGCATTGGACAGCCAAGACCGGGGCAGCACTGGCTGGGGGACCTTCCAGGCACAAGGGTGTGTATTACACCAGGTCCCCTAAGGAGCCTGGTCTGACAGGCAGGAAGGATGGAGGTAGAAGGGAAAAACACATCAGTTGCCTGTGTCCCTTGTACACCAAACAGTTTTGGACCCAGCAGGGGACATATTAAGCTTCATTCATGGATGGAATCATGAAACAACACACAAGAGCTGAAATCTGTTTTGTCTGGCCCTAGGAAAGGATGCCTCCCTTGCTGCCCCTAAACAGAAGTTGATCTGGGTGGAATAGCTTGCTAAGCTCTAATGCTGGCCTGTGGCTATAGAGATTTTTGTTACATTTTTCCAGACTTGGGTCCAATTTTGCAAATCATGTCAGGATGCAACAGTTGCGTAGGAGAACATATCCTTGTGTGCTTAACTTGTCATCGATAGTCAGCTACCCAATCAAGTCTTGAGTGGCCATTGCCTCCCAGATAAAACTACCTGCTCATAGATGGCAGCCCACAGCTCCAGTTTCAGATGTTCCTTTTCCTGATTCTGGCCTTTTCAAGTTCTTGAGTTGGTCATAGCTGTAGCATTAACGGTGTGCTGGGTCCCGGGGTTGGCTGAACATTTCTTCTCTAGAAACATGTATTAATGGAGCTAAGGTCAGAATAGAGAAAGACATGTGAACCTTTCCATTTAACTTCCTACTCAAGTTAGTGTATCTAGTTATGGACAGAGGCAGATGGAGAGCAAGAGACACCTAATCAGGAGTTGTCCCCTCCTTTTCCGGGGCACACACAGCTTTGCATATGATGCTTTCTCCACTTTCTTGCCACCTCCAGATGTAGATGCCAACTGATCTGATTAATTTTGTAGAAAGAAAATATTTGATAGGTCACAAAGTCAGAATGCTAAGTCAACCCAGGTGGTTAAATTCTAGTCCCTCTCTCTCATGTTGAACTCATTCAGCTGGTCTTAGCACTCATCCTGCAGATCTGACTGCTGTTAGATTTTGGGAAGAAAGGCTAATAATGCCTCGTTATCCTTTCTGGAGTGCTTTCAGGTGCTTTTCCCCTCACATCTGCAATCTCTTCATGATGGTTATCCTGAGTTTGAAGAGCGACCTGGAGACTCTGGTGTGTATAGTTTAATGATACTGGTGTAAGTCAGTAACATCCTTGCGTCTTAATGATCCTTCTTTGCACACTTGAACACTGCCTAGTGTGAAGGTCAACCTCTCATTCTCGGGGTCAGATGGAGCAGCCCTTCCTTTCTGATTGATGTCTTAATCTGCCAACAGGGCGGGGAGGCAGGATTAGGACAAAGACAGGAGTTGAACTCCAACGGGCTCTGACTTTTCTTGATGACGAGATGAACATGTACGCATGAACAGAGCTGCTGCCAGCAAGGTTTCAAGTACTTTCCCCTAGCCACATTCCCCCTCTTTTTGAACTTGGCTTTGCCACCTCAGTACCCATCTGCTGATGGTAACCAGACTGATCACTGAAGGCAGCTTTCCAGCCCCGCACTGCCGGGGCCATCTGTTTTCTAGCGGCGCGGCAGGGCTGGGGAGGCCGGCACTTAACCATTTCTTTAAAAATGTCCCCCTACTCCTCACAGGGTTATTTTTTTAAAGTGTATTTTTAAAAAATTTTTATTTCTTTATTGTTGTCCAAGTACAGTTGTCTCCATGTTCACCCCAGCACGCCCGCCCCCCGCTCTGCCCATCCCCACCTCCCACCCTCGAAACTGGCCCCTTTGACCTTGTCCACGTGTCCTTCATGCATGTTCCTTGATGGCCCTTCCTCTGTTTTCCCCCGTTACCCCTCTCTTCCCTCCGCCTCCGGGTTGCTGTCAGTTTGTTCTTTATTCCAGTGTCTCTGGTTATATGTTGCTTGCTTTTTTTTTTTTTTAAGTTAGCCTTATGAATTTTCCTCTGAAGGATGCGAGGCCCTTAATTCTGTGACCGTATGCCAGTTCTCTGTGACCCAAAGGGAGGCAGAGCGTACAAGCCGAGATCCTTTCGAGCTACAACATCACTGAAGGTTGGGAAACAGGTTGAGGAAATAGAGCATCTATGATAGTTTGTGTCTTCCGTGGTTAATAAGCAACAGCACTTTTACCAGGCATACAAGTATTACTGCTTTTAAGGTTCAGAAAATTGTACACATCACCCCAGATAATACAGGGGGGTGCATCTGCATCTCTGCTACTTTATTGCCCTCTGGTGCACGGACACTTGATTGGATCAGGTGCCCAAAGACTCTGTGTTCCCTGTGAAAGCTTCAACTCTTTTATGTAGAATGAAATCTTGCTTCTGTGATCCAGCCTGGTTTCCCACGGCACCCGCCCCCTCCCCACTCATTAGTGCTTGCCCGTGGTGTTAAGTGATGGGCGTCACTTCTTCCAGAGGGCGGAGACTCTGTCTTTCTTATATTACATCTTTTATAATGCCCATTCCGGCTAATGGCTCATTGCAGATTTTTTGATAAACACTTAGGCAAAGTAATTTACTCATAAAGACATCCCTGTAACAGTGAACCTTAAGATAATTTTCGAGTGTGAAGGAAACATTTTTCCTGTGAATGTGTGTTGTTCCTTGGCACATCAGACTTTGCAAACATGAAGTTGATCATTCAGGTGTGATAAGAAGTTGGGGCTTATGTCCTTGGGGATCTTTTCAACAGGATTTTCCATCCGAGTGAACCCTTTAACAAGCTTAGAGACAACCAGAAAGTTCAAACAGATAGTTTTCTGGAAGCAAAACGCTTACCATCAGATTTGGGTTTCGTGCTTTTGTTTTCACTTCTGTTCATAAAATCATTTGGTTTAAGTCAGAATGTCTAACTGTATAAAGTATTCAAAGGGAAGATGTGAATCTTCCCCGCTGTGAGATGCACCACCAGTTCCATTAGGGACTCTTCCTGAAGCAGAAGTCATAGTTTGCTGGAACATTTGTTTGGAGTATAACCAAGTAAACTTGTGCTTTAGGAAATGAAGAAGGAAAACAGCTTCCTCAAGAGTCAGTCTGAGCAAAGTGCCAGAGAAGTCTGCCACCTGCAGGAAGAACTGAAGAAGACCAAGCAGTGTTTGAGTCAGAGCCAGGATTTTGCAGAGGAAATGAGGGGTAAGTAAAAGTTTGTGATGTGGAGTGACTTCCTAAGCTGCTGTATGGAGGAGGGTGGATGGCTGTAGAAACTTTGAATTTTTCCATCTAGTCTCCTAGAAAGACGTCTGCAGAGGATGTGCAGAAAGTTTTCTTTCTTCTGCTGTTTAGTTTATAGAGTGAGAGTTGGACACTTTTTTTTATTGGAACCCATAGAGCCCCCAAATGCCTGTTTTCAGCACTTAGAAACTGGAGGGGTACATGTTTAGCACACAAAATGAAATTGTCAGCTCTGCCTGTCTTCCCAGAGTGCTGTTGTCTGTCCCCTGTGTGTTTATTCAGGACGCTCAGACAGCTCCTCTCCTCACTGTTTCCCTTACCATGGAAACTCCCTACATGAAGTGCGTGTTGTCACAGCCCTGAATGACCATCGGTTTTTGATGACTTACTTCACTGAATGCTTTTGTCTTTACTGTAGAGCCACAGAATCATGCTATACACACCAAATGAATCCACCATTCATTACCCATTTTTAGGTGTACCATATGTCTTCTTGTTCCATTTCTTTTTGTCAGCTTGGGTATTTGCACATCCAGGATTTCTCTGAACTGGACCCTGTGGATCATGGAACTATGGGTCACACTTCTCTGTGACTGTTTTCTTTTTGAAATTCCCAAGTCCCCCAGGCAGTTTTCAATTTTTCCACCACAGTAGGTAGACATGTCAGTCTTTCTTGAAAGAAAACCAGAAGAAAAGTGAATGTTTGGGCAGTTTCCTTTGTTGGCCACCAGGGTCATTTTTTCAGGTCCCCATAAGCAGAGGAGACTGATAGCCCTTGTGGCCTGTGGAGAGCCATTCCTCAGTAGGTTGACTGAGATTAGTGGGTCAGAACAGCAACTGGTTTCCACTTATTGTCACCCCTGCATTTAGAATACATTCTTCCTTCATCATCTGCTATGGAGAACTTCTATTCTCCTCAGTTTATCTGGGGAGTTGGAAGGATGCCTATCACTGTTGAATGAAAGCACTGAGGTTATTCTCAACTGGGTTGAGCCAGGAGGTACAGGTGTGTTGCTGGGCAGAAAACCAGGTGG
This sequence comes from Phyllostomus hastatus, assembly GCF_019186645.2. Taxonomy (NCBI): domain Eukaryota; kingdom Metazoa; phylum Chordata; class Mammalia; order Chiroptera; family Phyllostomidae; genus Phyllostomus; species Phyllostomus hastatus. The sequence continues at coordinate 14,556,442 of NW_025333833.1, read as the reverse complement.
TAACAAAGTTTGAAAAAGCTCCCATTTGATTCTTGGATTCACGGACACCAGTTTTACTGTGAGGAGGTGCGACGTGGGTGATACTTCCTCAATGATACTGGTATAGAGGCCTCGAGAGGTACTGATGTAAAGCATCTTTTCCTCTTTTGTATTAGCCCCATGGAGTGTGGCTAAAATGATGGAGCAGTTACATATTCATTCTGGGAAGTCAGAATTACTCCCCAGTGAAGGGAGTATTTCCACTTCAGGGCCGCTCTCTCTGAATAATTATATCATAAGAGGTGAAAACTCCAGGGCACACCTCAGGGGTAGGGCAGGCTCGGTTCCACCCAGTGCAGTAAAGCGAGTATCACACAGTAAAGTGAGTTGTGACCTTTTTGCTGGTGGAGGGCCTTGCCTTCCATTTGTCAAACACACAACATCTGGGAAGCACAATAAAACAGCTACTCCTGTCCACATGTACACAAACACAGAAGAAAAAGTTTCCACTGCTTAGGGAAGTAATCTCTTGGTATTTTATACAGCAACACTTTCCTAAGTTGCCTAGAAAGAAGATGAACAAATGCATTACCATCCCTAAAAACACCACATTTCTCATTGTCTTTCTGGAAGTTTAGATGATTATCTGGTGATCTACTTTGCAGGAGGTGTCTGCACAATAATGCCAATTTTTACAAGGCTGAGGAGTTGTTAGTGTGTTTAGATTTTCTTTTTCCGTTTAGAATTCTTATGAAATGAATATTTGAAACCTTCACAATGCTTTTTTTTTATTTTTCATAGCTAAGAATGCTTTTCAAGAAACCACATTAAGAGACCTCCAAGAAAAAATCAATCAACAAGAGAATTCCTTGACTTCAGAGAAACTGAAGCTTGCCTTGGCTGACCTGGAAAAGCAGCGCGATTGTTCTCAAGACCTTCTGAAGAAAAGGGAATGTCACATTGAACAACTAAGCAAAAAGTTAAGCAAAACCGAGAGAGAGTCTGAAGCTTTACTGAGTGCTTTGGAGTTAAAAAAGAAAGAATACGAAGAACTGAATGAAGAGAAAACTCTATTTTCTCACTGGAAAAGTGAAAAGGAACAACTCATAAAGCAGATGAAATCAGAAAATGAAATCTTGCAGAGTAAAGTCAATCAGTTGGAAACTTGTCTGAAGACACAAGAAACGAGGAGCAACGAATACAGCGAGAGAGTCAGCGCGCTGGAGGTGGAGAGAGAAAGCCTGAGTGCGGAGGTGAGGGACCTTTGCCGTGTCATCGAGAACAAGACAGTGGAGGTGGAGACGCAGAAAGAAGCGCAGGTAGAACTCCAGCAGAAAGCCGAGTTGTCAGACCAGAAACATAAGAGGGAAACGGAAAGCATGTGTTTGAAGGTTTCTGAGCTTTCCGAGCAAGTTGAAGATCTAAAGCAGAAGCTTCAACTGCTGTCAAGTGAAATAACGGACAAAGACCAGCGCTACCAAGACTTGCAGTCTGAGCATGAGAGGCTCCGGGAGCTGCTAACGCCTAGTGATTCCTTGCTGACAGATGAGGGTCATCACCGAAGTCTTCTGGCTTCCGAGCAGCAGTCTGAAGTAAATAATTCCTTTGTAGATATGATAGGTTTTCAAGGGCATAAAAATATTCTCAAGTGTTTTTAAAAATACAAACCAGTACTTTGGGAACAAGAATGAACCTTTTTGGAGAGCTGAATTTCTATAGTGATTACATTTAAACACTGTAATATGGGGAATTAGTGAAGATGTTTTTTAAGGTCTCCTGGAGAACATTATATTATAGACTCAGAAGAGTATTGTCTTCAGGATGTCCATGTCGTATGTTTTCATTCTTTGCAAGTTAAGAAAGCGCACTTACATATTCCATTGGAGCTTAGGAATGAGAATGTGATGTGAATGTCAACATCTCTAGTCCTTTCTGGCTACTTTTTATGTTACAGAGTCATAGTCCTGAAGCAAATGTAAGAGCTTATTACAGATTACCGAATCATTTTCTAACAATTTACCCTGATACAAATCTGTGATTTGAAATCAGTTGTTTAAAAAGACATTTCTTTCTTTATTGAATGTGAAACTGCTTAGTTACATATGACTTTGTCCTCGTAGTCTACCAGCTAAACTGCTAATGCTGTAGAGTTGAGGAGTCTCGCTTCATTCCCTCTATCTGCCATTGTATGATGCCGATGGCAAGTGGTGAGGGGGCAGCAGGAGTCATCACAGCAGCTGATCCCTGTTTGACAGATGACAGGAAGGTGATGTCCAGGCATATGGTCTCTCTCAGAATCCAGATAGTAAGTGCAGGCTTAAGCCCTTGGGCTGACAATCTGGTCGTGACACCTCACCACCTTCCCCTATTGAAGAGTATCAGAACTGCTAAAGATGGAAGCTGAGCAAGCTATGTGGAATTGGTTAGCCTCATGTCTGATAATAGCAAAGGAAAATTTCTATTTCGGCTACCTGGACTATTCCTAGAGAGAAAACCATTTGAAATTTAAGTGTGTGCCAGTGTGGATGATCACACAACTAGAGGATCTGTCTTCATGACAAACAGCTCGCCAGTGCCTTGCCCAGACAGGATGCCTCCTAAATGTCTGTTTAACTGTGTTGACATTGGGATGGAGAGGGGAGAATGTGGTAGGAAATATGTCATTTGAAGAGATGTGCTTAGCAGAGGCAAGAAGCCAGTGTCTACAAAGCAATAATGAAGCCTGTTGAATCTTTTCGTATTCTTCCTGAAAAATAATTGCATTCTCATTATATATTACAACCACAGGCTCTCCAGGGCAGAAGCGACAGCTGTGACACAAGTGGATCAGAAGAAAGTGCTTTGGAAAGCAAAGACAGAACACCCAAGCAGGATCTTCATCTGATCTGTGACAAAGATGTCCAGCAGGACCTCAGCCCAGAGATGGAGAAAGTCACCAAGACTGCAGCAGTCATGCTGGCGGGAGAAGGTTCTCAGGAGCAGCCCCCAGAAACCAGTTCCGATTCCCTAGTGGAGGACAAAGCGCAGGACTTGGCAGGGTGCATTTCTGAATTGTCGCTTTCTGGTCCTAATGCTTTGGTGCCTATGGATTTTCTAGAGACTCAGGTAACCATTCAGAATCTCCAACTACAGGTAAAAGAGACATCAAATGAGAGTTTGAGGTTACCTCATGCCATAGAGGAATGTGACAAAAATGTTGAAATTTTGCTAAGTGAAACAGAAGAGTCAGACTCAAAACTCAATGTACAGGAAGTACAACTAGCTACCAAGATTGAAACATGCAGAGAACTGGGGAAGACAGTTGAGGAACTTAAGAAAGAAACACCAGACTTAATGGAAAAATTGGAATCCTTTTCTTGTGATAACCCGGAGTTCCACCAGGGAGGTGAAAGTTCAGCAGGCCTCAACGCTAGTTCAGAAATGGGCACAGCTGAATTGTCAGCTGAAGTTACCGCAGATAATGTAGCCGAGGTGAATGACAATTGGAGAGAGAGGTTTCTCGGTGTGGAAAGTGAGCTGGAGAGGATCAAGTCTGAGCAAGGCAGCATCGAGCACCGGGCCCACTCTGTGGAAGCCGACTTAGCGAGAGTTCAGACAGAGAAGCTGCTTTTAGAAAAAGACAATGAAAATAAGCAGGGAGTCATAAGCTGTCTGGAGGAAAAACTCTCTGTGGTCACCAGGGAGAGAAACCAGCTTCATGGAGAATTAGATACTTTGTCAAAGGAAAACAAAGAACTGCGCCTGACATCCGAGAAGGTGGAGGAGAAAATACGAGAGCTGGAGTTTCATCAAGGAGAGTGTCTGTCTCACATCGACGTGGTGGAAGCCGAGGTGAAGGAAAAGACACAGCTCCTTCAGACTTTGTCCTCTGACCTAAGCCAGCTGGTAAAAGAGAAAGCCCACCTGCAGGAGCAGCTGCAGAGTTTGGAAAAAGACTCACAGGCACTGTCTTTAGGGAAAAATGAGCTGGAAGACCAAATGGGGCGGTTGAAGAACGAGAAAGAATCGCTGGTAAGGGAATCTGAAAGCCTGCAGAACACATTACGTGAACTGGAACAGGAAAAGCTGGCTGTCACTAAAGCCTTGGAGGCTGCGAGAACAGAGAAAGGCGAGGTCGCCGTGAGGCTGAGCTCAACCCAAGACGAGGTGCACCAGCTGAGAAAGGGCATGGAGACACTGAGGGTCCGCATCGAGGCTGACGAGAAGAAGCAGCTCCACATCTTGGAGAAACTGAAAGAAAGTGAGAGTAAGAATCATTCACTTCAGGATAAAGTGGAGAACCTCGAAAGCGAATTGCAGATGGCGGAAGAAAACCAAGAGATGGTGATTCTTGATGCCGAGCATTCGAAAGCGGAGGTGGAGACCCTAAAAACACAGGTAGAAGCGATGACAGAACACCTGAACACTTTAGAGTTGGACCTCGTCACGATCAGGTCTGAAAAGGAAAATCTGACCCGGCAGCTGCAAGAAAAACAGGGTCAGGTGTCTGAATTGGACGCGTCACTCTCTTCACTTAAAAACATGTTAGAAGAAAAGGAGCAAGAAAAAATGCTGATGCAAGAAGAGTCCAAAGCTGCAGAGGAAACGCTGGGAAGAGAATTGGAAGAGCTGACGAAGGAGGTGGCAGCCTTGTGTGAGGACTCAGACGCCAGGAAGGTCCTGGAACAGAGCTCCCCAGTGCAGAGAGTGCAGCAGCTGAGCGAGAGCGTCAGAAAGCTGAGAGACCAACTAGAGGAAAACGACAAGAAGCAGATCGAACTCTTAGGAAAACTGCAAGAAACTAAGCATCAAGCTGATATGCTTAAGGGGGAAGTCGATCAACTTGAAGAAGAACTAAAGAAGTCCAGAAAAACCCACGAGCATGTGACTCAGGAGGCGGAGGACTCCAAAGCAGAGGTAGAGAAGCTAAGAGCCAAAATAGAGGAGATGGCCCAACGTGTGAGAGATCTGGAAGCAGATCTTGGCAACCTGAGGTCAGAAAAAGAAAATCTGACAAAAGAATTACAAAAAGAGCAAGGACGCGTGTCTGAATTAGAAATATTAAAGTCTTCATTTGAAAATCAATTGCAAGAGAGACAGCAGGAAATCGTTCGGCTGAAAGAAGAATCTAGAATTGTCGAGGAGAGGCTTCAAACACAACTTACAGATCTGCAGGAGAAACTGTCCCTCTTGTGTGATGACCAGGGGACCTGGAAGGCCAGAGAACAGGATCTTAGTGGTCAAATAACTAATCTTGAACTTGAGAAGTCTCAGTTGCTGCAAGGCCTTGACCAGGCCAGAAGTGATTGCATTACTTTGCAGTCTTCTGTGAACGGCCTCATTCAAGAAGTAGAAGATGGCAAACAGAAGCTCGAGAAGAGGGACCAAGAAATCAGTTTACTGAAACATCAAATTCAAGACCAAGAGCAGCTTGTCTCTAAGCTGTCCTGGCTAGAAGAAGAGTCCCAAGTTATGAAGAAGGAAAAAGCAGAACTGGAGAGTCTGACCGTGGAACTGGAACAGAAGATCCAAAGGCTGCAGTCCAGAAAATGACACTTTGCAGGACACCCACAAAGTGCTGCAGAACTCCTACAGGGACCTGCAGGAAGAGCTTGAATCGATGAAAATGGAACAGCATTCCTATGTGGAAAGAGTAAGTGGCTTTTCGTACATCTGTATATGTTGTCAGGAGGGAGGGAAACCACTGATGAGTTGTATTTCCTTCTGGACTGTATTTGCAATATTGGACCAAACTTTGTAAAGGCTTGATGAAGTTTATGGGGTCTTGAACTTGGGGGACGTTGACTTGCCTGCAGTAGTAGTGAGTCTTTGCTTTGGCACTCATTTGCATGGGACTCTTCTATGCACTGGCCCAGGTAGTCAGTGTGACACCTGGACATGGGAGAAGCTCTGGGTTATGTACAGTTCCTGGCTCCAATACACTTCCCTTTCCCACAGTGCCTCAGAATAGTAGCCTCCCCATGCCCAGGTGAGAACCACTGCTGCAGAGGGTGTACCAGGTACTAGTTAGGATCAGAAGGCATCCCCTTTGTCCTTGTTGAGCCTTGATAGCCTTTAGGAGAAAGAAGTATTAAAGAGGGTGATCGAATTGTCACCAACAGAACCCTCATGGCTCCCAGTGTGTGTGTTGGGCATTCTGTGCTTCCAGCCCCTCTCTTGCACCTTCTCCCCCTGCAGGCTCCTGTTTTGTTCGCTGATGATTAATGGGAAGGTCCACCATGAAGTGGCTCCCCTATTATGGAAATAAGTACTTGCCCTCCATGCTTGCTTACTGATCTGAGAAACTGATTCCTTCCCAACTCTTTTTTACTGCACAGATGTTACAGGAAAAAAGTTGTGCCCAGAAAAATGCAATCAGTCAGAACTCTATTTCCAAGTGTGTTGAGCTTTTGGATGGCTTGCAGGAGATGGCCGTTCGGGTGGAAATGATGAGAAAACCTACACCCCACAGTTTCAATGCGAAGGGACAAATGCAAGCAGCAGAGTCAGTTTGCTCTAACTCATCACAGCCATGTGTCTTGCCTCTGAGTATGGCATTGCAGGGTTAGTAGAGGTCCAAGAAATGATAAAAATCTAAGATGCTGCATCATACCATAGTACCTGATGTTTAAGTTGAATTCAAATTCATGCCTATATGCAGGGTTTTGATCCTTAGTAATGTTATCTTTCCTTGTCATTCTTTCCCCTATTGCTGTCCTTTCTTGAATCTTTGCTGCAAACAAAAGGGAAGCTCACCAGTGAGACCTGAGCATGTTGGTTGAGTGATGAGTGAAGGGAGGGTTAGACATGGTCCATTTTCTCACTGGAGCCTGAAGTCAAATGGTCACGACTGTTGTATCACAGGGATACAACATGCTCATTTGGTCAACATGCACAAGCAAAAGCAGCTCTAACGAATGATTCAATTTCAGGTAAACTCCTTGACTTCGAGGGAAACGGAGCTGCAGGGGAAAGTGCACGAGATAACACAGAAAATGACGGACTTGACAGAAGAATTCAATGGGGAGAAACATAGGCTAACTGAAGAATTAAATGTAATGTTGGAAGAAATGAAGCCCAAAGAAGTAAGTCCGTCTGTGACAGATCAGTAATCAGTGTGCACACTCTCCTTGTTTGTTTCTGTAAGACCTTCTGCACTGTGCCAAATGTTACTGAGCTTTTGAGAAAAATCACTGGAGCGCTCCTGTCAGGATCAGAGAAGCAGCGATCTTCGCAAGCCGGCACTGTTGTGGGCCCAGATGGAGCCCTGAGCAGCCGCAGGGCACAGCACCAGTCCTGTCTTGGAGCCCAAACATTTTTCTGTAGATGTGGACCCTGTACTCTACTAAAGTCACATCAGAAGTAGATTTCATGCAGATTTCAATAGGCTGCTTTCCTAGCCTGCCAGAGACTGCCAGCCAGAGTGTTGCTACAGGCAGATCCGCTGATATTGTGGAGAACTAACAAAATAACAGAAAGAAAGTTCCACTAAAATGTAGAGTTAGAGCAGTCCTGGGTGCTCTTTTAGAAGACGTTCATGGGGAAGATGTGTAGCACCTGGGCTCCCTCTCCCCACTGCTGTTCCCATAGCAGGCTCTGCTGATTCCCGGTGCCTCCCGTTCTCCTGAATCTCAGCACTGAGTCCCAGGAGCTGCCACCTGCATGCAGTGTTGCTAGGGGCAGTGAAACCTGTTTCCACACCCAGTTACATGGTAAACATTCCAATAACCATCCTGTCCTCATGCAGCTTCCCTCCAACAGAATCCTTACCAAAGGGCGGCACATAGAGTGTGACTCTGACCCGGAATGAGTACAAAAAGGTTGAAATGATATTTGTAGTAGCATGTAGAAGAAGCTGTGGAAACTTGTACTTTCTTTCAAATACAGTATGGAAGCTGAGGAAAATTTACAGATGCTGCCATTTGTCCTGGCCAGGTAGCTCAGTTGGTAAGAGAGTCATCCTGATAAGCCAAGGTCATGGGTTCCATCCCAGGCCAGGGCACATATAAGAATCACCAATGAAAACATGGATGGGTAAACAGCAAATTGATATTTTTCTCTTTCTCAAATCAATATTTAAAAAAATGTAAAGTTTGGGCATTTAATCTCAGCAATTGACTTGAGTGATTTTGGGGCAATCCTGCGTGGAAGGAGTTGCTACTGATGATACATTGAATGTAGCATCTGCTGAAATCTCTGGTGCTGAGCAGCTTGGGTATGTCCCAAGTATGCTGTTGATTGTACTTCATTCGTAGGCTCTAGTAAAAAGAAAAGCTGAGTGTCTAGCCTCAAGTTTATACATTGGAGCATGTGAGCTTGTGGTGACTTCATTCATTCATTTATTCATTCTGTAAACACTAAGCACTGCCAGGGTTAGGCTGTAGAAGGTTGAACCAAAGCTCTCCTGTGCTGCTTGTACTCATAGCGCTTACAGTCTAGGCACACAACAGGAAGCACAAAACACTCATAAACTGCTAAGTGCTACAAAGGATACAAATGAGATTGTCTATTGCAGAATAATTGGGAATTGGGGAGCGGGGTATGCATTAACCCAGTGTAGATGGGGCAGTCAGAGAATGTTGCCTGCTTGATAGGGAGTCAGGCCTACAGAGAGCCCACTGCAGGATGGAAGCCTCTGGGTCTAGAGAGCAGTGTGGTCAAGTCTTTGAGATTAGAAAGAACTGTACTTTTTTAAAAAATGAAAGGAAGCCCTTGTGGCTGGAATCAGATGGAAAATGATATGAAAAAGAATGGAGAGGAAGGCAGGCCGTGGTCAAGTGTTAGAATAAAATCTGAAGTGACATAATACACAAGGCTGCACTTTAAAGGAAAGGTTTGGGGTTGCTATATGCATTCGGCTAGTTTAGAACACAGGTTGTAATTCAAGATGATGTGAGTGATAGAAAATACAGGCCGAGCCATGGGACCTCCAGCATGGAGGGGGAGAGGTGGGAGAAGAGCAAGCAAAGACACTGAGAAGACTGGGTGGGGCCACACAGGGGAATGTCATGTCCTAGCAGCCAAGGAAGGGGCTCTCAAGATGAAGGAGTGGTCAGCAGCCTGGGGACCTACTCAGAGGTCAAATGAGTGGTCAAGGACTGAATAGTGCTCCCCAGATCTGCATCATAGAGGTATATGACAGCATGGAGCTGATTGAGGAGGAGCTGGTGCAGGAGGAGCTGGGGTGAAGGCTGGTTGGAGTGGGTTGAGTGAATGGGAGATGAGGAGGGGGACCTGGCCCGTGCGTATACATGCACGGGTGGAAGCAGCTGTGTGGGATCTGGCACAGGGAAGGCAGATGCCTCCAGGGCTGGCGTTTTGCTTGTCCTGCATAGAGAAGAGAGGGAGGAAAAAGGGTTCAGGGCACTTGCAAGGAAATTCTTACAGTGATAGAACATGGCCTCTGAGCTGGTCAAGGAAGAGAGTGTCACTCTGCAGGGGCTCGAGTGTGAAGGTTGTAATGGTGGTGCTGTTGATGAGGTCAAAGAATGATTGCCATAGAAACACTCTAAGAAGCCAGCCCCATAGCCTAGGAGGGTAGAGTCCCAGAGTGGATTAGTTGAAGTCAGGTTTCAGAGGTTTTGTGGTCCCGTGGCTGTGACCTTGGGGGTGGCTGGGTAGAACAGAGGAAATTGCCACTGGACATGAAGTTGGAATTTAAAGTGAATGCATTGCTAAGGATCATTCCACTATTCTGTATAGATTTTTGTCTTGCTCGTGAAGTAGTTTTTCCCCCTTGGTACTCAGTATTTCCTGAAGATATTATCGAGGTTCTTAATTACTTTCCCACGATTGTATTACTTTTCTCATTAGGGCCAATTGAAGGAACTCATGCTAGAAAATAGTGACTTGAAGAGGAGATTGGACTACGCACACAAAGACCAGATGGAAAAGCAAGAGCAAATGAGAGAGGAAATAGCTGAATATCAGCGACAGCTTCAGGAAGCTGAAAAGAGACATCAGACTTTGCTTCTGGATACAAACAAACAGGTGAAAAGTAGAGTTTGGTACCTGGGGGAGCTGGAAAGTGTGTGTAGACCATGGTAAGGAGACATTCGTTTTGCAAGAAGGTCAAAGTTCTGCATTATTATTATTATTGTGCTCTGAGGTTTTAGGAAGGGTGTCATCATGAGCTACATTATCTTTCTCCCAATTCGCTGCACATGCCTCATTAGACGACTTCAGCTGTGAAACGACATTTGCATCTCAGAGTAGAGTAGTTGGAGAGTGGCAGAGTCCATTTGAAGTGGTCCTTGGAACAGCAGTTTTCTTTGGGGTTTGTTTTGCTGAAATAGCATTTTTCTGCCCTAGCATGAAATGGAAATCCAGACATATAGAGAGAAACTCACTTCTACAGAAGAATGTGTCAGCTCGCAGAAGGTGGAGATAGACCTCTTGAAGTCCAGTAAAGAACAGCTCAGTAATTCTTTGAAAGAAAACACTGAGCTTTTAGGAGAATTGATAAAAACCAAGGTATGTTTCCTTCTCATTGTTTCATGACTTAGAACAGTTTATACAGAATTGTGGTTTTAATGGTATTGACTTATAAGATTTCATTTTAATTTCTATGAAAAAGTGTTGTGTAGTTATGAATAATATCACTCAGCAATTCTGCTGAGCTCTTTTTAAAATCAGTGGATGGCCTATAGACTCATGGCTTGAATGAACTTCATTGCTCAGTAAATCCTCAAACTAGAGAATGTTAAAGACTTCTGGAGATGGACATGAAGATTAAAGCAATAACAGATTAGGGCAGGCCCCTCAGCTGTAGATAGCACTTTGGTGGGTAATTCCAAACTCTTGCTTGATGGGTGTCCCAGTTCCCTGCTGTCACCAAACCCACTTACTTTCCTCTGGCTTCCAGGAAGGTCAAGGTGTGGCAAAGCATTTGGTTGGGCACTTGGCACGTGTATGTGTCCACTCTCCTCTTCCTCTCCACAGAGGGACCATGAAGCTTTCTTGGCTAGGAACAAAAGGAGGTGGGCTCTAGTCTTGGGAATCTGAGGCTGGAGATGGTGCTTCTGTAATTCTCCTTGGAAAGGAGGCTCTTTTGATTCCTACACAGATGTTTTTATAAAATGAATGCCATCTGGAAGGTACAATAATGAACCTGGAAAACAAATATCTTCCAGTAAAGGTCTTTACTAAAAGAAGATATATATTTTTAAAATTATGATGTTAATTGTGTATTGAATATATTCTAACAGAAAAGGAGATATCAACTTCTGAGGTTTATTGCTCTTATACACTGATCAGGAGGAAGGAAATATCCCAATGTAACAGACACTCATGAAATTCACAATAACATGAATGATCAATGATGTTCTGTTCCACGAGAGATAATTGGTTTTCATAATAGAAGGATGTAGCTTTGGGTCTACTTTTTTACACACTTTCTGCCTTTTTAGTCTTTGACAGTTTTACTGTGAGGAATGTCCATTGATATTCATACCATGTACAGAATGGTGCATTTTTGAGTCTATTCAGACCACCTGTAATTTTAATGAGATATACTTGATAAGCATTCTTGCAATTGAAATAATCCATCTCTAATCCAATAAAGGTTGGAATCAGAAATAGAAAATTTCGCAAGTGCCGCTCTATTGAAACATTGCTAGTGATTTCCGGATGAAATCTACACAGGATGAAATCACTAGTAACATGAATATGGAGCTCAGGTTTTGATAGTTTGGTGAGCTTTTATATATTCATGATCTCCTACCAGAATCCCTTAGAGCTAAGTGGTTTTAGAATTCTGCATCTTTAGATGCTACACAAAACAGTGCAAGTGCCACATATTATGGAATATTCTAGCAGGATCTAGGGTAATACTTCATACCAATTCATATTTCTGTAGCAAAATGTGTGAATATTCTGACAAGGTAGCATAAATGCACACTCTGAATACCTTGGTATCAGGTCCAATTTTGCCTCAATCATTTGCAGTGCTTTTGTTTTTGGTTAAGGAAACATGAATTCTCCCACCTGTCTACTCATGTTCTAGTTGAGCTACTTACAAAATTCAAATTGGTATTGTGAGCCATAATAGTGTTTAGTCTTCACCTGGTGTGACTAGAACAGATGCCATCTTAGGGATTATGATTCCATATCAGCACAAGATTACAGATGAAAACATAATTCTCAGAAATTTTGACCCACGAAGAATAAGTCCATGGACTCCTATCCCCACCCTCCTAGTTGTGATTGCCCTTGGATAAACACAGGCAGAGTCCGTGACTTAAGAGCATACTCTTAGGAATGATGCTTTGTGTTTGTGGATGCCAAGAAGGGGAGTCAGAAAACCAGTGTGTACCGGGGAGACTTAGGAAGCTGAGGAGAAAAGGTGAATTGTTTTATTCTTAATTAGATGTTTTAGTGTGAACATAATAATTCTTATATTGACAATATGTGATTCTTAAGTATATCTCATAATGATTTTTTTTGTGTTTTTTTTTTAATTTAAATTTTTTAAAAATTTTCATTATTTTTTTAGAGGGAAGGGAAGGGAAGGAGAAAGAAAGGGAGAAAAACATTGATGTGTGGTTGCCTCTCCAGTGCCCCCTACTGGGGACCTGGCCTGCAACACAGGCATGTGCCCAACCAGGAGTCTGACCAGCAACTTTTGTTCCAAGGTCAGCATGCAACACGCTGAGCAACACCAGCCAGGGCTCATAATGATCTTTCTGTGTGCTTATACAAAGAAATCAAAGGCTTTAAATTCAAGTTTTATATTGCAGATGGATAATCAAACCCATATAAAGGAAAAGACATGTGCCCAGGGGAAGATGGATATTTTGCTCAGACACCATAAGCCGATGGAGGAGGAGGAGAAGGAGCAGTTGCAGAAGGAGCTGTGTCAGCTTGAAGAAGCTGCGCCAGAGAAGCAGAAACCAGGTGGGGTGAGCTGGGCAAGGCCCTGGGCAGGGCCCTGTACGCGGCCGGCAAGGGCTGGTGTGGGCACAGGCAGTGTCTCCGTGCTACACTGTCCTACTGCGCGCAGGCTGATTCTCGGCAGTTGTCAATTTTCCAATTTCCGACTTTTGTGCTCGGTGTCGGATCATTCACAGGATTCAGAGGGAAGCCTGCATTTTGAAATAGAACAATCACATCTTCTGTTCCATAAAACGTACACAAAAACGGGCAGCACTTTTTGCTAATGGGCCATTCCAGGAAGAGTTGTCCACGTGATGTCCATTGACCCAGATGGCGGAGAGCCATCAGAACTGCCGCTGCCAGTTTGTGGACACCTCATTCTGGTTGTCCTTGGCCCACCCTTGTGTGTCAGCTACGTGGGAGGGTTGGAGGGCTCTATTTTTGGGTCTGAAAGTAAAATAAAAAAGAAAAGACAACTTTTCTCCACCTATGCCTGAGTGGAATGCTTCTTACTGCGTGGAGAGATGATGATAAGCATTGTAGCAGTGGCTCTGCTGGACCAAGGCTCAGCAGGGTGCTCCAGTGGTCTTTCCTGCTCAGAAGAGACCTTGGAGTATGCGGGGCTCCAGGGAGTTTGTCTAATGCATTTCCTGCCAACCACGGCAGCTAAAAGTTGAACAAGACTCCCACCCTGATTGTCCCCTAAACTTTTGTCCACCAGACCCTTCATTGCTTACAGATAGTTTTCAGAGCTTTTGTGGACCTGCCTCGTCACTGGCCCCTTTCTGCCTCCCAAAGCCGTTACAATGGAGACTTCATATTCTTGAACGACTTACGTTGTTCATTCAAGTGAGTGGGAAGAATGGACAGAGAACCTAGAGACGTGCTAAATTAATCCATTGGATGTCATATGAACAACCACAAGAAAGTTTCGTGGGTTAGCTGCAATACAAATTTGGTGGGTTTTTTTTAAGCTGTCCTAGTAAGACTTACATAATCTATTAGAGTAATTTCCCTGATATGATCCCTCCCAAACAGGGGTTGTTAGAACTCTAAGAACATGCACAGATATAGTTCCTCCACGTCTACCAAGAAAAAGAAATTAGAAAACAAGTTTCAGGTTTGCTGCTTTATGATGTCCAGTGTCAATTAAAGAGTGTCATGCTGTGATTTTTGACAGGTGCTCTGGTGGATGCGCGTGTAGATGAACTGATGACGGAGCTGAAAGAACTGAAAGAAACCCTCGAGGGGAAAAGCAAGGAGGCAGAAGAGTACTTGGACAAGTACTGCTCCCTGCTTATAAGCCACGAGAAGCTGGAGAGAGACAAAGAGATGTTAGAAACACAAGTGGCCCGTCTGAGTTCACAACAATCTCCACCGACTGTCCAGACTCCCCCTTTGCTAAAGTCAGTTGACCCAGAGTCACCTCCAGTCCCTTGTGTGACTGAAAGGAAGGGATCATCCGGCGGAAGGAAAGCTTCAGGCAAGAGGCAGAGGTCCAGCGGCATTCGGGAGAATGAGGGAGGAGCAGCGCCTTCCCCACCACACACGTTTCCTAAAAGAAGCCAGAAGGCGGCCAGAAGGGGCACACCCCCTGCAGAGGATGCAGAAGACACTGAGTTTGAGCCCGAGGGACTTCCAGAAGTTGTACAGAAAGGTGCGGCATAATTTTAAAACAAAATGATCGGTGTTTTGAAAGTCCACATGGAATTTCACATGCAAAAAGACATGTGAAGCATGGAGCATGGAGTTTTAGGTTATTGTGCAATTGTAAAAATTAACATTCAGAAATTATATACCTTTTAAGATGTATATTTTCCTTTCTGTCTTGAGAGACTGAATAGGATCCAGTAACTCATGTCACACTACACAAGGTGCTGGAAGCTTTGCAAAATGATTGTTAAAATGCTCTTTTGCATTTGATATTCCTGTGCTGAAAAATCCTCAAATCTAGGACACCCTTTAAGCTTTCCTGTCTGTTGTCACATATGACTCAGGTAGTAGGTGAACTGGAGGAGGGGTCTGATGATACGGTCCCCTGGCTGAAGCCACTCACCACTTTTTCTAAGCCCCAGGGGTCCTCCAAGAGTGGCCCAGAGTCAGGGAATGATAGTTACTGGTTCGTCACCTTCCAAACCCCCAAAAATGTCCAGAAATCAACTCTAAGACTTCAAAATTGTCATAGCAATATGACATTGTCTCAACATCCAAGCTCATAACCATTGCTCTGTGGATTCATTCTTCCTCTGTTATACAAAACTACCATTCTATAGCAGACGAGAAATTACCCCATCCCCGCCTCTCTAGAAAATAATCAAAGCTGATCCATTGCCATAGATGGTTGGAGAACCACTGTTCTGAGTAACTCTAGCCCTTAGGAAATCCAGCCCCCCAAAAGGGAGCCATCCCTTCTCATTGATGTGTTTTATTTGTAGTTCAAGGGTTAAAAACCAAAACAAACCAAATGTTGCTTTAGTTAGCCATTAATGCAGCTCTGGGGTGTGTGTGATACCCTGTCTTTTAAGGTCCTTGGCATTGACTTTCTCCTCTTGGCCACCACAAGGCAGGCCAGTTCCTTCTCTGGAAGGAGGTGGTGTATGTGGAGAGTGAAACCGGCATTAGTTTTAGGGAGGTGAGATCTCTTCGCGTGACAGTGGTCACCCAAAGGAGCTCTTGGCATTTTATATTTTCCCCTATAAACAAGAACTGGCCTTTGTTTTCCTTATTTTTTATTTTAACTTTTTCATCTCCCCCCGCACCAGTCCATATTTTACAGGAGGATTTGCCTGGTGTGTTCTTCAGATCTTAGAAAAACTCAAGTTAAGACATCCTCATAGAAGAAGCAGGAAACATTTTTCTGTTTGATGTTATTTTTCCATTGTGTGTGTTTTTTTAAATGTTTCTAATAAGGGAAAACCTGTTAGTTATTCATTCAGTTTGACAACTACCAGCGTGACTCTGAGTTTTATCCCTGTCCACCGAGGCTGGGAGAAAGCTTTTTTGTAGTGCCACGTAACTTGGTTAAAACTTGACCTCATGCATATCGTGTTCATTGTAGATAGAACGGGACCTGGCAGTGCTGACAGGCAGCTTTTTTTGTTCCTAGGGCTTGCTGACATCCCAACGGGAAAGATGAGCCCCTTCATCCTGAGAAGAACAACCATGGCGACCAGGACCAGCCCCCGCCTTGCCGCTCAGAAGTTAACACAGTCCCTCCTAAATATCCACAAAGAAAACCACGCTGGGGCCTCCCAGCCAAGAGCTGCTGGCAGCAGATCGCAAAAGGTACCTCCTGTGCACAAGTCTCTCCAGTTGGGAATCCAGGAAATGACAGGGTTCTCTGGGGCAGTGTTTGACACTGCACCCTCTAACTTGGGAGCTCTTGAAAGTCTGTCCTTCCTCTCCATGAGGGACAAAGAGGTCGGCGGTGAGCAGCCTTGGGGATACACGTTAAGTGATCCAGCTGCAACCTGGCCCTTGACCCAGCAGGCCACTTAGACAGTTTGATGGGGAGTGGCCTTGTTCCATAGAATTCAAAGGACTTGGGAGAAAGTTTCAGGCATTAGCACTGAAGGACTGGAAGTGGTACTTCTCATTTTGGCACAGGCCTTGGTCATGGTAATTTGGTGTTTTTCCTCTCCCCGCACTGTCCATTCTTCACCTTTTCTTCCTCCTTTACTTTCTGCTGAAAGCACACCTTTCACTGGATGTCAAAAGTAAGGAGCTGTTTATGGATTTCGCTATTTTGCTTGTTGAGGGCTAGGACCTTAGAAATCTCTGTGTACCTTGCAAAGAGCCCGGTAAATGTTATTTAAAGCATAGAGAATATTTGCTTAACAAATCTCGTAGCATTTCTATAATCCACCACCTGGCGCTGTCATTTATGTACACATAGTGTGTGTGCATTGTGTTGAACGTTCGTGTTTTACTTTCACTTTATTGAACTCTGGCTGTGAGTACAATCCTGAAAGGATGAGGAAAGGAAGACTCAACTATTTAATGCCCAGAGTTAACACCTGCTCTGTCTTGGTGCCACAGTCCTGCTGTTCTCCCAGTTTTTGCAAACTAGGGATCCCAGAAATATAGTTGGATGCTGCTGGAATAGCATCAAGAATTTAAAAACTCTTGTGACTTTTTTTCCTGCTTGTTGGAGTTTGCAACCTGATTAACTTGAACCAGCAAATAAAATTTTCCAAGTGGCATAACCGTTAGTCGTGCAATGTAAGCATTCTTAAGTGAGCAGGTGTTTAGGAATTTTGATACCAAACTATAGTGAGGTTGATGATTTAGCTGAATCAAAACAAGCGCGTATTTGCGAACGTGTTTGCTGATGTATAAGAGGTTTTTAAGTTTTAAGGAATTTATACCTAGTATTAAGTTTGTCCATAACGTATAACATTTTAAAAATTCTGGGGTGAGGAGGAAAGGCTGAAATTTTGTTTCACTCATTAAAGCCAACCGTCCATTGCTTGTGTTAGAAATACGCTAGCGTTTTGTGCAGCGTGTTTCCCTCCCTCATCGATTCCCCGGTCCCACCCACCCTCCCGACCTCCCTCCCATTTACATTTCACTTCTGGACTCTGGGAACAACAAAACACTGAAGAGAGGGCACTGGGGTAGCTCCTGACATTCCAGTGACCATAAAACAGCTTCTTTTCCATGAAGCAACTAGTGCCTCCAAAGAATGAAGCTGCACCTAGGCTATTAACCATAAGATGACCCCTGACCTGCATCCTAGGAGTCCAGTTTAGGTCCCAGAGGAGGCTGGGCCTTTTCCTCAGGTGGCTGACTGGGAGCCGCTCCTTACTCCAAAGTGCATGCCAATGGCTGTCTGCTGGTCTCACACTGACAGGGATCCAGTGAGGTATTTGAGTCTGAAATAGGAAATCATGACGTAGGTAGTAAGTACCCTGCACTTCCATTATGTCATGCCGGTTCACTTGATTGTATTTACTTGCTTAAAAGTGTGCCTTCTCAGTTGCAAGATGGGTTCCGTGAGGTTCCTGATTGTTTGTGCTTTACCTGTGTCCTCCTGTCTAATGCAACGTCTGGCATTCAACTGATATTTGTTGAATGCATAGAGCTGCTGAGGTTGCCCTGAAGTGGCTGCAGAGAGAAACAGATGTTTGAAAATTGTGTTAGAAAATCATGTCTTGAAATGAGCACACGGGTCTTCTTTCTCTTCTTTTATGAGGAGTTCATGGTAAGTGGAGTTGCATGTGGAGTTCAGCCTGATTCTCTAAGAAAAAAGGCTTTGCCCACTAGGGGGCGTGCTCTCCACACTGCTGTTCAATGCCTTGTGGAGGGAGTCCTAACCAGGGTTTCCTGCATCTTTCTCATCACTGTCTCAGCTGCTGGCCACAGGAGGCACCAGCCTTTATGAATTGCTAAGCAATTTAGTGTGCATGAGCAATTGAAGGGGGGTCCTTTGACCAAGAGGTTATAGGAGAGATTGCACATTTAGATGCAAACATCAAAACCCAGCCTCTTGAATTCTAATTTAATTGAGCATTTCCTGAGTCACATTATAAAATGCTCACCTCATCAGTTAAACATATTTCATCATTCAGTTTGAGAAATACAGAGCAAGGCATCATTTTTCTGAAGCAGTTGCTTAGGAACGTAGGATTGTCGCCTTCACCTGAAGTGGCTGGCTTGAGTTTTGAGCAAGACAGTGACATGTGACAGTGACAAGTTCAAGGGGAAAAGAGGTGAAAAGCAGGTTAGGTGAGGACCATTCTCTGTCATGTCTCTGGGAGGAATAAACCCAGCAGCTCCTAGTTGCTGGGGACAAGGGAGTGTGATGTGTGTAGACCTGATCTGAACCTGGGGTTGGTCAGTGCCGGCGGACGGGACACTAAGGTGTAGAGGAGGATGGTGATGCCCTCACCAGAGCATCTGTCAGTCAGCAGTTCTGTGGGACTTTGTGCTTTTTCCCTACTAATGAGGTTTGTTTTCACGGAGCCATCCACGTCCTCGCCCTCTCCCCCCGTGGCCACAGATGTAGTTTGTAAGGCAGGGGTTGGGTGAACCTGAGAGTTTAAGGACCTGCTGAATTTGACCTCTACTTGTTATCAACAGGTCTGAGCATAAGCAACCAGCCTCAGGGTCACATCCATAGTTTAAACCCAGGTCACCGACTATAATTTCCTCAATTAGCATTAGAGAAATTGAACCTAGAGGCACGGGGGAAGTCCAGGGATGGACTTTGGCTATTTAATTAGGGTTAGGAAAGAGTCTTACTAGCTCAAATTCTCTTTCCCCATGGGATCTTCCTCTCTCTCTCTTTCTAAGGTGAGCCTAAAGATTTGATTCCCCAGCCTCTGATGGGTTCAAGGGAAATGCCTGTCTTTTGTATCGCTTTCCACTTAAAAACAAAAGAAAGAGTACTAGTAAAAGTGTTTGTTTCAAGCAGCACAAGTTCAATTCCCAGTCAGGGCACATGCCTGGGTTGCAGGCCACAGCCCCCAGCAACCGCACATTGATGTTTCTCTCTCTCTTTCTCCCTCCTTTCCTTCTCTAAAAATAAATAAATAAAATATAAAAAAAATCGATGTCTTATTAAAAAAAAAGTGTTTGTTTCCATCAATGTTCCATGTATGTTAATTTGCCATTCAGTCCTCATCCTGACCCTTCAGGGCTGCTGCCCCTTTTAAGTGTCCTGCACGTGGTCCGAGGTACAGGCAGGCTTTCCGGGGATGTGATCTGTTGGCCAGATTTGCTGTGTTTTCTGTTATGAAAAGTATTGAACTGCCTTTTAAAACCACATACTTCCTATGGAAAGAATATAAATGAGGAAATAATTGCCATTCTTTCTTCTTGCAGCTTCACAAGGAGGTCATTGGCAGGCACTGGCTCAGGAAGTGACCTGTCACAGTGCTGCCTCTCAGGGCCAGGACTGAACATACATTGCCCTTGTGAGAGCCTGTCCTCTGTTTCTTTGTGTTTCATTTGGTTTGGTTTCAAAGATCTTCTTCCTGCAATCTCTGCAAAACTGTTACCTTTACCTTTGGCTAAGTGAAGCCTTTGCGTACTTCATCTGTCTTGTTCCTCTTTCTCTTCTGACCACTATCTTCTTTCACTAATATGGAAACCTCCAAGAAAGTCTTGACTCACATCTGCTTCTTAAAGCCTTACATTTCCTGAGTTCCTTTTTTCTCCTTAAAGGCAGGCCATCAGAAAGGGGATGTACTTCCCCTGACTTTTGTATTATATTGCTGCCCTCTGTTGTCATGCAGATCTGACCTGGAAATCACGTAAAGATGACCTGAGTATGATTAATATGTTACAGGAGGGCAGGTGGGAGGTCTTTTTGATATTGTAAAGAAGGCTTATAATCCTACGAAGGTGGTGCCACTCATTTGGGTTACATTCATTTGAATGACATTGGCCGCTCCAGTAAGGTCAATGAAGCTGGTTTGGGTTCTCTCTTAGGTGTATGTTGAATGTTTGCTTTGTAGTCAGGGGACACAAAGGCAAAGAGGCCAAGTCTTTGCCCTGAAAGAGCTTCCCTCTGGTCTGACAGGGTCACACTGGCCTTGGGAGCAGGTCTCTGGCCATCAGAGGTGTCAAGGAAGGTTTGCAAGGTGCCTCATCAGGGGTCATGACAGGTGTCTTCCTAGCTCTTAGGTGGGACCTGTCCTTAGGTAAGAAGAAAGGGTAACACTGTGTACAAGATGTGGGGAAGAAGAATCTGACTTCAAGTTTGATGACAAACTCGCTGTAGGAATGTGAATGTGATTGAAGCCTCTGACAAAGATGCTTGTTTTGCAGGTCAAGGTCACTCAGCAAAGCCCCTCGGATTCAGGCACCATCCTCCAAGACCCTTCAGCCAGACCTCTCTCGGCCAGTAACATCCCTAAGAGACAGTGGGCCAGCAGCCCCAGCGAGGGCCTGAAGTCCAAGCGAGGCTGCCCCGCGCCCAGCTCGGAAGCTGGCACCGAGTCCCAGGAAAACTGTAGGATCCAGTAGAGGGGACCTTGTGTGTTGGGGCCCCTGGCAGGTGGCCGCAGTTGGGGGGAAACCAGTGTGCCCACAGGGGCTTGTCTTTACTCAGGGACACATTATCAGTAGGAAGAAAGCAATTTCTGTAAAATGTACATACACTGTACTCTTCAGATCTCCCACTGAAAAGTCTGGAAGCCCTGGTCACCCACCTATTTCTTCCTGAGGTGCCTCCCCCGTGCTGTGCTCCACAGCAGAGTGGAAAGCGTTTTGGGAACATTATACTGGAGAGGCAAGCACTGTATGATAACTTCCGTTTGTATGTGTGGGTTTTAAAGATACAAAACAATTTATACTTTCAATTAACTGCTCCTAGGAAAACATAAACTTGCCTCGTGCTATTTCCGACGTACTATTCCTTGTACTAGACATGAAATACTTTCAGAGAACTTGTTAGAGCTGAGTCAAATGAAGGAAGGCCCTGTTCTATGTTTTTAAGGAAAATGTGCTCAAATATTCACTGTGGCAGCCTGGTTGCTGGCCCCTCAACATGTAATGTATGAAATGTTCTGCTATGGAGATGGGTTCTTTGAAAAGGCCAATTTGGTGTGCATTCCCCCACATGGTGATGTTGTATTAAAACAAGGCATTTTGTTCTCATAAAGCTTACCTCTGTTTCTGTAAAAATGATTCCTAAACTTAAATGCACTATGAGCATTGGGACCACTTGTTGCAGGTATGCGGTATTTTCCAGGTCACATCCGTGACAGGGTTCTGAAAACATGCAGGTATTACGAGCCATTCCAAATCTAACAATTCTGCAGCGAGTCCTTTTGTCCTTGAATCAGGGAATCAAATGTTTCCAGGACATGAGGTAGTAAAAGATGATTTGCTCTTGGCTTTTGGTTCAGACTGGTGTAGACAACTTGAGCAGTACTCTCACATACTGTTTAAAACTGTCTTTTGTAAGGTGGACTCCATTGTTGTCTAATGCTTTGGTAATATGAAAGTACTTAGTATTCATCTACTAAAAGTCGACATCCTTGCTTTCTTCCTGCTTCTTCAGTCACTTGAGATTCGGGTGTGATGCAATGATGTCCATGTCATCACTCCTCCCAAGGCTGCCATGAGGTCAAGGGCGTGGCCCGTCACACAGTGCTGGGACCAGGCCATCAGCTTTATTGGCTGTCCCCAGTTAGTGGAAGATTGCACTCACTAGGTCTGGCTGAGTAGTTCTGTGGGACCTGGAAAACCTCTTCCTCTTTGTTGGGGTGGACTGTAGCTGCTGCTCCCTCCTGGTTAGGGGGAATACTCGGCATGCCTTCCATTTTCAAGTTCACAGCCTTATAAACAAACAGCCAGGACATTATTCCTTTCCTCGAGCTAACAACACTCATAGACGAGGAGCTGAGCTGCATATATGATGAAAAGTGAACATGCTGCAGTCCCGGCTCTGATATAAGCAGTGGAGTCACAAATACCAGCACAGCTGACACATCGAGGGGGAACTAGACCAAGTCCATACAGGTCTAGGAATCCAATTCTCCTCTGTACAATGTGGGGTTGGCTGAGACCATGTGTTTCATCTTAAATATTCTGCAGGAACTGAGATGGTTCTCTGTTTTTGGGGAATCATCAAGAGTCCAAAGGGGCTGCATCTTCAATGAGAAGGAAAAAAAAACCAACATTTCATGTAGCCAGATTTCCTAAAAGTCACTTCTGCACACACTTACCTTCTTTGAGATTTCTCTGTGGTTTTTCTCACTTGATGCCAGCCCCTGTTATTGGAACTGACATTTGCACAGATTTGTTTGGACCTGAGAGGAACTCAGGGCATATCTTCACAGGGCCAGGTGGGGAGATGTGTGCTGCTTCCATTGTTCTGAGTCCTGCACATAGCAGGAAAGAACATCGGTCCTACAATTCCCAAGTTCTTCCAAACTCATTCAGGTTGTGTCCGTTTGTCTTGAAAATAACTTAAATGGGAAATAAACTATGATCAATCATTCTAAATCAGAAGTTGTACTAGTCATTGCCTTAGTGTTCATATTTCTGTCTTGTGGTTGAGAAAGGGGATGCTAAGTCCTGGAGTTGGTATTGGAGGATAGTTGAGCTCTGCTCTCCCTGCCACTTGGTTTTGTGTCATAGCATAGAGGAAGGGCTTTGTGCGAGCTTCCCTGCCTAGAGAGAACAACCTGAAGTGCTTCGGGACAACCATCCTAATTAGAAAAGTCTGTATCCTCAGTCTCACATCCTACCTCCTGGAACACTTAGGTATCTGATGCCACCACTCCCCTGAGCTAGGGATCAACTAAAAACATTGTGTGGAAATTATACACATTTTCCAAAGAGTTTTTGTATTTTCGCTCAAACCTTTCTCCTTTGGAGCTAATGGAGACATTAGGTTCTGCATTTTAGAGGCTGGGACTAAGAGACGCAGGTGGAACTGACTCCTATGTCTGGAGAGACCATGCTCCTCACTATAACAATGCGTCTCAACAGTCTTGCAACATGGAGATTATCTTCCCTGGAGAGAACAAGAGACAGGGTCAGAGGTGAACTATTTCACCCTCAGCTTTGTGAACACGGAGCCCCCCCATCTTGTGCCTCTCTAGATGTTGGCAGTTCCTGGGGAGTCTTCATAGGACAGATACTTGGATGATAGAAGCATTTCTATTTTAAAAAATGTTTTTAAACCTTTTTAAAATTTATTGATTCTAGAGAGAGAGAAAGGAAGAGAAACATCAATTTTGTTCCACTTAAAAAAATTATCTATTTTTATTCTTGAATCCTCTCCCTAGGATATGTGTATTGATTTGAGAGGGAAAGGTGGGGGTGGCGTGGGGTGGAGAGAGAAGTATTAATCAGTTGTCCCCTGTATGCACCCCAATTAGGGACTGAACCCACAACCTTGGTGTATCAGGACAGTGCTCTAATCAACCGAGCTACCTGGCCAGGGCTGCATTTCTACTTTCTCTGTGCAATATAGATATCCTTAAGTGTGGGATGCCGCCATCTGACATGGTATTAAGTTTTCTACTATTAAATTTTCAAAAACATGTATAAATTTCAACTTCTAAAATTATTACCAACTTAATGTATAAGCATTATTTACTTTAATGAAATCCTTTTCAAGTGTCTGTTTTGGAAAACCTTGGAAGATCTAAAAGATTTGTGCAACTTTGAATCCAAAATTTTGGTATAAATATAGATATGAAAAATGGAAATCAGGTGTTAAAATGCCTGGGCTCCCCACGTGACCTCAGGTAAGTTAATTCACTATACCTTGGATTCCTGTGGTAATATTGGGAACACTGGTAAGACTCTCTTGAGGATTTCACATGGATTAAATTAGTTCATACTTAACTAGGCCTATGATTTTATACTCAGTAAAGTGTTGCTTAGTCTCTACAGATAATTGAACACAATTAAAAAGATTGCAGCTTAAAATTGTTAGGTAAACCTCTTGGCCTAACAGAACACATTCATCTTAGATTCAGTTCTGTCCTAAGAATGTTTTCTTATCACTCTCAATACTATTAACTCTTATTTTGTGAGTTTCATCATTATAGGTTTGTACATATCATTCAACTGCTGATGTTACAAATGAACTTCCACAGATTTTTGGTTTTTTTGTTTGTTTGGCATTTTAAAATTACCCAAAGAAAAACAATTATTGCAGCAATTACAAGTGAATTGTATTGCTGAAGTTTGTATAAAAATTGGTCATTTGGAACCCAGAATACATTTCCTTATAGAAACAGCATTGTAAATTGTGCCTAAATTCAAGTCCACAAGTCAGTTTAGCTTATAATATGTTCCAGTGGCAGTGAAGTTTGGTTCCACTATACAGAACTTCTACTCATAGCACTGTTTGTCTAACAAAAACATACCGTAAGCTTTGGGCTACAAGAAACTCATTTCATCAACCATTTTTCCAGTGTCGGGTCTTAAATGGGAACAGATCCTCTTGGCGTTGAAATCGTAGGTGTGTAACCTAACAGAGCATTTCCTGGCTGGATTCTCCACCGTTCCTGCTAGACCTTGGGCCGTCCACATGAGGGTGTTGTTTGTCCTGGACACCACCTGCTGGTGGTTTTATTGTCGGTCATCTTCTTGGACTTGGGCCAGCAGAGGGTCAGGAGGGTGCTCTGTGCTAGCCCACAGCACTTGTTCTCCTCTGTGCCATTTATGGGCAGCCTGAATCCCATGCCTACCCAGGGGGCTGTGGGTGCTGTCCTTACAATAACAGACGTGGGGAGGCTAAGAGGCGCCATGCTGTGATTTCTAAGCAGGTTCGGGGAGTGCACAGACTATTTCCTTCTGGAACAGCTATGATTGCAGCAGACGGGTGAGCCACCTTAGTGTTTTGAGAGGCTGGACATTCCTATGAGACCATCAGGGCCTCCCACCATGTGGATCCAGCAGATGAGTATAGATGTGCATTTAACATTTTCCTTTTTTAGGAAACTTTTCTTCTTTACCAAAGGATTATGTCTTTTATTTTTTAGAGAGAGAAGAAGGGGAGGGAGAGAGAGAGAGAGACATTGATGTGAGAAAAACATCAATCAGTTGCCTCTCACACGCTCCCCAATAGGGGATCAAACCTGCACCTAGGTATGTGCCCCAACCAGGAATCAAACCCACAACCTTTTGGTTTACTGGACAATGCTCCAACCAACTGAGCCACCTGGCCCTGGTGCATATAAGATATTGTAATGGAAGAGATCTGTCATTCCTAGGATTTAAAACCAGTCCTTTCTGAGATTTATTTCACATTCCAGTTACCAATCTGTTGTCCTGAAAACCAGAAGCCCAAGTTAGTGTCCTAAATTTTGCTCAACATATATAACAAAGTTAACTGTTTTCCTTTTTTGAGGTGGTCAAAAACTCTTTGAAGGAGATACTGTGTTGCTTTTTAAGAATCACATTGATTTCCCTGCCTTGGCTGGCTGTAGCTCAGTGGATTGAGCGTGGGCTGCGAACCAAAGTGTTGCAGGTTCGATTCCCAGTCAGGGCACATGCCTGGGTTGCAGGCCATGACCCCCAGCAACCGCACATTGATGTTTCTCTCTCTCTCTCTTTCTCCCTCCTTCCCTCTCTCAAAAAAATAAAATAAAATCTTAAAAAAAACTTAAAAAAAATCACATTGATTTCCCAAATGTGACATAGATCAAAGTTAATGGGTATTTATTTTTTAACCAAATTCAGTTAAATGTTTTTGTCATTATCCCCAGATAAAAATTTGGTTTCTGTGGTAGAGATGACTGGTCACCCACCCAACTGTCACTTCTACTTCCTTGTCATTAGAAAGCCCCTTTGTGTCCAGATGTTGGGCAGCATTTTCTTAAGCAATATAACCCTCTTACCAGGGAAGGAATAGAGTTAGCATAAGCCATACGGTCACACCATTCTCTTTCTCCAGGACTGGTTATGATGACCACCTGCAGTAACTGATTCTGTGACCAAAACAGATAGAGCATTTCCAAAACATAGGATGCCAAACCAGAAAGATGGTTCTCTCATAACTTTTGTTTTTTTTTTCAAGTGAGTCTTTTTTTTTAAAATGATTTATTTATTTATTTTTAGAGAGGGGAGGGAAGGAGAAAGAGAGAGAAACATGAATGTGCAGTTGCTGGGGGCCGTGGCCTGCAACCCTGGCATGTACACTGGCTGGGAATCGAACCTGCAATACTTTGGTTTGCAGCCCGTGCTCAATCCACTGAGCTACGCCAGCCAGGGCCTCTCATAACTTTGATAAGCCTCAGAACCAATCTTGGACTTCTTCTCCTATGAGAAAATACATCATTATTTTTTAAAGCAACTTCCAGATGGAAATTCAGCTACTTCACCCACAACCTTCTTGATGCAATTGCAAAGTCTGTTCTCTGCTTATTTTTTTTTTAATGTTTTGTTTGTCAGCAACTATACTCTCCACGCCTACACTTTCTTTGAATTTGGCCTGCTACCTGAGCAAGAGAGCCACTCCACATCCATTTGCTTAATGACCTTCCTTCTTTCTCTGCCATGAAAAGCAATTCTGCCTAAATTGGTAACGAGCACCTGTCTGAAACCTCAGTTACACAGGGGGAAGGATGCAGAAAATACATACTTTCTAATGCCTCTCGACAAACATCTACAGTTAGTCATTATTCTGCCTATTGTGATTTTCCTGAACATCAAGTACTTTCAATTCTAACAGCAACGAGTCCAAAATCAAATGGCTTTTGGAGCATCCCTATTTTCCATTATAACAATATGATTTAATTATGTAGGTTTTATCACTTTGAAGATGAAAAATTGAGGTTCTGAATAAAAAATCATTTCCTCTGCATCTCACACTATGTTGTAAAACCTAGATCCCACCTGCCCAGAACGGTGCTTTTAAAAAACAGAGCATCAGTGCTGGGGGCAAATGGAGACAATTGTACTTGAACAACAATTAAAAGAAAGTTAAAAAAAAATTAAAAAAAATAGAGCATCGGGCCAGTCAGTATGAATAATTACTTACACATTTTTCATAGAAATCATCATTCGCGGAATGAGGAGCAAGTTTGGACTGCAATCAGAAAATTGGGTCCAGCGTTCTGTGCAGAGAGACAATCCCTTCTCTCTCTGTCCTGACCTTGAAGACCAGTGACATTAGTTGGAAACCCCAGTAGGGAAGCCGTGGTGAGGTGGCCAGCCTCAGACGATGTATCTCTTGTGTGCAAGGTAGCGGAAGAGCAATGGGACAGACACATAGAGCATGACACCCAGAGAGGCTGGTGGCGGGATCACAGAGCTCCATCTCTCTCACCTGACTTTTTCCCAAGTGAGCGCCCACACTCACTGCCGCTGTGTGTGCTCTGTTGTTGGTAGCTCTCAAACAGGGCAGTGTGTGCCTTTTACACAATGTGGGCTTTAAATTTTCAAAATCATCCTCAGGTATAACCTGTCCAATTTTAAGGCCTCCTCATTTTTTCTTCCAGTTTTCTTCCCTTCACACGTACAATCTGCTTGAATTCGATTCATTGTACAAAATCACAAAATTGGAGCACAACCTTTCCAAATCATTCCCAAATATTTTCTTTAAGTAACATGGGTGGGAGACCTACCATGTTACATTAGAGACAATGAACCACTTGGCGGAGAGGCTGAGTTTTAGAGAGAAATTTCACAGGAAGGCGAGTTAGAGGGCCCGGGACACTGAATTAGACATACAGACAAAGAATCTCTGCAGTGGTCACCGGAAGAGCAAAATATCTTCTAAGTCATTGTAATATTGACAGAAAACTTAGGAAAAAGAGGGACATGTTGTTTACCAACTCACCCTAACTCAAAAATTCTTTTTATCTGTAATAGACGTACTGAGGAAACACATTTTTGCTCATGTAACTTTCCCCGACACGCCCACAGGGAAGAGTCACTAAGCACACGCTCGCTCTGTGACGGTGGCTGTTTGCCAGGTTTCCTCTGGACTTTGTGCTTTCTGGACTTTCTTCCTTATCTGTTCTTTAAGTTGAAAAAAAAACACAAATTAAAGTCTTGTTTTCTGGTTCGTATATTCCCACTTTAGTGGGTTTCTAGCCTCCACAATATTTTTTAAAGTTATTGAGGTCAACGGGCTCTGGGGCCCTTTGAGACTGGTAGGTCTAGCTACCGGGGTCACCTGACAGCAACTGACCGTGAGTGTATTAGGGGTCATGAAGGGGCAGGAAAGGCTGAGAGATGGTGAACTGCGAGGGGGGACGCCCAGGGAAAGACAAGGCGAAAGGAACACTGAGTGGATGGGAGGAGCTGAGGGTGGGCAAGGAGTGCAAGGTTGGGGCCTGAGCGCCCCCGAGAGGCATTTGCTGTCCTGCAGTCGCAGCTCCAGAGCTGGCGGTTCGACGGCCTTGTGGAGGACGGCTGACCAGGCAGGGGGCCCCTGCACCTGGGTCTCACAGCCACTCCCTGTGAAGGTCTCGGTTGGACGACAGGCTCACGGGGCCACTTCCGTGCCCTCCTTGATCCTTCACCCTCCCCACCCGTCTCCCAGGCATGGCCGCAGAGCCTCAGCTTATTTACAGGAGGCTAGTATAGAACCCCAGCCCGATTATTCCCACCCTTAACAATAGTTTTAGCTGGTCCCGCTTGGGTTTGGACCAGCAATGTCTTAGACTGGTTTGCATTCCTACTCCCTAGTCCTACGTAATCTTGGAAAAGAAGTTCCTCCATGACCACCCTCTTCATTCAGTCTTCGTTCTGTCCAATCTCCCATAGGCTAGGAGACAATTAGGAGGCAAGTCAAAAGATATAGCTAATCCCCAATGACAGAGAAAAGTGATCTCGGCCAGCTTAAGATAAAACGTATTGTGTTCCTCTTTACTTCCACTTCTATTTCCTTAGTTGATCTGCTGCATCGTGCCTCGGCCACTCTTCCGGGCAGAATTCCTCTCTGTCACCTTGAATTCACCCTCACTCTCCCACCCTCCATTCCTGTGTCATGGAATGCCTCGTTTAAATGTTCAAAAGCATATTTTATGTCAAAGTTTATGTCACTGACTGTAAATTGTCCCTGATATTCATTTTTCTTCATTGCTTCCTTTTTTGTTACCGAACTCCCATCTCTGGCTGGGCACATCACTGCCATATTCCAAATATGTTCCCCACATTTCAGTACTCGAAACCCAGCAGGCTGCACTGTCTGAACCCCTGATTTCCGAGTGACCACCCACTGCTTTACATTTTGATCGCTGATCTTCTTCAGGGCAACTGTCTCAAAGAGCACTCACGCTCAAGTCCTTTGTAGACTCGGGAACCCCTCACACAGGCCTGCATGGGAAGCATGGGAGCTTCCGGTGGTGGTTCCTGATCACTCTGTAGCTGACTGATTGAAAAAGGAGCAGAACTATGATTGCACACAGTTTTTTTTTTCCAGCTGGAAGAATCAAAGTTGCAAAGGTGATCTTTTAGATTTTTACAAAAGAAGAAAACTCCAGAGTTCCACGAGTTTTATTTCTAAGGCTGCAGTAACCATGGTCACCTTTCGAAACTTTTTTTTTCACTCTGCCTTAGAGGAAACATTCAGTCCATGCAAATTAAGGGGTTTAGGGAGCCTTAATCCACCCACCATTTCTGTTCCTGTTCCCACACTCGTTTCCACCATTCCTTGTTGCTTCTGATCCCTAGGTCTAGCCTGCCAGGCCCCGGGTAAGTCCTGCCCATGTGCGGTCTTCCCTGACCAGGCTCCTTGGTCACTGGCTCCTCCAGGCATTGACTTACTGACTCACTTAGTTGGCACTTCGATCCCAACAATGTCACATATGCTGTATGTTTATGTACATCCCCAATTCCCCTTCTAAATTCTAGGACTCCCTGGGGACAAAGAGTGCCCCCGTGCAGTTTTCTTCTTCCAAGTCAAGCACAGGGCCCAGCCTAGGAGTACTCAGTGATGACTATCACCTGGGGGTCAGCTGGCTTCTCCCTTTTATCAGGACACGGAAGGGGGAGAAATGGACAGAGGTGGACTGGCTTCCCAGCCTCAGCCCTGGCTGGTACCAAGAGCCGGCCGTCCTCTTGGACTTCTTTTTCACAAAACCAGACCAAATGGTTCTTTATAAGCAATCAAATACATGCTGACATCTCTTGCAGCTGATGGACTGGGTGGGTGTCTTATGGGAAATTCCCACGAGATTAACCTGTCTCAGAACACCCAGAGCTGGTCTGCTATCGAAGACAGTGGTACCCAGAAAGGCACTTTTGTCCCACTAGGTTGCTAACCGTGTACTTCCAGCTCCTTTTCCATCTTTCCTGCACATAAATAGTGATGGCCTGTAGTTCGAGGATCGTATCACAGAAAGGTCAAGAACTCGAAGCCCAGGAGGTTTGGATGTCCTTCATCTTCTCCCTGTGACTGAGGCGATCTCATACGGTCCCCCAAGTGCGGCACGGTGGACCCGAACGGATCCTTTCCTGCTACATTTGGAATCGGTGAAAATGTCAGACTGCTTTCCATCGGCCTCGTCAGGGAAGAAGAGTTTTCCAAAGGTGTTTTAAGAGATATGACAGCTCTCAGGAGGAAGGTTCAGCCTATTTAACTTTTCAAGTTTACTTTTTAACACTCCTTTCTTTGCTTACAAAACTTTCCTCCCTTTCACCAATGGTCCTTGGTAGAAGGATCCCTTATAAGGTGGTTTTCTCTTGGACCCACACCTGCTTCCCTGTTTGTTTCCTCATAAGGCCACCGGTGCTCTGGAAGCCAGATTTCTGCTTTGCCACAGGACTCCCTGATGGGCTCAGCTCATGGGTGCCCGAGGGACCCTGGAGAGCTGGCGGAGGAAGGGACTCGGTGCTCCCAGTTTGCTTGCTCCCGGCAAACCCTGAGGCTCACTCCTCCTTCTGGCGTGGCACTCTCGCCTCAGTAGCAGCATGGGGATTCAGGTGACCATTCCCCCAACACTCCCCAGCCTCATCAGGCTCCCGAGAGAACCAGCGCCAGCCAGGACTGCCTCCAGGTTCCATCAGTTCAGCGATTTTCACCTTTTCCCTACATGCCTAAGCCTTCGCATGCCAGCTGCTTCTGCTCTGTGAATGCTTGCATTCTTTTTCTTTTGCTCTTTCAGTTCCAGAATACCTAGTTCACAATACTTGATTCCATTCACTCTGTTTAAATAACTGGTGTCATTTCTGTCCCTTGACTGGAGCCTGACTGACACAGATTACAGAGGTTGCCTTATGGGGTTGGAAGTGACACAGCTACTTTAAATACATTTTTATCCAATATTTTTCACCTTTCAAAATTTCTACCAAATGTGTCTGAGTGCATGACATGCTCTAGAAACCATTTGTCTCTCTGCCATAACCTATTGACCAGGCTTCATGCTAATACTTCAAGAAAAAAAAATAATCTACAAATTTCAGTTTCCAGTGAGAGTTTGTATTGTTCTGAGTTGCCCTGTCCATCCCAAACCCCGGGAAGAGGGGCGTATCCGAGTCAGCCCCACTCTTGTGACACCTCGCAAATCCCAGGAGGGAGCCTCACAGGCCAGGGTAAGAATCGGCACCCCCGGGCAGGGGGAGGAGAAGCCCCAGGGGGAGCAACAGAATTAATGGACTGAAATGGTCTCTGCAACCTTGCCCAGCGTGACTGCACATGGGTTTTAGGGGCGGATGCTGCAGCTCGAAGTTGGCGGTTCCGAGGTCCCAGGGAGAGGTCTCCTTTGAGAACTTCTGTGCTCGAGGTGGCCCTTGGTGCCATCTCTCATGGGACAGCTGCTTCTGGCCCTCTGTCATATTGTTGTCTTTGCGCAATGGTGTTTTTGGCAGAGCTGAACCTTTTCATTTTAATGAAGTCTAATTTCACACATTTTTCTGCCATGGATTATACTTCTGGTGTTGTATCTAAACCCTCATCACCAAGCCCAAAGGTGTTTTCTCCTATGGTTTCTTCTAGAAGTTTCTTCTAGAAGTTTACAATATTGTGTTTTATCTTTAGGTCTATGATCCATTTTGAGTTGACTTTTGTGAAAGATGTGAGGTGTCTGGATTTTTTTTTTTTTGGCATATGAACGTCCGGTTCTTCCAGCAGCATTTGTGGAAGAGACTACCTTCTCTATAGAATTACCTTTGCTCCTTTTTCAGGATCAGTTGACTCTGTTTATGGTGGGTCTATTTCTGAGCTCTCTGTTGTGTCCTACATTCATTCATTTTCCCAACAGTGTTTATTAAGCACCTACTACAGGGGTGAGGAGCATTCTGCTTAGGCACACAGAGGAAGAACAAAGTCACTGCTCTTAAATCACGCTTGCTCCTCACTATCAAAGCAGGCGTTCATAGTGCAGTTTGGTACCTGCTGCATGGATGTATGCCACGGTATGAAGAGTTTCCAGCACACAGAAGAGCACAGCATCTGACCATTCCCTCCCACCTCTATTGTGACTGTCTCCATCAGGGTCCAAAGCACGATTATCTGCTGTCTGGATTTGGTTTTTAAACCCTTTGTTGATTTTAGAAAGAGAGGAAGGGGGAGAGGGAAAGAGAAACTGATGCAAGAGAAACTTCAGTCAGTTGTTTTCGGCATGTGCACTGACCTGGGATCGAACTCGCAACCTTTTGGTGTTCAGGGCGATGCTACAACCAACCAAGCAGCCCAGCCAGGGCTTCCCTGGCTGTTTACAGTCAGCTCCTAACTAGGTTCTCTCATCCTGTGCTTGCCTTCCCTTTAAATACAGTGGAATTATTTCATTTTTCTGCTCAGAATCTCCAGTGGACTTCGTTCTACCTTCCAGTGAAAGTCAGTGTCCTCACAGGAGCCTTCGTGCGCTGACCCTTCGTGTTCCCGACACATTTAATCTCACCCCCACCACTCTGTTCAGGCCTCTCTGGCCTCCTTGCTATTTCCCAAAGGCGCCGGGCCCCTTGTCTCAGGGCTTTGTGCGTGCTTGGCCCTCTGCCAGGGAAAACTTGCCAGGTGATGGCATGTCCTCCTCCCTGCGGTTCCTTTAGGTCGTGACACTCTGTGCCATCACCGCCCATGAGCTCCTCAGTGTTTTTTTAGTCTCTCTCCCTCTGCAGCAAGCCTCTGAGGTTATGGTGTTTTGTCTCCTCTCTGCTTCCTCTGCCTCCTGCTCTTTTTTCCTCCTAAGCTGCTTAGAAGAATGCTTGGGATATAGTGTGAACTCATCAAATATTTATGAAGTGAAAGCATGGAAAAGAAACAGGGACGCATTGGGGGTAATCTTAGTAAACTCTCAGCTTCTCAAGGACAGAAGAACTTAGAAAAATCATCGTTGACTCCCCAGCGCCTGGGCATGAAATAAATGCTGAATATATGAATAAATAAAAAACAATGAAGGAAACGCTGAATACACGAATGAATAAAAGCAATATACTCAAATACCCATTTTACAGGTGAGAACACTGAGGCACAGAACCTTACCTGTTTCCCTACCCTCACGCACCCCGTTAACGGCACACATGACATTTGATAGTGTAGAGATATTGTTTCTTTTTTCTCTCTCAATTTCATCCTTAGAAAACTGTAATCACTAAAGCAAGATGAACTTATTGGGCCAAGAGGGAGGCTGTATGGGTCGGAATATTTCTCAGTGGGACTTTGAAGGGAGAGAGGCTCAATTAAAACACAAGGAAAAAGAGTTCTTCCTCCCGGTGCTGGGACTTGGCCGAGATGTGCGAGTGCAGGAGTGTGCACCGAGGCGCCCGACGAACCGCAGCGTCCGCAAGCAGTGTGGTGACCTTGGCTTACCAACTAACAGGCGAAGGAAGGAAGGAGCTGAGTGGGCTTAACACCCCAGCAAGGTCTTTTGTCATTTGCATGGAAAGGCACAATGCTGGAGATTGGGAACACCTGAGGTATCGCAGAGGCAGATGCAATTTTCCCACACCAGGGCCTGTCTCGGGCGCACCGGAGACTTCCTGGACAAAGCTATTCTTACCAGTGTTCTGAGAGCACCTCTCTTGAGTCCCAACCTGAGATCCCCGCCCCTGCTCAGGCCTTCCAGGAAAGCGTGGGAAAGGGGCGAGCTGCCGCCGACGCTGCTCCCAGCATCCTCCGGCGCAGAGGTGCACACTGCGGGTGGGAATTGTCTGCGTCAGCAGCTCCCTGAGTTCCGTTCAAAAGCAAGGGGCCATGGCGCTGCTGTAACGATGCCGCTGATGTTCTCCTTGGTGCTTGCGCAGGCAGCTGGGCTTGGTTGGGTCTCTGGTCTCTCCATCAAGTGGCGTTTATAGCTTTGCTTGGTTTGTATGACCTGTTTTACTGAAAATGTATACCATTAGAGAACAAATAATACTGACTTGTATTTCCAGATTTGTATAACTGATTCCATATGGCTCTGACAATTCCATCATATTTTTAGACAGTCACAAAAGAGTTTTCCTTTCATGGAATGTCAGGATAGTAACTTGGAAAGCTGAGGTCTGTCTTAAGAGGAATGTAAAGAGTGGGAAGTCAAACAACTAACTTCATATGTTACTTTACCAAAGCTGATCTAGGAAGAAATGAGGAGAAAGATTACTTTTGGGATACCATTGAGTAAAAAATGCTGCTTTTTGTCCAATTTGCTGTAATTTTTTTTTGTTATTATCTATCAGTCAATCATACTGTATTTTAAGTATGTTCTGAGTTTTCTCTTTAACTTTGCCATGCTACTCCTTATCCATTGTACTCGATTGAAAGTTGGCTTTTCGAGGCTCTGGCTAAGTAGCTCAGTTGGTTTGAGCATCATCCCAATACACCAAGGTGGTGGGTCCAGTCCCCTGTCAGGGCACAGGGAAGACTCAAGCAACAAATACATACGTAAGTGGAAAAACAAAGGTATGTTTGTTGCTCTCTCTCCCTCTCTCTCTCTCCCTCTCTTTCTCTCTAAAAATCAATCAATAATTTTTTTTTAAAACAGTTTGCTTTTGGAAATTCAGAAGCTTGAACTGGATTCCTCATTCCATAAAGTACAAACAAGAAAGAACGGAACATTTTCCGCTGCACAAGCCACAATTTCCTGTTCTTTCGTTTCCTTCTCTCTCTCTCTCTTTTTCTTTCTTTCCCTTTACATCCAGTATTATTTTGTGTGAGTTTCAGGTGTACAGCATGCTGTCTAGACATCCATATAACTTACAAAGCAGTCCATCCCCTGATATTTAAAGTGCCCTTCTGATGCTGTAAGAAGGGAACATTTTTTAAATTGATGTGTTGTCTTGTAATTTTATAGTTTTCTACCAGTTGTAAGAGAAAAAAAGAGTTTTTCTCTTTAAGAAACGCATCATGACACCAAACCTCCTCATCCAATATTTCCACACTCAGGGCCATGTCAGTCAGTCGGTTCCTCTTTAAAACCAGTTTCGGGGATGGAAAGAGTGACTTCACTTTCACTGTTCAGGGTCTGACCGAGAACACTGAATTTTTCTTTACATGTGGATACATTTTCTTGTACTCACAAAGAGAAAAAAAATAAGCATGGAACTCTTTTCATCCCCTCAGAGGGTTCTTCTCTCTCTCTGCCTCCTCCATTCGGCCGAAGGAGCAAAGATAAATGGGAATGGTTGTGAGAGGGTCACTTGTTGCAAAGAACCGATTAGGGTTTGGACCAAGTCAACAGCTGCTGCTTGCCAGCCGCCCAGCAGGGCTCTGATCACGTTAGGTTGTGGGTAATGAATTTATTCTAATACAAACCATGTTGAATGATTGAGGTTTTATGCCTTCTTCTTTCCTTTAAACAGCCTCTGAAGCAAATGCTTATTATTTTGTAACGCAGCCAAACTCTGGCCACTACAGGAGTCCGGCGTTAAGATGCAGAGCCTAGTCTTCCAGATATTTTCTTTGCTTGTGCAGAAAATTGGACAGAAAAATTACATTTCGGATTTTACTTTGTATCTGCTGATTATTCACGTTTTATTAGGAAAGTGCCGGTAACCTTTTCATCTATGGGATATTTTTTCTGTAATAAATAAAGCCTTCCTCCTCTTGCTTTATTTTTGCCTCCACTTTAGGTAAACAAAGAGTACCCCCAAATCTAGGATTCGAATCCAGTAATAAACAGCAACTGTGGGGTGGGTGGAGGCCCGGAGACCAGGGACACGGGTTCTCTTGTGGGAAAGGCGTCCTGCAGGTTGACGACCAGCAAGGCAGGGGATTAGAGAGGCTGAGAGCTTGGCGTAGAAGCTACTCAGGCCCTCCACGGGAATGGGGCTATAACAAGGCCACATTCTAAAGGTAACATAGGCCAAGTATTTTGGGCTGTACAGGGGAGCGGAAGAAAGAGAGGACCTCCAGATGAGCACTTATGGATGGGGTGGAGAGGCAGCCAAAGTTTGAGCAGAGGTGGCAAATGCAAATGCCTGCTGGGCATAGGCAGGTGACCTCACGCAGGGATGCCATTAGTGATATTTAACAAGGGATGTGGTGCCAGCACTTACCCGTCAGAACAGATGCTGGCCACAGAGGTGGAGCAGGGTCCACTAGGCTTCTCCGATACCTGGCGTTTCTCCTTTACTTCCTGGGCCTCGGGGGGATCTGGAGCATCCTCAAGGGAGAGAATGGGGCTGCTGGAGAGGCAGGGATACATTTGGCAGGCACACAGTAATGTTGACTGATCAAACAATATAAAGTCCCTTAACAGCCTAACTAGTCATTTGGATAAACTGTACTGGCGGGTTAGCCCTTCCCACGTGGGTAAAGTGGATTCTGTGAGTGGTGAAGGCGGTGGTAAACCGGAGTCTCCGTTAGTTACAAGCCAGTGGATTTTACATACATTGGAAATTTCCTTTATAAAAACTACTCTTTTACCCTGTGAGAGTAAAACCAACCATATCTACAGGGTGATCGTGGGCATTGGTCCGCAGGTGGGACTTTAAACTCGGGTTCCGTCTCAACAGCTGGTGCAACACCGATGTTTCAGGCGAGAAACTTCGGCTGTTTTGAGCTTTTTATTTATTCATTTCTCCACGTCTTCACTTATTTATTCGACATTCCTGAAGATTATTTTTGTTCTTCATGCTTTGTCACTTATTTCTAAACATCTTTCTTAGGCTATTCATCTCCATCTCCCGATGAGCGTCTCGAAATACAGGAATTCACAAATTCACTTGCCTTTTTGTTTATTTATTTAACATTTATTGGACCACATCCACACACCAGGCACTATACTAGGTGCTGATATAGAAAGACTTATAACGCATTCTTTTCTCGTTACCATCAAGGATCTCACCGTCTAACTCAACCCAACCATCCGCTGATGAGGTACCATTGAGATTCTGGTTGACAGTGTCTGCCTCAGCCCTTCAAGATCGAATGGCCTTCTCTCTTTTTGTTTTCCCACCCCCTCCCCTTCTCCTCCTGCTACCATAGTGGTTTCCCCAGCATCTCATCTCACTTTAGGGCCTCATTCTTGCTCTGTGTTTCAAAGTTCTTATGGAGCTACCTTGGCAAACCTCATCTCTCCAGTTGCTTCCCACGCTTCTCCCTTTCCTTTGTGGCTTTCCAGCTTGCTTGCTTGCTTAATGCCAACCCTCTTCCCCTCCTCCACCCTCATACAGTCTCCAGCTTCACCAGGAAAACTTGCAGCAGCCCAGCTCATCGAGGCCAGTGACTTTTTCTGAGCTGCCACCGAGATTGCACTTCATCTGGGGGAGGCTGGTGCCCTTGGCTGGTACACGATGTTAACAAGTTTCCAAGGTCTGGATGAATGTGAAACACCACTGGAAGGATGCTGCTTGACAAAAAGAACCAGTGGACATTTCAGACTGACTTAGCAGCGGGAAATGGGGGAAAGACAAAAAGAGAGAAGGGCAAGTGCACTAATTTTTTTAAAGGAAAGGTTTCCTTCACCTAAACTACCTTCAACTACACGAGAGGCTGTGAGTAGTGGGGTGTTTTGAAAGCAGCACTGTGCAGGCTAGCCCATAGAGGCTGGTCTGGTTCCATTCCTGGGGTTCCATTCAGAGTTCCTTGCTCCTCAGTTTACTGTCAACCCAATCAGAAAAGATTCCAGGGAGGGTTAATCATGAATGAATGAGGCTTCTCCACACCTGCTGCTCAGAGTTGTATGGTCAGTGGACGTCCGACTTGGTCCTGCTACCTTTTAGGATTAGAATGGGAGAGGGGCCATATCAGCTTCCAGAGATCTGCCTACTTCTTCTATACAAGGACATTACTGCTATATAGGATGCTATGGGTTGAATTGTGTCCCTCCAAAACGGATATGTTGAAGTCACCTCTGAATGTGACTACATAGAAATTGGTCTTTACAGAGATGATCAACTTCAAATGAGGTCATTAGGGTTGACCTAATCCACATGACTAGTATCCTTCTAAAAAGGGGAAATTTGGGCATACAGACAGACACAGGGGACAAACAATGTGAAGACACACAGAGGAAGACAGCCATATAATTTGAGTGGTGCATGTACATGCCAAGAAATTCCAAAGATTGCTGGCAAAAGCCAGAAGCTAAAAGAGGCCAGACAGGATTCTTCTTGAGAGCTGTCCGAAAGAGTGTGGCCCTGCCGACCTCTTGACTTTGAACTTCTAGCCTTCCAAACTGTGAGGCAATACATTTGCATTGTTTTAAGCTACCCAGTTTTTGGCTTGGCAGCCCTAGGAAACTAACTCTCCTTCTTACTTTGTCAACACTCCCCCAGCAGGCCTGCCTACGGCCCACCACAAGCCGTATAAAAGGAGGTAAGTCGCTTCTGCTTGCAGTGGGGAAAGAACCACTGTGTTTTGCAGACACATTTGCACACAAAAGCAGTATTTGTCTATAGACTAACAATATACAGTGCCTTCTCTGTTTTTCTAGAGGAGTACTGTCTAATGAGTCAGTAGCCACTAGTCACATGTAGGTCTTTGATTTCACTTATACGTGGAATCTAAAAACAAGATAAATGATCCCAGCGGAACACAAAGAGACTCATAGACACGGAGAGCATTCTGACAGTTGGCAGGCAAGAAGGGGCTGGGGAATGGGAGAAAAAGGGGAAGGAATTAAGAAGCACAAATTGGTCGTTACAGAATAGTCACGAGGATGTAAAGTACAGCATCGGGAATGTAGTCAATAATATTCTATGTATGGCGTCAGGGGTACTGAATTTATAGGGGTGATCACTTCACAAGTTATATAAATGTCTAATTACCAGGTTGTACACCTGAAAGCAATATAATATTTTATGTGAACTGAAATTGAAAAAAAATATTTAGAAAAATAAATAAATTAGAAAGACCTAAAATAAAATAAAATCAAGTTTAAATTAAACTAATTAAAATTATTCAATTAAAAATTCAGTTCCTTAGATATATTAGCCATTGATTAGGTGTCCAATAGTCACACGTGGCCGGTAGCTCCCATATTGGACGATACAGATACAGAACATGGTCATCAATACAGAGAGTTCTACTGGACAGCCCTGTTCTGGAGAAGGAGCTATTCTAGTCCGTTGAATGCTCTGGTCAACAGAGAGGTACTACATATGCCTAAAAAAAGCAAGTAAATAAAAAAAAGGAATGAAAAGGAAAAAGAAGTCAGCACAGTTAACACTGAAACGGTACTTTGATAATTCTAGAAGGATGTTATAATTTGGAAATGCTTTGGAGACGGGAGTATAATTTGCAGCACCCACTGTACTGACAGAGGACCTCAATGCCGGCACGTTGAGAGTCGGCTGATTGAATGCCAAATAGATCAGCGTTTGCCACCTAAACGGGGGCCCAAATATACAACCCAAGCAAGCCTGGGGAATGATTTAGGAGCATTTAAAGTCATTAGGTTCATTAGTTCTGAGTGCTGCAAGACAAAATAAACAACCCTCCCAGCCTGACTTGGAACCATTTCCTCCACTGCCTTCTAGGTCAAAGCTAAAGCCTCTGAGTTTATATATATCACCAACGTTTTCCTTCGTTTGACTGTGTGGATTCTCATGTCTATGATTTTTCGGTGCTTGTTCTTCAGTTGTTTTCTGTGCCCTAACTACTCCCTGTCTCAGAGCCACAGGACTGCTAAGGACGCCGTAGTCCAGCTCGCCTCTCTCGTGCCTCCAGCCTGGGATTCAGATGAACAGACTATCTATCCCCATCCTTCACAGGAACACCATCAGCCCTGGGCTGGACCTTGCAGTTTGACCCTTCATTTTATCATAATGGAATTTTTATATTCTTTCCAGCCCTTTGGGTCACGGCGACATTTCATTTGCCCCTCTGACCTCTAGCTGCAATTTTCCGTGTCTGGGCTACAAGCGACGGAGACTGCATTTCTCCTTTCATTGCGGTGAGAGGGCTCTCCAAGGAACAATGGCAGGAATGCAGCACTGAATTCTCAAATTATGGATAACTAAATAACACTTTACAGAGAGAGGGCACTCCACAAATATTCTTAACTGACCGGTTGGCTTAAAGAAATTAACACTCTTCTCTAAAAAAAAATCATTTTGTCTGTATTTAACAGATACGTGGGGCTCCGACTTGAAAGGCATGGCCAGAAAAGGACTTCACCCCAACTCCTAAGGGACGAAAAGCACTCTGTTTGGCTTCACTGATAACAGTGATTTGGACGTTTCTTTCTTCTTCTCCACCAGAAAAATGTTGTGCTGGCTTTGTTGCCAAGAGCTACAGAAGTGCCCGGGCTCTAATGAAGGCTCATTAGGGTGGGAGGACGGAGAGGCTCTCCCGGTGCAGCGGGCTAATTGGCGCCTGGCGCCCCGCGTGCGCCGCGGGGAGACGGGTGGTCTGCGGGCCGCTCACCTTCCTCCGGCCAGGCGTCCGGTTGCGCAGCTGACAGAGTAGCATGCCAACCAAGAGAAGGATGACTAGAGGAAACGATAGGGAGGGGTTTAATGGGAGAACAGTCTTCTTTTTCACGTTGAGAGGAGGGAGGTTCTAGCACAGTTTCAGGCCTTCCCTCAACCTTGGCTTTCTGTCCTTCCCCTGAGTGGGGGAGACACATAGTTCTCATAGTAAGGAATTTGACATAAAAATCCAGACAAAAAGATCCAGAA
This sequence comes from Phyllostomus hastatus, assembly GCF_019186645.2. Classification (NCBI taxonomy): domain Eukaryota; kingdom Metazoa; phylum Chordata; class Mammalia; order Chiroptera; family Phyllostomidae; genus Phyllostomus; species Phyllostomus hastatus. Next base: position 14,515,204 of record NW_025333833.1, on the reverse strand, counting down.
CATCTTTAAAGAAAATAGCTATTATTGAAAAAAATCTTTCTTTTTTTTTAAAGATTTTATTTACTTATTTTTAGAGAGGGAAGGGAGGGAGATAGAGAAAGAGAGAGAGAGAGAAACATCAATGTGCGGTTGCTGGGGGTTATGGCCTGCAACCCAGGCATGTACCCTGGCTGGGAATCGAACCTGAGACACTTTGGTTCCCAGCCCGAGCTCAATCCATTGAGTTACGCCAGCCAGGGCTAAAAAAATCTTTCTAAATTACCAATGTGTGTGTGTGTGTGCACACACATAATATATATGAGGGATTTCTTTGAATAATGAGATTTGGCAGAAATCTGCAGTCTGGGGTTATGCAAGTTTATTGATTTTTTTTCTTTTCCAATTAGCTTCTAGATACCTCATGATTCCTTCATGCTGGTTAACAACGGGCTGATTTTTCTCTCCTATCAGGGCTGTTATCCCAAGGTGTGGACAGACCGTTCCTGGTTTCTCCTCCAATCCAGCTTGGTAGCTCCAGCCTGACCCCCTTCTCGGACTCCAGGTCCACGCATGCAGTCATCTCCGCGACAGCTTTCGCTCTTGACCCCACGGACGTCTCACAGTTCACAGCATCCAAAGCTGTCCTTCCACCCAAAGTCTGTGCTACCAAAAGCCTTCCCTTGTCAGTTTTCAATAATTCCAAAAATTCACCTGTGCAGGCCCCAAACCTTGAATTCATCCTCAACTTGCTTGTCCCACATCCCAGATCTACCAGAAAATTCTGGTAGAAAATTCTCTTTCAAAATATCTTCAGGATCTGACCACTCCTCGCCTCCCCACTGCTACCGTCCTCCACCATGACCTCTGACCTCGGGACACCGTCACAGGCTCAGGCTCATTTCAAAGCTTTACGTGACCCAGTTTTAGGTACTACTAAAATTCAGAACTTCGGTCAGGTTTGAAGTGCTCCCCATCCTCATTTTCTTTTTTTTAAATCCTGATCCAAGGATATATTTATTGATTTGCGAGAGAGAGGGATGGAGAGAAAGAGAGAGAGAGAGAAATATCGATGTAGAAAGAAACAATGATCGGTTGCTTCCCACACGTGCCCCGGCTGGGAATTGAACTTGCGACCTAAGTATGTGCTCTGACCAGGGATCAAACCCTCAGCCTTTTGGTGTATGGGATGGTGCTCCAACCAACTGAGCCACCCAGCCAGGGCCCATCCCCACTTTCTGAATACTTCACCGGGGAGGGAGAATGGAAGCTTCTGTCCATAGCCCCACCTTGTTCTACTTTTGCAACCCCTGTCCACTCTCCCAGGCTTCTGACCCCTTCTGAATTGGGAAGAAGGAGTTAAGAAAACACACAGTATTCAGAGGTTGGTATGTGTAAGATCTGCCCTTGATGTCCACGAGGCCAGACATAGGCCTTTCCCTCGGGATACAAGCTGTGGTTTCCAGGACACTCCCCCGCTGGGACCCCCAGTGGCCAGCCCTGTGATGTGGGGTGGACTGCCCACTCAGCAGCACAAACCCTCGGCCCCTGCACGGGGCCCCCACCCCACGAGACTCTCTGTGGTAAACCTCTTGAGCAAGTTCTCTTTGAAGCTGGCTCCAGTCTGGCTCCCAGGAGACCCACGAGTGGTGGATGGGAACCTCTCCTACATCCTTGTCTGTGTGAAAGTGAAGTTCATGTCCAATGCCACTGACTTCCTCTGAACCCTGCTCTCTGGACTTTAGATATTTCAGCTGAGTCGGACGCCAGTCCACTGAGTAGTTGCCGCGAGCCCCACACTAGAGCTCAAAGTGTGGGGCTAAGACACCCCTCTCCTTCCTTTTGTGAAAGAGACAGGGCAACGGAATGGATGCAGAGCATAATGACAGCTCTTCCAGAGACAGTGGTGTACCCCCAAGACTGGTGATGGATTGGGCATTGACAAACGGGTTCTGGGTCCCCTCCTTGCACATCCTGTGGGACCTAGTATTTCATTGTCAGCTGTGGGGAGGACAAACAGATAGACTGAGCCACAGAGTAGCATGTCCCATAACTTTAAAGCAGCAAGGAGAGGGCGAGGTTGCCAGCATGGCCCCTAATTTTCCTTTGTGCTGCTTGCAGCCTCTTTCTCAGCTCGGAGCCTTGTGCGCCCAGTTCCCTCCTTGGGTCAGGTCTCCATTTAGACTTAGCTTCCCACGGAGGCTGGCTCTGCTGGCTCTGCCCCAAATAGTCTCTGTTGCACTCGCTCGGCTCCCTCTTCCTTTCCTTCATACACTACGACAGTTTGTAATCATGACTGTTGACTCAGTTGCCTTGGCTCATGGCGGCCTCCTCGGGGCCCGGAACGGAATGCCCAGCCCGCAGCTCCCACTCAGACACGTCAGGGGACCTGCAGCGCTGTTTGGTGCCACATGGCCTTGCGTGAATATTGGCTCCGCCGCTTACCAGCCAGGGCTCTCAGGAAAGTTCTTTTCCCCAGCTGTAAAGCTGGGACAACAGTGGTCTCAATGCTTAGGTGATGTTGCCCAAATTAATACAAATAACATGTTTAGCAAGTACTTTAAACACGTGTGTGCTGATTAGTAACAGCACACAGGGGAAGCATTGTCTAAATAGTGAGGTGTGTTTAGAGAACAGTCGGTTGAGGAGAAGTTCTCTTTCCACTGCAGTCTAGGGAAAACTCACCAGGGTGGTGTGTTTCAGGGAATGCGGAGTCATCTCTAATGTCCCGGATCTGAGAGGTGTTCCCTGGGCCCCGCGATGCACAGACTGGGGACAGAACATTGAGGAGGGCGGTCTAGCGCTGGCCAGGGGCTTCAGTGGGTTGGAGCGTCGTCCTATACACCCAAAGGTTGCAGGTTTGACCCCCCGTTGGGGTGCACAGGAGGGGCACGTTTCTCTCTCCCATCGATGTTTCTCTCTCCCTCTTGCTCTAAAAGAAAAATCGTTGGGCGAGAATGAAAAATAAGTAAATTGAAAAGAAAAGAAGAAGAGCAGTCTAGCTTAGTCCTCAAGCACAGGTTTTGGAGGCTGGTTATCAGAATTAGCTCTTGCCTCTTTCACATAAGGACTCTGTGAAATTGATGTAAAATATTCAATTTCTCCGAGGCTCAGTTTCTTTATCTATCAAATGATATAATAATAGTAACCTCTCAGGGTGTGGACTCTGTGGTTTTCTATATTGGATAGTGTTTGGTAGATCATGAATGCTCAAAAAAGGCAGCTATTATTAGCCTTGTCGCTATCATAGTAGCTAAAACCAGAGAAGATCAGAGGACAAGGGATCTGCTTTGGAGGTCAACCCTGGGCAATTCCACAGACAGAGAGTGGTTTTTGCAATCAGTGTTGTGACTGGCATGGGATCGTTGTACAGAAGGCCCGTAGGAGGAAGCCAAACCCTCCCACCCCGATCTCAGAGTAAAATTAAAAAATATTTCCACCCCTTGCTCATCTCAAACCCCATTCACTGCGGATAGTTCTGGTACGGAGCGTAAATCAGACTGCAGGCGCAAGGCGTCGTTTGCATCCCAGTAATCTCTGGATTCTCGGGTGAGCGAGGCACCTCCCGGCGAAGGCACTCCGGACACTCAGTCCGAAGACAGACTCTAAATCAAAGGTGCGGGTGGCATTTCCACCAAACGCAGCCTCTGGAACTCTCTTTCCTTGCACAAATAATCTCAGTTTTAAATCTGTGAAGCATGAACAGAAGGTTCTCCGTGTCTCGTTTACTGGAAGGAACACGTTTGGATTACTTCAGAAATGTGTATGTCTCATTAGTTCTATGACAACCTGAATGCAAAAGCTCCATTTTCATTAAGAATTTCTTTCATTAACGTTCATTTCTTTGTTTAACTTGGGTACCCTTTCGTTTTCAGCAGGGGGCAAGTGAAGTTCGGAAAAGCCATCCCGCCCACTGGATGGCGTCTCTGTTTAGAACAGGCTGGGCGTGCTGCACCCTAGGAGCTCTGGGCAGTCCCCCTTACACTCAGTCTTCAGAACCAAACGTCTTGAGGATGTCCTCTTGGTCCAATTTATAATGACCGTTACTTTCTTTGAGTGTGTGTCCTTGATGGGATGTCATTTTCGTGTTTCCTCAAGGCAATTAAATAATTAAGCTCGAGTTTTAGTCTTTGTTTGTTTTTGGTTTTTGTTTTTGCCATTGCTCATGGAAATTTAAGTAATATATTTAGCAGGACTCCAAGTCTGTGGTCACCAGCCTGCTCATGACAATCACGTGTTTCTCGTTTCTGCAGCTCACCAGCAGCCCGGGGTTATTGGATTTGCTTTGATCTCCACAGGCTGCACTTCTGCAATGCTGGCTGTGGGGCGTCAGAGAGACTGAGTTCCAAATGTCAGGGAGCCCCCAGGGCCAGGCAGGGCGAGCCCCACGGCTGCCTTTCCGCTCTGGGTCTGCTTTCTGTCCTGCCTTTCTCTTTTTCTGTCCTCGGTCATTGCGGGTCCTGCTTAGATCCAGAGAGTAAGAATGTGGGCGTGGAGAAAGTGCCTTTCTTTCCCTATCTCAGGACAGTGAAAGGCCTGCCCAGGATGTTGTTTGGAAAGAGGTTCCCTTAGCCACATGCTCTCGACAAGCCTTCCTTGTTGCCTTTCCCAGGAACCCTTCCTCCTGTCACCCAAAGCTTTCCTTCTGTGGCAGAGCCATAGGCTGTAGTGCCCGGTGTCATAGCTGCAGAGAGGGAATGGGCCCATGTGTGACTTGGCTGATTTCAAAGGGTGACCACCCAAATCTGTGCAGGGTGTAGTCCACGTTCATGGTGCTGTCTGGAGTGGGGTGTACCTGCCCCATGGCACGGGGCCTCCTGAACCAGAAACATGGTGCAGCAGGGCTTCGGCTTGAAGATGGACTGGTCAGCTTTGAGGACTGATGACTAACTTCCTCACTAAGTATTTAGGTTGTACTTATGAACACACTTCTAGTATATGGGAAAAATGAAGTATTTTAATAGCAATTTCCTTTGAGAACTTATAAAATCCATCATCGTTGTCAAATGCCTTGTTTTTGGTGTTTAAGAAAGAATACAGATACGCCAGCATTGCCCCGTGTCTCAGAGACTGTAGGTAAGGTGCAAGGGGCTATGAAAAGAACCCGTGCGCATCTGGTGTTTACCCAGCAGCCGGTGGGGTGACGCAGAGTGAGGAAGCCCGTAGCTCACCAGATTGTAGAGCACCCAAACCGAGAGAAGTTCTGTCCTTTAAACATAAAACTCTCAAAGTATTAGACAGAGGAAGGCATTTTTCTAATCTTGGCAAGGAAAGAGGGGAGCTTCCCCAAGCACACACAAACACCAGAATTATATAGAAAAAACTGACTCTAAAAATTAATTTCTCAGTGTTTTTTTCTTTTTAAACTTTTTGTCTTGAGATGCCATATTTCATCATGTATAACTCACTCCTGCCTATAATGTGCACATATGATTTTGGCCCAAACTTTCAGGAAAAAAAATCCTTTGATGTAATTTTTCAATCAATCAATCAATCAATTAGTTAATATTTAGATACTTGTTTTTTGCATTTTAAAGGAATTTTAGCATGTATTTTTGAACATATCATGGTATGAGAAATTTTATGTAACAAGTAATTACAAAACACAAGAATAGATACAAGGTATTTCAGGTACTACCCACGTATAATGCACATCTTTATTCTTCACCTCAAAAATTTGGGCAAAAAGTGTGCATCATACACAGCAAAATAAAGTAATTGTGGGCTCACTTGCAGTTCTAACAAGTTATACAGAGAAATATGATACATCTTTTACTCACTTCCTGTCAATAGTAACACCTTGCAGGACTATTGTAAGAGAATGTAGTGAAACATGAGGCAGGATATGGACACGGTCAAGATACGCACTATTTCCATCACCACAAGAAACCCCCAGGTCACCTTTTATGACCATGTCTATCTTCCGCGTGCCCTCCACCCCCTTCTTAACCTCTTACAATGACGAATCTGCTTTGTTTCTATGATTTTATTACTTCAAGGATGTTATAGAAGTGATATCTTATGGCCTGTAATCTTCTGGGACTTAAAAGAAACTCAAGCATATTCTCTGCGTATTCACCGAGGTGGTTGTGTGCTTTAATGGTTTGTTCTTTTCGAGAGCTGAGCAGTATTTCATGGGATGGATGTGCCATGGTTTGTTTAGCCATTTCCTCCCTGAAGGACATCTGGGTTCTCCCAGAAACCAAACATAAGGCAATGACAATGGAAATATGACTGGCTGAACCTAGTACATGCAATTTGATATCAAGTTCAATTTGAAGCAACATGATACATTATAGAAGTGCTACACATTTTGTGGTTCAAAATAGAAAGCCTTGATGATGAAAATTTAGTCAAATATCAGTCAGTTGATGGTTTCCTGTAGTTAGAAGGAACTTTGGAAAAATATACATAACTCTGGGATTTTTTTCAGCCTACCGTGATGTCTCTAGTTGTAGAAAGAAAATATTTATACACCAAATGGCAATTATCAGTTTTCATGACTCTCATAGAGCTCCTAGAGATTCTTTTAAAACTAGAGATGTAGAGAATGTTTTATTTTTTTTGTTATTTTTGTGAAACTCACAACAAAGACATAAAACAAAAGCACTGGAAGAACTTAGATAAGCATTCCTTTCACAGGTGTAGAATTCTTGGTAATTTAGGTAAGATAAATGGTCTTGGTGAGAGTTAAGTGACCTTTTTAGGGTATGAGAGAACCATGCTGTAATTTCCTAAGGGCATTAAATTACTGGGCCCCACATAAAGAAAGAAATATTGTCTAAATATGTTTCCTTTTAGGGTCGTGGCTTACTTTCCCTGTTTCCCAAGATGCTTGCAGCTTCTTATGTGCTTTTTATATGGACTATTAATTTTGCCACACAGCACTCTGGAGAATTCTCTGCATATCTTGTTTCCTCAGGAAAGTGTTTCAGAGGACTGCTTTGCTTGGTTTCGTGTTACCGGCCCCACATAATCACATACACTTTATTTGACTGGATGAACATGATCTTGGAAGGCTTGGGAAATTTTATGGATGATAATGTAGATATCTATTTCACCATTATATCTGCAATTGGCATTTGGTTTTCTCCAAGGAAGGAGACATAGGCCCTGGATGAATCTCTAAGCCTCATTTCAACCTTGTTCGTAATAAAAAGTTACCCAGCTATAAACTATGAGGAAAACTAGTTTGACTTATCCCTGCCTCTACCTGCCTATTTCCTGAGACAGTTGCTAATGCCGTTCTGGGTGGGAATAATAACAAAATGACTGGATGAGCCACAGCTGGCTGGGAAGTTCTCTTCTCAAATTATGGGGTCTGAAATACTAACCAAATGTCTTCGTGTCATGGCGTAAGCATAAATAAAAGTAATGCGATGGTATTAATTACTGAATTGTGGAAAAGTGGTGGTAATGTAATATTTGACAGCTTGAATAAAGAACATTTCTTGAACTAAGAGTGTGTTTCACTGTACTGAAGGTGGTGCTTGAATAGAGCTTTTAGGTTGGAACCACACAGAATTGTCATTTTTGTAGGTCAAATTCAGGCCACAGATGTTGGACAAGACCTTTTTAAATAGCAAAATCACAGACCACTCTCACCGTGGCGGGTGAGTCGGGATGAGGCTGGGGAGAGTGGGTGGAGCCTGTTGAATCACATGACCAAGGAAACAAGGTGGACAGCTCTTCAGTAGAGCAGGAGGGGAATTTTTACAAAGTTGAGCAACTATCAAACCTTCACCCTCAGCCCGCCCTCACCAGCAACTCTGTGTAGATGTGCTCACAGGTGCACCAAGGTGAGTCTGGATCCGCCTAGCAGGGGTGTCCACCTGTGGTCCACGGGCTGCCTGCTTCCCAGGATGGCTATGAATGTGGCCCGACACAAAATCAAAAATTTACTTAAAACGTGATGAGATTGTTTTGTGATTATGTGTCACAATGCATTTAATGCGTGGCCCAAGACAACCTTTCTTTTTCCAGTGTGGTCCAGAGACGCCAAAAGGTTGGACACCCCTGGCAGAGGAAGAGGAACCACCCATACCCAGCATGACAAGGATCAGCAATGATGTTGAAACAACATAAAAAAATAACATGATAAACAAACAAAGTAATCATGGAAAGATACAGAAGTCCAGTAAAAGGAGCAGTGCCTCAAACCTGTTTTACTCCCGGTATGTGACGTGTTACATTGATTTCCTGCTTTATAAAATAATTCCCAGAAAGCTGTGTTCCACCCCCACCCCCTGCCTGATATAGACAGAGTGTGGGCTGTGCTTGTTTCATTGGAGAACTAGTTTGGATTTATGAACTGACACGCTCTAGTGAGGAACAAAGCCACAGCTCTCTATGTGAAATACAGCTGGATTTTTCAGAACGAGCTGTCCTAGCTGTTGTCTTACAAAACAACAGCTCATGTAAGTTTTAAAAATCACACAACTGCCCTGGCAGGGTGGCTCAATTGGTTGGAGTGTCATCCCATACACCAAAAGGATGTGGGTTCGAATTCCGGTGAGGGCACATGCCTGGGTTTTGTGGTTCGATACCCAGGCAGAGTGCATATAGGAGACAACTGACCAATATTCCCCTTCACATCGATGTCTCTCTCTCTTTCTCCCCCACTCGTCTTCTCTCAAATCAATAAGAATGTACCCTTGGTGATGATTAAAAAAACATATAATAAAATACAATAAAATTCATACAGCCTCTTGGATCTAAATTGCTGTTAGCTGTTCTTTGCCCAACATGATATTTTGGTGTATTAGTAAGTACATGAGACTGCAAACTGCTCCTCAATGTGGACCGCTGGCTGCACACAGCAGGGAGATAAAAGGAAAAGCAGTCATTTTGTTTGCTCTGCAGAGTTCGGTAATTGTCTAGGTTCGCTCCAGCTGAAGAGGGAAAACAAAACATGGAAGACACAAAGCCATACAGACTTTGGGAGTCATTTGCAGGGAGCTCTTCTTGTTCGCTAGGGAGCACGTGTGGAGAAAAGCCTCAGCACAGAGTAAATGAAATAAAAATTTAACGCACAGTTGTAAATCCCGAAGACACACGCCACAGTGTAGAGAGGGGCTGCGTTTATCTCCTTGTCTGACTCTGAGTGACTCTGAGGTATTGTCTGGTGCAGACCGTTGAGAGAAGACTCAGGTGGTAGCCAGTGGAAAATCAACACTCATGGAAGAGGAGCTATTTAAAAGGAGAAAACTTCAGTGGGAGCAGGGGGTGGGCTGGGCAGAGGAGGGCACAGGGGAAAAATAGAACAACTTTAATAGAATAAGAGTAACATTTAAAAAGAAAATATAAAAAAACAGGATGACAATTCTGAAGTGAAAGTAGGGGAGAGCACACATCACTGCAGACACTCCTTGCTTTCTACAAAGTTTCTTTCCACCACAAAGATGAACTGATCTGTAAAAGATTTCAACTCATTTTTTCTTAAGAGACTATTTAGTGCCTACTATATAAAACTCAAATTAAAATTTAAACAACCACCCAAAGCATCGATTCTACACTAACTGAGACCTCATGAAGAATCCAAATCGTTTTTGCGGCCAGAGCACTTTCGTCACGTGCAGACTGTATGAGACTCAGTGCGCATGTGTTGTGCGAGTTTCACTCCCACACATCTATCCTATATGATAATGTAACCTCGCATCAGGCCACTGACATTGCCTGTGCATAAAAAGATAGTACAGGAAGAAAAAAGATTTATGATAAATCTTCAAAAAAGTAGAGTTACCTGATTCTTCCACGTTTTGAATCACCTTGAAACTCGATCACATTCATCTCAGAGATGTCTCCCACTTCTCATTGGGTTACCAGAAAATAGAAAACTCACGTGGATGTTATAGGAAATTTCGAGGGAGCCATTGCTACTGAGATTTGAATATGTTATTATAATTTTAGACAACATGAAATTGGTTGCACACGCATTTTCTTGAGCACAGATTTCTGGTTTATTTCTTAGGCGTCACATCCTCGTGGTCAAAATAAGTGCAAATGTTTATCATCTTACTGATCATTCCTCCCCCTGGGCAGTGCACACTGCCTTGGGCTGGCCAGGTAGCGGGTATACAAACTGTGGTACCCGTGCTGTGTGTTACATGAATCAAGTGGCTGTTTGCAAGACTGGTTTAGCAAAATGCAACATAACCACGTGGTTGGATTTCAGAACCCCACTTAATGTTTTTCTATGTAAGATATTTATTGAAAAATATTGTAGGGCTGATGAAACAGCTTCTGCTTTTAAAATGTTTACAACTAATCTATATCCATGTCTCTCTCTCTCAACAGATAACCTTGGCTTTAACTTTATAGACAAGGCGGAGCTCTGTATCACACGCATGTTTTAATTTTCCTCCGTGCTGCCCCTAAAATCCCTATGTATAGTTATCAGACCTTAGCTCACTTCTTCTCTAGGTAAAAATGCCCCTTGTCCTTGCTGGTTAGGGATGGTCCTGTAGTAACAGTTTTGACAATGAAATTTAAGCTGGAGTCTGTTGTGGGGAGGATTCCTGTGAAAAAATCTTGCTTCTGTGAAAAACGAGATGGATGTACCTGGCACAACCTTTCCCCTTTCTTTCTCCCTTACATGTGGATGTGATGCCTGAAGCCGCAGCAGCCACCCTGCACCCAAATGGGAAGACAGGAGTGTGGCAGAAACCATCTTCACGATGTTACTGCACCCGTGAATGAATGCATGCGAGCACCCGTTTCCCTTCAGATAGTGAGGAAATGAAACTCCTATTTGCTTAGTTGTTATACATGGAGTTTTCCTGTAATGTGTACCTGAACAATAGCTTTAATTGCTCTATAGCTTATTTCCCAGCGCATTTCTTAATTGGGTGTTGCTGGCATAGGGGACCGTGGTTAATTTATGTAGATGGGTCTTGCATCTAATTAACTTGCTGAATTTTCTGATTAGTTCTACTAAATAACTAGCTTTGTCTGTTGGATTGATTTGCTTGAGCTCTCTAAGTAGAGGAGCAGATCATACAGAAATAATACTAGTCTATATTTCTCTTCCCAGCCCTAGTAAGAACTCTTTTCCCCCCACTTAACTCAGTGTACTTACTGCCGGGGATTTCACCGGACTGACAGCCGGTGAATGCTGTGAATGTTTCCTGAGCACCTGCTTTATTCCCTACACTGTTCTCCTCTCTGAGAGAACAAAGGCCCCTCTACATTACTGAGGGCATTCTTGTGCTGCTCCTTATCTTAGACAGAAATCAAATGGAGCTTCTCCGTACCATGATATTGACTAACGTTTTGGTAAATAGGCTTTATAAAGTCAACGGAATTCTATTCTATGGCCAATTTCCAACAATTATAAGTTGGTTTTTAAAATTGTACACGTTTTCTGGGTTTATCATGTTAATTAAGTGATTTTTCTTGCAGAGTCTATTATTAGTGTGGTGAAAAATATTGATTTTCTGAGACTTTATACTGTGTTTTGGTCATAAACTCCATTTGATCATGATGTATTACTGTATTTTAAAGAAACCTTTGGCTTCAGTTAACATTTTAATATTCAGTTAATAATGTTTTGCATCTATAGTCTTAAGTGAAATATACAGGGTCCAGGACAAATAACGCCCCCTTTTTATTACAAACTCTTTCATTCCAATCATAAGCATGTAATTCTGTAACATAACAATGTCACATTCAAGCACACATGTGACAATTTAGGTGAAATATTCAAACTAAAACTATAAATTATAACACCATATTATTACCCTACTAACCACACTCAGGCAGGCATTACTGTTGCTGGACCCTGTATATCAATATAAATATCCATATAAAGTATATCTCCATAATATTTTATTTAGGGTGTTTTGCATTTATATTCTTAAGTGAAATATATATCAATATAAATATCAATAAAATTATATATAAATTTCCTCTTCATTTATTCTTGTTAAAATTCCAGTGGAATTTAGACTATTTTAACTTCATAAGGTAAAGTGGGCTGTTTCTCTTACTTCGTTTTTTGGAATAATCTTTATAACATAGATGTCATCTTCCTTTCTCGTGTTGGGTAGAATTCAACTGATCCACTTTTCTGGGTTTGTTCAAGATTTTTATCTCTTCCAGTTTTGGCATTTTATATTTTTCCAAAAATTGTGCCTACTTTTCTAGATTATCAGACATATTAGCATATTTTTTAATGTTATCTTTTTGTTATTTTAAGATAGATAGCTTTTGATACTTTCATATATCTGTTGTTATTTCTCCTTTTTATTGTGTATATTGTTTATTCAGCTCTTCTTTTTTCCCGTCTTGGTGACAGAAGTTTTTTCACCCTACTAAACTTTTCAAAGACTCTATTTTTGTTGTTTCTCATGCTTGATTCTTTCGGTTGGTAATTCATTGATCCCTTGTAGCTGTTAACTTCTGCCTTCTTGCTCTTTTTGGCTTCTTCTGTTGCTATTTCTGTCTTCTCGTGTTGAACGTGTACTATTCTTTACTTTCATTTTTTCTTACTTTAACTATAAAATCTCTTTTGAATATTGGCTTTAATGGTGTCCCACAAATGTTGACATGCAGTACCTTGCTGTCGCTCAGTTCTTGCGTGTGTCAGGGGCCACTGAGGCGGCTCTGACCCTGGCGACCCCATCAGTGAGTGACATCTGCAGTGTCCTGCCCTCCGCAGCCCTGCCCAGCGCCTGCGGACTCCAGCCCGCGGCTTCTTTCATGGAGTCAGCCCATCTCGCACTTGGTCTTCCTCCTTTCCTGCCGCCTTCTATTTTCCCACCATTCTTGTCTTTTCTAAAGACCCCGCCTTCTCCCGGTGTGCCCAAAGTAGGACAGCCACAGTTTTGTTGTCCTTTTTGCCTCCAGCGATGTTCCAGGCTTAATTTGCTCTAAGGTGCGCTTGTTCATCTTTCCGACAGTCTGAGGTATCCACAGAGTTCTCCTTCAATACCGTCTTTCAAATGAATCATTTTTTTTTTTTTGCTATCAGTCTGTAAAACTGCCACATCTGTACCCAATAATTGGGAGTATGAGGGTGTGGATGATCTTAGCCTTGGTCTCTAATGACACATCTTTGCTCTTGGTGATCTCTCCTAATTCTTCCACTGCTGCCCTCCGGAGTCTCAGCTTTCTGTGGATTTCTCAGCTGCAGTCTCCTTTTGAATTGGCGATTGACCCAAAGGAAACAAAATCTAACAGTTTAGGTGTCTTCATTGTCTGTGTTAATGTTCTGTATTTCTTCTGTAATCAAAATTTTTGTCTTCTTGATGTTCAAACGCAGTCCTGTTTTGCCACTTTGTTTTTTCGCTTCTTTCCCAAGTTGTTTCAAATCATTGTTACTTTCTGCACAGAACAATTTCCCTTGAAATTTCCTCCTTAACCCAGGTGTTATTTCTTAGAATATCTTTTTGCTTCCAGACATGCCAGCTGTCATACTTTTGTATTATCACCTCTGGCCCCAGTCTGTAAGTTCACTGAGACTCTCTTTCCTTACAATATCCACCAAGATATTTTATACAGCCATAAAGGCTTAATGCACTTTTATGATAGAACTAGTAGTTCTCACTAGAAAATTACAAAATTGATGTTTACATAGCATCATTGTCATGGCTGGCCATAATTATTGATTTTCTTTGTGCCAGACTGTAAAGAATTATCCTCTCAAGAAAGTCATATCCTATAAATCTCTCAGCTGAAGAGGTCCATTGAACAAACAAAAAGCTTAAGAATTGCAAGCAGATGATTATACTCTTACTTTTGATGAAGATCGTATATCAAGTTAGTCATTGCACAACTTTCTCCCTTCTTTCATGGTGAGGGAAGCATGCCATAAAGCTGTAAAAATAATGACACAGTGCCCATTCCAGCTCTGTATCTGTTTGCCCAACCCAGCAAAGCTAAATGACTTACACAGAACTATCCACGCTACCATTTCTTATTTTAACATCCCATAGCTTCACACATACGGCTATTTCACTGTCTGTGGAAGAAGTCTGAAACTCCTCTGCACCTTAAATAGATTACCAGGGGTTTATCACTTTGCTAGAAGTGATGAACTAGGAGTCACTATGTGTGGGTCCCTGAAAACATGAATATGTATACATTTCCATTTAAAAATTTCTCAGTTAATTTGAAAAAGCAGAGACGAGGCTATAAATAACAGGCACATCTTAAATCACTTACTGGCTCAAGGCATTCATAAATAGTTTGCTCTAACAGTCCCTCCGTTGCTGCTTCTGTGCTATTTATTCTCCTGACCCTAACTGTTATTTACGACGACAGCCTAAAGACAGCGACGCAGGATGAACGACCGTTCTGTGGCATCTATTGGCCACAGTGAAAAAGTCACTGTGGAGACTGTGATCTCTTCTCCCCTTCACTTTCCCACCCTCTTCCCATTCACTGTTCAAAAGCTTCTGGATATATTCATGCACATGGCATGGGCAATACTAATTGTGGAGCAGATGACCTTAATTTTGAATGCAGATCCAAGTTCCCGGGAAAAAAGGTCTTTGATGCAGGGAGATGGATTGGAAAAGAGACACATCCTTGGACATATATTTGAAAGAAGCTCATGTAGTCCAAAGAAGTTAGAGGATGCCCCAACCGCCTGCCAGAACAAACATTTGTATGTGGTACTCAGTTGTTTGTAAAGCATACGTGTTTGTGCTCTCCTTTCATTTCTTTGGGTATGAAATGTGTTTCTAGACAGGAAAACTCAGTCTGTAATAGCTTACCTCTATGGCAGGATGGCTCAGCTTAACACTTCTTCACTTGCAGCTGTTGTCCGAGGAGCCAACAAGGTTGTAGGTCGGGATCATAGGCATCTGCGTATTTCTGTGTTTATTTCGGTTTGTGCCGGCGCAAGTCTCATCCCTAACAATTTGCTTTTTATCTCATGAGCACTTCCAGTTCACTCATTCCCTCAGTAGGGGCTGCCTGCAGTCTCCCTTGTATTTCTAGCAGAGGTGAGTGCTACGACCCCTTTCCCACTGGCTGGGGCACTAGAGGAGTGAACACTTTGGTTTCTTTCTCTTTGGATTAGTCAAATTTTATTGGTCAGTGCCATTGCCGGATGAAGGGAAATTTGTCTCTTGGGAAATGGCTGTGGCTTGTGGTCATGCAACATGGGGCTACGTGGTAATTCTCCACATCGTAAGCCCCTGGAAGGGGCTTCATAAGGACTAGGGATGGAGGAGTCAAAGTCTGCCCCTGGCGTCAAGTTCTAACTGACACCTCTAGTCCAGCTTTGTCAGTCTTGGTCCTTTTCTCCCTGCCTCCCTCCCTCCCTCCTTCCCTCCCTCCCTCCCTCCCTCCCTCCCATTTGTCCTCCCTTTTTCTCTCTCTGTTTCTGTCCCTCTCTTTCTTTTGTTATTAGCTCTTCATTAAGGAAATTGACTTTTAGACCTCCATATGATTCCCAGTATCTATCTTCTCCTGGGAGAGGCTTAGATGGTAGGAACATTGTTTGATACCCCAAATCTTGAATATTAAGAGATATGAAACGTGGAAAGCTATAGCCTTTGAGTAGCTTATCATGTAGTTAAGGAGGCCAAAAGTGAGCCTGTACAATTCAATTACAATTTTAAAGTATGTGAGTTAGTATCAACTTACTGATACAGACAGGGGCTCAGAAAAGACAACAATGAACTAGCGCTGCAGTGCTCCGAGCAGAGTTTGGAAAGGGGGGGTGGAGCTGCGAGGCCTAAGTGGGTTCTAAGAAGTAGGGGTGTGGCCCAGAAGACAGAACCGGAGTCCACAGAGGAATTTCAGATCGGAAGATTCTGGCCCAAGACAAGGGAGCTCTTCCTAACATGGAAGAGCTGTATTAGTTTATGGTTATGGATTCTAGGACAAGACCCCATAAAATGATGCCATTTGAACAGGAAATGTAGTGAACAGTAAGAAAAAGAGTTCTGAGACTCAAAAGTAAAATTATGAATTTTATAATTGACCTTATCTGGAAGTTAGCAAAATTCTGGTTTTCAATGCGCATATATACTAATTCTTACAGCAAAAATAAATCACATAATTTAAATAGAATAATAACATCATTTAATAAATCAAGCAACATGCTATTTTTGTTTACATTATATGATGGTATGAGGTGATAGTCTTCTAAACAAGTTTGACTTTTGCAACATCGTCAAAAAGATTTGATGCTTTTTCAATTCTTCCTCCCTCCCTCTCTTCCTCCCTCCCTCCCTCCCTTCCTTCTTTCCTTCCTCCTTTCTTTCCTTCCTTCCTTTCTTTTTCTGAATATGCATGTCCCACATGCAGTACTGAGTTAACGCTATATCCTTGCTTGTGATATAACCTAATGATTGGCCTCTGGGTTTATTTGTTTTATGATAAACTGACACCCTTGAATTCACGACGCAGTGCAGGAGCTATGGTACAGCCCGTGCCTTCGCCTGTGTTCCGCTCGCTCCCTCCATCGGCTTCTGTTCTTCCTGTTGCTGCTGTCATTCTTTTTATGCCGATCATGCCCTTGCTTTATTTTTTTCCACATTTGCTTCAGTATTTTACTTAGTTTTGTTTGCTTTGTAACATCAATGCAAAGGTTTTATATCATATATTGTCTTTTAGGACTTGCTAATTTCTTTCAATATAATACAAAGATCCAGCTCTGTTTCTAAATGTGGCTTTATTTTCATCGCTGTATATTATCCCATCGTGTGAATATACCATGGTATCCACTTATATGTGGTGTCGCTTTCCACGGTATTAGTTACCCACGGTCAATCCATCATCACAAGGAAAAGAAGGATGACTAGAGGAGAGTAAGACATTTTGAGAGAGAGACCACATTCACATAACTTTTATTACAGTATATCATTATAATTCTTTTATTTATTTATTTGTTATTGTTGTTAATATCTTAGTGTGCCTAATTGAGAAATTAAGCTTTATCATAGGTATGTATGTGCAGGAAAAGACATAATATATGTAGGGTTTGGTGCTATCCACACTTTTGAGCATCCTCTGGGAGACTTGTAGTGTATCTGTCACACATAAGGGGGGGCTACTGTCCCCACAGTTTATCAATCTGCTCTGCAGTTAATATTTTAGTTGTTTCCAGTTCTTTCCTATTTTTATGGCATGCTGCTATGAAAATTCTCTTTAATGTCTTCTTGATCACATATGCAAGGTAATCTCTGAAGGTATTTGTCTAAGAATGGAACTGCAGGTTGAATGGTGTGCATGTCTTCAGTATTTAAACGTAACACTAAAATTTTTTTCCAAAGCGATGGTGCCAGTTTATGCTCTCATTGGTGACGTACAGAGACTTGGCGAAGCCACACCGGCTTCCACACTTGATGTGGTCCGGGTTCTTCATCTTTACCAATCGGACAGTTATAACATGGGGTCGCGCGTGGTCTCGATTTGCATTTCCCTGATTTGTCGTGAACCTGAGCTCTTCATATGTCTCAGTCATATGCGATTCCTTTGAAATGACTATTTGTGTGTTTTTGTTCTCTGAGCCTCACTTTTTCTTTTCATCTGAAAATTCAGGTACTAATGCCTATCTTATGGGGTTGAATTGTATAATGTCGTGCATCTGGTTCAATTTCTCTCACATCGTAGATCTTTAATAGAACTTGTTTATGTTTTTCCTTCTGCTTCTGAGGTTATCTTTTGGTCGTCTCACACCTTCCCGGATCCTTTCCCTCCTTCCTTCTGTT
Source organism: Phyllostomus hastatus (assembly GCF_019186645.2). NCBI lineage: Eukaryota > Metazoa > Chordata > Mammalia > Chiroptera > Phyllostomidae > Phyllostomus > Phyllostomus hastatus. The sequence goes on along the minus strand of NW_025333833.1, from coordinate 14,497,562 downwards.
CTTTCTCTCTCCCCCCTCCCCCTCCCTCCCTCACTTCCGTTTGCCCCTTGACCTCACGGCCCTGGCCCTTCTCTCACACCGCGGCTCTGTGTCTGAGGCTCTGTAACCCCCACGGGCCATCCAGAGAACCGAAAGGTACTTACTACCTTTGCGGACTTCTAAGAAACCTGTCTGAATGGGGATACTTCTACTTGGTCTTCAACCAGATTCTGTCGACAATCTGCTCAGCCTCAGATCACTAAAAAAAATCAATATCAGCTGTGAGTTGATATTGATCAGCAGTTTTCCCAAAGCCTCTCATTTTTGTCCCATCCTGCAGTCGGTTCCCAGACTTGCCTCCTGGGTCCAGAGATAGGGCTTTTTTGTGAGTGCCAGAGTCATGTAAGTTTGAACTTGCCAAAGTTACTCAAATGTGAATCACCGGACGCTTTTGTTGGATGTAGATTGGGATTCAGCACATCTGGTGGGCTGGGCTCTGAGGATCTGCCTGTCTAACAAGCTCTCTGGCGATGCCCCTGCTGCTGGTCTGACGGCCACACTCTGAGGAACAGGGTCTGGGGAACTTCTTCATATATTTTTTATCCTTAGCCGAGGGCATTTTTTTCTCATTGCTTTGAGAGAGAGAGAGAGAGAGGAAAGAAAGACGAAAAGGGAGTGGGGAGAGAGAAGAGAGAGAAACATCGATTGGCTGCCTTCCCCAGACACCCCAGCGGGGGCTCAAATCCTGGACCTAGGTATGCACACTGAGCAGGAATCACACCTGCAAACTTTCTGGGCACAGGACGATGCTGTAACCCATGGAGGCACATGGGCTGGGGCGATTGCTGAAGGTTTCTTCCAGCTCTAGATTTTTATGATATATGAGTAGTAAACTGTCATGTTTTATTCCTGAGAACAGCTCTCTATTTTTCATCTGTATCCTCTCTGGTTTATTAGAGACTAAATAATTTATTTAGCAAGTGTTTTTTTCAGCAGCTACCATGTAGCTGGCATTACTCAAGTGAAAGAGACATACCAGTGAACAAAACAGACACCCCTGTCTTTAAGGAAATAGCGTAGTTTAAGCGTGACTTCTAAATAAAAATAGCCCAATGGTATACATCTTTTATACTAACATTCTTTGGTTCCTAATTTCATAAAATGACACTTTAAATTATTCTTACATGACAAAGACAAATAGCCCTTCTCTTTCTTACCCTTGGCTCTGTGTGGTGATCTCTATTTAATACCTTTCTAAATTTATTAGGAGTTTTAAGAATACTCAAACAGTTTACAGTATTGCCTTATGTAGAATGATCAGCTTGTATTTTTTGGTTGAAAGGTATTATAGGATAAACCATGAACAAGAAGAATGCTAAAACTTTTGCAAAATATGCAATTTCTTTTGGTAAAAGAAAATTTGATTTCTGTAATTCTGCAAGTTTTCTTTTAGACTGACTTTCCCTCATCTGTTATTTTGCTTTTCTTTTTCACCACAGGAAGTAAATCTCAATAAGCCTTAAAATTCAGGATGTCTTGGTGTGCGTTTCTCTCCATAGCACACTTCAAGGCAAAGCTTTTGAAGCGGAGGAAACTTCAAAGTTGAACCTCGAGCTTTTGAAGTGGATCTACCCTGAGACTGGTTTTTAAAACAAGAGAGTAATATGTTCATTCTCCCTAGTGTTTCACACATGACAGAGGAGAAATTTGTAGTGATAAACAGTGCCCGAGGCCCAAAGACTTGAAAACAATATGCACCTGCATCCAAATGGCTTAACTTTGGATTTTGGAGGTGAAGTGACAAAATGCGTTCAAAAGTATAGCAGCAAGGTCGAAGGCTCTCTTTACTCTCTGGGAACACCGGGTTAAAACAATTGTTTAATTTTCAAGCGTGGTTTGGAAGAGGAAAATGACTGGGAGCTGGCTGTAAAAATGCATATTTAAGATATTTAAATTAACCTGTCTCATGGAGCCAAGCTTATTTATTTTTTAAAGTGTTTGAAATGCAGTCAAGTGTCCTTTGAAATGGAATAAAACAATAAAAAGAGATGATCAGAAGCATACAATAAAACCATGATATCTAGTTTCCTTTAAAAAAGCAAAAATACGGATAGGATAATTGTGGCAAAATAGTCATAATAGGTATAAATCACAGCTGTGTGGCAGGTCCTCTTGCCTTCTAAATGAAGTTGTAATTTTTAGAACTTTCTAAACTCTAAATATTTGCACTAATCAGTGACATGTCATGCTGGAAAAAGTCTAAAGCTCAGTGTATTTTTTTAAAAAATCACAACTGAGGACAATTTTTAGTTACTTTTAGAGAGAGAGGAAGGATGAGGGTGGAGAGAGAGAAAGAGAGAGAGAGAACCATCAATGTGAGAGAGAAACTGATTGGTTGCCTTCTTGTACGTGCCCCAACTGGGGATCACACATGCAACCTGGGTATGTGCCCTGAACGGGAATCAAAACTGTGACCTTTGGGTCTCTGGGACATTGCTTCTACCAGTTGAGCCACACTGGCCAGGGCTAAAACTCAGTGTCTTTTAATTTCTAATGTATGGTCTCCCACAGGGCTAAAAGAATTCAATACAAAGAAAATATTCAATACAAAAGCATACATATCACTAATAGTACTAATATTTACTAAAATGCTAAACTATGATAAGAGAATATCTTTATGAGAGATGACGATGTTATTATTTTCATCTGAGCACCGCCTTAGCTGCCAGGCCTCTGCTATGCCTGTTACGCATATCAGAACACACAGTTTTCTAAGTTTGTATCAACCCCCTTCACTGGCGAGGAAACAGGCTTATTGAATGTGAGTCCCTTGCCCAGGCCACACGGCTGGAAAGGAGGAGCTGAATGTGGCCTGAGCGCCGTTGGTCTCCCAAGTCCATCCACTCTCTCCTTCATAATGTGCATAAACAATCCTTGTTATAGCAACTGATCACCCCATCTGTAGATGGGGAAGTTAAGACTCAGAGATGCAGTTTTTTCTGACCCCCAAAAAGTTCAGAGTGAGTGGCCTGCAGGAAGAGAAAACCGGTGAACGCAGTGGTAAGGCTCAGAGGTGGTTCTCCCGCCCTCTCTTCGCACACCGTGCACGCTCGCGAGAGTCGATTGGCCTTCTCTGGTTTCTGAGCTCGACATTATTAAATGTTCAGACTTACTTATTTTACACGCATGCTTGCGAGAGTCCGTTCCTCTTCTCTGGTTTCTGACCTCTACATTATTAAATGCTCGAATTTATTTATTTCTTTGCTCGTTTGTGCCCAAATATTTATTTAGTGCCCAGTATTTCATGAGGAGGTTAAAATATTCAAGGGAGTTGAAATACTTCATGTGCTTCTCCCTAATTCTTGTCTCCAGGGATTTAAAAAGAAAACGCGCACTGTTTTGTTTGAAATAAACAAGACAACGCAATCTCAAGGTAGCACCTGTCTCAGCTTCCTTTCACTTTTATTTTCAATTTTCATTTCAGGGCTGGCGTAAGTGGGATCGAATTGCAAGGAAGACTTCCGACTGCAGTCCCCCGAGACGTGACTTAGTTCATTTTGTTGGCAAATTGCCTCCTTGACTAAGGAAAAGTCAAGGCCGGATCGTGTCTGTGGCCAGAATGATGTCTTTGCATCTGGAGGCCATGGCCTTGCCTCCTTTAAAGCAAGCCACAGACTCAAGTCTGAGAGGGACTTCTGGGGAGGAAAGAGCCTCCTTTATGTTTGTGGGGTGTGAAATTGGTGTGGAAATGACATGTGTATTATTATGAAGAGTAAAAGTACTTGGGATTGGGGCAGTATTCACTGTCAATCTCTTGCAATGTCTTTGATTTTTCAGGTACACATTCAATCTTTCTTTGTAGAACTAAGACAACAACAACATGTAAGCTCAAAGCCCACGTCACCTTTTGCATCACCTGCATTTTTTGTAGCTAGGGCCCGATTCCGAGGGGAAGTGTTTGGGATGGGGCACGGGTTAGGGTAGAAGGCTTATCTTCAATGTTTTGTTAACATTAAACTAAGGCACAGCTACACACTGAAATGGCATTTTGGAACAAATAATGACATGGAAAATGCTCATGAAATAATGAAAACTAAAAAATCAGAAGACATCACATTGCTGATAGAGATTACAGGCGAGTAAAACGGACTGGAACAGACTGGAAGGCATCACATAAAATATTAACTGTTATCTCTGGGTGGGGGTGCTTCCTATGATTTTAATTTTTCTAGTACTTTCTTATATTTCTAAACTCCCTCTAGTGATCATGTATTATTACTTTAATAGTCTGAGGAAAGATTCACCAGGAGAAATCATTATTTCCTGGTTTTAGGGTTTGAACAAGATTTCCATTATGTGCAGACCCAGTTAAACTTTGGCTCACGAATCTTGTTTATGTCCCTGGATTTCTGTTCCTTTCTCCCATGAACAAATGCTGTGTATTCATGTCGTAATACCAGAGAAGAGATGGAAACAGACAGGACACTCTAACATCCCCAAAGAGGGAAACAGCAAAGAAACGGAACATCATAGTAAAATCAGAGGAATGACCAGGGCAAAGACTCAGGAATCTTGCATTACATTTCAGAAGATACGACCAGCAATTCTCTAGAAATCCTTCTCTGTCTTTCCTCGTGTGCCTCTTCCCTTTTTCTGTTTTTCCTTTTCTCCTTTCTTTCTTATACTCTTCCCTTCCCTTCCAGACTTCTGTTTTTGTTTTGATAATGATACTAATCAGAGCCACCCACTATGTGTACTGCAGTGTAAGTTTATAAAGGACTGAACCAGGATTCCCATTTAAGTTCTCGGTCTCTGAAACCCTACTTTCTTCTCCTTATTGAAATCCAAGGAAAGAAACTACGCTTGGATTTTTTTTGTTGTTAAAAATAATGGAAAATGCAGATCGCAAAAACGCTTGTGATGTTTCCACATCATTTGGATTTGCATTCAAACACAAATAAAATTGAACCAAAAGAAATCACATCTTCCAGCATTTCCAATATCTAAGAGCATTGCAATATGTGAAGCCAAGATTCAGATGCTATCTTCAAAAGCAGAATGTAAATATCAGCTGGAGAAGTCAAATACATAAACTAGTGAAAACGAAGGACTGGACCACAAGCCACGGGACATTTATATTCATGTTTCTAACTAGCCCTCATTCATTATTCACTTAGATAGCATTCCAATCTTTGGCTAAGACTAAAGTAGGAGAATTTTCCACTTGTTATGGTAGCAAAGTTGAATCACAAAGCAATTTGTTTTTTTATTGTGTTAAAAGAGAAAGGTGCTTCAAAGCTTCCCCGTGCAAATGTGGCAGAGACTCAGCATCAACAGATCCTCTCCATTTTCTTGACAGTGTTTATTCCTTCAGTAAATTGCAAACAAACTTGCAATTTTGTTTGTTATGCTAATGACAATGATGCTTTAGCAATGATGACTGTCATCCACTGTGTATAATCTTTTGGAAGCCTTTCTGTCAAGATTTCTGGAGAAAATAAATTGTGTTAGTTATCACAAAGCTTAATTACAGCTCAACTAATTGGCAATTCATGTCTACATCTTGATTACATATAATGTCTACTGGTTTTTGTTTAAGAAATGTTTAAAAAGTAGCACATTAAAGAGAAAGTCACACCATTGAGTGGCACTTAGTACATTCACGATGTTGTGCAACCACCATCTCTATGTAGTTCCGGGACATGCCCACCGCTCCGAAGCAGACCCCTATGCATTCAGCAGTTTCTCCACCTCCCTTCCTCTCTCTGGGACCCAGCCACCATCCCTTTGTGCTCTATCTCTGGATTTGTCCTTTTTGGATAGTTCCTATAGATGGAACCATATACCATGTGACCCTTTCTGTCTGGCTTCTTTCACTCAGCACAATGTATTGGAGGTTCTTCCACATTGTAGCATGTATCAGTACTTCATTTCTTTTTTATTTCTGGTGTAACTGACAAGTAAAGTTACATTTAAAGTGTACCAGGTGATTTCATATCCTGTATACGTTGTAAAGGGATTCCCACAATTGAGTTAACCTATCCATCCCCTCCAGCACCTCGTATGTTTGCCTTTGTGTGTGTGTGAACACTCAAGATGCACCGACTTAGCACATTTCAAATATTCAATGCAGCTTGTCAGCTAGAGTCACCATGCTGTTCTTGAACCCATAGAACTCATTTATCCTCTTCTCTTTCCCTCACCCAGCCCATGGCCACCACCATTTTATTTTGTTTCTGTGAGCTCAATTAAAAAAAACATATTGTTTTAGATTTTACATATAAATGATATCATGCAGTCTTTGTCTTTCCAGCACATTTCACTTAGCTCAAAGACTTCCCAATTCATCTATGTTATTGCAAATGAGACAATTTCCTTATTTTTAAAAGGCTGAATAATATTCCATTGTAGATACGTATATGCCACATTATTTTCATTCATTCGTCTGTTGATGGACTTGTAGGTGGTTGTTTCCATATCTCGGCTGTTGTAAATAATGCTGCAGTGAACATGGAAACACCCAGATCTCTTTGGGATAATAACTTTGTTTCCTTTGGATGTATGTCCAGAAGTAGGATTGCTGGATCCCATGGTAGCTCTATTCTTAATTTCTCGAGGAAACTTCGTACTGCTGTCTACAGCAATTATAATTGTTCACATTACCATCAACTGTGCACGAGGATTCCTCCGCTTACATCCTCACTAGCACTTGTTATTTCTTGTTTTTAAAGTGAAAGGCATTCCAACAGGTGTGAGGTGACAGCTCACTGTGGTTTTGGTCTGCATTCATCTGATGGCTAGCGAAGTGGAGCACCTTGCCATGTACCTGTTGGTCATTTGCGCGTCTAGGGAAAAAGGTCCATGTAAGCCCTTTGTCCACTTTTCATTGGGTTATTTGTGTTTTGCTACTGAGTTCCATGAGTGCCTTGTGTATTTTAGACATTAATCTCATATCAAATACTTGGTTTGTAAAATTTCTCCCGCTCCATAGGTCGCCTTTTCGCTTTTGGTGGTTTCCCTTGCGGTGCAGAAGCTTTTTAGTTTGATGGAGCCCCACTTATTTATTTTTGCCTTTGCTTTTGTGTCAAATTTTAAAAAATCATTGCTCCTTTGGGCTTCCATGAGGATCCCAGTCATACTGGCTACTTAGAAGCCAGGCCTTCTACAACAGTTAGGAAGATCTGTAGCCCCGTCTCTTCCAGGGAAGAACTGAAAGAAGGGGTTTTGGTCTGCTTCCTCTGTGCTCAGCCTGGGGGGGTTGCCCTGGGGAGCGTTCTCATGCACATTTAAAAAAGCCTCTGTGTTTGCTATAGTCCTGGGGGACTTGCAAATACAAGCTCCGTGGGCTTTTAAGGCTAGAAGATTTGGGGCCCTTAGGTGGCTGCTTTATAAGTTGGGGTGCTGTATGGAGAGTCCAAAACTTTTGCTTCTCAGCAAGAAGCTGAGGTTTGGGGGTTTCCTCCCAACTGTAATCTTTATGTTTGTCACCTAATGGGCTTCACTGGAAAGTGATCAGATTTTAGAGCCTTTTAATAACTAAGATTGATCTTTAAGTACTAATAAACGTTGTTTAGAATTAAGAAGTGTGCTTACATCCTTGCACTCGTAGAAGCCAGTAGAACTTGTAAGGGAAAGCTGATGGGAAGAAATAGACTTGCTCGTGTATGTTATATTATAAGCTGGCCATTCCTTATCCCACACAAGCACAAGAGTACTTTGTTTTATGTGAATTCTTACTTTACTTTGAAAAGATGACTGTATTAGTTAGCTGAGGCTGTCACAACATCGTAGTCTGGGTAGCTTAAACAACAGAAACGTATTTGTCATAGTTCTGGAGGCTGGAAGTCCAAGATCAAGGTGCTGGCTGGTTTGGGTTTTGGTGAGAGCCCTCTTCCTGGCTGGCAGACAGATGCCTTACGTGACAGAGAGAGAGAGAGAGAGAGAGAGAGAGAGAGAGAGAGAGAGAGAGAGAGCCAGCAAGAGCGCGAGCAAGCACGAAAGCGCTTTATGGTGTTTCCTCTTACACTGACACTAATCCTATCAGACCAAGGCTCTGCCTATGTGACTTTATTTAACCTTAATGACTTCCCTAGAGGGCCTGTCTTCAAATACAGGCACACAGAGCGTTAGGGATTCAACATATGAATGTGGTGGGCTGGGCGCACAATTCAGTCCCTAGCAATGATTGAGTATTTTTCTTGTCTGGAGTGTAAGCTCCTTAGAAGAGAGGAATCGTGCCTTTATTTTTATTTGTTGCATTCTCTCTGTCTTTCAACACCTCTTCTGCTGCACAACCCCTAATCATGCCCTAATCAAGAATCACCTAATAAGAATCACCTAATCAATAATTCGGTGCTGCGATCTGGTTAATTCCAGGCATAGCCTTTTATGAGGTCCTTCAGTGTGCTGTCTGTTTGCAGTGGGCCAGAGACACTGGAGGAGCCACTGAGTCCTTACTAGATCCTGTGGGAGGTGATGGAGAGGAATGCTCTTACATATCGCAAAATTTCTGCATCTCCTGACAAGTCACATTATCACCTGGAAGTAAAATGGAAAATGTACGGCCCCTAAGAATATATTAACTGTCATTCTTTAATGAAAGAGTTTTAAGGAAGCACCTGTTAGCATTACAAAACCCCCTTTAAAATCTCCTTATCTCATACCTGTGTGTGCAAGAATCATTGGAAGTTAAAATAGAAAGGTATTTCACAAACCGTTTTGCAAGACTGGCAATAATAACAGTTTTCCTAATAAAAAATTTTAAATTCTAACTACCCAACTATCAAATGAATCCATTGCTGAGTGAACTTGAGACTATTTCACTCAAAGAAGCATTACCAACTGCTAGAGGGACGCAGTTTTGCATATCAATTTGTAGCAGCTCAGCTGTTAGCTGACCTTTGCCTAGTTCTGGTCCCTGAATTAAACATAAAGACAAACTCGTGACTCATCTGGATTTTAAATTTTTGGATGCTGCTAGGAGGAAAACGTTAAAATAAACATTACATTTTAATATGCTTATTTTTTTTCTGAGGTGGGTGAATTGGGCATTTCAGCTTTTCGAATCCATCATTCATTTCTCTATGTTTTTTAAAACAGAAAATAATGAGCAGAGGAGAAAGCCCATTTTATTATTTCAGCCCTCTGAATTATCTGCCTTTGTGTTCAGTGAGATCATTTTGAAAAGGTTAAGTGACTTGGAAATTTACAAGATGTTCTCCGGTCCGTGCCCTATTCAGTTCTCCTCCCAGGAGGGGACATGGACGGCACCACCCACTTTGGTGATCAGTCTTCCTGCCCCGCGGAAGCCTTTAACTGAAGCTGTACTCAAGGCGAAGGGAAGAGAGCAATAAAGATAATATGTATCTAGAGCGATGGCAGACAGAATAAAATGTGATGTGATTCCTGTACATATGGGGTTTTTAATAAGATACTGTATTTCAGAGTGACATAAAAATTATAGAACAAAGAGGATAGTATATAATTAAGAGATCAATCATGTGGTATAAATTGCAAATGCTGAAGAGATTCAAAGGAAGGAGACATTAGTGTGGGTTTAGAGGACGTGAGGCAGGTGGCAGAACGTTCCGGGACACTGTTACTGAAGGGCAGGTAGAATTTGTTCAGAGCTAGGGGGAAGGAGCCACTGTGCTCCAGGGGGTGCAGCAGCCACCAAAGAGGAAGAGGTGACTAAAAGCACATTTCTGCCCAGTGAGAACCTGCTGGAACAAGTTCTGATTGGAGAAGAGCTGTCACATGGGAATAAAGTGAAGAGGATGCCTTTCCATGATGATGGAACCACTAACCCACCCAAACAGCTGTTTGTTCCGGAAATCACTTTTTCCTACCATGTCAGTCTTGGAATCTATTCTGAGGACGGGGTTGGGGACCAACCATGCGCCCGCTCTGGGGGGCTGCTTCCTGTCTGCCGCTCCCGATGGCGGTGTGATTGGGAAGGTTTTTTCATTTGATGAGCCTCATTGCCTCCCTTCTTTCCACCTGTCCTGCTTTGCTTCCTCCTCTTTTCCAACTTTCACCTTTCACACGCATTCAGCTGATTTCTGCCTTGGCTCGAACCCTTCTACTTTCATATGTTTATCCCCAGGTTAAGCATTTTTGCTCAGCAGGTTGGAGCATTGACCCCATATGCCAAGGGCGTGGGTTCAATCTCCATCCAGGGCACACATGAGAAGCAAGCAACAAATGCATAAATAAGTGGGAAAACAAACTGATGTTTCTTTCTCTCTCTCTGCCCCCTTCCTCTCTCTCTCTCTAAAATCAATTTAAAAAAACTCTTGTTTATAACATCCTGATGAAGTCTCGAGGCCTTTTCAGCTTATATGGTCCTCTTTGATGCCTCTCTTCTCTAGACACTTACTGCATTTTGAACCTGTAGCATCTCCCATTCCATCTTTACTCACAAACCTTCTCATATTATATTTTTTTGGGGTGTGTGTGTGTTTCTCACAGTTGGTAACAATTTTTTATAGCAGTGACTGTGATATAATATTGAACCCACAGGAGATACTCATTGTATACATGTAAGTTGAGTCGCTGGGTTGATTATTTCTCAATTTTTGGTGTAGTTTTTGGTTATTTACATCGATATTCTCAAGGTCTGTGTACTGAAGTATGCTTTTAGAAGTTAGAGGTAGGGGAAGAAATGGCCATATCCAAGAAAATTTTTATTTCTATTTTTTGAGGTCTTTCAAAGCAAAAACTGAAATAGGAAATAGGAGAATAAAGTCCTGGAAATAAGTCTAGTGAAACATACAAGAAGAAAATCTATTTATAGCATGTTTTAAAATAAACTTTTCCCACATGATATTTTCATAATTTTAGGTGAATAGTCACACAGCTGTGCTTTTTTCCCTAAGAAATTTTGTATTTTCATTAGTAGATCTCCTGAACATTATCTTAACAGAGTTTATTATATTTTAATGTTTATTCTTTATATAGCGAGCTTTGAGGATTATCACATATTAAAAGTAATTGCCTTTCCATTTCCTTAGGCATTTATATTTAAAGGATCAAATTTTTGCCACTAAAATGATTATCACTGTGTAGATAATTATGAGCAATTAGAAAATTGTTTATATCTCAGTTGCTAAAACAGATTCACAGGAATTTTTATTAATGAACATAGATGTATCACAGCCCAGGAAATATGGAACATCTTCATTGGAATTTAGGCAGAATAATACATATTTCTCTTTTAATGTGCATTTTTTAAAGAACTATAAGATTTTAAAAAATCAGCTGAATTAATATATTTTTTTCTCTTTGATGTGATTTGCTAAATTCTTCATAACAATCTTATTAGAACAACTGTTGCAAAGTTATACTCAAATAACCCATGTGGCTTTAACAGCAGGGCAAATGAGTTTATTTTCCTTCAGGTAGCATTTTACTCTTCCTATTCTGTTCATGTTGGCAATGTTACTTCTAGCACTCTAGTTGCCACAGGTAAATCTTTTCTTATATTCAAAAAGGGCATAATACTTGCACTTTGGGGGACAAAACACAATCTTTTCACATGGTTCTTCAAATTGTCCAAGTTATTAGGTTGACATTGCAAAGTAAACTTTATTTTTTCTGATAGGGTGGCCACTGTGTGTGATACTTTTAAAACTAATTAAGTTTTGAATAATTAATGCATATATTTGGTACATAATTCAAGTTGTTCAAAATGAGATAAAAGGTAAAACAAGTTTTCTACTTACCCTTGTCTATCAGCAACCAGATTTTCTGCCTGAGTTAACTGTGATCAGTTTATTATATGAGGTCTGACCAGAAGGTATCCAATCATGTAATATAAAAAATAGAGACATTTAATCAAGAAGATACAAGAGACAAGAAACATTGTCCATAGGACGATGACGCCTCAGTCCCCTTCAAAGTAGGCACCTTGGGACCTCACCCAGTTCTTCCAGTCACCATCAGCTGCCCATTGTATTTTCCTGAATCTCATCGATGGTCTGAAATCCCTTCTTTTTCAAAGGTGATTTTGCTTTTGGGAAAAGCCAGAAGTCACAGGGCACCAAATCTTGGGCTGTGGTGGGGCTGAGTCACCTGGGTGATCTGATGTTTCACCAAAACACTCTGCACAAGACATCATACACAAGCAGGTACATTGTTGTGATGAAGCTGCCAGTCACCAGGTGCCCATGCTGCAGCTTTCTGAATCATCTGAATAGTTTCCGCAGAGGAATGTTTAAGCTAATGCAAAATTGGATGCAGATTTGTTGCTCTACTCACTCGGTCATTTTGAATGAGACAGCCACACAGTGCACATGCCCACTTAATGGCACCTACCGCCCCCACTGACTACTGTGGTGAAGTCGTCATTGTTCACGGATGCACATTTCAGTCCCTTCTCCCTGGCTGCCAGGTGACATTGATGTCACACAACTGTTCTCGTGATATTAACAATGGCTGGACTTTTTCCGGACAGACCTCCTATGTCCTTCCAAATAGTCTATGCATACAGATATTTAAATATATACACATTTTATTTTTCACTCGACTAGTGTACAATACAGTTATCCCTCTTTCTCACTAAACAATACGTATTGGGGATTGTTCTGTTTCAGAACCTTTAGAGTTGTACTTTCTAGTGGCTGTGTGCACCAAGGTGTGCTTCACCAGTCCGCTACCGATGAATTGTCTTCAGCCTCTTCCTTAAACTCTTGCTTGGGCTTAACAAACAGCTTTGCACCTACAATGCTGAGTTTATTTTAGAGTATTCTAAGGAAACATTTGTAGCTGTAAATTTGCTGGGTCAAAGGGACCATGCCTTTCACAATCTGGCAGACACTGGCAAACTACCCCCATAAAGTCTGCCCTGGTTTTGCCCCAGTGAAGAGGGCAAGGGCCTGTTTATCCCTTCCTTCACCCCAAAAGGGCCAGACATTTTGGTTTTTGGGATTCTGATTTAGTAAGGTAGTAAATAAGATAGTAAATGGTGTCTTATGGTTTTATTTACAATTTTGTTTTATTATTAGTGGAGTTCAATATCTTTTAAATGCTCAAGTCATTTCTATTATATGATGATTTATCTGTTTGTATCTTCTGTCCATCTTTTTTTTTCTTTCTGTCTGTTGGCCTTAGTAGGCATTATATTTTATTTTAATGGTAATGACATAATGCTGCGAATGTATATTCCTATTTGTTTTATGCCATGAAGAAATAGATTTTTTTCTACATGTTTGAATATGTTAATGTATTCTCTTTTGTGTCCTGGGTTTTGTGTCAGACTTAGAAAGGACTTTTTTTACCCTAAAATTAAAGAAAAAAATATTTTTTCCTTTGGTGTTTGTTCATGGTTTATCATTTTCATCTTTCATTTCTTTTAAAAATGTTTTAAAGTTTTATTCCATATGATGTTTACTTGGATATAAAGATCAAAATAGAAATCGCTTATCCTCATTTGGCTACCCTATTGAGATGGCATTATTTGTTGAATAATAAATTTATCCAATAATCCATCTTTATCTTTTGGAATGGAATGGCACTTTAATCATCTTCTAAAGACTTCAATGTGTTTGTCCCTATTTCTGGCTTCTTTCTTCTGATTCAGCGATTAGTGTGTTTTATTACTACTTTATTACTGTCACTCCGTTTTAACTAATGTAACTTTGAAATAGATTTCAATATCTGTTTAGTCTACTCATCATTTCTTTTTATTTTTACCTCAGGCTTTTCTTACATTTTTTTATGGTAACTTTAGAATCAGCTTGCCTATTTGATAAAAGAAACTCCTGTTTTATTTTGATTGCAATGACAACAAATATATGTTTATGTAGGGAAATGGGTGTCTTTGCATGGAATTTTCCTATCTAGTAATAGGGTATGTTTTCCCATTTATTAAGGTCTAAAGTTGTCTCTCTCCATAGTGTTTAAAATAGTGGATTCTCTTGGATTTTCCAGGTATATAAGCATGTCATTTTCAAAACGTGGAAATGTCACTGCCCCCTTTCTACTGTTCGTATGTTGTGTTTCTTTCTTTTGTTTGATTGCACTGGTTAGTAGGTCGGGGACAACACCAAGCTGCTATGATGAGAACAGCCCAGTCTTGTCTGTGATTTACTGGACATTATCTTATTGCTTTTTGACTCTTCTAGAAAGCAACCTATTTCATCTATATTTTCATATTTATTTGTACATAAACAAGAAGGCCATTTTGATTTGCCTTTTTCCCCTACATTTGTGGTTATTTTCTTTCATCTTTATCAATTCACTGTTTATATGCAAAGAGCCACCTACAAAAACAGGAAGTTCATGTGTACCGGAGGCGGGCCGCAGCTGGGTTTGGGCTTCATAATCATGGTTTTACTTTTTGTGGCATCTGGAGATTTGTCTTACTTTCCTACAACCTCAGCAATGCACTTCAAAGTGTTTAAACTATTTCATGTAGCATTTTCAGGCATTTTATGGCAAACAGCTTTTAGTCTTCTATACACAGTTAATGGAAATCCTACATATCTTTGTCAGGGTTACCAATATTTGTGTGTTAGGAAGTGCTTTTCTTTTGCTCTTCCTACATTCCTCTCTTCTGTTCTTCTCCTCTTTCATTATTATTTTCATTTTGTAAGTGTTGGCTTTTGTTTGGCAAATGCTGGCTTTATTGAATTTGAAACATAGAGAAGCACAAAAAGCACAAGGCCTCATTGGTTGCATGTTGTGAGTGAACGGAAGTGGTATTTTGAAAGAATTCAGAAGAAACTGTAAGTGACAACACCAGGTTCTAAGATGCCCTGGGCCAAGGAACGCGGATGCAGAATTTCAGCTCATTGGACTGCGACTCCTTCTAACACTCAGAACTTTCACAAACTCTGAAAAATTCATGATCTCCCCCATGGGCATTTTTTCAGCAAGATTTCATCTTTCGATATTGAGGGTGGGGATTTGCAATGCATCACCTCTATAGTTCCTCCTAATTTGGACATCAACAAACGCTACCAAACATTAGCCCCCCTCTGGCTGTTGCCCCAATGGTGCCTGGATGGCATGGTAATAAACAGTTCTACTTGACTGAGTATTCTTAGAAGCTCAGCAAGGCATTTAGGTCTGAATATAATCGGGACTCATTATTCATACAAGCGCTTGCACACTGCATTGCTCTTTTTGTGGGGCTCCTGGGAAATATTTCTGGAGTTAAGTGAGGATGCAGAGCAAAGCTAAAGCATTTCTTTTGTCGGCTTTTAAAGGCAGAGATCAGTCTTTATTTGTTCTGTGATCTTATCTGTTAAGTAAGAAAGTACCACATAAAAACTGGTGCACGATAGTGCCTGTATGGTTTCAGAAGTGATGCGTTTAATTTTTTTCATTGGTCAAGATGGATCTTGAGTCATTTTGACCCAAGCGGTGGGTGAGGGCAGTGTTGGCTGGCGGGGTGTGGGGAGTGCTGAGAAATCACTGAGGCAGCCTGACTGCTAGGACTCTGCAGCTCGTGTAGAGGGGATGGAAGGAAAAAGAGGCTAAGAACCTTCGCTGAACACTGTCTGTGGCGCATAGGTTGGAAGAACATGCTAGAGAGGCATTGGGATGCTTTGTAGCCTGAATTCTTCTAGAATAAGTGCTTTTAATATATTAATAGTCACTTACTACATGTCTACTGTGTGCAGGGCATTTAACATCTATTAGTTCTAAGTCATAGAATGGCTTCCAAGTAGGACAAGTCATACGTCCCTCCCACTGTTACAGGTAAGAAAAATGAGCTTAGAGGGGCTAATAACTGCCATTGTTGCTACTCTTACTGGTGATGTTCAAAATATTTAACAACTTGACATCCAATCAATTCCAGCCCACTGGACAAGGTACAATACTACTACCAGGCACTATCGGTCTCAATTTTCCCCTGATTTCTGATTGGTAATAGTGAAGGTCATGACTCCAGCCCTCGTCCCCTTCCTCTTCACCTCATAGTCAGACTGTGCTGCCTCGTAAGGTCGGACACATGGCTTTGTCTTTCTCCGATGAACCCTAACTTTGCTGTTTCTCAAGCTTCTCAAGGCATTCATTCATTCATTGCTCACGGCCTGTGTGTTCAAAGGAAACTCCCATGACCCTTCACTCCTATTGACTGCCAATCACTGGTATTTCCTGAGCTCATTCAATGCTCCAACCACCATGTTAAGCTGTTCCCATACATTTTCTGGTTTAAATATCATAAAACTCCAATGAGATAGATATTCCTACTATTTCCTTTTCACAGACGACAACGTGAAGCTTAGAGAGTTCTTTGCTTCCCCTCCTGCAACTTCTCTGTGGTGGAGTCAGGAATAGGAACTTGCTTCACTGGTCAAACATTTTGGCTTAGCTTAAAAACATCCTCTGCTATCTGCTCCAAGGGCAGCATAGTGTCAGATACGTAGGAGTGTTCAACAATTTTTTGTTGACGAATAAGTAAATGTCTTTATTTTTTTATTTCTCTGCTCTAGGAACATAGATGAGTTTATTACTCTTCAAATGTGTATTGTGTTCTTTCAGCTAAGGAATCTCGTCTTTGAGCTTTGGCTAAATATGCCTCAGGCCCTTGTCTCACCTTCCTCGCAAAGTTTGATGTTCTCCTAAAGTTTTTATAAATATCTGGAGGCTCTTATCCCAATAGTCAAGTTTGATTCTGCTAGTCATATCCTTCCTCTATTTTAATTTATGTTAGTATTTGCTACTATGTGCTATTATTTTAATTTCTCATTTAAAACTTTATTCAACTAGATGGTAAATTCTTTGAGAGAATGCATAGTCTCTGTAATTTCTTGAATTGCTAACACAGTACCTTGCTCATTCATATTCATAATTATTTGACTAATGTTGGCCTGATCCTTTGGCTTCCATGTTCCATGAAGGCAAGAGTCTTGTATATTTTGCTGAATACTGAATCCCTAGGGCTGAACACAGTTGGTAAACCCTGTAACCAGTTCTCAAAATATTAATATTAATATTCACTCTGCATTCTAAGGTATTGGAAAATGCTCTGATTTTTGAAACAGAAAGACTTTGATTCTGCTCCTTAATAGCAATGGGACCTTGTACAAATTAATTAACCTCTTTGAACTGAGTTTGCTCATTCGCAAATGAAATAATAATAGTGCTACCCACACATGATTATTGTAATAATTTAGCACTTACGATGAACTTAATAATTGGTTTGCTTGAAATAGGTATGGAATACAAATGAACTGTTACTGTGAATTACTTCATGATCCAGAAAGTTGACTGCAGAATTACATAACAGTGTGTTCCTTCTCGAGAAGTCCTAGAACACCATGAGTCAAAGCATCCGAGATCACGGCCTGGGAGGACTGTGAAATATCACCCACACAGCTGTTTGCCTTACAGCTCTCTGCTCCAGCATTGCCCACTGGGCAGGCCCAGAATGATCGATGTTTAGAACGTTTATAGATGTTCTATGTGAAAAGGGTTTTGTAGTAGAAAAACATAAACAGGATGAAATTATAAACAGTTAAGCGTTCTTTAAGTAGTCCTTCTTATACATTTTAATATGCCATGAGTATGGTATAGCTTGTAGCATTTACTATTCTTATTTGACTACCAAATTGGGTTTTCTTTGCTTGCATCCTACAGGATTGATTAGTGAATGTTTCTCAGACTATCCCTGAAAAAAATCTGGGATGGTTAGTTTCTAGTCTTGTGCCAAAGTGCTATAAAAGTAGCCCATTCCAGTGAATAAAATGCTGTTTTTGAGAATATAATGGAAGGGGTTAGCATAGATGCATGGATAAGTGTGACAGATATCCCTAAAATTCGTGCTTTGTGAGGACAACTGTTACTGAGATGATGACTAACCAATGTGATGCTTAAGGCGAATAAAAGGCAGATTTTATAAATTTGCCTTAATCTCCTTCCAGCCCTTAAGAGGCTCAGACCACCACCTCCCACTAAGTGTGGAAGTTTTAATTGGTATGCTGGAGAGAAACAGAAAGTTTATTTCATTCTAAATATAGGCCTCTTACAAGAGAAGTTTAAGCATAATGGGAGTAGAACCTTGCAGGTAGAACCAGGTACAAATAAATGAGACTGTGACATCCTGTACTGCATAGCCAAGAGATTTGACTTTTGGCTCTTGACAGGGGCCAGAATGACAAAACCTCTATTCATGAGAGATTATTTGTTACAAGGTGAGGTCTGGCTGCCATTTTTGAAGGTTTGAGGCTCTTACAGGAAGCTGAGAAATCACTTCTTTTTTTTCACACAGTTCATGACTGTGGATATCTGTTGGGTGCATCCAATAACACTGTAATGTTGGTTATCCGAAATCAGCATCTTTCATTATTGCACTTCACTTTTCAGCGATTTCCAAGAGCTGATCTTGAAAAGTTGAGCTGTCCCCAAAGTGTTCTGCTTGAACTCTCCGTGTGATAATGTGAAATCCTGGGAACAATCATCTCAATGGTAACATCCCCTCTTTCTTTACATTTTCTTTCTTTAAGCAGAAAAAAAAATGGACTTCGCAATGGACTTCGCAATGGACTTTTCCTTCCCTAGGCAGAAACCATTAACATTCCTCTTTTATAAATACGCCTGGGGAGGCAAGAGCTGAGGATCTTTTGTGACGTGGTCCACACACATTTTTAAATGATGCATATACCTTAGAAAGTTCTAAGTTATGACATGAAATATTCTATGTCATAAGGAGGTCTATAGATATTTCTCAATTTTGACATTTACTTATAAAGTAGGCAAAACAAAGAAAACATTCTTCTTCAAGACCTAAGTTTTCTATCATTTAAAACATGTATTGACAATTTACCATATGTCAGACTTCAAAATAATGATCTCATCATCACAGTAATCCCTTTGATATGGAAAAACAGAAAAGCCAGGATGTCCCCGGTGTGGTCCTCAGAACCCGGTCTCCTTCTACCGCCAGTGCCTGCTGCTCCAGCCGAAGCTGAGAGAATTACTGGGGAACAGAAGCTCCGTTTTCCACTCCATTCCCTGCCTCCCTCCTCGCTCTCTCCTCAACCCTTTCTTTCCTTAACTCTCAACACTTGCCTGTGAGGCAAAAGTGCCCTGTTACCTACTGTTGCAAATAAATACCTGGAGGGGTAAGGTATGTGACAGAGGATGAGGCAGAGACTCAGTGCGTGTCTGTATTCTCCATGTTTGGGCCCAGCCCATGCAGCCATACACGTCTAGTTAATGGTGTGACACGGGTTAGCATCTGGCCCCCTCCCCCAAGGGACCTTTGCCAATGCCCTAGGAGAGGGGCTGAATGAGAAGTTACAAGACAATACAATGAAATGAAAAAAAGTAAAATATGCACCCTTAAGTATCTCTTTAAGAAACACAGTGACTGTGCAGAGCTGGCGAATAGGATGTAGCTCCAGCGGATTTCCTCCAGGTGAGCCCACTGACAGTGAGAAAGGAAGAGGATCACAGTTGGGGCCCTCAACTTGGCCCCCTGCCACCCCCCCCAAGCCTTTTGAGAATGGGAGTATCAGGGGGAGGTGGCATCAGCCATGGCTGTTGGGGTGCCTGGGAGAGATGCTCCCGAACACCTGTGCACCTGGGAAGCTAGTCCGGGGCTAGAATTGCAGCGACCCTGGAGGTAGGTCTGTGACTGTGATTGTGACCTTTTCATACCCTCTAGGCCAGTATGTATAGGGGGAGGCTGGGATCACACAACCTGATGTTTATAAATCTGTGAGAAATTTAGATAAGAGGTTCTACACTCTCTATATCTAGTGCCATGTTTGTTGAGCTATTTGATCTGGCTTAGTAGGCAAAACAAAGAAAACATTCTTTTTCAAACCTAATTTAGAAACAAGAGAATCCAACAGGATTCTATTGTTCATTTTCATAGTCTTCCTTCTATTTTCAACATATATCTTATTTTCATTTTCTTAATGGTGGTCTTTAAAAATCCAATGAAAGATATGCAATATTTGATATGAACAAGTAGTTAAGTGGGTCAAAGTCTGCATTCATACATGTGAACCAGAATGAGGACTCAAAATATTTTTTCAAAAGTTCTGGTTTCTGAAGCACAAATTCCTTCTTTGCTGAAATTCTCTATTGTTATATTATTTCCTGAGACTCTCAACCAGGAGAACAAATGTTCTCTTTCTACCAGGAAATGAATTAACTGCCATAATTTTTGGAAACACATTTAATAGAGTCCCTGATGGGCATGTGAAAAATAATTCCCTTTCAAACGATTCCCTTTTCCCTTGAACTATGCCTGGCTGCAGTGTATCTGGTGATCATGAAATGGATTATTATAAACTTAATTTCTTAATCTATCCCTATCTACACAGAGACAGAAATTATTGTAGTTCAATTCTTGGTGATTGCTAATAAATAAAAGAAATATATATTTTTTAACATGTGTTCGTTTTTCAGGTTTGAATAAGAGAGAGTTAGTTATTCAAATAAGTCTTGGTTAACTAAGCTGGATTTGGTTGAATAATTAGAAACAATGTGCATTTTTTGTTTTTCTAATTAAGTGCTTCTCCCTAATTAAAATGTTTACGTCACGGACCTTCTCAGTTTTCAGTTCCTCAGCAGAGATGAGTTTTTCCCAAACATTACTGTGTAGTCATCAGGAAAAACAGTCAACAAACACTAGTTTCTCCCATCAGGCTGGTCTCCTGCCTGTTTCTTAGGCCCGCTGTGCTCGGCCTACCGTGAGGCTTTAAAACAACGTGTTTCCATAAACTGGAAGGCTGCCCGCAGTCCTAATATGCCAACCTCCACGAGTCCTTATTCAGGATATCTCCAGACTTCGATCATTTCCTTCGTCTAATTCTTCCAACCGGAATCTTACTAGGCACTGTCTTGTTCCCTAAATGTCTCTACCATGTACTTTTACACAAGTATGCATGGGTATTTGTTCTGTTCATGACTATCTCATGGTACCTGTATTATTTCTCTGATTGTACTATCAGCCTCTGGGAGAAGCTCTGCCTCTCTGCATAAGTGTGTTGTATCCCTTCCTACCTAGAGGACAGCTGGTGTCTGTGCGAGGTGGTCTATCATTTCTTAGGCACAGGTTTGGTTGCCATCGGATATTTTCTGGAATAGATTTAAATTAATCTATAGGCAGGTCAATTCACAGGCTAATTTAGGTGATTCGATGAGCTTGCTAAGTTAAAAATGTCATTAGCAAGATATTGCTCTGTTAAATATAAAAGACTATATTTTTAAAGAGTTTTTTTTTTTTTGCACAGTCACTGAGTGCTTACTGTATGTGACGCATTTTTCTTAGGTGTCCAGCCTGTGAGAGTGTATGCAGTGGTGATTATTATTTTTTAATTATGCTTTAAATTCAGCCTAAATGGTTGGCCAAGGTGTAACATGTATTGTTGTTAGCACATAAAATCTTTGCTATTCTCTAAACGTTTTTTAATAATTTTTTATTGTTGTTCAAGTATAGTTGTCTCCATTTATTCCCCACCACGCCCCGCACCCCACCCATCCCCGCCTCCCACCCTTGAACCTACCCCCTTTAGCTTTGTCCATGTGTCCTTTATACATGTTCATTTATGGCCCTTCCCCTATTTCCCCCCATTATTCCTCTTCCCCCTCCTCTATGGTTACTATCAGTTTGTTCTTTCAAGAAAACAAACAATCAAGCAAAATATAACCAAAGGCATTGAAATAAACATTTTTATTATACATTTAAAAATAATTACAAAGTAATACATGTTTAGTATAGGAAACTTGGAAAACATGGGAAATCAGAACAAAACAAAACAAAACAAAAATTCCTCATGATCTCACTGGTGTCCTCATCACTAATATTATATGTATCTTGATTCTTACAAGACTTTTTCTATGTGAGGGATGAATCTAGAAATTTTTGAGGCTCAAACTTTTACATTTTGGAGGACTTGCTTTAAGAAAAAATATACAAAATTATACATACAAAATTGAGTTCAAAAAGAATATGTATGTAAAAGGTAAAGAAAAATCACAAAATTACAAGTTTTGTAAGGTTAAAAGCTACCCCAAACACCACAAAATCCAGACATATAACTACTGCTTTTAGTGTTTTACTATATGATACTCTCTCCCTTACATTTTGGGCTGAATACTCAAGGATTGCTTCTTCATAAGATGGTTTTGTAATACCATTTTCTATAGAGAAGCTAGAAAGTTATTTCTGTCTTCCCTCTCCTAGAGTTGATCAAAATCATTTGCTATTATGGATTGTTTAGAAGTCTTTTTTTTTTAAGCTTCACACACCTTATTGGCATTGCCTCACCTCTAACTTCCTCTGTTACAGGTTAGGGGAAGGTTGGGTGCTTCTGGCCAACGGGCCAGCCCTGCTCCCACACAGGCTGTCTAGTCTGGAGGGGACACAGGTACCCACGAGACCGGGTCACAGTGGTCTCTGAACCGGAAACCAGGCAGTAACTCATTCAGATTCTTCTCCTTGGGACAAAGGTAAGACCTGAGTGTTGTAGATGATTCTCCAAGGCGTGTTCTTTCTGGGTTCCATGGATGTGAAGGTAGGTGTGGCCGTCAGCAGGCTCTTGAACCCCCAGATGACCGCTGGGGTAGAGAGGGTGACCTCTAGTCTGGAGCCGTGGCTGAAGCTTCTTTTCAATTGGAGGAAGACATGTTTGACCTTGGAGGGAGCGGCTGGTGCAAAGCGGGGCCAGGAGCTGAAGTGTGGTGGCTTTGTAACCCGCCCCTCTTCTTGATATATATTTAAACAAAATAGTACTTAAGTGACCACGTAGCAATGTATGGTAACTTTTTCCCATACTAACAAATATTTCTCTAGAGCACGATATTTCATTGATGCTCAGTAACCATCACATAACAAAACGTACCAGTTTTCTTAGCCAATCTTTTGTTGCCAGACATTTAGGCTCATCCTAATTTGTTAAGATTGCAAACAATGCTGCATCAAAATTTTTATGTGCATGTCTGACACCAGGGTAATTTTTTCTTAGAATGAATTTTTGGATCTGGCAGTTTGGGTAAAAGGGTGTATCAATTTTTGAAAGGCTTTCATATTTATATTAAACCTTGACATACTGTCATTCTATAGCAATATTCTAACGATGTTAGTTTAAGAAAGGAAATAACAGGGGGCGAGGAAAGGACTTCGCATTTCCTGAATGAAAAGCACTGTTAATCAAGACCGTTCGTCCCTGGAGAGAACCATTAAGGACACGCGGACTGCTTTGAGAGACGCGCGCTCACAGAGGCGCGCCTGCCCGACACATTTGTCAGAGTAAGTCCGCAGCGCCGCAGCCCGTGTGAGCCCCTCTCCGGAAGCTCTTTGCTGATACCGAGAGTCTGTGAGCTGTCATTAAGTCTAGCTCCGTAGGCAATGTGGGTGATGTACGATCTGACACTGAAAGAAATTTAAGACAGAAAATCTTAAAGGTTTGGGTGTCTTTTGGGAAGCTGAGAGAATTTGTGCAATCGGAGTTCAAGCCCCTTTCATATTCAGTGTCTGCAATGTGGTACTAATGTCCTCTGGTTTGGATGGATGGTAATAGCCAGGGGTTGTTAGTCAGGCGTAAATGTATTACCATGGTTTTATGCCAGTAAATCTGATGGTGTGATTATTTCCTATCCTGCTGTACTTACTATAGCATATGAGGAAACAAAGGCATACGACACAATGAAAACTATAGAATACTGGCCCTGGCTGATATAGGTCAGTGGATTGAGTGCTGGCCTGCAAACCAAAGGGTCACTGGTTCAATTCCAGTCTCAGGACACATGCCTGGGTTGCAGGCCACGTCCGCAGTTGAGAGTGTGTGAGAAGCAACCACACATTGATGTTTCTCTCCATCTCTTTCTTCCTCCCTTACCTTCTCTCTCTTAAAAACAAATAAATAAACACCATAGAATATATTACTGAAAGATTAAGATTAGGAAAAATAAAGAAGAAAAAAGCTGTTCCATATTGCGAAGCAATTAAAACAATTAGTCTTTAATAATGACTAGAATTTCTACATGATATACAGAAAGGATTTAATTTATAAAAAAGTTAGTGGTTGTGGATATTTAACATCTCTTATGAAGTCCACAATTTAGATTTATTAAAGTCTTAGTGTCTAGAGAAGATACATTAGTGTGACGTGTTATAAATAAATCAAAGACATGTAATCAAAATTTTCATTTCAGATTCCATGAAAACAAGAAATGATTTCTTTAGTAATTGGCTCACATGTCTTTTCTAGGAAATGCAAAGTGAAAACTTGCGAACAGAAGGTTTAGCCCGAGGTAGATGGTGTGACATTGAACTGGAAGAAAGGAAAAGAGAACTGGCCGCATCTGGGGTCTTACAGCCTTGGGTGTACACCGGACATTGTTATGATAACCAGACAATCCTGTCTCTGGCCAACTTCCCCAAGGGAAGAGCCATCTCCATTGGTCACGTCCTCTTCCAGCTCTAATGTGGTTGTGTTTGCTTTCTTGGCGTTCGAATCACACAAGGAACCCTGGTTATCATGGAACCTGGGAAGCACCACACTCTGGCTGAATTGTTGTCCACAAAGGCCAGTTTCCCAGCCTCTGCAGTACAAGAGGCCACATAAGAAGGTGCTGGAGTTGGTTTCGAGCAAATCCTTTTGCCAGACCGGGCACAGGTGTTTTAATTTTTCTTTGCACAGAACATACATCAACTTCTGGGTTAGAGGTTGGTGTGTAATGTGCTGAATTTATGAACCAATCTAATTCAATCATATTTGGGGGTACCTACCTGGAGCTTCAGGATTCACAAAGAAAAAGAAACTACTTTTTTTATAAAATGAGAAGGAAAGTCCACAAATTAGTGTTGAATGTTATGACTGATGTAAGAAAGGAAGCATGAAGTACTCTGTAAAATTAAAAAGATGGAAACATTATGGTTTTTTGGTAAAGATTTGAAAGGTGTCATGTAGGAGGTGACATTTCAGATGTGCCCTAACAGGTGGGTATAGCTCTGACAGACGAGGTGTAACATCGTGGATGGCGAGAACATGAGGAGCAAAGGTACAGCACCACAAGATCGTGGGATGTGTTTGGAGAACAGAATGTCATGAAGTTCTACAGAAACACAAAGAAGTGGTGAGCACAATGCCAGAACATTCATCCATGGTTAGAGGAAAGCATTTAATTTATTACGTGAGTGACAGAGGTGGTGGTGAAGTGAAGAGTGCTGGGAGACAGTCATTAAGATTTTGAGCAGTGAAAGGACATGATCAGAATCTAAACATAGTGAGAATGCTCTGGTTTGAGCATCTAGGATTGCTTAGAATAGAGGGAGGCAGGACCAGAAGCACACGAGCACGGGGGCCTGGCAGTGCGTACACATTCTGGGTCCTAGCTGTAAGCAAGGAACATCTCTCGTTAGCCTAGGCTAAAGGGCAATGCATTGGAAAGATTGATGGGATGGCTGGAGGGAAAAGCACAGAGAGTAGAATCCAGAGGAGGGAGGGGAGCTGGAACGATTGCCAAGACAAACACGTACAGACAGCCCGATTAGTCAGATTCCTGCTGCTGGCTCTCGTTGGTGGGTATGTCATTGGCCCATTGATGATTTTGCTGTTGCATATACTTTCTAAAGTGTTCCTATGTGTTCATACCACTGTAAGTTTTATGGGCCCAGGTGGGAAAACCTGACTGGCTGAGGTCGTGTCCTCAGGTGCTGGGCCTGGAAGGAAGAGACGCGGCTGCTGTGGCTTCCAGAATGGGAGGTGGGGTCCTGCACACACTGAAGAAGGGGGTAGATCGTGGGGAGGCCCAAAAGAGAAAAAGTTAATGTTCCCTGGATTCTACCTCTCTGGCTGCTTAAGGATATATCCTTTCCCTGCACTTATACTGAAAAAGAAAAATAAGTAGTATTGCTCGAAACAACCAAGAAGCTATTTACTTTCTCTTCAGTGGGAAATAACTCAGAGCCTCGTCATATTGTATATCTGGTTCAACAGTTCTGGTACATGCCCACTTTTCTTCTAGATGAATACCCCCTCTCTCAGCTAATTGGTTCAGTTGGCCATCACCAGTAAAACTTGTATGTGACAATGGGAAAAAGGGAGAAGAAAAAACAGGGGAAAATTTGTGCATCCGTGGGAGTGGCTGCAGTTTAAAATAGTGACTTGTTTTTTCCACTTTTGATAATTCTTTGCCTCAGGTGTTTGGGGGTCAGGATGATCCTAATCTCATCTTTTAAAAAAATGTTCCATAACATTTTTAAAAATGCCTGTTACCATGCCTGGCCCAGAGTAGACTAATTAACATTTCGCCTGGATCTGACTGCACAAGGAGACTCCCCAAGTGGTGATCTCAGTTCCACCCATACTGCTTCCTGACTCCCTCCCTCCCCGGGAGCCTCTGCCTCTGTCCTCTTCTCAGTGGTCAGAGATAATCACAAGCACCGCAGCATCCTCTTCATCATTTCTACCCAGTTTCAGGGGATGCCCGAAATTGCTGGCTCTCATTCAGTGGAACCCTTCATGATGTCGCACAGATTTGCTTGTTTCAGGGCATTACCGCATCCCGAGCAGCAGCACCCCACCTCTGCGACCCTGAGTCCTTGTGGGCCCGGTACCCAAGGCTCTGTGGCTCCTGCCAGGACGGCTGCCGCCTGCGGGTGGGGAATAGGATAGAACCAGTGAAGGTCCTGGGCGCTGGCTTACAGCCTTGCTCCTTTGACTGTGATGGGGGCGTAGTGTTCACAAGAAATGTTTGGTATATTCTTGCCACGAGGATTATTTAGGTGGTTCTCCAGGGTGCTTGTTCTGTACTTCATTTGCGATGCTGATGGGGTTGCAGGAGGAGGCGAGCCAACGGTCAGCCACCCTGCCTTCCTGACCGGAAGTTACCACGAGGGTTGAAAAGTGCCGGCAGAGCACCAGGAGGAAGCCGGCTGGGAGGCGTCAGTTACCTGTTCAGGCAACTTCCTGTGTCTTCCAGAATTTCCGGAGCCAAGTTCCAGGTATATCTTTTGCACTTGAAGATGGATATGCCAGAATTTGTGCCACCCAGGGCATATATACAACTTAGATCCCGTGGCCACCTGTGTCCTGTTGTAAGCCGTTCACTCTGAACCTCGGCTTTATAGCAGGGCAGGGACTGCTACAGGGGGCCTTCCGTTAGAACCCGAGGGGCCTCCTCTCTGATTCTCCGCCAGGGGTTTGACACAGTCTCCATACAGCATCCTGATTACCTGAGACCCCTTGAGTTCTCCAACATCTTTGGGTCATAGGTTGAGGGCAGAACTCCCAGCCCTACTGCCTACCCAGCCGGACAGCATTATCCTGCCCTTGGCCTCACTCAAGGCCAGTGGCTGTCAGGACACTTGGTGACTGTATCAGACCATCTCCCCAAATGTGACTTATTTTGCCTTCTGTATATGAAGAGACACACGGTATACTGTGCCTATTTTCTTATTGGTGAGGTGAGGAACCTGTCTTTTCCTTTGGAGGGGATGTTCGACACACCTAAAACCACTGATCCCTGACTTGTCCTTTTCACTGAGTTCCCAGGCCTCCTTCACCCTGTAGGGTCCACCCCTGCTCTCTAGCACCTGTGTCTCTTTCTGACGCATTGAGAGCATTGGCTACTTCCTGCTCTGCAGGTCCTGCCATTGTGAGGTGATGTCATCCAAGCAGCCACCCAGCATAATGGTAAGGTGGCCAATGTTCTGTAGACTCAACCTCGGCACAGATCAGAGGGTCATCTAACCCCAGGATGAGAATGTTAAGGTGCACGGCTCTCTTGGCAAGTGACAGACATTGACTTCTGCCGTCGTCTCTACCTTGGGATATGACAGAAGCCCTTGCCAGATTAAGATCTGCATTACCGGTGCCAGACCTCTGTTGCTTTGCTCCCATAAAGGGACACCTTCTAAAACAAGTCCTCTGTTTTGTCTTGTGATTTAGCTTCTCAGAATCCACTTCTATTTGCAAGACCCGTCTATGTTCTGCACGGGCCACGCTGGCAGAGTTAAATGGGGTGTATTGGGTCACCACGCCTGCTTCTTTTAAGTTGTTGATGATGGTGTTTTCTCTCCAGCATCCCCCAGGGAAGAGGATAGCTCTGGGCTCTTGAAGCTTGGGATTTGCCATTTTGTTTTGGTGGGGAGTATGGAGAGGAACAGACTTCTACTTCTCTTTCTTCTATCTTATCCTTTATTGTCATGGCTAGTGAGCAAGTAAATGAAGGCTTCCTGTCCCTGAAGACATCCATTTGAGCTCTTGGCTCAGAAATGGGGGGAAAATCCTTAAAATATGTTGGAAGCTTTACCGAGATGACCATGCCTGCACTCTGTGACGATGCCTGGACTCCATTCATTATTTGGTTGACACATCAGGCCTCTGTTTATTAGGTTTGGAACATTTTTCCTTTAAAAAATCAAGTAGTATCTCAGTGAGCTATCCACATAATCTGTCTTTTGGACCCCCTTGTCACTGCCAAAGAGCTGGATCATTCGATTGCTTGATACCTGCTGGGAAAGCCACCCTACTAGAGGCTAGAGGTTAAGGTGTTTGCTACTCCAAGATCCGTGAAATCCAAATAAAATCAGAAAGCCCATTTCAGTATAGTATCTTGCAATGGAATCTCTAACTTAAACACAGATCAGCTTTTCATAGATACTGTCACTGTCCTCAAGGGACTTCTTGAAAAGGGTACCTCCTGGATCACTTTGGGACACACAGCCTGAGAGAGTGAGCATGGGTCATATGATAAGTACTATTCAGCATTCCTGTCTTCCAAAGTCTTCAAGCCCATTCACTATATTACAGTGAGGAATCCCTGGCATTTCAGCTTTGTTCCATGTGGTCAGACACCGAATTGAGATTTCTGTGGACCAGCTGAGCACACTGTTAGAACCACTCCCGGCTATTGATTGAGCAAGGACATGCAACCCAGAATTTCTGCTAAGTGTGCTTGTGTTGATCAACTCAGCCCCAATGTAAAGCTGCATTCTTTTCTTCCTTGGCCAAATACCGTATTTTTCGGACTATAAGATGCACTCCCCCAACCCCCACCCCCCACCAAATTTGGGAGGAATAATGATTGCTAATGCTGCTGTTGAGTTCTGTTTACATTTACATTGGTGAAATATTATGTTATTAAATATTTTACCACATTTTTTGCTTCAAAAATTTTTTCCCCTATTTTCCTCCTCTAAAACTTGGGTGCCTCTTATGATCTGAAAAATACATACCTCAAAACACATTCTTGCACAGATTCTCTAGAGTTTGACCAATGTAAAGAAGCAACATTCTGAATAGTTTTTGGTGTATTATACTTATTTGGGGGCTTGATTTTTTGTTGGCCCCTTGGGGCATGTTTGGATCTGGCTGTAGTTACAGGACTGACAGTAATGTGGTGTGTGCATGATGTGTGTGTGTGTGTGTGTGTGTCTGCCTGTATACTCACATGCTTATTGGGGGTGGAATGTGAGAAGAGTTAGCCTCATCTTTACAGGTAATTCTCTGAAGCAAGGAAGACACTGTAAGAATTTATTCCACATATGAATATCAATTTGAGTTTGCAGATAAATATGTAAACTGTAGAGACATAATGACCATTCAGAAAGCATTGCCAAATTGTTGAAATCTAATTTCCCAAAGGATTCATTATCATAACATCTCTTTCCCAGACTGAAATGGCTTTCCCCAGGTCAAAGGGATTACATTTGACTGAGATAGAATTGGTCTCTTACTTTCAAAAGCACAATCAAGACCCAGATAATCCCACTGAGACCTTGCCTCGAATTGGATGATGGTCCTGGGGATGAGAAGTATTCTTGTCTGCTCTCTATAACCTCAGTGATTTCTTCCTCCCCTTCCTCCTTCCTGATGATGATCGATGTTTCTCTCTCACATCGATGTTTATCTCCCTTCTTTTCTCACTCCTTTCCTCCTCTCTAAAAATAAAATAAATTAGAAAATCTTTAAAAGAATTCAGACACTGAGTAGTACTCCATTGTGTAAATGTACCAGAGCTTTTTTATCCACTTAGCTACTGATGGGCACTTGGGCGGTTTCCAGACCTTGGCTATTGTAAATAATGCTGCAATGAACATAGGGGTGCATATATTCTTTTGAATTAGTGTTTTGAGTTTTTTTGGATATTATTCCCAGAAGTGGGATCACTGGGTCAAGAGGTAATTTCATTTTTTAAACTAATTTTTTTGTCCTTACCTGAGGACTTTTTTTCATTGCTTTTAGAGAGAGAGGGGGAGGAGGAGAGGTAGGGAGAGAGAAAAACATAGACGCAAGAGAGAAGCATTGACTAGTTGCCTCCTACCTGTGCCCAGACCAGGGATCACACATACGCGGGCCAGGGATTGAACTCACAACCTAGGTATATGCCCTGACTGGGAATCAAATCTGCAACCTTTTGTTTACGGGGCAACACTCCAACCAACACCAGCCAGGGTAGTACTTCCACTTTTAATTTTTTGAGGAAACTCCCCATGCCATTTTCCACAGTTGCTATATGATGTTTCATTGAGTTGTACACTCAAAACCTGCATGGTTTTATTAACAATGCCTTCCCAATAAATTCATTAAAAATAAACAAAAAAAATGGAAATTAAAAAAAAGATTCCTTCCAAGATATGACTGGGTAGGTGACATAAAATGCAACATACAGATGATGTATTATAGAATCGTGCACTTGAAACCTACGTAATTTAACTAACCAACATCACCCCAATACATTTAACTAAAAAAGATTCCTTCCAAAAGAAAAATTCAGACATGAATGCATCCTATCCAAGTTGTACCAAATAGAGTTTCTTTCCCTGAGTATAATTTGCACTTGCTTGCCTGTGGATCTGTGGACGTCGGCAGCAAAGCCAAGTTCTTTTGATTCCTGTTGAGATTCTCACGGTGCCAAGTCACTGCTCCCACTTCTGACCTTGGACTGATTCTGCTAGGGGAGGGATGTTATTTACTTAAGAAAGAACAAAGTAGCCACGAGACCTTACATTTTTACATATTATTTCTTTGTTCTCCTAAGACATTATTAAAACAATGATAAGAAAACATTGTGAAAGGAAACAAAACTCTAATTTCACCTCAAATTTTACCTCCTTGCCAGAGCAGAGAGGGAACAATGTCTCCATTCTCTCTTGTGTCCCGTCATTTCCGAGCCAGTCAGGACATGCCTAGGGTCTGCGGCTGTGGGGCAGCACAGCTTCCTTGGGTACTTAGTAAGCTTTTCATCTATTTGATTCCAACCAAGTTCATATATCAATAACCGTACCACAGCTTCTTGCTAGACTTCTATACTTTTATATCCCTCTGCACATCTATATCATCTGTGTCTCTATCTTTCTGCTCTCCTTGCTTTTCTCTCTTGACTAACTTGTTTATCTTCAAGCATTTATTATTTTTTTAGTGCTACATTCCAAGGAGGGTTAGCAGTGGTCTCTGCCCAACCTCTCATCTCTCTCTCTCTCCTCTACGAAAAGGCTCTGAGTTAACCATGACCCCCAGGTACCCTAATCCATTCAGAGATTTAAGCAATGGGTATGATCCTTGCTTCAAGGCTGGGTTTTAATCAGCTTTGTCACTCAAAGCATTTCTAAATGTTACATGTTCCTATTAGGGGCTCTCTGAATTCACGGACTCTGTTGCCTTTCTTTCTTGCTTTCGCTCCGGGCCGGTTCGTTTCTGAGCTCACCTCCCTCTCACAAACCTGGCCAGACGCAGCACCAGCCCAGGCACACGGGTTTAACAGCGTTTCCTCTCTGCTTCCCCTGGAGTTACGAGTCCAGCCGGTGTGCAATCTGCTCCCCACGTGACCGCACGTGACGGTGTTTTTACTAGTTTTTGCCACTGTATAACGCCAATTCCTGCCTCTCCCTTAGCAGTGTTCTGGCTGTCTGCCAATGGACCACTAAGTCTGGGTTTTTATTACGGCAGCACTCCAAGGGTAGGTACCAGTTTTTACATCAGTCCAAACAGCTCGGTTCTGGTAGCAGCAAACAACTTTCAAATCTTCTGTGACTTAACACGGGAAAATTTTACCTCTTGTTCATGGTAGTCAAAGAGGGTTGTCTCATCATAGTGACTCAGAGTGGCAGAGCGATGGAGAGTCTCCTGAGCACAGCCTGGGGTGGTTGCCGAGGCAAGAAAAAGAGGATGTGCATGGCAGGGTCACATGCCAAAATGAGACACATTTGCAGCACTCACATTTGGCCAGTCACGTAGTCAGGCCTAAGTCCAACGTGCGAGTCCTTCCTCGTGGGAGTCCTAATCTGGGTACCTGTGAGCTCGACCTTCTTTGGAAGTAGGGTCTTTACCAAGATAATCAAATAAAAGTGCAGTCCTCAGGGTGGGCCCTCCTCACTCAGTGTGTCTGGTGTCCTCCTACATGGGGAAAACGTGGGCAGACACAAACATGCATGGAAGGGAGAGGATGTGAAAACGCAGGGAGAATGTGATCTGTCACCCACAGGCTGCCTGAGGCTGGCAGGAGCTAGGAGGGGGGCCTGGGGCAGAGCTCCCTCGGGCCCTCAGAAGGCACGAACCTCACTGACAGCTGGAGTCTGGACTTTCAGCCTCCAGAACTGTGGGGAAATAACTATCTGTTTCTTAGGTCACCCAGTTTTTGGTACAGTAGCCCTGGCAACTAGTACACCGACTGTATACCCAGAAGAAGGAGACAGTTGGCATGTTTATGAACAACATTAGTAATCCCTATTGCAATGTCTTTATTAATGTGAAATACACATAATTTCACTAGTTTCTCACCCAATTTATAGAACATTATTTTCACTTGACATTATTTAATATATCTTTGTGTTTTCATGCTGATATCTATTTTCATGATTAAAATGCTGCATTATATAATTTAAAGTCTTTAATTTACCATTTTCATGCTGGGAGCAAGTACTATGAATTGCACAATCAAAAATGAAAGAGACTATAGAATTTTCAGTTCACATCTATTTTTAATAAGTCAATAAATATGAGGTACCTGAGGTGTGAACACATTACACAGCATTGCCGGAAGTGTACCTGACGCCAAGTCTTTAGCCAGCCAGTCAGCGGTCATTGTCAGCATATGACTGAGTCTATTACTATGTAGACGGCATGAACCACTCTGTTCTGTTACTAGGCCTTCTCAGAGATGATAAAAGAATTAGAGATAAAAAGTTCTGCCTCTAACTATTCCAAAGAACATTTAATTTTTATCCCTTACTTCAGAGATAAATAAAGCCCTGGTTTTCTAGGGAACAGTCAATGAAAAAAAATCCAGATGAAATTTGTGCTTATTCTCAATTCCTGGTGTTGCTCAAAAGGAAAACCCTTTGATCTTGAACTCCTGCTTAAGTATATGTATCCTTGTAAGGGATGCTGTGCTACACGCTGGAACACTTTCTTCTCTCCCTCTCCGGCGTTAAATTATGTACAACTCACTGGTGTATATAAATATTTCCTTCTACTTGGAACCTCACTTGCAGATGGCAGAATGTCATAAAGATAACTTAAAAAAACAGTAACAGGCTCAGAATACTCCAGGTGTCTGAATGTCACACGTGTATGAAAAATGCATGAGATTCCTTCACAGGGTGAGGAGGCCACTTTCATTTTTTATCTGCACCTCATCCCAAGAAAAGTGAACAAACGGACAGAACAAAATAACATTTCCTTTACACTACACTTTATGTTTTCAGGGTGGAATTAAAGAAATTGTTACTAGGTGCCCTGAAATGTGGCTAGTAGGCTAAGACCCTGTCCATACCGAGCCCAATTTAATAAACTTTAAAAAATGTCAGTGGGTGGCAAGCGAAGCTCTTAGCTCTTGTTTTTGTGGTGTGCGTGCAACTCTGACCACACTTCCTAAAGCTCCAGATGCGGGAAAGTCAGAGTTCCAGGACTGCCCTGCAAAATCAGCCTTGTGATTGGAGGCTTTCGGCAGCATCAACCAACACCTTTGTCACCACAGCCATCGTGACACAATTGTGTACTGAGCAGTCACTGCACACTGGGCACTGCGCCAAGGGCTACGCGTGGGTCAGGTCCTGGAGTCTGCAGAGGAGCTGGATAAAGTAGGTGTTGTTATCCCCTCTTCACAGATAAGGAACCACATTTCAGAAAGATTTTATGCAAGAGCACCTGAGCTAGCGTGTCCCTGAGTGTGGAAGTGAATCAGCTTGCTGTCTCAATCTCTTGACCATTATTCCAGTAATTTCCAATAATTATTCATGCAATAGCACTCAGGGAAAGTGACGATATTTTTATGAAGACTGGGAAAACTCAAGGGGGATTTGGGAGGATACATACTGGAGTTTGGTGGAAAATTATTATATTTTGCCTATGTTATGTGTTACTATTATAAAAATAAAACATGAAGGGAAAGTTCTACTTTTTAATAGAACTTATAAATAAAATCTTGTCGCAGTTTAAATAATAGACATGAACTCACTTTCACGACCATGAACTTCTGGTATCAGCTTTGCCTCAGATTCTCGATAGCTGTCATCAACGTAGCAACTTTTTACAAACAGGTGAAAAAGATTTGAATTCCTTTTTATGGTCATTTATAATAGTTGAATTATATTTAATAAATCTAAGGGTTCATTTTATAATGTTGAAATAATCAATGGTGAATTTCATGTGAAAATGGATGGGTTCTGAATCCATTCTTTTTCTGGTCAGGCCCTTCAGAGTAATGATACAGCTTTGCTTTGTCCTGGAGCTGTGTCCACAGCAGACTCCTCCCCACACCCCCACTTGCATTAATGGTGCAGCTGGGGGCTTCGAGCCAGAGATCTTCTATTCTAAAGGGGTCGTCGAGTACTGTGTTGAGAATATACCATATGGAGGCAAAGTGGAAGGCGGGAGAATGGATATAGTGTTTTAATGAGACTAAAAAGAAGAGTGATTAAAGACAATAGATTTTGGCTTAGAGAATTGAAGTCACTTGTGCAAGTTCAGAGAAAACTAACTTGGATTGGACCCCAACTCCTGATGCATATTCACCCATCAGATAAAATAGTGTGCCCCAGTGCTCCTGTCTCAGGGTCCTTCACGGGTGACCGACATTTAACATAAAGAAAAGGGCAATTTCTAGATGCTGTTCAAAGTCTTGGTTAATCTTTTAAACCACGAGATTTATTTCTTTGCCATGTTTCTTTCCTTATTATACTTCTCTAGATATAAACAGGTAAAAGGGACCATCATGCTGTTTATCCATCAGCAGTGCATTTCCAGTACTGAGTGAGTGTGCATTCATGATTATTGATTATCCAGTATGTGCTGGGAGTTGTGCTAAATGGTGGGCAAGTGTAACGCCAGTTGAGGGGGGGAAAGGAAGCCCTGCAAATAAAAAGTGGGTGGCTGCATCCCATCACTACGGAAGATGAGGTCATGAGCTCTACTTGATGGCAAAATGAAAGGCTTCCCAGAAAGGTGACAGTCGAGCTGGGTTTTGAGGTGTGAATAGGAGTTTGACAAGCAAAACAAGTATGCACATGTGCAGCATGGGAATCTGAATTTTAGCCAGGTGTTGGGGTGATAGCATGAGAGAGTGGGAAGAACGCCAGGTAGGAAATCAAGAAACACACGTTCTTGTTCTGATTTGTACACTCTGGCTTCTGGGTAAGTCATTTAGCATCTCTAGCCTGCAGACTGTTGGGTGAAAGTGTTCTGAAAAAGAAAAAATACTCGACAAATGTAAGGAGATTATTCTCTCCCGTCAATCAGCATTTCTACCCTCAGCTCTTTCACACAAGAGTTCGTGTCTATGCCTGTTTGAAATTCACATTTCCTTTCTTGCCCTTCGCTGGTCCCCAAAGTCACCTTTTTTCTTTTAATGAAGCATTTCAAAGTCGATTCTCATTCAGCACTGCATGCTCATTGAGGAATAGATTTTAAAATTTAAATCCATACCTGAGCTCCCAATATAGATGCCATATTGTGCTTTGTGCTGTGAGTTCTACCCACTTCCTGGGGGACTCCTAATCCAGCAGAAGAGACTGTTATGTGCAGATACAACTCTGACCCCGGCAGACAGAGGAGGCCTGTGAAATGGTCATCGAGGGACAGCTGTCCCGTGCACCGGTAACTCTCATATACATTTGACAGTAAATGAAAAGTAGGCACCTCCAACGTGCAGCAAGAACCTCACACCCACAGAGTGTTATTCTATTTACACCTCACTTTCCTTTACGTGATCTCATTTGATCCTCACAATGAACTTGGGATATAGGAAGGTGTCATTTTAGTTTCTGGGTGAGAAACCCAGACCTGGGGAAGTTAACTCTCCTGCTCAGAATTTATAGCAGTGGCTGGGGAAAAGGGATAGAGTTTAAAATTCAGTAGCTTTTTTTTACGGCAGCAGCTGGCTGGACACAGATTTTGGAGGCTGGAGGTGGGATAGAGTGGGGCTGAGTGACAAGTTCTTGATATGGCTTCTCCTTTAAAAATTTCTTGGTTGATGGATTCTCCCTGTGGGGAGGTGGGGGTGGAACTAACCACATCGCCAGTTTCATGGATTAACCAACAGGTGGCACCAGGTCCCAATGCAAACCTTCCTCCCTGGAGCTTCAGCACCCAGACCACGGACCTTCCCAGGGGCCTTACCAATTCAAACAGGCAGATCAAAGGGGGGCTCACAACCCTGTCTGCTGACACGGTCAGGGTCTGCTTACTTACACACTTCAGATCCTCAAGCAAGGACTACAAGGCAGGCACGAGGAGTGGAAGGCGTCCCAGCTTTGGGCCATATTCACCTTAGAATATCCGCTCTGCCATTCATTAGGGTTGAACGCTTTGGCCAAGCAACCCAACCCCTCTCAACTCTAGCTCCTCACCCCTCAAGGGGAGTGGCCAGCGCCAACCTTTCCCAATGGTTTTTGTGAATATTAGTCACGTGCATACAGTGGCTGGCACATGCTAGCTGTCCTGCAAATGGTAGAGGTAAGGAAACCATGAATATACCTTCTTCTAACCCCCCACCCATTTGTTCTCTGAAGGCCGTGTCCAAGTGATTAGTCTGGTGTCTCCTATGGGTGGGGTAGTATTCTTGCAACTGGACTGCTTGGAAGTGGGTTCTTTCATGAAGAATGAGCAAAGTTAAAGCATTAAGTGGTAGAAAGAGAGGAAAATGATAGTCTTTATTCTATGAGGGCTGTGATCATCTTTCTCAGAAACAACATGTTTTGTCAAAAGTCCCAAAATGTAATGGACCAAGGCATACTTATTAATTAGGTATAAAACTAAGTACTCTACATCAGTGGTCCCCAACCTTTTCGGCACCAGGACCGGTTTCATGGAGGACAGTTTTGCCATGGATCGGGGCGGGGGTTTGGTTTCTGGGATGATCGGAGAGCGTTACACTCAAGCTCACCTCCTGCTGTGCGGCCCAGTTCCTGACAAGCCCAGACCGGTACCGGTCCGTGGCCTGGAGGTTGGCGACCCCTGCTCTTCGTTATTGAAATACAAGATATTGACTCTTTCTTCTAAAAATTTATACTTTAATAAGGAAGAAAGGACTAATACATGAACTGATGAAAATACCCGATTATGATTATATGTATAGTTAATTGCTGAAAGAGATGTTTGTGTAGGATTTAGGGTAGTTTTTGATTTCCTGCTCGTGTAATCTGCTCATTTCTGTGATGCTTGGAGTGGCTGGTTACCAGAGTAACTTCTGGGGAATCATAGCCAACCTCTCCATAAACAACCTGAAGGACAACAGTGAACGAAATCCACAGAGGTCATCAGCGAAGAGCCCCCTTACCGTGAATATCTTTAATTCAGCGGGATAGGTCACCCTTAGCAAGTACCCAGTCATGGGAACCTCTGAGCTGGTTTGGCTCTTGCAGGTTGCAAGATAAAAGAGATGTCAGGTTACCTAAGGAGCAGGAGGTTTTATGGGAATATGAAAATAGCAAAGAAACATGGGGACAGTTTCTCAGACGGCTTCACGCAGCCTGAAAGTTCTTTCCATTCCCGGCCTCTTCAACAGTGGACCTGTCTTGCTTCCTTCTGCTGCCCAAGTGTGGGCACCCTGCGTTACTGTTCCTGCTATTACCAAGTGACAGCCTATGCCCCCTCTTTGTTTCCTTTCAATATCAGGGTTTCTGCTACCTAGTGGCTTGGGCTCACACCTTCTGTTAGCTTCCAAATAGCTTCTTTTTCCCACTTTTCTCTGTGTCTCCTTCTATCCAGCAAGCATCTGTCTGGTGACTCCGTTGAGGCTGAATAGAGGATTCCATTGCATTGTCCATTCACCATGGATCACTGCATGCTCCTGGGTCACCTAATGAGCTTCTGATGAACTGTTTGGGTTGCCTTGGGTTGGGTGTCCTTCCCTAATTCATTTAATTATGCCCACAGTTTTGGGGCTACATGGTTCAGAGCCCAGGGACCTCCATGTCAGGAAACCTTCAGCAGTGGGTTATGGCCATGACAGCCAGGAGGAGGACCCTCAGCAGAGACAATAACTGCGGCCACATTTAATGATGTTCCCAAAGGGCTGCATAGAAAACTGTTTTATAAGAAATAAGAAATAAATATTTTAACGGAAGCTTCCTGTGCAAGCCATGGGAACTGTGCCCATGTGTATCAGTTTCCTATTTTTAGTGTACAAATCCCCACACATTTAGTGGCTTAAAGCCTATAGGTTCGGTAGGTCAGATGTGCTGTGTGGGTATCCCTGGACTGAAGTCTGGGTGTGGACAGGGCTGCATTCCTTTCTCAAGGCTCTAAGGGAGCTGAAATGAGTTCCTTGCAATCATAGGATTGAAGGCCCCTTTCCTTGCTGGCTGTCAGCTGAGGACTCACTTTCCAGACGCTGCCTGCTTTCCTCGGCTGGCGGCCCCTTCCTCTGCCTCTCAAGCCAACAACAGCAAATCAATCGCTCTCAAGCTTTGAATCTTTCCCGCCTCTTCTCCTCTTTCCCCCAATCCTTCTGCCTCCCTCTTCCACTTTTAAAGACTCATAGGATGAGACTGGGCCTACCAGAATAATCCAGGGTAATCCCGCCCCCGCACCCCTACTCAAAGTCTGTAATGTTCGTCATATCTGCAAAGTTCCTTCTACCATGTAAGGTAACGTATTCACAGATTCTAGGGATTGGGGCACGGACACTTTGGGGAGCCATTATTCTGCCCATCACACCATGTTTTTGACTCATATTGGCTTGGCCATGACAAATATAAATCCTTCAGAACCTCCCTCAGTTTCATGTCCCCCTGCAGCTTTCCTAAAATATACTGTACTTGGCAACACTGATCTGTTTTTCCTTTGACTTCCTGTGGCACGTATTGGTCCTCCCACACTTTGTCACATGGTTTATAGTACTCTTGATGGTTCCTGCTACTCCGTGTATGTATTTTGTGTTTCTGTCATTTCCTCAGGGAGACTGCGAATTCTTGAGGAAATGCATGCATCTTTTGTGTTTCTAATGGCATTCACTCGGTGCTAGGTAAACACAAGCCACTCAAGAAATATTTAAACTAATATACAATATACTTTGGGGGAGGAATAAAGCCTAGTGAAGGATCTCTCCTGCAAACGATGACTATTTCAATGAGCTACCTATCCCTATGACAAAGAATTGTTCGATTACACTTTCTAATTCCCTTCTCTCACTCTGGCAGCCGGGAATTATTAGAATTTAAATCAATCCAGCAAGGTCTTTCAGACATAGTAGAGTCCCTGCCCTTGGGCCGTATTATTTTCTTCACGAAATAGGCATGGCTAGAGTTCAGGAATCCTGCGTAGAGACAGATCATATAACATCATAATTACACTAAATTCAAGTCTCCCATAAAGATAAAATAATCGAACGATGGGAAGTTCAAAGTTAGGCCTGCATTCTATCATTCCACTTTGCTCCCAAAGTCCACTGAACGTGTCCATGAAGACAAGACCAGAGTTATTAAAGGACAAGACAACAGACCATTATTTTTTAAATTTATTTTTAGAGAGAGAAGGGAGGGAGAA
The DNA here is from genome assembly GCF_019186645.2 of Phyllostomus hastatus. Taxonomy (NCBI): domain Eukaryota; kingdom Metazoa; phylum Chordata; class Mammalia; order Chiroptera; family Phyllostomidae; genus Phyllostomus; species Phyllostomus hastatus. Next base: position 14,457,684 of record NW_025333833.1, on the reverse strand, counting down.
AGAGAGAGAGAGAGAAACATCAATGTGTGGTTGCTGGGGGCCGTGGCCTGCAACCCAGGCATGTGCCCTGACTGGGAATCGAACCTGTGATGCTTTGGTTCCCAGTCCACGCTAAATCCACTGAGCTATGCCAGCCAGGAACAGACCATTATTAATCTGTTACTAAAAACAGTGCTTTTTTTCAGCATGGACCAAACTGAGAAGGCCCATTGAGAGATGACCTTGGGACCCATGCTATCTTGGCTCGCCCACTCACCTCCACACAGAAGAAGGCTGCAGGAGGGCCAGCACGCTGGGGCAGCTCTCTCTCATTTCACTGCGTAGAGGAGAAAGCCAGGTTTTCATTTTTGTTTCTTGTTTTTCCCAGATATCTGCGGCAGACAGCCTCAGTGAATGGGAAATGGAATCTGTCTTGATTTTGAGCAGCTTACTGGTTTTACGATCCAGTCTCATTAGTCGCTCTGTGACTTCAACACTTCAACAGAAAAGATATTCTTCCTTCTAAGGAAGAGGAGGGGATGAGAGATTGGAAATTTTACTCCTGCTGCTCCTCCCTGCAGAATGGAACCAAAGTCCCCTCTCTTCCGGGGACATGTGAGGTCAGGGATGAACACTGACCTACCTCTGCCTTTTCAGATACTTTCATGGAGCTCCCCTGATTTATCAGCCACCAGCTTGGGTCTTTTGTTTGCATTTCTCATTAATCCTTGCATTAACCTGGTGGTCAGATATTAAAGGTGCACGATTCGATCTTTAGAAGCCATTATTTCTCTCCTCCGCCCTGTCACCCCTCTGAGGAGGTGCTCTGAGAAGGGTTAAGAGTGTAAATGGACCATTGGGTTAGGGGTGGGAGGGTGTTTTTGGTTTTTTTAGAAAACATAGGGGATAGTTAAACTATGTCTTCAGTGTGTAGTGCAGTTTTTTTGCTTTTGTAATTTCTTTTGCTTTGTTATTTTGGAAACTCTTTATCTGCAGAATTCTCTTTTGAATCCTGTTTCCTGTATAGCTGGCTGTGGTAAGAGATGCTCTCCCCTCCCCAATGCCTTTTTAAAAAGCTTTTGTATTTTATATTTACAGAAAAGTTGCAAAAATAGTACCTGGTTTACATGTACCTTTCACCAGTCTTTGCTCGGTGTTAACCTGTATAACCATAGTATAATATAGTGATCAAAATCAATGATTAAAACATGAAGAAATTAACATTGGTACAGTTCCACTCAACGCAACTGCAGACCTTGCTGAAATATCATTCATTCTCCACCCCCCGACCTGCCCATGTGCTTTTTCTGTTCCAGGATCCCATCCAGAACCTCACCTGCACATGCTAATCTATCTCTTTAGTCTCTTCCAATCTGTGACAGCTCCACATTATTTCTATGTCTTTCATAACCTTGACATTTTGATGCGCACTGGGAAGTTATTTTGCAGAATGTCTCCTCATTTGGGTTCGTCTGATGTTTTGTCACGATTAGATGAGGCTCTGCATTTTTGGCAGGAACACCCCAGGTGACGTTTGTCTTAGCAGTATCAGGAAGTAGATACTCCTTACTACCAGTGACGCTGATTTGGATTACTTTGTTAAGGTGGTGTCTGCTGGGTTTCCACCATAAAATTGTTATTTTTACATTTCAAATTGATACATATAGTGAGAAAGATTACTTTGAGAGTATGATAATATTCTCTTGTTCCTCAGGCTTTTGAACATTAATATTAATTTCCATTGGTGGATCTTGTCTGTAACAGATAAATGCGTCTTTGCAAATTGCACTTTTGACACCATTTTTTTAGACCAACTTGAACTCCTCTGAGCCTTGATAGTGCGGTTGCTGAGTCAGTTAATATGTAAGTAGCATGACCGGTATTGTCAAGCCATGTCCTCAGAGGTGCTAGAAATTGGACTTCGTTCTCCTATAACTCAACCTGACCTCTACCTGGAACCTCATTTCTCCCTGGTGGTAGAAGAACATTTGCCCAGTTCATTCCAGTTGGGATGAAGTATTTCAGATCAGGTATATTTTTAGGGCTTTTTCTGCCCAAACGCTTCTCAAGATTGGCTCGGAAAGATGCGGGAATCACTCTCTGCAGAGGGCCAGCTCGGTCAGGCATCCTCTCAGGCCCCTCCCCGACTCTCTCCCCTCAGCCCTCCCTCCCTCACGCTCCTTTGTACTCCCTAGAAAATAGTGGCAAATAAGCCCTCTTAAGGCCCCGTTTTTTCTTTTGCAGGCTAAAACAAGGACTTTTCTTATCCTCATGGACCCCACTTGGAAATGAAATGAGTCCTCCTTTGCTCTCTGAATGCCAAAATTATCTGGAGAGAAGCATTTTCCCATCTGTAGTTCCCCTTAGTCTAAGACCTGAGCTTGGAGAGGAGATTAGGGCTTGCAGTCCCTTCTTTAAAGATGGAGATTCCCCCGTCCCTCCCCCTCATCACATATGGAACTTCCCTGTTCTTTCCAATGTCACATGTTTGCTCTACGTATACCCCATCATTTATTTAACCTGCATCCCACTGATGGACATCCTTTGCTATTGCAGAGAACATGATGGTGAATATTGTTGTACATTTGCACGTTTGACGGACACTTCCAAGCTGATCTGCACTGTCCGATCTGACTCCATTGTCTCTATTCTCTCATCAGCAATGTGCGAGATTACTGTTTTCCTGCAATTTCACCAACACTGATGCCTCTCAAATCTGACAATCTGGCAGACAAAAAATTGTACTTCATTTTAGTTTATTTTTTTCTGACTGAGATTGGGCATCTTTTCATGTATTTAAGAGCTACTCATACTTTTGGTGCTTATATGTTCCTGTTCTTTTTCCCCTTCTTCTATTGGCTTGTGGGTGTTCTTGATTTTCCTGTGTTCATTGTGAAGGAAAGTCTCCTTTTGTCTATGGTATGAGTTTCAGGTCTGTTTTCCCTTGATTTTTCGTTTGTATTTTGGCTTTGCTTCTGCTGACTTTTGCCATGCAGAATTTTAAATTTTGTTAGTAGAGACGGCGGGCTCCTTATGCCAATAAAATCGACTTAACGTCACTAATGAAAGCTGAAACTATAGTCTTGGTGAGGAATTTCTCCAAATGTACATGTAATGCACCTCTCAACAGAATACAGCAAAGTAACAGAGGAAAAAAAAAACATTTGGCATCGCAACTCATTGATAAGAAGTTTGTAACATTGTCTTTCAAGATGCTGAAAGCCACACGCTGACCTGCATTTGCTGCATTAGACACACTCAGGCTCTTCCGAACATCACACGGCTTTTTTGAAGAAGGCGCAGGGGATACTTGGTTTAGGGGTCCGTAAGGGGTTAATCAGAGCTTCCAGTTTATTTTATTTTCCTTTAAAATTATTTGGCTCCCACATAGGGTTTTGTTTTCTGTTCCTTGGGCACATTTGGAAAATGACTGGTGAATGGCGTGGACCTCTGGACCTGTGACTGTGTCCAGGCACATGAATGCTTCGGAGAGAAAAGTCCGGGTCCTCCATCTCGGTGCTTCTTTTACAGCAGAAGTAAACACACAGGCACCTGACTTCTTTAAAAATGTTGCTAAAATTTCTTTCAAATTCTTAAATTGAGGTATAGTGTGCATACAAGAAAATGCATAGATTTTAAGAGTTTAGTTTCATGAAATTCAATAGCTGTGTACACCCATGTAACCACCACCCACAGAAACCATATAAACAATTCCATTTCCGCTGAAACATTCCCTCGTGCACGTTTTTAGTCATCCCGCCCCCCATCCAATAAGAGGCAACCTGTGGATGGGCACTTGGGTTGTTTCCAGATTTTGGGTATAATGAACAAGTTTGCTATGAACATAGTTATGCCTATCTTTTCATGGATATGAGTTTTCAGTTCTCTCGGATAAATGTGTATTAGTGTAATTGCTGACTGTGGGGCAGATACATGTCTGTAGAAACTGCCAAACAGTTCTGCAAAGCCGTGTGCCGCGTTACGTTCTCAGCAGTGCAGGAGAATCCCAGCCGTCCCACATCACCGCCGACATTCGGGATTGTCCGGTTTTGATGTTAACTCCTCCAGTGAGTGTGAATGGTATCTCCTTTTGATTTTACTTTGAAATTTCCTTTGAATAATAATGAGCTTCTTTCTATATCCTATTGGTCACTTGTATATTTTTGTGAAGTGTTTGTTCCAATGTTTTGTCCATTAAAAAATTAAGTTGTCATCTATTTTTTATACTCCTGATTTGTAGGAGTTCTTTATATATCCTAGATAGTAGATTTTTAAAAACAGAAGTTTAGCAAAGATTATTTTCCTTAGTCTCTGACTATTAATAGTGCAGGTTTTCAATGAGCAGAAGTTTTTTTTTTCTCTTTTTTATTGTTATTCAAGTACAGTTGTCTCCATTCCCCCCCACACTCCCCTTGCCCCACCCCTCCCTGCCTCCCACCCTCAATCCTACCCCCTTTGGCTTTGTCCACGTGTCCTTTATACATGTTTCTTGACGACCCTTCCCCTATTTCTCACCTATTATCCCTCCCCTCCTCCCCTCTGGTTGCTGTCAGTTTGTTCTTTATTTCAAAGTCTCTGGTTATATTTTGTCTGCTTGTTTGTTTTGTTGATTAGGTTCTACTTATAAGTGAGATCATATGGCATTTGTCTTTCACCACCTGGCTTATTTCACTTAGCATAATACTCTCCAGATGCATCCATGCTGTCGAGAAGGGTAGGAGATCTTTCAAAAAACTATGGTACAATTACATGATGGAATACTATGCTGCAGAAAGAAAGAAGGAGAAGTTTTTAATTTTGATATATCTAATTTATCAATTTTTTTTCCTGTGGCTAGTGCTTCTGTGACCTAAAAAAGCTTCATCTACCCTGGAACCTTATTGCTGTAGCTTTGAAGTTCAGATCTATGGTCCTTAAATTAATATTTATATATGGAATGAGATAACAGTTGAGGTTTATGTATGTATTAAGTTTTGTCTATGTAGATTCCAGTTTTTCTGCTACCTGTGCACAAAAGATGTTTCTGTGTGTGTATGTATATATTTGCCTCGTTGAATTTTCTTGGCATATTGAGGGGAACCAACTGACCATATATACGTGTTCTATTTCTGGAATCTCCACTCTGTCCCATTGGTCTGCTTGTTTATCTCTGTGGCAATAGCACATGGTCTTCATTAATATTACTTTATGGTAGTTTCAAAATCGGACAGTGTACATCGTCAATTTTTTTCTTTTTCAAAGAAGAAAACTACCTCAGATTCTTTGCATTTCTATAAACGTTTAGATTCATCCTGTCAATTTCTTCAAAAGAGCATGCTGGGATTTTAGGATTGTATTAAAAAGATCAAGTTCGGTAAAACAGACATCTTAATCGTATTGAGTTCTTTAAACTAGGAATGTAGTATATCTTTTCTTTAATTTCTCTTAGAAACTTTTATAGTTCTTAGTTTTGGGGTCTTGTGCTTCTTTTGCTAGAATTATTCCTGTATTTGATGTTTTGTGCTGTTATTATAAATAGTATTGTTTTAAAATTCCACTTTATAATAAATTTTTTGTTAGTATGTAGAGATAGAATTGATTTTTCCATATTTCCTTATTGTCTCTAGCCAAATTCACTTGTCAGTTTTAATAGTATTTGTTTTTGTCGATTCCTCAAGGATTCCTGGATACGCAATCATATTATCTGCAAACATGACAGTTTTACTTCTTCCTGTCAAAGCTACATGCCTTGTTTTTCTTTTCTTTGCCTTATTATCTTACTGCTCCTGGTACAAGATTACTAGTGTACCAGCAGCGTACAATGAATATAAATGGTAAGAGTGAACAGCTTGCTTTGTTCTCAACCTTAGGGAGAAAGCTTTCAATGCTTCACAGTATAAGTATTACATTAGCTGTTAGTCTTTTTTATATTCCCTTTATTAGACTGAGGTTTTCTTCTATTCCTTATTTACTGGCTGTTCTTTCTTTAAAAAATCATGAATAAATGTTGAATTTTGTCAAATGAATTTTTTGGTCATGTCTTAGTTATTAAATCTCCCAAAGAGAATTTATTAATGTTTAATTAATACTAGGAATCAAAATAAATTTGTGGTTAGATCTCACTGATCAGCACAAACCTTACACTCACTGATTTTCAATAATACATATTTTTTTTCCTAAAAGTGAAATTATAATAAAAAGACTTGAAAAATTTCCATGGAGGCTATGCCTGCTTTCTTTTCTTCTTTCTCTCCACAAAGTTTGAGGATCATAAAAAGAACTCAGAGAAGTTAAGGTGTTTGGCTTACCTAATTAACTTTCCTGATTGCCACTTTTACTTTTTAAATTGTGTTTTCCTATTTTATATTTTCTAGCATTATGAACTGCTTAACTTTTTTTGCAAGGTTATAAAATAACCTATATAAAAAACCTAGAAAGGTTATAAAATAAGTATATAACAATCTAAAGCACTGAATGGATTGTTGTAAGTCCATTTTATAGTTCTTCCCACAAGAAGGGTGTAGAGCTGTCACGAGTCAGGGGCAGGGTCACCCTTCCTGCGCTGTCACGACGTGCAGCATTTCTGCAGGGAAACAACAAGCCCTGAGGAGAACTGTAGTGAACACGCGGACATGTGATTCTATCTCGATTCCAACAACTTGTAAATTTGTGTCTCCTGCCAGACTTCTTCTTGGCTCCATCTCGTACACTCAGCTGCTATTCAATGTTCTCTATATATCTCAATGGCATCTCGAGGTTAACGTGTTCCAAACTGAGTCCTGACCTTCCCCAACATGTCTCCCTTTCCCACGGCCTCCTCCCTTCAATACATGGCAAGCCCATTTCTCTGGCGAAGCACCTTCGAGCCATTTTAAATTCTTCTCTTTTACTCATGTCTCACGTCTGACCACATAGGTCTCGTCCACCAAATTTACAAGTTGTATCCTGAAACTGACCCTGTGCAATCAATTTCACCGCTGCCACCATGGTCCAAGTCCTTGTCGCTTCCCACCTGGATTATTGCAACAGTTTTTCTCACTGGTCTACTTACTTCTGTCTTGTTCCTTTTTGAATAACCTCAATAACTCAAAGATCATGTCAAAATTTTGGTCAGATCTTGTCACTCTGCTTCATTCCCCTGTTCCAAACTTGCTGAGAGCTTTGTTTCTGCCTGATTCAGAGTAGAAGCCAGAGACTTTACAACAGCCTATAGCATTTGCATGATCTGCCTGCCCATCGCCTCTCTGAACTCATCTTCTTCTCCCACTCTTCTTGTCTCTCATTCCACTCCGTAACAGTGGCCTGAGAGGTAAACAGTAAACAGTGACCTGCTTACTGTTTTCTAAACGTGCAGGCGTGCTTTCTGGGCCTTTGCACATGCTCTTCTCCTGCCAGGAATACTTTGGCCAGGCATCATCCTGTGTTGCTTCCTCACCCCCTTCTGACTTTAATCAATGTTACCTTCACATTGAGGATTTTTCTGGCCAGTGTAACATGGCAATCTCTCTTTAGGACTCTCTATCCCATTTCACTACTTTATTTTTTTTCCGTAACTCCCATCATTGCTTACAAATTGTGTTAGTTTCCTTGGGCTTCTATAACAAAGAATCGTAAACTAAGTATCTCAAAATAGCAGATGTTTATTCTCCCATGGTTCTGGAGGCTAGAAGTCCAAAGTCAAGGTGTTGGCAGGGTGGGTTCCCTCTTGAGTTTTTGAGGGAGAATCTGGTCATGTATCTCTCTTAGCTTTTGAGGGTTACTGGCAATCTTTGACTTTTTTTTTTTACTTGAAGGCATATCACTCCAATCTTTACCTCATGTCGTCACTTGGTGCCCTCCCTGTATTTCCGTGTGTCCACATTTCCCTCTTCTTAGAAGTACATCTGTCGTATTGAATTTGGGGCCCACCCTAATCCAGTATCATCTCAGCTTACATTGACTGAATCTATAAAATCTACATTTTTAAATAAGGTCATATTCCTAAGTTCCTGGTAGACATAAGATTTAGGGGGAAGGGACACTATTAAACTCAGTGTGCTAATATATGAGGTCTGTCTGGAACAAGTCCAGCCATTGTTTATATAATGAGAATGGTTTGTGCAACATCAATATAACCTGGCAGTCAAGGAGAGTGGACTAGAATACATATGCATGAAAGATGACAACTTCACTGTACTAGTCAGTGGGGGCAGTAGAGACCATTGAGTGAGCACGTGTACTGTGTGGCTGTTGCATTCAAGATGACTGAGTAGAGAAACAAACCTGCATCAAATTTTGCATTAGGCTTGAATATTCTTCCATGGAAATTATTGGATGATCCAGAAGGCCGCAGCTGTGGGCAACTGGGATCGGCAGCTTCATCACTACATGCCCTCCTGTGCATCATGTCTTGTACAGAGTTTTTTGTTGAAACATCAAATCACTGAGGTGACTCAGACCCCTTACAGCCCAGATTTGGTGCCCTGCAATTTCTGGCTTTTCCCAAAACCAAACTCATCTTTGAAAAGGAAGAAATTTCAGACCATTGATGAGATTCAGGAAAATACAGATGGGACAACTGATGGCGAGACTGGGAGAACTGTGTGAGGTCCCAAGGTGCCTACTTTGAAGTGGACTGAGGTGTCATTGTCCTATGTACAATGTTTCTTGGGTCTTCTTCAATAAATGTCTCTTTTTTTTTCATGTTCCATGGCTGGATACCTTCAGGACAGACCTCATATTTATCTTGTTTATTGTCTCTTTTCCTCACTAAAATGTAAATTCATGAGAACTCTGCTCATCACTGCATTCCTCATCCAAAGGATAGTCTGAGACACACAGTAGAACTTAGTGAAGTAAATAACACCTGTGGTTGGTCAAGGTAGAGTTCATTTAGATGGCAGATGCCCAGGTATATTAAAGCAGGTGATACTATGTTGAAGAGGGAGTTCATTTTTCTAAGAAGTGGAGTCTAGGGGCTAGGAATTCAATCAGAATACTTTATTCTTTGAGTTCCCCTCTCCCCCTCCCAGATCCACTCGCAGGCCTTGAACTAGCCTCCAACACTATAAAACAGAAAATAACACCTGTTGTAAAAGATCCTAAGATCCTGAATAAAATGACCACATGCACTCAAGGACCATTCTTTTAAGACCGTTCCAATGTCATTCAGTGATAGAGGGCACCAAAGAAGCTTCTGCCTTCCCTAAATCCCTGGATGAATAATAGAAAATCAAATAAGACAGTCCAAGAACAATATTTCCAAACAAAACAAATAAAAGCCTCTGACATCCTTTTGACTTCAAAGCAAAGCTCTACTCACATTGAATCCTAGTGTGTAAGCTCGTGGGTACAGATGAGTCAACAGCAGCTAAAGTAACAGATAAAACATGAAACCTCCTATCTCAATACGAGCCCCCATATCCCATTCAAATAACTCATTGGTAAGGCATATATTCTTTTATCTCGATAATGGCAATTGCATGTGATTAGCAAAGGTTGGCACACAGGGCCTGCCTTGTGGAAACAAAGGCAGAGGTTGGAGTACAACTTCTGCCAGCTGGGAAATGTCAAAGATGGCCAGCAAACTAGGAGCAGCCAGAAGAGATTCGTGGAACAGGTTTCTTTCTCACAGTGTTCAGAAAGAACCGACCCTGCAGACATCTTGATTTAGAGTTTCTGGCATCCAGAACTGTGAGACAAGAAATTCGTGTAGCTTAAGCCACCAGTCTGTGGCTCTTTGCTGTGGGAGCTCTAGCAGACCAACACAGAGACCTTGCCAGTTGCATTGTATGTAGGGGGATAGAGCATCATCTTGGAATTGCTGCAAATGGCCTCTGTTTGAAAGGTGTCTATAGGATGAATAAGCCTGGAATTGCCCTATAGAAAGGGTGCACCAGACCTCTTGTACCTTGAAGTTAGAAATAACAACCTTCCCCATCCCTGGGGTGTTGGTCCACAGGAAGGAAGTGTTCTCTGGGGTTCTGAGTTTTTTTGTGTGTGTGATTTGGATGCTGGAATCAGGCCTGAACATGAAGGAACTTTGGGGCCTGGTACATGCATGAGATGTAATTAGGGAAAATCAGAGAGTGGATCACAGAGAATGGGAAGGCCTTAGGCTCAAGGTCACCGGAGAACAAAGGCCTGGTGAGTGACTGCTGGGACATTATCTTTCCCAGCAGAACTCTGTGAAAAGACTGGGAAGTGAAAGATTTATTCTTAATTACTGGGTAAGGCCCTTGATTTTTTTAGGGCAATTTTGATGGTGCAGGCCATGCTTCCCCTCCCAGAAAGCTCTGGTTTCTTCAAGAGAGACCAATTTGAGACTTTTCCAAAGCACGCTTGTGTCTCCTGCTGGAGAAACCCCATTGTCTCCACATGTCTGACCTTCCTTGCTCCCCAGCAGCCCTGGTCCGCAGCAGGCCAAATTCAGAAATCCAGCTTTCATCTCTCATGCAGTCCGACCTTTTCTCTTTTCCCTGGATTGGGTGTGACCCACAGCTCTGCACCCCGCAGGCAGAGAGGCCAGTGGTTTGTACTTTCACTCTCGACCCTTCGTGTCATCCTCACCCTCCAGGGTCAGTGTTTGAATGCACAGGAGAGAACATGGAGGAGAAGGGAAGAGACCCTCTTGATCATTATAATTCTCTTGGCTGATAACGTCTGGTGTTCAACAAAAAGTTCTTCTCTCATGAGGCTCTTCCTGTGGGTTCTTCAGGGCCTGATTTGGTGATGCTCTTTCCTGCAGGCATCACTGTGCTCCCAGGTCCTGCATTCTGGAAGGACCTGCTACACAGATTCTTTCTGCCTGGAATTCTTAGACCTGGGCTGGATATGAGCTGAATTGTGTCATTCCAAAATTCGTGTGTTGCTGTCCCAACTCCCAGCACCGCCGAAAACGACTGTGTTTGGAGACCGAGTCTTTAAAGAGGTAATTGAGTTAAAATGAGGTCATTGGGATGGGCTGCAATCCAATGTAACTGATGTCCTTCTAAGAAGAGAAAATTAGGAGACACACAAACACGGAGGGAAGACCATGGGAAGACACAGGGAGCAGATGACCATGTCCATGTCAAGGACAGAGGTCCAGAAAAACCAACCCCAGCAACATCTTGGTCTTGGATCAGCCTCCAAGAATGAGAAAAAAATTCCTACTGTTTAGGTCACCCTCTCTGTGACACTTACATAAAGATTATGGCAGCTCTAGCCAACGAATACACCTTGGAAGGCATGTGGGTGGAACTCCTTCAATATGGCCCCAGCCTGGCAGCTGTCACGGTGTCTACTTGGCAGGCAGGAAGATTCATGCCTCCCTTTTCTTTTGAATTCCTAGTCTCCCCTTCTATTTCCATCTCCTGCCATATCAGGAAACCCCAGGGCACTCCCGTCCTCGGAATTCCCTGTTGCAGCAAATATGCAGACAGGGGTGAGATGTTGGGCTCTCCTTTGTAAAGGCCCAGGCTCTCCTGGGGTCCTCGTCTACCTGGGAAGTGGAGACAAAAGATGCCGCAGTAAGGGAAGAAGAAATGCCACACCACTCTCTCTCCTGTGAGTTCCCTGCAACTCCACTCACTCATTGGCATTTATTCACCACCCTCTCTTCATTCATTCCATTGGCAAATATTGGTTGAATGCCAGGCCCCATTCCAGATGTAGAAGTGAAGCAAAAAGTTTCTTGCTCCCTTGCAGTGTCTAGAAGTGAAGACAGAAACTATTCACAAGTAAACAAGCTGTATGCTGTATTAGATGATGTTAGAGGCAAAGAAAAATAAAACAGAATGTGGGAGGGGTTGGTCGTTCTAGTGTCTCTGAGACGATTTTATACAAGAGGAAAGGCCTTTACGACACAGGGACATTTGTGCATGCACTTGTGGGAACGGAGAGTAAAGCAGTCCGGCTATTTGCAGGAAGATCTCTCCACGCTGAAGGAGCAGGAAGCACAGAAGCCCAGAGGTGAGAGCATGCTCGCCGTGTTCGTGGGTGAGGAAGGGGAGCAGGACAGCTGCAGCGTGGTGGTCGGGGGACATCGGCAGGAGATGAGTTTGAAAGGTGGGTCGGTTGCAGATCAGGAAAGGGCTGCTCAACAATTGAAGGGACTTTTGATTTTGCTCAGAGGGAGATGGGAAGCACTGAGTTATTTTGAGCACAGAGAGACACGATCTGATGAATTTTAATGAGACTCACTGTGGCTGCAGGTGAAAAATAGACTGCTTGGAGACAATAGAGGGAAGAGGGGAGGTCGGTGTGAGAGGGCTCTGCGAGCTTCCAACTCCAGGTCCGTGTCCTTTTTCTCACTTAAAAATTGCTAATTTCACTCAAGTGGTAATACACTCAGACAAAAGAAAAGAAATAATACAACCCCCCCCCAAACTACATTTCTCAATCTTCCTTACACATAGGAGAGGCCTTGTGACTAGTTCTGGCCAATCATATGGGGTCAGACGTTGTAGGTGGGGCTTCCAGGAATGCCACTTAAAAAGGGTGCCACCTCTGCTCGCACGTGCTTTCTGCCTGGTGTTTATCTCTTCTTCCTGCCCAAAGTATGGCTATGAGGATGGAACCGAAGGGGACATTGTTAAGAAAATGCAACTTGAAAGCATAATCAGCTCTGGCTGGTGTGGCTCAGTGGATTGAGTGCCAGTCTGCAAACTAAAGGGTAGCTGGTTCAATTCTCAGTCAGGACACAGGCCTGAGTTGTGGGCCAGGTCCTGAGGAGTAGACACATGACCAACAACCACACATTGATGACTCTCTCTCTCTTTCTCCTTCCTTGCCCCTCTTTATTTATTTATTTTTTACTGAAAATAATTTATTTATTTACTAAAAATAAATAAATAGAAAAGGCACAATCATGCACTTCCTCCCACTTACCAGAATGGCTAAAATGTAAGAAAAATGATTGTACGCAGTGCCGATGGGTATGTGGAACAACTAAAACCCTCATACATTGAAGATGGAAAGTATAAAATACACAATTCCATTAAAAACGTTAAAAGTTTTTTAGAAATTTTAACCTATCTTCCCTATATGATCTAGCTATCTCATTCCTAGGTATTTACCCAAGAGAAATAAAAACTTAAGTTCATATATAAATCTATATACAAATATTTGTACAAGTTTTATGTGTAATCTCCCCAAACTGAAACCAACTCAACTATCCTTCGGAGCGTGAATGGATGAACAAACTGTGGTATGCCCACGCACGGCAATGCCACTCGAAAACCACACACGTGAAAAATGAACTGAGACGTGCAACAGCCTGCATGAGCCTCAAATGCATTTTGCTGGGTGAAAAAGTCAGACCCCAAAGGCTACATATTGTATGGTTTCATTGATATGACCTTCTAAAAACGGCAAAATGGTAGAGATGGGAGAAGGGTGGAGGCGACGGTGGGCACAGGTAGTTTACAGAGGAAGAGCGTGGGAGAACGTTCGGGGGCAATGGGACTGTCCTGCGCCATGACTGTGGTGGACACACAACTGGACACATTCGTCAGAACTTGGAGAACTGTACAGCACAGAGTAAATGTTACAGTATGCAGATTAAGAAATACATGTATTAAACATGGGAAAAATAGTCTAGAAAATTGCCAGTACAAACCTGTCCCTTCTATTGGAAAAACAGGCAAATGTGGGAAAATAAAATCATCTTGAGTCCTGAAATTCAGTGAAGTGGATCAAATAACATATTTTCCCTCCATGGACTAGTCTGGTTCCCATTTTTAAATTAATTAATTAATGTTTGAACTTTCTGCTTTATTTAAAAATTTTATTGTATTTTTCCATTACCATTTGTCTTCCTTATACCCTCTTCCACCTTCACCCATCCTCTTACCCCCCTGTAATCACCACACTGTTGTCCATGTCCTTGAGTCCTTTTTCTTTTTTGCTTGGTCCTTCAGCCCCCTAACCACCACCACCCAGAGTGATCAGCCTGCTCTCTACCGATGAGTCTGTCTCCATTTTGCTTGTTAGTTCAGTTTGATCATTAGATTCCACATATGATTGAAATCATATGGTAATTGTCTTTCTCTGACTGGCTTATTTCACTCAGCAAAATGTTCTCCAGGACCATCCATGCTATTGCAAAGCATAAGATTTCCTTCTTTTTTACAGCTGAGTAGTATTCCATTTGTATAAATGTCCCATAATTGTTTTATCCACTTGGTTCCCATTTTTTAAAGAAATGCTTGTGTTAGGAAGGCAGCATAGGGAACAGAATAGTCTGAGAAGTTGGATTTTGTTGTATTTTTCCCATCTTAGCTTCTACTGTTGACAACATTTGGAAAGAGTCAGAACTGACAGAAAGATACACTATCTCTTTAGCTTCTTTTCTTCCTGGTACAGAAAGTTAGTATGCTAGGCAGATTTCACTGTAACAGTTGTGAGGATGACAAGAAATATAAATGTTTTTTTCCCCAGAAATCTCTCTCGACTGAGAAACATAATATAAAAAGTTTTTATATGTAAATGGCTTAGAAATACTGGGCTATTTTTATTATTAGAAATGGAAATGGTTGGGAAGGACTATTTAATGCCGAGGAGCCATCTGATGAGACAGCTGAAATCCTACAAAAGGGTGAGGAGAAGCAGCATCGGAACGAATAAAGCCACAGTCTGCTCCGATCACCAGATGGAGACGGCTGCATTTCTCTTTCTCTGTCACCAGTTGCTCCCCATCAGTTTTCTTTCCAGCGGCACAGTAGGAAAGCTGTACCTATGAATACACACACTGAGAGTCTGCAAGTAACTCCCTTCCTTGCCCTAAGCTGCTCTGGCATCTCTCCAGCAGGGAGGGGAGGCCAGTTCTGGTTTAACTAGCAGGGAACACTGAAAGCATGAGTGACACCCATCATACATTGTGCCCTCACGTGGTACAAATTTTACAGGAAATAAAAGTAGGTCTGTATGGGGAGGGAGAGGAGGTGGGGCTCATCACTGATGCTTTACTGAGAGAGCTCTCTCAGACGCTCAGATGGACACTGTGTTTTAGCCACTCGCATGAGCCTATAAAGCTTGTGATGATGATCTCATGTAAGGGTGACTGCACAGTATTCAAAGTCAGCGTCCAGCAGGCCATGAGGAACCAGCTGTCTTCATCAGTGGGCCCTGAGCTGGAGATGAAGGAGGGACAGGGGAAGTACATGTCTGGAAGGGCACTCGAACCCCCCTTGATCAGTCTCAAGCCAGCCGAAGCCCCCACCCAATGTCACCTGGACTTTTTACTAGATTGCTAAGTGGGTCAGTCTTCTGTTTTTAAAGCTATTCTTTGGCCCTCTGGGCAGTAGTGGTGTCCTGGCCCCAATGGTCATCTCATCTAACTGTGTAAGGCAGTGTTTTCCAGAGAGCGGGGCTCAGAGAGGATGGACCAAGCAATGAGGAACCTGCCCATCACCGAGTCCAGAAGCCTTCCTCCGTGAGCTGAACTACCCTCGACACATGGACCAAGACGTGAGCATTAGACTTGAGCAGAACTAAATCCAATGATATTTGCTAATTTGCGGTTCCACATAGGAATACTCCACAAACCGTCAATTGAGATGAAACTAGAAGTGTTTACAGGGAAGATACAGCGTTTGCCTTGCATGGAGTAGAAATTCTCCCTGTCCCAAACCTCTGCGCACTGCCCCAACTTTCTTCAGCACCTTTTAACTTCTCCCCGTATTCATGGTGCTATTCGGGTATGGAAAAAAGTTCAAAATGGACCTATTTTCCATTTTTCACCCAGACTCCCCCAGTAACTGCTTGCTTCTACATACGCTTGCTTCCACAGTGGGTCCCGAGTGATCTTCTTATAGCTGATACACCAGACTTTACCACCGGAATGTACACGCTATGAGGGTAGGTGACTTGCCTCATTCAGAGCTGCCCCTCCGTGCCTAACAGCCTGGAATGTTGAAAGGAACTTTAAAAACTTTTGTTGAGTGAGTCAGTAAATATAATATTAGAGGAATAAACAAAAAATGAATGAATGAAGGAAGGAACTGCTGGTTTCCTGATTTTTTGTCATCTTAGAAAGTTTTCGATGATGGCTTTGCTGAAAGGTAATGGGTGCTTAGTAAAAGCATGTTGCCAATGAATAGCCCTGAATTCCCCTTCAGTACATTCTGTGGTGGCAGCTGGGAGACCCTGTTTCTCTGTGCTGTTCCATCTGGATGCTCACCCTTGGCCTTCCCTCTTTTTCTGTGCCCCTTCTGTTGCCCTGACCTCCCCGCCGCCACCAATGCACCAAGACCCTGGCTCCTCTGGCATCTGCCCACCGCCCCCCCGCCCCTCCCCCCGAGCCAGGTTCAGTGTTAGATCAGCCCTCCTCAGCATGCTCTGTTCCACTGGTCCTTGCTCAGTTCTTTTATTAGATATAGTAGTAATGGGAGAGAAGACAGACGTTTTAAATGTCCTTCTTCAGCTGTAAGGAAGCTGGAGCACAAAGATGAAGCACTTGCCTCAGGAAGCCATTTTTATCACGAAGGAGTCTTAGGTTACTGGCAGTACACAGGTCAGGAACTTCCTGCAACTCCTAATTTCCCAACACTGTACCTCCATAAGAAGCTGAATGGCAGAGAACTGCGTTATCTGGGATAAGGTGGGGTATGCAGGGACTTAGCAGATTGGCACTGTATCTTGGGAAAATATGTCTCAAAGGATCCATTGCTCTGTGGCCTTCCCTCTCCTTTTCTCAGGAAGGCCTCGATGTCAGGTGCAAGGTCTGCCTCACTGCAGGTTTCATAGAAGTGAGACCTTTGAGGTTCCTCTATGAGTTCAGACCTCAGAGGTCTGATTTCATGATGAGAATCTCCTTCTTATCCCCCTTGTCCTCAAGACATTTTTTTCCCATGAAACCTCAAAAAAGAAAGTCACTAAAATTGCCCATTTCTTTGGGCCAAATGTCAAAAAGAACAAGATGCAGAGAAGAAGGAGATGGTAGTAAGAACCCCACCTCCTTCGGCCATTCTTGGCAGTCCCGTCTCATCATTGCCATAGCAACCGCCGACTCCTTTCCTGTCAGGGTGATTCTACCTTTTCAGATTTTGAAAACTGGAAGACACAAGTGAAAGAAGCCTCGAATCTTGCATTCCAACCCCCCCTCCTGCACTGCTGCTGCCTATGCAAATTGGAAAAAATGGGCTTTGTTACGTTTTATTTTGTATTCTGCTAACAAATACAGTGCATCTGTTAAGTGCATGTGTGAGAGAATACTAGTTACCCAGGCATATGGGGAAGCATCCGATTTTCTCGCTTTTATCGTATTACTGGAACTATCTGCTTGACAGACACAGTAATCATTACAGATTGGAAATACCTTGGTTAGACAGCAACTTCCTGCGATGGGCAGCCTCACAAGCCGCCATGATATATTGGGTTGACAGCTTGTAGGGAGATCCAGGGAGGGGAAAAAAAAAGCTGTGAAAGGAAAAAGCTTATTTTAGCCAACAGACGTGGAAATTTCACAGACGTTATAGGATTCTTTTAAAGCTACGCACGATTTCTCCTCATCAGCGGCTAATTAAGGACATTAATTTATCTATTTGTCTGATACTGGAAACATAGGGCTTAGTTCAGCATGAGTTATAATTTATCACGGTTTTAACATCTTTTGAGTAATTCAAAGTTATGCTGTGCAGTAAATGATTTATGAGGAGTTTATAAGTATTCTTATTAAATCAGCATTTTTAATGTATTATTCTCTGGCATTACGTACCTCTGGAGACTATTAAAGTTTATTACTCAGTGTTCATTTTAATAAGAACCGTCTGATGTTTCCAAGGGCCTGAGAAAAACTACCCACAGGTTTCTGCCCGGTATTGACTGTGGCTCGGGTCGTCAGGCAGTCCCCTTTATCAATACTTTGAAAGGAGAGAGAAATCAGTGGATGGTCCACATTTCAGCTTTTATGGAATGATTTATGCCGGAGCTTCCTAGTCACTTTTGCTGCATGACTCACTTACAGAAACTTCGGAACCCGCGGCGGCAGCGACACCCGCACGCAGTGAACGGGCGCACATCTGGAGACGCAGCTGTGCCGATGGCTGCCCGAGGGCTGACGCTGGGCGCCGCGAGTCACACCCACCTGAAACTGGCTGCGGCCTGACTTGTGACTCTGGTGGGAGATAAGAGGGACGTGGACTTGTGGGGACATTGAAGAAGGGGACTGGATGGCTGGGCCGACATCGCTCCGGAAGCATTTTCATTGCGAAATTGTCTGAGCTCCAGACCCCAATCCAAACTTGCTTCTAAGACAGACACAGAGAGGGAGATACATGGACAGGTCCCCCACCTCACAGCTCCCCTGCTGCACACACGGGAAGCCACCGTGGTACCAGCAAGGATGTTGGGGACCTCACGTTTAAGAACAGGACTACAGGCGTTCGTTCTCTTCTATCTGATGTTTAATTCTCGTTCACACACTGCACAATAATACACCCACACTGCCTGTCTTACACTGAATTCGGCGCGATGTTTACTGGTTAGCGCTGCTGCCTGCCAGCCAGTAGCTCAGCGTTAGTGGTATAGTAGTGTTTGTTTCTGTAATTGTTTGAATAAATATTTTATTACATTTCATCCTTAATATTTAAACATGAATGGAAAAGAGGAAAACCAAAGTGTTGACACCAGAGTTGAAACTATCGCGATGGGGATTGTGGCCCCCCAGAATGTTTCATTGTTAAGCTTCTGTAATTAGTTGGGCATCCATCAGGCTTGAATTGATTGCAGCGTTCAGTTTTAAAGGAAGAGAAAAAAGAATGAAGGGTAAGTTGGCAACGTGTTGTTGAAGGTGGTCTACAAGGTGTAATTAGGGATTTTACTTTATTCCTTAGCTTTTTTAGACAAGATCTCCTTGTAATACGTAAGGCTGTTGTTCAAGCCTCTGTATTAGGCTTCAGGGTTGGTCTTATTAATAATTCACCATATGTAAACATTGAAAATTGTCTCTAACTCATCACCTCTCTGCCTTTCTACAAAGGGACACAGTCTTTGTTCCTTAATATCAGAAGCTACTTATCACTATATGAGTTAAAATCCATGCATCCATTTTGTCAAATTTCAAAGCTACAAAAAATCATTTTTAGCATTTTGTTTACCACAAATATTTTAAAAAAATTTTTAAAGTGTGTATCTACTTTTGAACAGATAGGGGAAGTCTTCCCAGGGAGAGAACATGTTAGAATTACCGAAACTCAACTATGAACTACCCTGGCACTTTTAAAACAAAAGGAAATAAAACAATCAACCCACTGGATATTACCAATATTATTTTAAAAATCATTTTCTAAATTTTTTGTTTTAGATATAGGCAGGAAATGAAAATAGGTGGGTAGGAGTTGCTTATTTCTGTGAGACTGAGTCCTCTGGAGTAAATTGAAAGTAAATTGTTATTCACTTTCTTTAAAATAGATTTACATTATGTATTTTAACGGGAATTCAGAGAAATAACGTCCAGGTATATATTTGCTGCTATCAAAGTGTGTGCTTGAAGAAATCACATAAATTTGGGGATTCAGAATGCTTCACTTGGTGGTCTCCAGTATATTTTTACCAGTAAAAGAAGGTGTGGGTTAGCACAGGTTAGGGATGCAGGTAGGCCTGGCTTTGGATTGAGACTGATTCCTCGCTTCATGACCACAGACCTTCTGGGTATCATTGTCCTCATTGTTAGCATGGGGACATTGCTTCTCTCACAGTGTTAGTGTTAGTCTGATAATGGGTAACTTTGTCAAGTGCCCAGTACAGGGGTGGACACTAAATGCTGTTGTGGCAGTCATTTATTGCCCTTGGGTTGTACAAGCCTGACTGTGTGTGGTAGACTGAATAATGACACCCCAAAGATACCCACACCCAAATTCCTGGAAACTGGAAATATGTTATGTTACATGGCAAAAGGGATTTTGAAGACATGACTAAGGATCTAGTGGTAGGGAGATCACCCTGGATTTTTTGCGTGGGCCCAGTGTGCTCACCAGAGTCCTCGTCAGAGAAATGCAGGAGACTTGGATTTCAGAAAGTCAGTGTGACGGAGGAAGATGCTTCACTACTGGCTTTGATGGTGGAGGGTGGGACCATGAGCCAAGGACTGCAGGCAGCTTCTAGAAGGTGGGAGAGGTAAGAAAACAGATTCTTTCTTAGAACCTCCAGAGGGTATGTAAGATAATAAATTTGCGTTGTTTTAAGGCACTAAGTTTGTGGTAAATTGTTACAGCAGCAATAGGAAATGAATACATGGGTTAATCTTTTAGTAGCACTATGGAATGGACCATATTTGGCCTAATTCAGGGCATAGTAACCTATTGGCCTTTGTTGATTGTGATTTAGGAGTGGACATGTGGCCCAGTTCCATTTGGTGGCTCGCAAAGGGAAGACTGCTGAGTGGGGAGACTTTCTGGGAAGGATTTTGCTCCCTAATAAAAAGAGCTGCTGAGATAAGAAATCTTGCCCCTTCCTGCCTGCCTTGAACAAAGCTAAGGGAGGGTGAAATGCTTGGAGCTGCATTGAAAGACCGTGAATCATGAAGGTAAAGGTCAAAGGCTGACCAGATAAAAAGTAATGACTGCTTGAGATGAAAAGAAACTCAATATATTTTCATCATTTAAGCATCAGGAGGGAGCATCGAGTTTGCAGTTCAGGCAAATTATTTTTCTGTAGGGAGTCTGTGGTTGATTCAGGAACATTAGATCATGAACTCAAGACGATTGGTCAGAAAATAAGCACCAAACAACACACTGGTATGATTGTTCCAATGTAGGGTTGGGAACTCACACAGGCTTTATAAAATCTATCTATTTCTTCCACTGAACGTTTCATTAAAGGACAAACTGATTGAGTCTCGCTACACCGAACTTGACCAAGACAGACTTACTGTAGAGGAACATTCCGTATAAGACAATCTTTCTGGAAGTGCCAGATTGTTTTCTCTTTGAAGAACTTCCTGTTTTGCCTGTCGCAAATGGAATCCCGGTTCCCTTTCCAGGTGTCTAGGTTAGAAATCTGGGACTGTGCCTCTTCTCCTCTAGTGACTTCTCTGGCTGCACATCTACTCGTCACCTTTGCTCTTTCCTGTATCCTCTGTTCCCCTGTTGGTTCAGCTTTTCACCATTGCTTGTCTAGGTTACTACAGTGTCCCCTGTGTCTCCCCCTCTAATCCAGGCCTCCAACTTCAGGCTAGTGACCTTTTCAAAATTCAAAGCTGATCATGCCAACTCCTACCTCGACCATTGGATGTCTCCCCATGACCTACAGGGTAAAGTCTCAACTTCTTAGCCTCACTATCAATAAATCCTTTCAAGGTGTAGTTCTTAATTGAGTCTCTGGCTATGACTTTCCTTCGTAGCATCTTGAAGGCTAGTCAGTTAGTCTAGTCAGTTCAGGTCCCTGGTGGGGCCAGACTGTGTCCTGCCTCTCTACCTTCTGGCAAGCTGCCTTCCCCGCTGGAACCGAAAACATCCCCACGCTGCATACTCAGGTCTAGCATCGCCCATCCCGTAATGCCATTCTGATGATTTTCAAAGTACTCGGGGAACTGGCTATGTCCTCCTTGGTGAGGAACATACACCCTATCCCCTACCCCAATTTATCCAGCTCTGTTATTTTCTTGTTGTGCTATATTCTTTACAGTTTTAGAAATTGTTCTCCCCATACTAGATAGTAAGCCTCAGGAGATAAGGATCATTCTGAAGTTGCTTGTCTTTTCCCGGAGCTTCGTCTAGTGCCTGGCACACACAACACTGAGTCTCAGAGAGAGACACATAAATCAGTGAGAGAATAAGTGAGTGTTGGTAAGGGATTAGAAAGTGAGATCAGCTTCATAATTGATGGTATTTAGAACAAAAGTAAGCTTGCATATTATTTAGTTCAAACTTTTCATTTTATAGCTCCAGATTGCATTGTCCAAATTGTCTATTATATACTTGAAGTGTGGCTCTTCCGAACTGATAGGGGCTGTAGGTGCAAAATATGCACCAGAATTCAAGACATAGTACCTCAAGGACAGAGTGTATATTTCTTTAACAATTTTTATATTGATTACATTTTTATAATAACATTTTAGTTATTTTGGATAAAATAAAATAAAATATTAAAATTAATTTTACCTATTTGTTTTTACTTTTTAAATATATGGACGGCTGCTACAAAAAAATTAAGTTACTTATGTGGTTCACATTTGAGGTTCCCCTTATATTTTGGTTAAACAATTTCTAGAATAGGAGTTGGCAAACTACAAATCTGACTAACCCTTGTTTTTTGACGCCTATTAACTTTCTTTTACATTTTTATATCATTAAATTTAAAATATTTATATGTGCCCACATAACAGCCTTGGTTTTGCGCTGGGCCCACAGAACCTAAAATATTTACTATGCGGCCCTTTAGGTAAATGTTTATTGACCCTGTTATAAAAGATAAGGCCCAGTGTGGTGAAATAAAAAATAATGTAATAACAATAATTGCCTTAGTAATAGCTCACACATCGAGTGTTCAATCATCTCATAAATCTCTGTTGACGGCCTGCTTTGGGCTGGACACTGTGTGTAGACATTCAAGTTACCTGTTGAAGGAATGAGCTCTTGTTTCTTTCTGGTGTATCTTCAAATCTCACGAGGAAGATACACCTTAAACAAATAAACAAAACCCACAGAACTTGAGAGGAAGGCCAACCACCCGAATCAGCAAGAATTATTGGAATAATAATTTTCAGTAATGCCATAGCCTTAATACTCTTAAATTGCTGTAGTGAAGATATAGCTATGCTTTATTGGTCCATACAGGTTGTGTTTAGTATTCATGTAATGAGTGCTTAGAACTGCTTGAGAATTTTTTCTCTTAAATTATTTAAACATTCTTTCTAATATTATATTCATTTTTTCATTACTTAATTAGCTAATTCATTCTTTCGCTCAAGCATTGAAAGCACATGTATTGAGGACCCGTTGTACAGTGAGTATGGCATAGTCCGGGTGCCCAGGAAGCTCAGAATCTAGTGGGGAGATCATTATATGAGTAAGTAATGATGAATGATACCGTGTGAATAATGCTTGAATGTACATATAACTGATATGCTGTAGTCACATGAAATTGGAGGAACAATCTCTATCTGGAGGTTAAAAACATTTTCCCCCCAGAGGAGATGAACTTACAGCAAGTCTTAAAGAATCAATAGAAGTTTGTGCTGAATAAAAGAGGGATGCTTTCGAGGAAGAAGAAACAGCATGGATAAAGGAACAGAGGTACTACTTACTTGAGAGAGAGAAGGAAATCCAGCTTGGGGGAGGGTGGAGTATGGGTAAAATAGGAGGGGAGAGGAATGAGCTTGAGGGAAGACACTGGAACCCGATCCCAGAACACCCACATGTCTCGAAGAAAAGGCTGAGCTTTCTCATTGGTGATGGGCAGCCTCTGAATTTCATTATTTATTTATTTAACAACCTAATCTGAACTTTTTAGGTTTGTCTTTCTAGTGAGAGACGCATAAGAGTTGGCTGGGGGAAGGTGTACCTTAGAAGCTAGTTATGATGCTATTAAAATCCATTGAGTGAGAAATGATGAGAACCAACATTAGGGCATAGCAGGGAGAATGGGAAAGGAGAGCAGATTTGAAAGATTTCTCAAACGTAACGTTAATTGAGTTTTTTCATTGTTGTTGAATAATTTAATGTACATTTGAAAGAAAGAGAAAAATCAAGATGGCCACCTTGGCTGTGTTGTCGAGAGCCACCAGAGTGCTTGACACCATGAACTGAGAGAGAACAGGAAAGGGGGCAAGGACCAGGGTGGGGGGCTCGACAGGAAGTTGCATTTGAGACCCTTCCAGGTGGAACCCTCTCTGTGTGGGGAAGGGGGTGTGGAGGCACTGCCAGGGGAAAAGGGATGCGGAAACGAGTGAGATGTAATTCCCACCTTGGAGGAGGGTATAATCTAGGGGAGGTGGCGGGATGCGAGCAGGTCATTTCAACAGAGCAGGCGTCTTCGTGCCTTCCGGCTGCTATAACCAAATAGCAAAGACCGGGCATCTTAGAAACTGCAGACATTTATTTCCCACAGTCCTGGAGTCCAGAAGTCTGAGGTTAGGGTGTCAGTATGGTCTGGGGAGAGCCCTCTCCGGAGTCACAGACTTCTCACTGTGTCCTCTCAAGGCAGAAGGGGCCAGGGGGCTCTGTGGAGTCTCTGTTTATTCTTTTGAAATTTCCTAAGAAAATTTGTCAATATCAATTGTCATCATTTTAAATTATTTATTTATGTATTCATTCATTCATTCATTCATTCATTTTTATTAAATTTACTGGGGTGGTATTGGTTAATAAAATTTTACAGGTTTTAAGTGTACAATTCTATGATACATCATCTATATATTGCATTGTGTGCCAACCATCCAAAGTCAGATCTTCTTCTGTTCTCATACATTTGACCCCCTTTACTACCCCTCCATCACCCCTTGGAGTCTCTTTTATAAGAAGACTAATTTGCCCTCTTGACCTAAGCACCCGCCAAAGGCCCTGCCGCCTAATCCCGTCACATTGGGCATTAAGGATCTCAACATAGGCCTTTTCGGGAGCACACAAACATGCAGACCAGAGCAGCATGATTAAGACTAGAATGCAAAGCCCCAGTGAGTCACAGCAGGAGCTCTAATGCATCGTGAGCTTAAGGACACACATCCACTCCCCAGTTATTCCTATTTAAGAAGCGACTATCGTCCAGGTAATGAGTTTCTGTACATTAGCACTCTGAGGTCTTTGAGTTGTTTTCCTGGGCAAGTATTTTGTTTGGTTCTAAGTCTCATGGAGCACTTTGGAATTTGTAACAAATAAATACTTACTGAGCAATCATGAAAGTAGCATTTACTTTCTTTTAAAAATCTTACTTCCATTTCCATCCTCCTCCTTTTGGCTGAAGTTTTAATTATTTCCTTTCTCAATCCTTTTCCTCTGTATATTTCCTTCAATTAAAAAAATATCACCACCAGATTTTTTGCTGTTACATATATTATTATCCTCCACTATCATTTACCATGTCTTGAACTACCTTATCCTCGAGAAAAGAATGAAAAAATTCTGTTTAATATTTAATATATATTAATATCATAAATATTTTGTCAGTTTCTACAACTCTTTTTAAAACTTTCCAGCTGGGAATATTTTTTTAATAAAAGAGCAACTAGAGAAGGTATTATTTAAAGGATTTATACAATATAAAAGATTCTTCTAAGGATAACTTTGGTGTGAGAAACAGCATAGTATAAAAAGCAAGTTATCCTAATTAGATATATTCCTTGTCATTCTGTAACCTCTAATGGGTCACTGAAATTATGAAATTATAAAAAGTACAACTTTACCATTATTTGGGGGGCATATGCCTTTCTTCTATTAACTAACAGTCAAAAAGGCCACTCCAGGGGAGTGTGCTAGATTCAGGGCTGCTGTGGGGAAGTCCCTGTGGGAGCTGTTCTGCACTGGGCCCCTCCTTTAGTGCAGGGGGCTTGGGGGCTCCTCACTAGTCATCGGGGTGGAATTTCATTTGCTTCCACAGTCCCTGCTCTCTCTGTCATCCGTCTCTTGCAGGAACTGAGACTCACGCACCAACGGTGGTTATTTTTGCTTCTTCCCTGGCGCCCGCTGCCTTACCCAGCCTTGTGTAAACTGAAGCAGAACGCCACAACTGCTTCAGCAACAGCTTCTTTTAAAATCTGCTTCTGAGACAGAATCTGGAGAAGCAAAATCTGTCTAAATTAAGAAAGGTTTTCTAAAGGGTTGTAATATTCTAACTTTTTTTAATCTTTTTTTTTACCAATAGTTAAAAAGAATAAGTAAATACTGGATGATCTGACTTATATGTGGAATCTAAAGAAAAGACACACACACACACACATACACATGCACACGCACACACACACACCACCACCACCAACAACAACTAAGAAACAAACTTACAGAGGAGATCCGATTTGTGTTTACCAGACGCGGTGGGTGCAGGGAGGGGAGCTGGATGAAGGTGGTCGAAAGGAACAAACTTGCAGTTATAAAATTTTTAAGTACTGGGGATGCACTGTATATACTGCTGTATGGTATATGTGAAAGTTAAGGGAGTAGGTCCTAGGAGGTCTCATCACAAAAACCTTTATATCGCTCTGTGTGAGATGACGGCTATTAACCTAACTTAGTGTGGTAATCACTTCATCTACGTACCCAAGTCAGTATGCTGTACACCTAAGCACTTATTTCAATAAAACTGAAAAAGAAAAGAAACCAAAATGGAGGCACAACGTGGGTTCCCCCCACAGCCTCAAAATCAGTTTCAAAGTAGAAGAAACATGAAAATGTATCATTCTGCATTGTTCATTGAGCTGTGGCTAAGTCACTTTAGGTGCTGGTAAGAATGCTGGTAAGAATGTTGTTTTCTGGGCCCTCTGGGCCACGGCTTCCTCAGCCGTGAAATGGGAGACAACATCCTCTTTACAGGGTTGCGAACAGCGTCAGATGTGACGTGAAAAACTGCCTAGGATTGTAAGGTACTATGGAGATATAAGTCTGTAATCAAATATATGTATATATAAACACATGCTTGATGGTATTTGTATCGAATGTTTGTTTATACTTATATAAATATGTAACGGGTTTCACAATTGGATGAGGATCTCTGTAAGTGCTGATTGATGTTAGGGGGTTGGGTCTGCTGAGTACAATGTCGTGTTTGGTACAGAAATCTCTGCTTCTGTTTTTAAGCCTACATTACAGGTATTTCTCCTTAAGCATGTAAACACATAGGCTCAAAGTGCTAGAAATACAGAGCCAATTGCAGAAAGCCAAGCACAGTGTAGGAAATAAACGCAGTTCACTCAGTGCTTCCTGTGTCCTGGGCATTGTCATAAGTGCTTTAGACGCAGTGATCCATTTACTTGTCACAACAGACCTGTGAGGTCCTTGCTGTTATTGCCCCCATTTTAGAGAGCAGGAAAGTGCGGCATATGGGCGCTGCATAACCGCTTCAAGATCACAGCGTGTAAGTGGACGAGCTGGGATTTGAATCCAATTTTCCAGCTTCGATGACCACTTACTTAACCCAGATGTAGATTTGCTTAGGTTTCATGCGGTAAAGAATATATTTCATGTGTTCACACAAAACAGATCATTGCAGATAACTAATGAAATGGTCATTAGCAAGTCAATGATTTGAAATAGCCAGGAAAACTGTTGAGACATTATTGAGATAATGGCTAAAATTATAATATGGATAGGTATGACATAAAATTAAAGGGTTATAGTTTTGCTAAGTGTTTTAATGTAGGTTGCTGTGTAAGAAAATGTCCTCATTCTTTAGAAATTCATACTGAAGAATTTTCAAGTGAAATGTGGTGATACCTTGAATTTACTTTTAAATGATTCATGAGGGGGAAAAGCAACAAAAAGTGAGAGTGAGAACGAGGGGGAGAGAGAGAGAGAGAGGGAGAGCTAGCTCGCACTGGGATAAATAAAGCAAGTATGGCAAAATGCTGACAGTCACTGAATCTGGGTAATGCATTTATGGTTGTTTACTGTGCTATTCTCTCTACACGGTATATATTTAAACAGTCATAGTAAAATTTAAAAAAAAGGAATCAGTTCACGTAAGTTCACAGAAGCCCAGTGGTAATGCCAGCGTTGATCTGTAACAAATGAATGTGTTGCATACAGAGGAGCAGCTTAACAGCCCCACCGGTTTAC
The DNA here is from genome assembly GCF_019186645.2 of Phyllostomus hastatus. Taxonomy (NCBI): domain Eukaryota; kingdom Metazoa; phylum Chordata; class Mammalia; order Chiroptera; family Phyllostomidae; genus Phyllostomus; species Phyllostomus hastatus. The sequence continues at coordinate 14,430,061 of NW_025333833.1, read as the reverse complement.
ATGGAAGTGACATTTTAAGCCACAAAATTGCACTGTTTACTTTTCATGTGTTAGTGCTTTTGGAAAGAAAAAGTAGAAAGACAATAATATCATCTAAGTCTGTTTACTAGGAATAACCTTGAATAATTGTTTTAATGTGCTGTAGCTCCATATTTATTTTTAGCATTTTTTTGTTTTATTGGTTAATTCAAAACACTAAACACTTCTTGGCTTGAGCAAAATCAGCATGTCACTTTCACACCAAAGGAAGGTCATAATCACTTGTTCTGTCTCCTCTGAACATGGTAAAGAGACAGATTTTCACTTTTCAAAAGTTCACAGATAAAACATTTGCAAAGGTTTTACCATTAATTGCGGTCCCAACTACCAAAACATTTAAAAAATCTTTTTTTTTCACTTTCAGGGATCAAGTTTTATGAGAAAGAGACAAGTGAAAACCAAAAATTTCATAAAAGCTTTTTTTGTTTGAAAAAATATATTTCTAGCTAGATTATAAAGGCCAATATAGATTTTGTCCAATCTTTTTTTATTTTCTTTATAAACATTTGTCTTTCCAAGTTTGCTCCAGTGACTTTTGGAATATTTTTAGAAGATTAACATTTGCATATGCAGTTCCACAATCTCTTCTCTGAAATTCTTGCAGCCAGATTTTTTTTCTTGGAATTTGGAATATTTCAGATTATAGGAAGTGATACTTTGCATACAGTACTACACACCACACAGTGCCCCCAGTGAGGCCTCCGAGAGCAGCTCATAGTCAAATGCATTCATATGTTTGCAATGAAAAGTATAAATATTACATTCAGTGAGCTAAAAATTCTAAGCAGTCTCCTGTCAATGTAGGTCAGCTTTAGCTACCGGAAGAATATATGCTGACTGCAGAGGAATGGCTTTGAGTTTCAAGGGCCCCTGGGTATCCAACTTGCACAGGAGGGACCGTGGGTCTCTACGTTGTGGGTGAGAAGGGCAGCTTTAGAGTCAGCCGGACTCTGGTCTGAAACTTAGCCTTGACCCTTACTAGCTGTGTGATGCACTGGCCCCCATTTTCCTCATGTATACAGTGGAAACAATACCTCCCTCATAAGATTATTGTGACGATAATTTATGCAAAGCGCTTAGCAGAGTGCCTGGCACAGTAAGAGGTCGAATAGCAGTAGCTATTAGAATACTATAATGTTACTATTATTAAGTATTAGAAAGTTGTGAAGGGCAACTTTTTTTATTCTTTTAAAGTCATTTCTGAAGCTAACTTGAAGCACTAAAAATTATTTGGATATTTCATACATTTTATTTGATAAGCTTTTATTAAGCACATACTATGTGTACAACATTGAACATTCAAACAACAATCTGTACTCCCAGTTCTATTGCTTGACCCAGCATGAATCATTTAGCAAAGATTAATAAAGTAATATCATAAGAGCATATTGACTGTATCACATTTAACATGAAAACATTATTTAAAATTAGTACTGTGCTTGTATAATGCAGCTTTTTCTAAACTTCAAATGAGCAAGCATTCAGAATTAGGGTTTTCTCTAAATGGACAAAAGACTTGCTCTCTTTTCTGAGGCTGGCTATATTTATATTTTTTATACATATGTATGGGAGGTTTATATTAAAGATTTTGTAATCGTTGCTTCTTTTATTTAATTAAACATTTGAAAGAATGCATTTTTTCCACATTCATAAGTGATCATACAAGTTCCTCAAATTTTCCACAGGAGAAAAAAATAACTGTATTTGGGTGGAGATAGAACATGCAATGGAAAGTTTTAGCCCCAAAGAATTTTTTTTCATCAAGTTATGAACATGCGAACATGGAATTATAATTGAAACCATTTTGTATACTTCACCATAAAATTCATCCTGAAAAGAATGTTTTACTAATTTAAACAACAGATACGAACAACTCCCACTTGTCCATAGGATTTTTAAAGTGTCTGCTATGTCACCTCTGTAGTAACTATGCTGAATGGCAAATGCAGTAACTGGGAAACTATTAAGGATGTTTAGATAGATGTGGAACAGCTAAGTGAAGCTTAGAGAGAAATTTATGCTTTCTACTGACCCCCAAAGTTTCTGAGATGGTCTAATGCGAAACGACCACGTTTAGCCAGTGTTCCCCGCTAGAGCTGGTAAATGTAAACAACATTCACTCTTGACTTCTCATAATATTCTATTTTTATTGTTCACCTCCTATTGATGATTTAGATGAGCAGCGAAGAGACCAAAATTGAGCCAACAAATAGATGTAAAGCAAGCATCTGAAGAGACTGTTACAGCAAAAGGACCCTAGAGATGATTTAGCCTAAAAAGCTCAATTTATCGTAAATAGAAACTGGGCCCTACCCCCAAAATTAAAATATACCTCGTTAAAAGCAGGTCAGTTCTAGAACCCAGGCCTCTGAGAAGTCATCTTGGCGATCTTTCTTCCGGAGTCTTATTGTGCTGCAGCACCTTCAAGGCGGCAGGTCCTCCCTCATATGGATTTGAGAAATGAATGAGAGATTGAGGATTGATTTTATATTTGTCCAGGTCACGTATTGATGACTGAAAACATAAAATAGAAGTAAAGGGGCTACAATAGAGGTTTTTGTACAAATGCTGAAGCATTTTTCTTTACACTAGGATTAGGAATGTGAGCTACATTTCATCGTTGGCCTTCCACAAGCTTAGTAAGCTTTTCCGTCTTTGGCTCAAGTCTCCCTCAGGAGACACAGTCTACATGTCATCGCCCTCGACTCATCCATTCATCTCCCGGCCACGTACCCCTGAAATATCCAAAGATTTGGTTCTTGACCCGAGCATCCTAGTTCTTGCATCATCCCAGGCCGCGCTCATGCAGATGGCCCTTCCAATATGCGTCCTCACAGTTCCTTGGCTTGAGACCAAGGCTGTCATTTACGCTGGACTTCGATCCCTCTGTCATCATTTAGAGCTGCCTTACCCCTCACAGCTCAAATCCCCATTTCTGTCCAGAACCCCTTACCTTTCCAGGTGTTTCTGTCCCTGACTATGCCTATGAGGTCTTTAACCCCATTAGATTCTACAGTTTCTCCATCCCTCCTCGAACTCCCAAACTACCCGCCCCCTCTGGCTTCCCTTCCTGCCCTAGAAAGAGCCAGGGGTCCATCATAACAGTTTTGCACATGTTTGTGGTTCACTTCCCACACTTGACTTGGTCCCACCTTCTCTATGAACCTTTCCACCTTGGTTCTGCAAGTCTCGGTGAAAGTTGCCCCCGAGCAGAGGATAAGGCAGCATGAATTCAAAGCCCCAGTCTCAGTTTTGCGTTCATGTCCCCTCAGAGGTAAATCCCCGCGGCTTTCCTCTCTAAAACTAACTGAGCGAGCCTCTTGCTTCCTTTGTAGCTCTTTTGCTTAGTTGGAACCCTACTAGACCCTGGAGGTTAGCTATCTCGAGCTCCATTTTCAACTCCCTTTTCCCTTGCTCGATCCCGCTATCCAAGTAATACAAAGATTAAAAACTTGGTTTTCCAGGGTCCCTTATAAGTAGGTAGCCAAGTGATAGAATTTTTTCCAGCTAAGCTCAAACTGAAGTCTTTGGGTGCTCTTCTTCCCTTTTTTTTTCCCTTCCTCCCTGGAACATGAATGTGAAAATCCAGGGCTGCAGCCATGTTATAATCGTGGCTCACAAAGCAACACGGCGGGGGGTAGGGGCAGGGAGCACAATGCCGGGAGGGCCGTGTGACACTGGTGATTTCATGGAGCCACTGTGCCCGCAGCTACCTCTCCAGCAGCCTCGCCTCTCACGTGCAGCGCAAGAGTGGTTTGCATCTTTCATGCCTACTTCCTCTCTTCTTATTGACTTCTCAAGCCACTGTACTAAAATTGCTCTTGAAAAAGACTACTCCTAACTTCATTTTAAGTTTCCAGTTAACTTAATTGAGTTTCCTGGAGCATTTGCATTATTGATCAAACTCCACTCGAAACTCTCTCTGCCTCTGGCTTCTCCCGATTTTATTTTTACCTCTGAGACACATCCTTCTCAGCTTCTTAATTTCCCACTTGACTCTCCCCAACCCTGCATTCCCTCAGTTTCTGAGTTTGCTCTTCTCTTGATGGCTCCCCTCCGTGATGGTGTCCTGGGGCTCCCCCCTTGGCCTCCTCTCATGTTTTCACTATTTATACTCTCTGTGATTAACCATCTCCCCTTTGGTTGACATACCAACAATATTCCACAGTCTTCTAAATACGAATCTGTTGTTTCGATCTCTCCCTAAAGCTGCATCTCCAGTTAGGAGATAGACAACGCACTAGTCATTGAAATAGAGAATGTTTACTATAAGGAACTGTGAACTAGTCAAAGGTGATTAACTACTAAAAGGGGCAGTAGAGGGCTCTCGAGTTACAAAATTAGTAATTGCAGAAGGCAACTACTGCTTCCACGGCTGTGGAAGAGTGAAAAAGTAAGAAATCAAGAGTTTTGAAGGGCTCCCCTCCTCTCCTCACTGGTCCTAGGGCTGGAGTCCAGACCTTTTCGGACGGGGCGTGGCTGCAGGGGACTGTCAACTGCAAGGTGGGGAACGTGGCCAGAGGGCACAGGGCTGGGGCTGGTCTGAGGGGTTTTTGAGGTCAGTGCCGCTGGGCCTTCTACCTGTGGCTCTGCCTCCTACTGCTGTGGGCCCGGAGTCCCTGCTGTGCTCTCTGTCAGCAAAGCCTAATAACGAGCCAGTTGGCAAAGGAGAGCTGTCTACGGGGTCCAGTACCCAAAGCAAAGGAGGATGGCTTTGGGGCCTTAGGGAAAACAATTGGTCATAGGCAGAAATGGTCCAGTTGTAGCTCCAAGTCAACCTGTCAATACAATAGAACTAATCACATTTCCCTCTGTTTCCTCGCACCAAATACATGGTATCTCCATTACCCCAGTCGTACAAGCGGGAAAACGGAAAAGCAAGCTAGACTCTTTTCTTTTCCTAACCCTTACATTTACTCAGTCAAGTCCTGTTGATTTTACTTCCTAGAGATTTACTCCTTTACTAAATATCTATTGAGCACCTACCGTGTACCAGGCACCATTCTCGACACTGAAGATATACCAGATAAAAGTCACGACCCATATGGACTTACAGTCTAGTGTTGAAGGGTGGGACATAGATGAGAAACAAAGAAATGAATAATATATCAAGTAGCATATTAGTAGGTAATAAGAGCCATGAATAAAGTTAAACAAAGAAAGAGAATGGAAAGTGTTGGGAATTGCATTTTTTCTGTAGGATGCTCAGGAAAGAAAGTAGCATTTGAATAAAGATTTGATGGGGTGAGGGAAAAAATTGGGGGAAGAGCATTTCAGAAAAAGGGACAACCAGAGAAGTATCTCTTAGGACTGTGCCTGCTGTGTTTGGGGGTGAGTAGTAGGAGAAAAGGTCGGAGAGGTGACAGGGCACAAGGCTGTGTGGCCTTGTGGGCCATTGCAAGGACTTTGTTTTGTGTTCACAGTGTGATTGGAGGCCTTTGAAGGGTTTTGAATGGGGGTCATCTCATCAGGTCTAAGCTTTAACAGAATTGCTGTGGTTGTAGAGGGAAAATGGTCTGAAAGGGAAGCAAGGAGGAAAACAAGGAGGCCATTGGGGAGATTTTAGTGAGAATCCATCCAGTCAAGAGACAATTCTGGCTTCTCCAGCATGTAGCAGTGGAGGGGTAAGAATATAAGCTGACTTTCTCTCTGTCATCTCTTACTGTCATCTCTCCACTGTCATTTCCTTAGAACTTGCACTTTGTCTCCCATGTTATCTCCTAATTCAGCTCCCTGCTTGCAGCCTCAGTGTGTTCTCTCCTGAGCTAAAGTTTGTTGTTCATACTGGTGCTCTAGTAATCTTTCTATAACACAATTCTGACTTTCTTAACAACTTGACTCCCCGTGCCCAACAGGATAAAGCCCCAATTCATAGCATGGCATACAAAGGCTTTTCATGCCCTAAATCTTTTTCTTTTGTTAAATCCTTGCCCAAGGATATGTTCACTGATTTTAGAGAGAGAGAAAGATCAATGTGGGAGAGAAACATCAATTGGTTGCCTCCTGTACATGTCCCATCTGGGGACTGAACCTGCAACCTAGGCATGTGCCCTGACTGAGCACTGAACCTCCATCCTTCTGGTGTATGAGGGCAACGCTCCAGCCAACAGAGTCACCCGGCCAGGGCTCATGCTCTAAAACTTTTCTCTCCCAGCAGTGAGCCACATGCTCTCTAGACCACCCGAGTTGTTTTCAAATCTTTAAGTTGGCCATAACCTCCCTTCCTTTTTCTGTCTTTTCACATTCTGTCCCTTCTTTCTAGAATATTTTCATTTAAATAAGACAAAAATTTCTAAGAATAAGATAAACAAAATCACCTTTGGTTGCATAGATCAGAATATTCGTCCTTGCATGTAATTTAATACTATTGGAGACTTAGTGAGATAGGGAGTTGGGGGCCAGATCCTCAGTAAAGACCCCAGGAGGAGCCTTTAAGTGATGATGATGATGAAGGAGTTGGCATGCAAAATTCTAGTGATGCCTAAAAAGCGTGAAGGGAGAAATATGTTGCTGGGCATCTCGGGGGACTTTTGGGAAGACTATCTTCCCCTATTTAGCCTTAGGCCAGTTATTCTGGTTGGCCACACAGGTTTGACTTTGGCTTTACACGGTCACGTTCTTTAGCATTTCGTGTTTCCCAGTGACGTTGGAAACCATAGGCTGTGGAGGTGGGAGCATGTGACCATTCACCAGGGTCAGTCCACAGCTCGGTGTGAGAGCCCAGGCAAGCAGTGGGTCTGTGAAGGGTGTCTACAGGAGGCCAAGCTGCATGTGGTTCCTGCAGGGTTCCCAAGGGCAGGGGTGGGACTAGGCTGGAAGCAGAATTTGGAGTGTGGGAGGGTGGGGGGTGGATTAAATCCACATTTGAACCTGCTAGTTGTTTTTTGTGAAATGTCTTGTTGCTCTTTAAGATCTTTTCCAATGGCTCAGAGTTACAAGGCCGTGGTATCTCCAGCTCTGGGATTATATTCTTCTAAAATTAATTTAAAATTTATCCTGAGAAAGTAAAAAAATCAAACACCACAAGAGTGCTCTAAAGATTATGAAAAATAGTAATCCCTCCCCATAGTTCCTCACTTCTTGTCTACTCTCCAAAGGTAAATCATTTATGGTCTTAGTAGTTTCTTTTTGTGTTTATCGTGATATTTCTAAATATTGTTTAAACTATCTCTGGATTCATCAGTTTTAGGCATTGTCTTATGACTTTGATGAAGGATGATCAGGGTTTAGCTCCCTTACATAAACTTGTTGCCCAGCACCGCCGCCCCCGCCACTTGCTGCATCACCTCTGAGTCCTCACACCCCTTCTTTTCAATATGGTTGCATCGCAACTTGGGGTAACTGAGATTTAGAATTTGAATTTTTATGACTATACAAATGTTGTACACTGCTGAGCCCAATAACATTGCAGAATTTCATTTCTTTTCTTGAACAAATATGTCCTCCCCCACCACCACTGGAGTTACTTTCATTTGTTTGAGTTTTCCTTGTAACTGTTGCTAAATATTTTCATAACCTTCCATGATGTCTAAATACAATTTTACATATTTGAAATGAATGAGATCATTCATCAGATTCTTTTTTTCTGCATGCAGGTGCCCCTACTAGAGTTTCAGTTTGGATGGTATTGTCTAGCCTGACCCATGGTTGTCACCCTGGGGTTTATCTTGGAGTGACTTTGTTCGATTCCTTGCTTCCTCTCTCCTGTGTCTTTTTCCTTTTTGCCTATGCCAGGAGAGGCCCAGCTTTCAGTGGTTTTAAGAAAAGCACATAAAATACAAATGTTTGAGGTATTGCACGTGTAAAATATGTTTATTCTACCCTCACATCTAATTCAACATTTGATTTGGAGTGGAAATTAAGGCTTAAAATAATTTTTCTTCATATATTTGAAGGACTTGTTCCATTGCTTTCTAACTTCAAATGTTGTTGACAACTGGTTCAATGTCATTTTTCTCTAATCCTTTGCATGTGATTTATTTTTTTCCTCTCTGGAAGCTTTTATGATTTCATTATTTCACATTTCAAAATGATGAGCTAGATGGCTGGTGGGTCCTTTCACTCTGGAAACGTCTGTATTCAATTAAGTGACAACTTCTGGTAGTCTTTTCCTTGAAAATTTCCTCCCCAATCTTTTATCATCTTTTCTTTTCTGGAACTTCCACAAATTGAATGTTGGACCTCTTGAATTTATTCTCTGATTCCCGTATCTCTTCTGCTTTTGTCCAATTTTAGACCTCTTATTCCATTCTGTGAGATTTCTTGGTTTTATCTTCTACCTATGCTATTTAGTTACTTATTTTAGCTATTGTTCTTTTAATTTCCCAGAATGCTTCCTTCCTTTCTGATTGTTGTTTTTCTATTAATAGTGGGTTGCGAGGGGATATAGTCCATCAATTTATACTAGGAACAAGGGTGGGAGTGAAAAGTAAAATGTCTTAGTTAGGTCTCAGTATTAGAGTTGAGCCTGAAGAACATTGGACTTTTGTTTAAAGATCACTGAACAATCCATACCTTGATATTTTGACTTCTGATCTTGTACTGCTCCTTGGGTACAGGATTGTTAATCTGAAATCCTTTTAGGGAGGAGACATGAGTAGCAGGGAATGATGGGGCGTTCCAATATCATTGGGTTTACTTCCTTTGACGGCTATAAAACTGAGCTCACAATCTATTAATGGTTCATTGTATTCCCTCCACAAATGTTTATTGAATGAATCAGTAGCTCGTGCCTAACTCATGACCTGATGTTTGTTTCTCTTCTAGAACATCTCTCCCAAGTAAATTGGCTTCTGCTTGAATTACAAAATGTCAACTAGCAGGCTGGGTGGAGGTTGAAGAGAGTATAAGGGGGATAAACTATAAAGGAAAAAAATACAATAAAAAATAAAAAAGACTAAAATTTTAGCTTAGAAAATGAGAGTTCTTTACTACATTTATTTTAGGGAAAAATTTGATCACTGTAGAGACAGATGGTAGAATTCTCACCTTTTTTCAAAAAACACAAACAGGAGTTTTTAGAAGCCTAGTGCTAAAATCACATAAGAATGGAAATTAAGGGAGGAAAACTGGGATCGAGGAGGTTATTTTAACGCATTTTAGATATTTTCAGTTCTACGCAATGACAACTCAACCTGTCAATCATCTTCAGTAGTAAGCATATACATTTTGTACATAGAGAATCTGATCATCTCTAAATTAGGAAGGAAAAGACACAACATCTAGCCGCTGAAAACACCTAGCACACATGGAGAAATGAGAGTAAACATGAGCAGATGAAATGGAAGTCATTGGATGTTAGATGTACTTCAATACGTTGCACTGAGGAAAATGCAAATGTTTATAACCAGAGACATTGGGAAAAAAAGCAGACTGACAGTAACCAGAGAGGAGGGGGCAGGGGAATTATGAGGGAAACTAGGGGAAGGGTCCTCAAGGAACACGTATAAAGGACACATGGACAAAGCCAAAGGGGATAGGATCGAGGGTGGGAGCCGGGGAGGGATGGGGTGGGGAGAATTGCTGTTGGGGCGGTGGATGGAGACAACTGTACTTGAACAACAATAAAAAAATAAAAGTAACATAAAAACAGCATCTATTGATATTGGAGCAGGCATTCTATGACTAAAGAAGGGACACAAAGAAACTCAAGACATACGCAGAATGGGAGTTTCCATATTTTGTTTTACCCCACAGTCCCACACTCAGCCCTCTCTTGCCCACCAGACGGCATCCCCTAACTTGGGGTCCTGTAATTCAGCGATCACTGTACTTAAAGAGATTTCCATTCATTTTGGAATGCAAGTAGTGATGGTGTGGTTTCTATTGTTGGAGAAACAGGGAGAAAGGAGAAAAATGAGAAGCGCTTATGGAGGAGCCAAGGGTAGGGTATGATGTCTTGGAAGAGAGGTTCTTGTCAAAAAGGGGTGGAGACAAAAGACAACAGACAGGTGCTTGTTTTCAGCCTCACTGCCATGAACTCGCCTCCAAAGACTTTCCATATAAGTAGGATGCCTGTATATAATTGATTGTCAAAGCAGAGACACTTTTCTCAGGGAGGTGGCATGCTATGAATAATTATGCCTGGGGAATGGTGTAAACCCAACTTTCCTGGGCGCGTGGAAATGAGTGACCAGTCTACTCTCTAGGTTCCCTGTGGTGGGAGCGCCACCACCCATGATTACCACCTGCATCCTCTGTTGTGGAGAGCATTAAAATTTGATCAGTGTTTTCAAGTACACAGGTTCCCAAAGCAGTGGGTGGATCCCCTGCCTCCATTTCCTTTGTTTCTCCCATAGCACACAGCCTAATGCAACTGGAGTGTGAGGCTGGCCAGGTATACCCCCTTTTCAGAGAAACCCCAATAATCTCCTTTTACTTGGCTTCTTCTTTAGATCCTGCGACTCTTCTGCTTTGTGTTAGTGTGGTAAGTCAGTAAATGAGTGAGTTTCCCTGCCTCGGGCTGACAGGTCTTTCTGTGAACGGTTTTCTTCTTGCTGGTGTGTGGGCTCTAGACCGAGCTTTTCTCGCCAGAAGTTCAAGAGGCAGTTGTGAGCTGAGGGGTGTAAGGGGGAAAAAGCCCTATTTTTTTCTGCCATGGTTTTGGGTCCCTGGGCTGATGTAAGCCTCAACAAAAATAATTCTTCAGATGGATCAATCTGGTTTGTTAAGGTCCTGAACCGAGATTTGGGCTCAACATTCCAACTGGTAATCAATTGTGTTTTTTTCCCAGTTCATACGTAAAATAGATAAATGTCAGAGGAGTCTTTCCATTTTAGCTTCCTTACATTTTCCATGTTAGCCTTCCTGGAGCTCGCAGTGTGATCTCCTAGAATATTCCGTCTTTTACTTGCCCAGACTCTTTAGGCAATATCTTGAGTTTCTGTAGTTGCTAAACTGCTCTGCATCGCTCCCCAAGCAGAGCTTTGCAGAAATATTTCAGAGACAAGGGTAATTCTTTTTATGTACTTCCAGATACCAACTGTTTCTGCTCAGTCAGATACCTCTGGCTTTATTTCTGTGCTGGGAGATGGAACATCAATTTTCAGCCATTTCTGAGGCCTTTTCTTTCCACTCTGTTTATTCCTAGTGGCCTCTCCGAATACATAGCATTGATTTTGATGTTAGTGCTTTTTTAAAAAATGTATTTTTACTTTCCTAAATGTAAAATATACTTCCATAAGGGTGTTTAAACACATGAACCTTTTAGAGGATTATAACAAAAAAAGCCAAATAATGTGTACCCACTACCCAAGTCAAAAATAAAATATCACAGACATTTTAGAAATTTTCTTTTTGCCCTTTTCTAATTCTGTCTCCACTCTGGATAGCTTTTTTTTGTGTTAATTATTATCTTGCTTCTTAAGATTGTTTTTTTCAACTCTGCATTATGTATCTATAAGCAATATATTAATTAATTTTAATTTTGTTTCTATAAATGGACATCCTATCAGTTAGCATTCACTGCAAAACAAACCACTCCACAACTTACTGGCTGGAAATGACAATTGTTTGCTCAGAACTTTTTGGGTCCACCATCTGGGCTGAGTTCGGCTACAACGGCTGTCTTTGCTCCAAGGAGTGCCATCTGGTCTTACTGACCCATTGCTGGTCAGCTGCTGCACAGGGGTTACACGGTGTCCATGTACCTGGCCGTTGCACTGGTGGGCCGCCGGGAGGGTTGATGGAGATAACCAGACCCAAAGGCATTCTTCATGCAGCAGGAGGGCCCAGGCGTGTTCACTCGGTGATGATCGTGTGGTTCCCAGGACCAGCAAGAGAGCAAGCCCCAATGCGCACGCACCTGCATCATGTTTGCTGATGACTCCTTGGCCAAAGCAAAGTACAAAGCAAATTACAATTACGAAAAAAGGTATAGACAAAAACTGCACATTTCACGGGACAAGTGACAGAGTCACAAGGCAAAGACCCGTGCGCACTGCAATTGGAGGCATTTATGACCATGATTGAAAGCTACCATTGTCGATTGACCAGTTACAGAGAGAGGTGTGTCCAAATCCCCCCTTGTGACTGTAGACTTTTTAAATGTTTCTTTGTAATTCTGTCAACTTTTGCTTTATGTATTTTGAGGATATATTATTTTATGCATACAAGATTAGAACTTAAATATTTTCCTGGAAAATTAAGACTCTTATTATTATGAATGAGTGGTACTTCTATTTTTTACTTTCTTTTTGTTTCTCAGACCTTCCCTTTTATAAAAATGTCCACCTGCCTGAAGAATCCCTGTTAGAATCTTCTTGGTAAAGGTCTACTGAAGGTGAATTTATTAGTTTATTAGTCAGGAAATATTTTTATTTTGTCCTTGGTATTCAAAGATATTTTTTGCTGGGTAGATTGACAATTATTTTCCCTAACACTGAAAATGCCATTGCACTGTCTTAAGACTTCTGCTCTTCTTTTTTGAGACTTAGCTGGCAGCCCAATTTGCACTTTCTTAAAGGTCTGTTCTCCCTTGCTGCTCTTTAGTGTTTTTTACTTGATTTTGGTGTTCCATAATTTCAATACAATGTGAGTGCATATGTATTTCTTCTCATTTTGCTGTTTAAAATTCACTGGGCTTTTAAATCTGTGGACTGGTGGCTTTTATCACTTTTATAGCAATGATTTTTTTTCAAATATTGCCTGGGCCCTATTATTTCTCTTTTTCTTTCTAAAAAATTAATTAGATGCACATTTGACTTGCTCATGATTATTTACCTTTTCCTTTAGTGTTATTAATAATTTATACATTTTTCTCAACAAATCACAAGCTGTGTAAATCTAACTGAAAACTGGTTGCTTAGTATTCTTACATTTGAAACATCCAAACATCTGCAGTCTCTCTGAAGTCTTTGCATGCCATTTGTTTCTGCGTCATTCTCCCCCTTCTGCTCATCTCTGCCCCGAGCTCCGAGCACTGTGTCTTTGGAACTCAGAATGTAGTAGCTAAGGTAATAAAACGGGCACTCGCTTGTTAATCTCTCAAATCATACCTCCACATCCTGACACACCAATAATACTTTTTGAAACTAAGGATAATAACGTGTGTGTGTGTGTGTGTGAATTACTTACCTGTCCGAATATTTTTATTAGAGAAAATCTATTCTATCTTGCAGCTAAGGAAGTGGAAGAAGAAAGCAGTATGGTAAGAAAAATTAAGGCTTTTCTCTTTGCCCTGGCAGCTGCGGATCAGGTGGTTGGAGTGTTCTGTAAACCAAAAAGTCATGGGCTTGGTTTCTGGTCGGGGCACACGCCTGGGTTGCGGGTTCAATCTCTGCTCTGGGTATGTATGAGAAGCAACTGATCTATATTTCCCTCTCACACTGGTGTTTTTCTCCCTCTCTCCCTCCCTTCCCCTTCCATTGAAATCAATGAGCACGTACTCAGGTGAGTGTAAAAAAAAAGATTTCCCTCTTTACCTCTTCATTGTTTCTCCTCAAAAAAGTGTTGTATCTGTTTAGGAGAGGGAGAAATTTGACTTCTGTATCCACTGCCTTAGTCAGGGGGTGGGATGAAAACAAGGCGACTTTGTCAGCTCTTTCTTAGCTCTCTGCCAGTCCCTCGGGATTACCTGCATGAAAATATTTTTATTTTTCTAGCTCCACAAAATAAGCAAACGAGGTCTTCATTATCTCACTTTTGACTTAAGGTCTGAGTCAGGACAGTGTAAAGGCTGAGCAGCAGGACGCAGCCCCACTGCAGTTTCCAATACAGCTGTTACCGGAGAGCGCTAATTAAATAGTTTGTTCCATTTATCTCAGTTCTGCTTTTTTCCCTTTAGACTAAAAGCCAAGAAAGAAAAAGGGTGGTAGAATTCAGACATCACACCTTACTCTGGAATCTTCACAGACTGTTGTAAAAAATACTCTAAGGAGGGATAAAGGCTAGATAGTAATTGATTACAGTCAATATAGTAAAATGGAAATTATTAAAATACATGTTAATGGCAAAATATGGCTCTTTGCTATTAGGTAAAAATTAGTGATTGAGAGAAAAATGAATGAAACAGGAAGACAATTAGAATGGCTTTGGATATAAGTATTTTCATGGTTTTGTTTGCTTCTAGTTTTCTATTGACTGGTTGTATAGTTTTTGATGATTACTCCGTCTAAGTCAGAGATCACATTAGATGTTCTTGCATTTTTGAAAGAACCCTGCACAATTTTTTTTAGATTTTATTTATTTACTTTTAGAGAGGGAAGGGAGGGAGAAAGAGAGAGAGAGAGAAACATCAATGTGCGGTTGCTGGGGGTCATGGCCTGCAACCCAGGCATGTACCCTGGCTGGGAATCGAACCTGTGATACTTTGGTTTGCAGCCTGCGCTCAATCCACTGAGCTACGCCAGCCAGGGCTGAACTCTGCACAATTTATTGAAGTGAACACCTTCAATATGCTTATCAATTCCTTATTTTTTTTCTGAAGAAAACTCTTACAAATTTTACAGGTAGAAGGAAAACAATCACCAAATCCAGCAAACAACACTCAGAGGAGAGATCACCAATGAGGACAAGGTGAGAATACTCAGAGATAAAATAGCCTGATGGTAAGTCCAAGATGAGAAAACACAGGTCAAAATTTCCCTGTTTAAAATGAAAAAAAACAAAAACAAAACAAAACCCCCCACATTCTTGAGATTTTATTGCTCATCAATGAAATGCCTAATTCTAATACTGCATAGCTAGTCCCTGAGGCCTGCCATTCAACACACTTTCATATATACTTTCCAAAAAGAGTAAGAATAGTTTCATGAGATTTATTTTGGAAGATGCATCCAAAAAAACCACTGAAAAAAACAAACAAATAAGGAAACAAATACCAATTTTGGATTAGTTTTTTTCCAACAAGTTTAAACCCTCTAATTTGTGAAATACAGACACTATGCCTTACAGAGGTTGACTCGTTAGGCAGGGAGAGGTTCAGACCCCAGTCTCTCAGCCTCCTTCTTCTGGGTCACGAGTTCTTTCAATTAGGACGTCCGTGCAACAGTCAGTGGCTATTTTGTCAATAATAAAGGGACTATTTTATATATACATAAAGATCCTAAGAGAAATTGAATTAATTTCATGAAGATAAGAGCCTGTTGCACATGTGTTCATTCTGAAAGCACATTAGATATATCAGGTTATCTAATAATAAAATGTTTGATTTTTGAATATGAATTTACTTGACAAGAACATTTTTAAGATATCTTCTGTATCACAGCCTCCCATAATACAAACAATTTCATTGTCATTTCAAATGAATTTCAGAAACTAAAGATCTGATAAAACAGTTGTAAATTGTAAACACCATATTGTGAAGAGGTGTTCTGACTATTGCAAACAAATCATTTATTTTCCTTCATCCATGAATGAAACCAATAAAGTAAAGGTTAGTAGAGAAAAAACAGCTTAAATGATCTTCTGTGGTCATCCCCCAAGAAACAAAAATGGTCAACAGCAAATGAGCTAAAGGAAAACAAAGACATATCCACGGAATCATGCCGATCGAGAAATACATTTGGCACATGTACTTCGTAAAGGTCACTTCAACGTCACCAGCTTTTTCACCGCACGATGCCTGGTGTTTAAAAGATTCATTGACACGCCTTGTAGAAGCGGCGGATAGGCAGGCACATAAAGAAAATATCAAACAAAATATTGTTTCAATGCCTTCCATTTGTAAGACTTAATTTCACAAATTAACAAAAGTCCAATCATTTCAAAACAAGAAAGACTCTTATTTCACAGTTTGCATCTCAGCTCCATCGACTTGCTGTTCAAGAAGGCCCACCGCTGATGTTACCCTCCGCCCAACACTGAGAAATTCCCACTGGGTTCCTCTGGGAGCTAAGACCATTTTCTTTTCGGTTGACACACACTGCCGCTGGTTTGGATGACCACAGTGCTTGTTTTGAAATGAACAACACTGGCAAATATTCGAGAACCATGTCATTTCCATCCTGGCAACAGTCCTTACTTCACTGGAACATGAAGGCGCAACTGGTTTCGTCGTCCTTCCTTCCGTTGACAAAGCCAGCTAACGCCATGGCGATCATTGGCGGAATAATATAATCTTTCAAGAATGCATCCCTTGTGCTTGAACGCAAATGAATGGCAATAACATTTGACCTTACCATCACAGTTTTTGAGTAAACAGCCAACCAGTGCCACAGCAGTTCACACCTGCTCTTCACAGAGCCATCCAGCTTTGACTTTTAAGACTGCCTACATGGTTGAAACGCTCCTCTTCCCAGCAGAGGGCAGGAGCAATGTGAGCTCTGATGGTGCCCCGTGTACTGTGCTTGGTAGGGAATAAAGGGTGACTCTGCCTCTTGAGGTCTGGAAAGTTTTCTCCCACTGTGATTAAAAGACTCAGAGTACCCTCCTGCCCTGTTCAGGGAGGCACCTTAAATATGGTCAGGAAAGGGTACATTGAATTCTTATCTGGTAAATAATAGCAAGAAGGTAGTATACCACAAAGGAATAAAACAATCTATAAGTGATTTTACATGTGATTGTATTTTATATTTAATTCACAGCCCTGGTCAGTGTGGCTCACTGGGTTGGATCATTGTCCCATAACCAAAAGGTGGCTGGTTCAATTTCTGGTTGAGGCACATACCTGGGTCATGTGTTTAATCCCTGGCCTGGGTATGTACGGGAGACAACCGATCAGTGTTTCTTTCACATAAATGTTTCTCTTTCCCTCCCTCTCTCCTTTCCTTTCTCTCCAAAAGCAATAACAAAGACGTCTTCAGGTAAGGATTAAGAAAAAGTTCACAAGACTTTCCCCTCATTTTTGTAATTGGCATAATAACGTAAACATTATTGGAGTAGGTATTCAGGGAGAAAAATTCTCTCGCCTGAATCACAGACATACCCTCGCTAGGAGGCCGTGCTTAGCACGTGTGCTGGTGGGAGGGTAACAGTAAAAGTATCGGATGCTCCTTTTCCTCAAGAAGCTGCTGTTTACATTTTTATCATTATTAGTTTACATTTTCTAGTTTTCAATATTCCCTATTTCAAAGAGGTAATTTTTTCCCCTAAGAACAGCTCATGGATGTCTTGGAATACTTATTGGAAGTGACAAAAAAGAGCAAAGAAATATTCACTTTGAAATTTGCAACTTTGAAAGTTGCTTCATTACCATGCTTTGCGCTCTTCACAGAGTCCCTTTCTTAGGTAGAAATTGTTATGATTACAAGAGTGGATATATACTGTGAGGGGAAAGCAAAATAAGAAAAAATTGATTTTCTATGAGAAAAGTAAAAATACTTTTTTTCTGTAAGGCACAGATAGATGTGGATGTATAACATATAAACTTACAAAATAAGCTGGCAATGAAAGCACAATAGCAATTTCTGAAAATATGAATATGTAATTTACATAGACATGTAAAATATTCCAATATAGATCATGTTAATCCATTTTTTGTTTTTTGCATATTAAATGACTTGATCTATTAGCTATTATCAGTTGGGAGGGACAGTCTCATCCTGACACCCAGAATCTTTCTATCTGAGAAAAAATTTATAAAACATACGAAGCAAGATAACCTGATTTGAGGAATCAACTCTCTTGTTTTCCAGACAGAAGGCTGATGGTAGGTTCATCATAAGATGCTGAGGGGCATTTTACCATTCCTGCCCCTCCTGAGGGGTCAGCCAAGTGTTTGTATTGCAGGGCGTGGGCTGATGTTCCTGCAAGTCCTGCACCAACCCGTTTCCAGTTTATCCAGGGTTCTTCCTGCGAATTTCTGGGACCCACTCAAAACTGATCGACTAAGACATACATGTCAGAAGGTGCTTCAGGTGCCTCTCATGCACAGTATGCTTTGGCAGTGGTTGATCGAGGAGCCCCTCTGTTCCCTTTTGTATCGCCTTCATGGTCAGCCACGGAGCCTTTGTTGGGGAAGTCAGGCTCAGCGAGGATGGAGTGGTGTCCGGGAGAGAGGAGAGAGGCTGATGGTTGGGAAAAAAAGACCGTGGCCTGAGGAGGGATTCAATGAGCTCGGCTGAGTAGATGGGAAACAGACTTTATGGATGAGAGAGATTTGCAGAGCTCTGCAGGAGGTCATGAGCTGCTGCTGGCTCTGACTGATGCTGGAGGACTGATCCCGGTAGAAAATGGAGGGGATGGTGGCAAGATTAATGAACGTTTGATTGTATTATAAACAACACCATATTTCCATCGATGTTAGATTGTGCAGTGGGTAGTTGTCATCGTCTTGTCTATCCCAGCTCCTTGCCATGTTTGGGGATCCCCTGCCTTGGTGAGGGAGCGGAGAGTTGACAAAGACCTTGTCCATCTAAAGAGGCTGAAAGTGGTCCCCAACTGGCTTGCTCAGCCTGCCTTGTGGTTGGAGAACAGGCAGATCACCTGGCTTGCCACTCAGCATCCCTCACGCCGGATGCGGTCTCAGGAGCCGGTGACAGGATGAGGAAGGGGTGGGCAGCACTTCTGGAGTCACAGCAGAGGTGGCAGCGCTGTAAGGTTGCGCTCCTGAGCCTAGAAGTGATGCGGCTGCAGCAAAATGAAGCGAAATGTTGCTGGCGGAACGTTCCCTGTCCTGGGGGAGCCTACTCACAGCCCGCTCTGTTCTGGTTTTGTGCTGGGGCCTCCAAAAGACAATCCCATCCGAACATGGTCCAAAATAAGTGTATTTCCAAACTTGTTGTTATTCCCGTTTGAACCTAGCATGCGTTGAGCTTTGTATTTTCAGTTCCTTCTTACAATTTTCTGTCTGCTCACAGAAGGTATCATATTTCTTCCATTTTTAGTCTTTGCTCCCAGATTTCCTCTGAGAAAGTGCTTGTTTGCATGTATACACATGCCCCCCCTCCATAAAAATAACAATAATATAAACACACAAGGCGGTTTCTTTTCCTACAGAAAACAAGAAATATTTACCTGTACAAGCCAACTAAATCTTCACACATAGCTCTACTAGAAGCATCTGTACTCAGAATGGAAGCTGGTGGTTGAACACAGGCAAGTTCTCCACCCCCACCTCCCAATGAAGGAGCGATTTGCCTCAAAGATGAATTTGATTCTGTCAGAAGTCAAAAGTGCTTGCAATTTTAAAAGGGTCTTCTCCTCAACCCACCCAGTTTCTAGCCATAGATTAAATGAGAGAAAAAAAAATCAGGCTAAGCATTCTTTATATAAAAAAAAGGGAAATAGAAAAGCAAGATTAGCAGGATTTAAGGTGCCTGAAATAACATGGTGATAACATAATGGCTATAAGCGTCTTTTGGCCAGGTAGGCCAGTCAATACCCAACCAGTTTGAGTTTTAAATAAGCTCATTAGGCGGGCCTCAGTGGGGAGCAGATTCACACCTCTCACTATGGACATTGATAAAAGTCGGGTATGCCCCCACTGTCCCTCTGGCAGCCGGAGAACACGCACGTGATTTCAGGCCCGCAGCTAAGGTCCTTCAACCTGGGAATGGAGAAGGAGCTGTGGAGCTGTGCGCATGTGCTGATGGCTGCAGCGACAGGGGTGCGTGATTACACCCCGCTCTGGGCCTCCGGAGCCCCCAGCCCCGCTGTGTCTCGTCTACATTTCAAACCTGCATCTCTACTTTATGAACAACCCTACTGTTTTATTAATCCCATCTCTGCATACAACGGTCAGGGGTCTTTTCTATTGCTTGCAAGCAAGAATGTAGATGGGAGTAAATAGTAATCTCTTTGAATTACGGGATTGAAAACTGGGGCATTGGGCATACTGGGCTATGGGGAGACATTTGTATTACTTACCCAAGGTCTTGACCAACATACTCTTATTTATCTTGTTTATCTCTTCCGACCACAATGCAAGCACCATAGTTCCTTGAATACAGGAGTTTTTGACTATTTTGTTCATGGCTATATCTTCAACATGTTAGATAGTACCTGGCTTGTAATAGGTTTCCAATAATTATTCGTCAAGTGGGTGAATGAATAAATGGGAAAAACATATGAAAATATAAGCAACTTGATTACAAATATAAGCTTATGTCTGAGAAGTGAGCAAATGTATATGCTCAGTTGTTCATTCTTAAATGGTTAATTTTATGGTATGTGAATCTTGCCTCAATAAAAATGACAACAAAAATTGTTACCCTTGACAGAATACGCAGAAACACATTCACCTCCTGGGAGCAGTCAGCCACGCAATAGTGTGCTCAGCTGAGAGGGCGTGCATCCCTGAAGCCATTCATTTAATAGGTATTTATTGAGCACCTACCATGGGGCCAGGCCCTTTTCTATGTGCTTGGGATACATCAGTGAAAAAAAGGCCAGCAAAGTCCCTCCTCTCATGGAACCTGTGCTCCAGTTGAGGGAACACATAATAAATAAGTGATATATTATATAGAATTGTCAAAGGTGATAAGTACTGCAAAAAAATTAAAAACCTATACTAAGGTAGAGAGGATCAGCCGTGCTCAGGGTCTTTTTTTTTTCAATTTTAAATAGGGTAATTTGGGTAAGTCTCATTGAGCCAATGGCATTTGAGCAAAGATTTGAAAGATGTGACGAAGTTAGTCATATAGATGTCTGGGGAAATGCTGCTCCAAACAAAACCAAGAGGCGTGGTGTCTTCTAAGAACAGCGAAGAGGGTAAAATGGAGTAGGAAGGGTGGTCAGAACGGTATCAGGTAGATCAAACTCTGTACTGTCCTATACACCATTATAGGATTTGGACTTTTACTATATGTTGCGTGGAAGTTGTGCTGTGAACATAAGAATGATAACCTGACTTTATATTTTACAAAGATTGCTCAGGCTACCAAACTGTGAACAGACTAAAGGGAGGCAAGGAGGACAACAGGGAGATGACTTTGCTGTCTCCTGCCATTGAGTTGCCTGGGGGAGAATGGCAGTGGGTAGGACCACAACAGTGGCGGTACAGATGGGGAAGAGTGGTCAGGTTCTGTATGTTGAGGATGGTGCTGACATGATTTGCTTGCTGGGTTGCCAGGTCTCTATGAGAGAAAAAAGTTAAGGGAGACTCTGAAGTGTTGACCTGAACACTGGAAAGATGGAGTGACCCTGAACTCATATGGAGAGGCCATGGATGGAATAAGTTGGGGAAGGAAGGTCAGGGGTAGAGTCTTGGACATGTAAGGTGGAAGGTCTCCTTTAAATATTTAGAGGGAAATGTCATACAAATATCACGTGATTTCATTCATATGTGGAATCTAAAGGACAAAAGGAACAAACAAAATAGAAACAGTCATAGTTGTAGAGAACTGACCGAGGGTTGCCAGTGGGGAGGGTTTGGGGGGGCTCTGTGAAAAAGGTGAAAGGATTAAGAAGTACAAATTGGTAGTTACAAAATAGTCACAGGGATGTAAAACACAGCATAGTACATGTAGGCAATAGTATTGTAATAATTACATATGGTGCCGTGTGAGTCCTGGACATATCAGTGGGATCGCTTTGTAAAGTATGTGATTGACCGCTATACCACACACCTGGAACTAATACAAAATAATATTGAATGTAAACTATAATTGAAAAATAAAATTTTAAAAGAGCAAAGGGAGATGCTATATAGGCTGTTGGATACCTGAGGTGAAGCTTGGAAGAGAGGTAAGTCTAAACTTGGATGTATACTTGAGAGTTGGAGTGGAAATAGTCATTTAAAGTCATGCGGCTGGATGACTTCACCAAAGGGCTGAGTGTAGATGGAGAAGGGAGGAGAATGGAGGGCTGGGCCCTGGGAGAGCTCCAACAGAGAGAGGACTGAGAGAGAAAGAGGCACCGGCCCAGGAGAGGAGAAGGAGCAACCAGTGAGGGAGGAGGCAAATCAGGGAAGTGTGGCATTCTAGAAATTCCAAAGGGAGCCATGATACAGAGTGTAATGAATGACAGATTGATCCCATGTATCAACCCTGCTGTATATTTGGGTAGGCGTGGACTGAGGATTGACCACCGGATTAGTCCATGTGATTGTTATTCGGGATGTTTGCAAGAACAATTTCGGTGCAGTGCTGGGAGAAAGTTCTGGTCAGGCGGGTTTAGGAGAGAATAGAAGAAGAGGGACCAGAGACAATGAGCGCAAATAATATTTTGGGTGAGTTTTGCTACAAAGCAGGGGCTGTAGGGAGCAGCCGACAGAGCAAGTGAGTTCAAGGGGGAGGGCTGGGTGGCAGGGCACTGTACCCACAGCATCAACTTTGGTGAAGTATTGTCTTTTAGGTAGGAGAATACTTCTTGATGCTGTGCTTTTCTCCTAAAGGATAGTACTGGTTACTCTTAGGCACCAGGCAGATTAGATTGAAGACTTTGTTAGGGTTGACAAATAATATCTAGAAGAAGAAAATAAGATTTTAAAAAATCAAATTACCTCTGTCCTAGGGCAGATTCTCCTAAGAGATACATTTCTGGACATTTAATAATCTTCATTTATTCTCTTATACAATTCAACATCTGACCCAGTGACCTGAAAGATTCAGTGCAGCTACATTTTCATTAGGCAATGAATGGCTGATGCTTGATAATTGCTCTGCTAATGTCAGATTGGTTTCCTCTGGACTCTCAGCATTATCAGTTCAAGCTAAGGTGATGTATGGCCCCTCAAGTCCACCTATGGTTATCATTATTCCATAGCACTGAAAATAAGGAAGTCATGTTTTAGAACATTTTGAATAGATGTACGCTGTTGGTGATGAAATGTGGTTTAAAGACAAATAAGCTATAAGAAGAAATTAAGACATCTATTTAATTCCAAATCCACCAAATTTCATACTGATTTTATTATTACCTTAACAAAACAGGAGTACACCCAGTGGATGACTGTGGTCCCATATGACTTGATTTCTGTACGACATCAGCATTGTGACCAGTCTCCTTCTAGAAACTTCCCTCCCTTAGCTTCCCAGGTGTTAGTTCCTTCTCGATTATTGCATTACTCCATTCTGGCAGCTCACCCCTAGGCTCGATGTGGCTTCTTTTTCTTTCTCTACTGCTTACGTGTCGATGTCTCTCTTCTTCCCTCTTACTACACTTGCCTAGGCTGATGCAATCTATTGTATGGATTCAAGTCTACTGACGTTATGGTCATATTTAAATATTTTTGTCCTGAGTTCTAGACCAGTAGATCCAATGGCCGTGGAACAGCTTTGTAACGTGTTCCACAGACATCTTAACTCAGTTGATTTTGAACCCCAGTTACCTGTATCTACAGGACAACGGAAAACTAGTTGCAGCCTCTGCAGAAAGCCAGTGTAATGATTCATGTACTATGGCCAAGTTGCCCATGTTAACTAAAATGGCAACTTTCTTTGTTTTAGTCTGGAATTATAATTAGTACCCTGAGCAAATATTATAATCCCAGGCTGATTAGAAGCTATAACAGGCAGTTATGCTTTTGATGAATGAAACTCAGCAAATGAATTAATTTGCTTAATGAATAAAGTTTGGCAGATAAAAATCTTTCAGAACATGGGGTCTCAGTGGAAATAGAAGAAAAACTGTTTTTGGTGGTAGAAAAACTGGGAAAAGTTATACTTAAAAATGTATTTTGTGCCTTGAAACTCAGAAAAAGAACAGCATTTGTTGATATGACAGTGGTTTGCAAATATCAGCTGACCTTTGCCTCTCCTTTGGGATTTGGTCCTTCTTTTATGTTTGGCTCACTCCCGAGCAGTGAGTGACGGGAAGCTGCACCAGCAAATCTCCCACTCATGATCGGTCCTGTTCCCATGTGCAGGTGATGATTTTGACAGTGCGGTCAAGCTGCAAGAGAACGCAAAGAGAAGAGATTTGCCTGCTTGGTTTAACACACTTAAATTAAGTGCCACTACAAGATGAAAGTTAACCATCTTTGGGTCAGTGACTACCTTCGGCACCTGGGCCAACAGTGATGGCCACGCCAACATTGACGTAATGTGACCACTCACCTGTGTGCAGAACAGGCCAGTCAAAAGGGAGACTTCAGTGATAAATATATAAACACCAGGAAGGAGGACTTCAGCAATCTGAGAGTTTTGGGTCTAACATTGAAAAGTGTGCCTCTACTTACCACCTGTGTGACCTGAGCAATTTGTCTCTCCCAGGCCTTGCTTTCTTCTTCTACATAGTGGGGATTCTAATATCTATTTTTCTAGGTTGTTTTAAATCAATGTAGGTAAAGTCTCATATACAGGGTGGGGCAAGAGTAGGTTTACAGTTGTTGGTATGGAAAGCAATACTATAATAAATAGTAGTGTAAAAATAAACTCGATGTTTCACGTACTCACAACTGGACACCTAATTTTGCCCCACCCTGTATATAGTTGGACCTTCCCATGGACTGAATGTGTCCATGACAAATTCATATGTTGAAATATTAATGCCCAAGGTCAGGGTGTTAGAAGGTGCATCTTTGGGAGCTGATTAGGTCATGAGGGTGGAGCCCTCATGAATGGGATTAGTGCCCTTAAAAAAGCTGCCAGAAAAAGCTCCCTTGCCTCTTCTGCCATATGCAGTTACAGTGAGAAAACATCAGTCCGTAAGGCAGTGGGTTCTCACCAGCTACTGATTCTGCTGGCGCCTTGATTTTGGACTTCTATTCTCCAGAACTGTGAGAAATAAATTTCTGCTATTTTTAAGCATTTCATTATAGTAGTTTGAATGCACCAGGACAGACCTTTTTGTAAGATTCCAGTGTGTGAGACCGCTCTCACAATGTGCATCTGCCGTGTTCCCCCTTTTGTAAATGCCTATTCCTTCTCCTAGCCCTATTCAACCACTAGATCTTTTTCTCAGACACAAATATCAGCCCATTTCTGTACAGACAATGCCTACTTCTTAGACCTCTATTTTAACTGCTGTGATAAGGTATAATTTCAAACTGATACTTATCTACTTCCCAGTCCTCTGATGTAAGCAAAATCTATCCTCCTGTTGAGTTCTATTTGCCTCTCTACAGATCACAGGTGCAACTTTCATTTCTGACAATGGGAGTTCTTCCTGTGAAATCAATTCAAAGAAACTCCAGCTGGGGGAGAAAAGGGCGTCAGACAAAAAGTACAAAAGCATAGACATTTGCTCTTAAGGATGTTCTGGGCCTTTCAGTCCTTCCTTGGGCAGTCCTTCATCAAAATGAAGAGCCCTTGGTCAGCACCAACCATCCATTTTAAAAAATATATTCGAGTTCTAATTACTTCACTCATCTTTATTCCATTTTTAATCTTAGTTTTAAACTAATGCCACCATGAACCCTCGAAGGATTTTCAAGAAATGGGAACATCAAATGCTGAAGATATCAGCCACGTGGAATGTGTCACTGAGCAGACCATCTGGTGGTTATCAGAGCAGGCCTAGTCATTAAGTACTTGGGAGTCAGATGTAGAAGTGTGATGCCTCCCAGGTAAGTGACTCAAAATAACCTCATTTCTGTGGCTCTGTTTTCTTTCATTACAGTAGTGGTAAGACCACCAAATGGGGTAAGAAGGAGAGTCTGAGTACAGAGCTTGGTACAAAGTGAGCATTGGTCACCGGCAGGCATGCTAAACACAAACCAGACTCCAGCCCTCCCCTATGGGCCTCGGAATTACATCTCAGCTCCTCACTATGGCCTACAAGTCCCTGTGTGACCTGGCCACTGCCCACCCTCCGCTCTCATCCTGCTCCACTGTCTGCTTCAATGGATGACTTTCTGTTTTTCTTAGGGATCTGCCATCTTCTGTACCTGAAAAGCCTTTATCCCTGCTCTTAACCTGATGGGCTCCTACATCCAGGTGTCAATTTGACTCTTTCCTCTGGAAGCCTTCTCTGACTTCTCTGCTGAAGAAGGCCCCCCTGTCCCCCACCACCCATCACTCATGTTACTTCCTCTCATGTCTCCTGTCCCATTACAATCTGTTGTCCACATTAATTGTTTATGATTTTGTTTACTTCTTTATTGTCTGTCTCCTCCTCCTAAGGAGGTGATTTATAAAGCCAAAGATATTGTTTATCTTGTTTATTGCTGTGTCCCCAGCACTGAGAAGAGATTCTAAAACCTAAAAGGGGCTCGATAAATAATCTTAAGTTGAAATTTTTCGAGTATTCCATATTAAGTAAATTATATTATTAATTGCTAAGTATTACAGTTTCTTACATTAAAATGTCATCCTTTGTAATAATGTTAAATGATTAAATAGCAATTAAAAAGTAATAAAATGCCTTTAAAATGTTATAACAATGAACAGACTTATTTCCAGGGCTGTTAAGAAGGAAATCCAAGAATGCAAACACTTGTTTGGGTAACCACTTGCATTAGATTTAAGGAATTATAATTTCCAAGGCATATGAGTAAACCTAGTAAGATTCAAAATATTTCTAATGTTATCTAGAACCAAGAAATGTCATAATATTTCTAAACACCTAGAACCAGGTGATACCAATGATTTGGCACGCATATATAAAACCATTAGCTAAATCTGATAGACTGATTTCATACCTATTTTTAGCAGATGTATTTAACTAAAGAGGAAAGTGAATTTTTATGTTGTATTTAAAGTTTAATTATGATGCCTAAATAGCAGATGATGTTTTAAAGATATGATATAAAGGCAAGAGAAGAATAGAGGGTCCTAAATGCAAAAAGTAGAGATTTACTTTTGGTATTGCTATTCACAAGCTTCGTGAACTTGAAGTACATCACTCCCTCTCTTGAAGGTTGAGTTCTCTCACCTACAACACTAAGATGAGTATGATAGAACCATTATACAATTTGAATCAGACAGTGGCTAGGAATGTTCTTGGTTCATAGTAGTTTGCCTCTAATGATGTGTCAAAAGAACAATGGCTTGTTTGAATCTTTAATATAAATTTCTTTTTAACAGTTTTCTTCTTGCTGTAATATTTTAAATGTTGTTGTTTTCCATTTGACCACAACGTATCTCTCTACTAAGAAAACAAAAACAAAGCAAAGCTCAAATACCATATAAAAACAAAAGTAATTCAGTATTTTTTATTATGTCAACATCTTTATTCAGCTTCCACAGATAACTGTGGAAAGTGAATAAAGTCCAGTTAACATAAGAACTGATATAATTCCTTGACCGAAAACAAACCTATTAATAAGTATTAATGCTCTAGAGATTTTCTTGTAAAAGAGAATTGAGTAAGCTCTGTATATGAGTAGGAACATTCTAGAATTCTTTTCCAGGCTCTCATTCACCTAGAGATTTCAGTGTTGTTTTAAAAGCTAAATGAGTTGAATGCCTTGGTATTTGCCTTTAGACTTTGATAAATTTAAGGGAGTTTTCAAAGGTGGTTTTGATTATACACAAGTATGGCTTTACCTCTAGAGACATAAGGATTAATTTGCCCAACATATCGTGATCCCTTACAAGCTGGCCTTCCAGTAGAGAAAGCGGTTCGCATTGAGACTCCATGCACATTAGTTTGGGGCCAGTGCTCAACAATTAATCCTCATCAACTGCAAGTTTGGACACCAACCTCCTATTCCCATATCATCATGGTAAGGAGGGGCTGGAATGACTCTCAACAACGATTGCTTAAGGTGAATAGATAGGATTGGAGCCAAGATTCCATCAACAAATACTGCTCTTGTATCTTGGCCCCTGATCAGCAGGGGAGACACAGATGTGGGGATCTCTGTTAAAGGACGCAATACAGGCCTGTCACGCACAGAGCAGGCAGGCTGGCATATTTGATGATGGGCTATTTGCATTGGTTTGTGTGGTACCCATTGACTTAAGGGCCTCCATTCCTCCTAAGACACAACTCCATTGAATTAAATTCTTGTATCTGTCCCCGCACCCCACTCAAATCATAATAGATGGAATTGTAAGTATAAATATATTTTCTGAATTAAAATTATTCATTTCTTTTGATTTTGAAGATGACAATTTCTCCAATGGTTTTCTTTATCTTTTCCAACAGAGTTTGAAAGGTAAGGAAGACATAAGATCAAAACCCTAAACCTCAGGTCTGTAGCAAACATTTTTTCTGCCCATGTAGCTATATTATTGAAATACAGAACTTTTCATATCTGTCATGTGATTAGGGTCTGTTGGATCAAAGTAGGAGGAACAACAGCAATAATAACAATTCTAATTTGAACACCACTTTCCAAGTTCAAAAGAACTTGTGACCAGTTCTGCAAAATAGTATTTAATTCTCATAAATACCCCCTGAGGAAGTTATTGCTTTTTGGGTTTTACAAGTGAGTTAATTGATGCCTAGGGGGCCAAGGGAATTGTTTGTGGATATGTAGCAAAAAGATGATCAATCTTTGAATCAAACCCAGATCTCTCTGTCTCTAAGTCCTAAACTGTAAAAAAAAATATTCTCTACCACCTTCCCACTGTGGATGTGAGAGGGATACACAGATTTTCCAACCTACCCCAATCTCTATTTGTGTCTCTCTGTCCCCAATATTTCCTAAAGCCAACATCATATAAAGTAGTTGATGTTTTATTTTTCTTTAAACATACGGGATTTTCTTATGCAATTATTGATCAAATCTTATTTTTAATACTCCAGCCATAAAAACTCATTATCAATAATACATTTTTAAATAACATAACTATAACTTTCTAATAAGACAGTCTGATTTCTAAGGTCACTGTAACTTCGAAGCCTCAAATAAGAGGATGGCAGAGCACAGCCATTTAGTTTTTGGATTGTCCTGATAAGTGACAGTGGTGACAAGAAAATAACAAAAGCTGTTATGACAACTAAAATTTAAGATATGGGTAAATAGTTCCACAAACCTCGCCAGACCCTAGAGGACACTTCTGTTGTATTACATTTCTGATGTTTATGTTGATTTGAGGCATTATTCTGTGTAAATGCTCTATCTAAAATAGCAAGAACACTTGAAATATATTTTAGAATGCTTTGTTTACAAGTTAGATTGAACAGTAAACATTTTTATGACTATGAGCGTAAACTCTAAATTAGAAATTTATTGTTCAGAAAGCTACATTTTCCAGGGGAACTCCACTTTATGGTAGAGTGCATCAAACCCATGAACAACTGAGTCTACTGTTTAATTTACTTCTGAAATATTTTGGAGGTGTGTGGTGGATATAACACGTCTTCTCTCCTTACCTAGTCTGACCATACAGTAGTCATCCCTTACCCATGGGGGGATAAGTTCAAGACCTCCAGTGGACGCCTGAAACCATGGATAGTATCAGATCCTATACATACATATATATTTTTAATACACACTTAATTTTTACTTAAAAGAAGCATCTATCAGCTTTCTTTGGCATACCTGAGTTGCCAGCATCACTACTCTTGTGCTTTGGGGCCATTATTAAGTAAAATGAGGGGGACTTGAACACAAGCAGTGTGAAACCATGACCATCAGTCTGATGACCCAGGCAGCTACTAAGTGACGGGCAGGCAGGGAGGGCCTACAGGTCCGCGGGACAAAAGGATGATTCACAGCCTGGACAGGGCTGTGTGAGATTTCATCACGCTACTCAGAACGGGGCACAACTTAACACTTATGAGTTGTTTATTTCTGGAATTTTCCACTTAATATTTTCAGACTGCGGTTGCCCACCGGAAATGAAACCATGGATAAGGAGGGGCTGCTGTAGGTTCCTCTCTTCCTTCTCCAGGATGAACGTGTCCGGGGTTTGCAGTCAGTTCAAGGGCAGGATTTTTACCTTCCCTATGAGAACGTGGTAGCTACTGATTTTCTCACCAAGCATGTTTTCCTTTCCTCACTTGTGATCAGTGAACTCTTCTTTTCCGTGGAGACCTCCTTCATATGGCTGGGCTGAGTCTGACCACACTCTCTCACCACAGAGGTGGGCACGAGACCCAGGTCTGGCCGGGGTGCTCTGTGTAAGTAATTGGTGCGGGTGTGGGGATACATTCCAAGCCAGAACGCCACAGTCTTCCTCGGGCCTCTTTTGCTCGAGTTGTTAGGAAAGAGGCTTTTTATCCCCACTGGACTGCTAGCTCTAAGGGTGACGCGGGCTCGGAACTTCGTGGTCGTTCTTCACGCGCGTGAACGGAGCCTCTGGCAGCATAAAGCCAGCACCGACGGCAGCAGAGCCGAGAAATGAAGTGTCGGAAACACGATGGTCAACTTGAAACCTGTGGGCTCGGCCAGGCCCGAAGGCAACACTGTAGACATTCCAGTTGTTTGAGCCAACTGCATTTTCTTTTACTTAAAAGAGTTAGAGTTGGATTTCTGGCAGTTTCACACCCCCCATCCCGCCCCCACCAATTTTTATTCATCGTCTCCCTAAGCCTTGGTTTTTCTAATTTGTAAAATGGTGATGAGATTCACTGCACCGGAGAGTAAGATTTAAATGAAAACGATGTATTGTCAACTCCGCAGCCCATGTTCCATCCTCAGTACATGAGCTCAGCAGCAGAGGAGCGCTCAGATTCCCTCCACAACGAGGCCACTCACGGCGGTCCCTCTCTGCCTGGCTCCCCGCTGAGCGCCGTTGTTCTCGCCTTCTCCCGTCTTCATTTGATCCCGGAGCTGCCCGCTCCCTAGCGGATTGGCCAGGGAGCCTCCTCCTGCTCTTGGCGGGCAGCTGTTCTCAAGAAGTAAAGGTCTCTGTCCTGCTGTGCACTGGGATTGTGAAAGATCTCACCTAGAGAAGAGATCACACCCGCAAGAATTCCCAAGAAGACTGCACTGAAGGCACAGATGAGCTGACTTTGGTCCCGGTTCAGGAACATCTGGAGGAACAGCTGTGGACGACAGGAGCGTGTTTATCTCCTTTGTAAAGAGAAGGAGGGGAAAGGCAGCCGGACAAAATAGAGATCTGTTCCCATCGTCCAAACTTGGGATGGAAAATAATTGAGCAAAAACACAGCTTGTTTTTAAATCAAATAGCTTAAAGGGTAATGAGTTGAGAGGGAAGAAAGAGAACTGAAGTTTTTAAACCATTAGCCTTGCGCCTCCCACCTGCTGCTAATATTAGTTTCAGGGATCTATAAAATGTGTCTGCATCTGATCTTGAAGTGTCCTTCACCAGCAAAAGCTAAACCTCTTCCTTATTATTGGAAGGTTAACTCCCTTGGGATTTTATTTGGGAGATAGTATTGTTGATGTCATGAAAAAGTTCTTAAGATTTACTATACTTTCACAAGTCAGTATTTTTTTCTTTCTTTTGGTGAGATTGTAAAGACTGTACTATAAGGGTTTTTTTTTTTTAATTTCACGAATGAATTCAGTAGTTTGGGCTTCAACTGTACAAATTTATGATCATGGCTTTGAAAATAATTTTTTTTTAAAAAGTGCCTGGCTCATACTTCTCAAAACTAGGAAAAATAAAACTTAAGCATTTATGATACTTGGAAAAGAGCAGACTAGTTGCAATTTTATGGCCGAAACTGTAACTATAATAACCATGTATTTTTTTTCTTTGTAGCCAAGTTACTGAAGATATTGTTTCTTTCCTCATAGGCAGATGAAAACTTCAAGAAATTGAAGAATTAGAGCCTCATAATAAACTAGCCATGGAGGCACATTAGACTGGTTATCAAAACACAATTTCTAAACCTTTTTGAGGGAAACTCTAAAAAATCAATTCTAAAATGCTCATCAATGGTAGTAGAAGAGAGAAATTCAGGTTTATTTTTAAGAGGAAAAAAGAACCTTGCAAAAATATGGGTTCAGCTTTATAAGAAACAGTTTCTAGACAAACATAGATGAATGATGCAACAGCCACAGGGCACCCCTTTATGTAAATACTGAACTGTGGGACTCAAGAAAACAAATTCAAAGGAAAACATTATTAATCAGCTTGAGTTTTTTCCCCCTCTCAACATTCTAGAGAACAAACAGACCAACATCAAGGAGTGCTTTCAACAAGATCAACAAGCAGAGCATGGTTCAGAGTTGCCCTTGATAAAACTTTTCAGTTACTTAGAAACTTTCTCTTAGCTGGTCTTAATTTTGATGCATCACATGCATATGTGAAAACGGTCAAACATCAAAATACGATAACTTCCTAATTGTTTTCCCTTTACAATATGCCTTGCTGAACTTCTGGTTGACCCAGCATGTATTCTGTACTGTCTTATTAGCTAAAAGTTGGTACTAACCACATACCTGACCTGGAGAATACTTTAAATACCAACATTCTGAGTCCCTTACTGGAAGGTGTCCTTTGTAGAAAGCCACAATAAAGAGTCTTAGCTTGGGATCTTACACAAACTAAACATGCAAACTGAAGTGGAGATTTAAGATGTTCTTCTGAGTAATCTTGGTCTAAAACATTTTCACCTAAAATAGTCAGGAAATGAGCAAGAGGATGATTTTTGTTTCTTGATTTACAACTGTAATTTTCTCCACCGAATGCCAAAATCTGGGCAAATGTAGCTATTCTGAGTCATAGGACAGACTCCAGACACGTGTTAGATAAATGTTCAGTCACCCACATCTTACCCAGCAGAAGACAGGGCCATTGGCTCAGTTACTTTGTGGCCAATCATTTTCATATTCTTCTCTTTGGGTAGTTTTGCTTACACATGAGGAAGCTCATTGCAGGGTTAGGTAGGGACAACTTCTAGATGTGACAATAAAACATCTACATATTCCTAAGGAGCCGTATTAACCATGAGGTGAATGCATTCAGGTTATTGGATGGCTGATGGTGATTTGCAACTGTGTTTAAATGTCTCTGAATATGTGTCTTTGTTAGGGCTAAATGTTGTATTGGACTGTAATTGCCATGCCAATGATGCTCTTAACTTTATTCTTATCAATAAATAGTTTTAAGTGCATATAAGAAATTCACTGTATTGTAATATTGAAGTAAATAACTTCCCAAATATATTTAATGTGCATTTATGAAAGCCTAATCTGTATTGGAGAATATTTATCAGTAAAGATAGTTACATAAAGCCCTGGCTGGTGTAGCTCAGTGGATTGAGCGCGGGCTGGGAACCAAAGTGTCCCAGGTTCGATTCCCAGTCAGGGCACATGCCTGGGTTGCAGGCCATGACCCCCAGCAACAGCACAGTGATGTTTCTCTCTCTCTCTTTCTCTCTCCCTTCCCCTCTAAAAAATAAATAAATAAAATCTTTAAAAAAAAGAAGAAAAGAAAAATCTTAAAAAAAAAGATAGTTACATAAAATAATTTCTCAGTAAAACTATTACTTTTAGTAGATTAAAGATCGAACTAATAGGAAGATAAACAGATCAATCTAATTTGTAGATTAAAGAATTATATAACTTGATATTACTAAAAACTGATCATCTTAAATGTATGTGTATGTAGTCCCAACTTTAGAAAAAATAAGCATTCTAATTGCTTTAGTTTTATATTACTTTCATATTAAATCTGTACAACATTTAATAAGCAATCATTTATCTGCTATTAGGAATACCAATAATAAGCATTTTAAGCTATTTGAGAATTCATTACAAATAGGATTTTGTACACTGTTACAGAGTAATCTTTTGGCAAATGAGATTAGTTATTCATTTTTTACTTGTATCACAAACTAATAATTAGTGATTTTCCACAAATAGCCAGTTTTTCTAAAGTATGTTAGTAGATATGGTTCTGTGTATAGTTTAAAATATTGTGTAAATATTATAATAATAAAAAAGTTTAACCACTTTATTTACCTGAAATCTCTCTTCAACAAATCAAGCTATTTTCATATGAACTGCTTTCTTTTCCTTATCTATATGCTTACATTTTAAATAGTTTAATACATAACATGCATTTGCAAGGTATACACACGTGCTATCTGTACTTAAAGTGCACTGTTGTTATCTGAACATTGGCTGTTGTGTTTCAGCTTTGGTTTCGATGTAGGGCTTCCGATGATGCTTTCTGGGCATTTACATTCATAACCTTGGAAGTCAATGTGGGGGGTGGGGGTATTTAAAAAATTGAAAAATGCTGAAACCATATTCATTTTCATTACTTAACCCTAAATGTTAGGTTTTCTGACCATGAAGATGAAGTGTATGTGGTATGGGAAACAGAAAGTTGGATGGCAAAAAGGATTGTGATTCCTGATCTTACGAAAGAACGATAAATGAGTCTCACCCAGCCATGAAATTGTACCAATATTCCCCTTGCCCCGGCTGCTGTGAGACACACTGAAGGATGTTGTCATGCCAGTCGGCTGCTTCTTGACTTTTCTTTCTATGGGGAATCAAACAAAGAAAACCCTCAGTAGAGACATGCTCTGCTGTTAACTGTCCATGGGGCCTGAACATAAGCAATTATTAACACTTTCTTTCATCTCTATTAATAACATTTTTGAATATAGTAAGCACTGTACCAAATACTTTACTGATATTTTCACTTTAAGTTCTCCTAATGTGCCTACAAGTTAAATCCCACTTTGCTGATGAGGAAACTAAGATTCCCAGAGCTTTGAGAACTTGACCAAAGTCACCTTTTTATGGAGCAATGTTGTAGAGACGGGATTTGAACCCAGACAGACTGACTCCACAGCAGGCACATAAACCAGTAAAATGCCCTCCACCTAAGAATAAAAATTTTGGGAACGTTACGAATATTAAAAAATATCGCTGCCATTGTCCACGGATTTAAATGTCAATATCAAGACCATTAGTCTGGTGAGAGCATTTCTGAGCCCGTTCAGAGGTATCTCCTTGCTCTTAATATTATGATTTTGTGGATTTGATATACAATATATTGTGGAACTGCCTTGCATATAGGTTCTTGACATGGTCTTTCACCTTTTGCTCAAGGGATCGAGTTCCTCTGTCCTGGAGGGCCTTGGATATACTTGGGGGGAAAATACATAAGAAACATGGTTTACTTTTCTTTATGTACATGATCTAAAGATTTGTGAGATGGAAAAGGAGGTAGTACAGGTGCTCCTTTCTGTATGTGACTGCCCAGCCCCTATCGCCACATACTTAGCCTTTGCTACAAATGATGGAGATTGTATACTGGAGATTTCAGAGCCCATGTTATAGTGTATGAGGTGTCTAGAACCAGGAGTCTGGAGTGGCAGGGAGGGACATGTAGATCATTCCTCCCAGGGACAATTGATAACACTGAAATCATTGTATGTAGCTACTCTAGAGTCTAGAGCCATTTAAGGAAACATTTTAGCTGAGTCTGTTTTGGAGTCAGGAAAGAAGAAAACAGCAATTCACCTCTAATCACGGAGAATGCTGGAATTTGACTACAACCATTACTTTGCAGAGGCACAGTACAAAGTTTCCTCTCCATGAACAAGTTCTCTTTAACCAGGGACTAGATTTGGCAAGGTATGTTGGTATAGGCTGTGCCAATTGGGCTTCAAATGTTGTTATCTATATTGTGTTCCTTCCTTGCGATATTATTCCGGTAGTTTGTCTTTTGTGGTTATAAGACAGGTGCCATCCAGTTCCGTTAAGGTTATTGAACTCTCTGTAGACAACATAATCAACTGGAAAAGCTATCGGAATTATGAGTCAGCTGTCTTTCCCAAAGTGGAAGCCTTTTTTAGTGAAAGCGTGTTCAAGATGTGTTCATTAGACAGAAATGCAATAAAGTCAGCTAGAAATAAAACTCCAAATTTCTTCAAAACATCTCCATGATATTCTGCATTTATGCCTGGTTAATTTCCACTGCGATTAATCACTCTACTTGGTTCTGTTTACATAACTTTAAAATGTGTCTAACTAAAGGGATAATAATAATGACTCCAGAACCATCTGCCCATTTGTATCTCCAGCAGCAGAGAATGGCATGCCTTAGCATTTTAAGTTCTTTAATTACTGACTAATGAGAAAATCGCAGAACTAATATAGATTTTGCGGTGCAATTTATAGTCCCAAGAACACTGTACATAATCGTGGAGGATATCTTTAAGAAACTTCTTAAGAATGTGCACCCTGGGTGAAAGGAAAGCAGATAAAGGCATTAACCTCTTGTAGAGAGACTTCATTAGAAAAAAAACTCTAAGAATTTATGATTCATTAAAGATTTATTCAATATTTACAATGAACTGTCAATTTAATTTACTGTCTGGAGGAAATGGGACACTAGATTACATGATGAAAGATTAGAACCCAGTAAAAATTGTGATTAAAATAAATATTGTATTTGTTCTTAAGTAGTTATTACTTTAGATCAGTGATGGCAATATCAGTAAAACACAGTGATCAGCTCTTTCATGTAAAGAGCTGATATCACAAACTATCAGTGTGTCTAGTGTTTCGCAATAGTCTTGCATTAACTTGTCAACAATCTCTTCTTCATCGTGCGTAATGACCGGTAGCAGGCATGTGTGAAAGTACAGACAGGGAAGATAGTAAGTTCTCTTGCTGAAGTCTTCATCTTTAGATGGTTCTGGACCTGGGTTAGGTGGAGTTGGAAGCAAACAAAAAGGTAAACAAATTGTTTAATTTACCAGATATTCTAACTGAAAGAAAAAGTATATTTCTTTCTCTTTGTCTCTGTCTGTCTCTCTCTTTCCTTCCAATCATTGTCACTGAATAATTCATGTTTTGTTATAAGGAAAGATATGTAGTTATATCTTTGTGGATCGAATACTTATGTGTTCACTGTCAATATTGTATTTCTTTCTATATTCCTTTTAATTGGAACCTGAAGTGTTTGTTGGTTTAGCTATAGGAACCATGCTTTTACCTATAAGAAAGAAAAGGTTTGGTTGGGAGACTAGATGAAAGAAGGTGAAGGAATTAAACAAAACACATACATATATAAACACAAAAACACAGACAACAGAGTGGTGAGAACCAGAGGGACAGGGGTTAGAGGTAGGTGGGGGTGAGCGAAGGGGAAGATGCAGACGGAGGGAAACTTTGCTTGGGGCGATGGGCATGTGATGCAGTGTGCAGAGGGTGTTTTAGTGAGTTGTACACTGGACACCTGCATGGTTTTATGAACCAGTGTCATGCCAACAAATTCAATCAAAACAAGAAAAAGAAGAAAAGATGTTTCTCTTTCCTTAAGTATATATTTGAAAATTAAAATAAGTCTATTATATGCTGTAGGAAAAAATACATTGGATTGGAAATGGATGGTATGAACTTTAGTTTCAGGTCTCCTTGTAAGCAGCCGAAAATTAACAGAATGACAATGGGCAAATCGTTCACCCACTCTTGGTCCGTGTTCCCTTATTTGTAGAATCGAGGTGATTGGATCAGGTAACTGGTGGCTATTTCCCCTGCACTCATAGTTCCCCTAGTCTTCTTTTCATTCTGTGGACAACCTGAGTTCTTTTCCTGCCTCAGAGCCTTTGCATTTTTTATTCCTTCTGCCTGGATCCTTATTCCTTTCATCAGTTCTAAGACTGCCTCCTTCTCATCCTTCCCATCACACTTGGTTGCCTCTTTAAGAGGCCTTCCTGGAGCATCCTGTCTAATTTAGTTCCATCCCCTATAGTCTTTTTTTTAAGATTTTATTTATTTATTTTTAGAGAGGGAAGGGAGGGAGATAGAGAAAGAGAGAGAAACATCAATGTGCGGTTGCTGGGGGTCCTGGCCTGCAACCCAGGAATGTACCCTGACTGGGAATTGAACCTGCGACACTTAGGTTTGCAGCCCGCACTCAATCCACTGAGCTACGCCAGCCAGGGGCCCTATAGTCTTTATAGCAGCATTCATTACGCTTTTATAACACTAATTTCAACTTATAATTAATTATCTTTATAGACAGACTTCCTGAGGCTGATGCTGTTAGATGCCACCTAAGATCCATAACTACTCCTTCCTTATGGAGAAACTCTCGATGTTATTCAGAGTACCACTGTGTCAGGGGAGATCAAAGTACTCACTTCCCTAAGTTCTCTTGGCACTGAGAGCAGTGCCCTGATACAGGTCCAATACATCCTGGGCTGATGGTTTCTGGGGAAACGCTTCCTCACCAGGTATACCTATCCTACAGAGGAGGTTCTAGACCTCCTCTGTAGTTCCTACATGAAACGTAGATGTTATGTCTGGAGACAGCAATTTTGTAATCATGAATATGAGATCGATGAACTGAGGTTGATGGAACAGAAAAAGTCTGGGTCCTCAACAACAGCAATGCCAGAGCTATAGGCTGCACCAGGCTTGGATTAGCCAACTTGGAATCTTTCATTAAGCTTAAACCTCATAGGCATAAGCCCCTGATTTCTAGTTTTCTGTTATTTCACTGCGGCATTCTTCACACATTTCTCTCTTGAATGCAGCTGTATGAAAACAACAGACATGTCGGTCTTGTAGTCTCAGCATCTTATAAAATGCTTGATGTAGAGTAAGCCCTTAATAATTGTTAATTTAAGTCTAGAACTTGAAGCACAAAAACAAGTATAAAAAAAGTGCCCAGCACACCTTAGGGAAAAAATAATGTAAGCCTTAATGTCAATGCCTTTAAAAGATGAAGATTTATGTAAAGCAATAGGAAGGCCATTATGATTCCAACAGATAAATGGGCAAAATATACAAAGCATCATTCATTCGAGGCAATAAGATGAATAAATCATCTGTTGTCTTTAGCAAAAGCATTCTGGGATCAAATAAAGAAGAACTATGTTCTAATTAAGCATTTGAGTAAGTGTATTGGCATTGACTTAGGTAGAGACAGTAAGCAGGCAATCTGGATAATTCAGAATTCAGTCCTGACTTCAAACCGTCCTGACTCAAAATCACTTAACGTTGCATCAGAAAATGTTTCCTACAGTGGTGATTGGCTTTGATGTAAACATACCTATGAAATTGGAAAGTATAGAAAAAGTTGGAAGAAGGAGAGTGGCTAAGCAGAACAGCTGAATTGCTAACTCTGTGATGTATGAATGAAACAAATAATTATCTGAATGACTCTCTGTGGGATTCAATTTGGAAAGTAATCAGCGCAACTCTATTTCCTTCCTCTGAGTAGTCCTTTCCTGTTTTGTGTGAGATCTGGTTTAGCCTGAGACTGAAGTTACTGTGTTTCGTATTCTGTCACTTGAGCTCCTGTTTTTGTCTACACCAGTCCAATCAAAAGGCCTTGGTGGAACTGATAAATTCTGTCCATGACACAATTTCATAAAAGCCGCTGCCACTTGTTCCATGTCTGTGAGATACCCATCTTCTAGCATGGATCAGCTCGGATCATGGATTGGTTAATCTCACAGGAGTTCTGGAAGCTAGACATTGTTATTTCATATTATTTTTCACGTTTTGTCAGTAAGGAGTCGGAGGCTCAAAGAGTTAAGCTATGACTTGTGACAAGGCACTCCAGCCTCTCTGGTTCTAAAGACTATGATGTTAGCAACACACATCAAAATTTTTTTCCCTCCGTTTGAGACTTGGCTTGCCTGTGCAGATGTGGTTTCCACTTTTTATTGAAAACAAGCGTGAAGAAGAGTTATTACACATGTATGGCATTTGCAGATCTTAGTATCTGATTTAGGAAAGAATTGTAACAAAGCCACTCAATATTCCACCTACCTCTGGTAAAAGGAAGATTAGAAGATTGGAAAATTTGACGTGACTTTGATGTCTTAAATGCTAAACAGCGCTGCACAGGATGAAAATTCCTTGGAAGAAGACTGGGAGTATAACTACTTTTGCAGGTGTTTTAGAGCAAGAATCTGTTCACTTATTGGTTCCACATTTTTGAGGCGGACGTAAATAGGAAAATTTTT
Organism: Phyllostomus hastatus; assembly: GCF_019186645.2. NCBI lineage: Eukaryota > Metazoa > Chordata > Mammalia > Chiroptera > Phyllostomidae > Phyllostomus > Phyllostomus hastatus. Next base: position 14,390,506 of record NW_025333833.1, on the reverse strand, counting down.
AATGTTTTCTTTTCCACGGAAGGAACATGAAAATGCCAGAGAGATAGAGGCAATTATTTTGATCGAGCATTATGTTACTCATTATGATGGCAAAATCAATTTATATTCACAGGATCATTTGTCAAAATCTTGGAAATATAGCACATTGATAATTGCATCAGAAGCAATTACATTTGGTTTCTTGATTAAAAAGAAAGAAAATGAGTATTACCCATTAATTAATAAAATTATGAATAGTCTCAATTCAAATATGCATTTATTTTCTTGATGAATACAAGGTGATTTGACGTTTGTAAAATTCTGTTGCAGTTTGGGTATGGAAGTGTAAACTTTCTCCGTGTTATGGGAAGATAAATTTAAAATTTATTTGTAACTCATTCAGCGAAAATGCATAGGTAAAAAATTTAGCTTTTTCAAGAGGGAAAATGCTGCTGTATCAGGACACATGAAATAGTGGGGAGAAGGGACCCAAGATAAAAATCCTTAATATAGTTTTGGAGTATAGCCTTGTATTTGGCTATAATCCAAATTATAAATGTGTTTACCACGTTGACAACTAAGGTCAAGATCTGAATGGTCCAACAGCTTGATCCAGACGTTTTGCGCAGTCTGCTGCTCGTTGAGACTTTTCCTCCGCATCTGAGTTGACACAGGGAAGCACTGACTATCCCGGGACTGCGTGGGGAGTCTGCTTCAAAATAAGGGTCGTTTCTTGTAAAACCATGGGTTGCTTTCCATTAAGCATGCGGGAGTTCTTTTAGAAACTTTTTGTGTGGGATGTAGTTCATTTTCATGACTGTATTTTTCCTCCACCACTTAGGACAACTCATTAGAAAATTCCATCAGATTTACTTGAAGTAACCAATGAAGCCTTTGAGACACAATAATTAAGATGCAAATTATACCACATTAAGAGTCACAGGAGAAATGAATTAAATTGCAAATATACAGCCTTTCAGAAATTAAAAAATATATTGTTTTACTGTCACAGATACTCAAAATCCATATGATTTTTCTTTTGTGCTTCATTTTAATTTTCTCCTTGCCTAGAAGCACCAAGACAGATGACCCTGCCTATCTTAAATGCATTACATAAGGATACTAATAGGATATTACACATAATAGTCACATTGACAAAAGACTTGATGAGGCAAATAACAATATACAAAAAAATGTGAATCCAGAGCAGAATAATTACATCAAAAAGTAAATAATTATCATTGCTATTTCCTTCTCAGACATGCCGACAGGGAAATAAAGGTCTGAGGGGTCATTCTGAGAACATTCCCAAACCGCCAGCATCTTGACTCAAGCCTGCAAATTCTGTGGTACGGTTAGGTTTTAAATGTTTTTTCCTGATGACTGGATAATGTTAGGGAGATATGAATATTGCCGATAAGATACCTGTAAAATAGTACTCAGTGCTCTCTGGGGGTTTTCTGTGTATAGTTGACTGCTCTCGGTGCCTAGCATGTCACCAAACCTCCCAGCAGCTCTGTGAGTGGACATGGTCATGTCTGTTGTACAGGAGAGGCACCAGCGAGCACGGTGACAGACCCAAGGCAGGGCCAGCGTCCAAGGGCAAAGATTTCACACTGGAGACCGTGTGTTCATCACTGGCCCGCTCTGAAGAGAGGTGACAGAAACATCATTGGCATTTTCTTGAGATGAAATATTAAAGTGTTAGAAAATTAGAGAGATAAATATAACTGTTTAGAAGTTGTTATCATGTTTACTTGTTGCTATTATTTTTTGAAATATGCAATATAAAATATGCAATAAAAATTTATGCCCTGGTGCCTTGTTTTCACACTGAGCTCAGGAAGCTTATTTTTCTTCCTTTTTTTTTTATTGTTGTTCAACTACAGTTGTCCCCATTTCCGCCCCACTGCTCCCCCTACCCCACCCACGTCCACCTCCCACACTCAATCCCCCCCCACTCATTGGCTTTGTCCATGGGTCCTTTAAATGTATCAAATGTATCATCTTATTATTTTAACCTCAGTTTTCTCAGTAAGAGACTGGAAGAAGCCACATGTGTCATCATAGTGTAAATGAAAACTATTGGGGTGGTTACACAGATACTGGTAGTAGATATTTGTGAGATAATTGAATTGGTTATCAAAATTATTTTGGAAAACAGTTACCTTCTACTGAACTATTCAGTATTAGATTTATTCCCTCCCTTCCATCCTTCCTTCCTTCCTTCCCTTTCCTTCCTTCTTTCCCTCTCTCCTTTCAGCTCTCATTATTTCATCATTAGCATTATCATCAGACCCACTGTCATCCTCCCTACCTTTCCCCAAAAGATCTGAGCCAATTGCTTGAGCATTATACTTCAGGATGAAGTCAGTTTTTCCCTTAAATAGTAATTAATAAAATTAACAAGTGATTATGAAGCATGTAGTTCATGCAAAACATTGTTTTAGATGCTTTGTCCTAGTACTTTGAAAATGTTCTAACTTTCAAGAGCCTGTGGTTTCTTGGGCTAATAAATCACACGCACAATTATAATCCAGGGACTACTGAGATAAGTCCTCTTAAAAATACAGAATTATATAGGAGTTCATAGTTATTGCCAGGTGGGAATTAAGGATAGAGAGGAGGGAAATCAAACGATGCTGATCAAAATGGGGGCTTTGGAATTGAGTTTTGGGGGAAGAATTAGTTTTCTGTGTTCATGGAACTCTATTATATAACAGCTTTGCCAAATCTTCTCCTAAGGATGGAATTTTTTTCCTGTGAAAACTACCATGCTAGACGATCTGTAGCACACAGCTGGAACCACAGCGCCACTGCTTAGTTGTCACCGTGTCATCCTGGCCAGGTGGCTATGCCTCTGTTTCTTCACCTGTGAAATGGGGACGGTGGTGATATGTGCCTCCTGGGGTCATTCTGATGATGAAGTGAATTAATATGGGCCAAGCAGTCTCAGCAATGCTGGCACTATGTAGAGGTTAGCTCCTAGGATTGTTATTTGAGCAGAGGCAGCAAATTCCAATCAGTGGCGTGCCTTAGGATGCATAGGTAGTAAGGCAAAGATCATTTGTATTTTTCACATTTCCATTGTGCTTTGTTTGTAGGGAAGTGTGTTTTCAGCTTGGACGTTCAATAATTGTTAGGCCTTATTGAATCATAAAGCGTATTTACGGGCCAGATAAAGAAAGATAATGTTTCTGAGGACTCGTGGGCATTAAATGTTCATTCCACTTTGCCTTAGACATCTTACATTTTGACAGGACTCTAAGAGCAAATACATTATCCCACAATGTTGCCCGTACAAAGTGGGTAAAGTACTAGAGATGAAACAGAAGAGAACCCGTTGAAAATTAATTGGCTCTTCAAGAGGATTAAAAAGTAATCATTTCCTTCCTCCTCGCACGTTCGCGTAGCAAGGAGACATTTCAGCTTGGTCTTTTTGGAGAACACAAACTCTTATCAACACTGTGCAACAATATGACTGATTTCTGTAGGAAACTTCTCATTAGCAGTTCGTTATTCATCACTGGGATCACTTAGCCCATACAATATCGTTGACCTGGTGAAAGAGAAAGTCCTTCATTCCCAGTCTCCTATTTCCACAGCTTGTTGATTTATTTTTATAAGGCTCCTCAGATTTTTATAGCAAAAAGCCACTTGAAAATAAATCTTGCCTAAATGCATTCAGGTGCATGCTAATTGATTTTCCTCCTTCTATGAAAATTTGCACAACAAGAGGAACAGCTGGAGACAGTTTATTAACTAATTGGAAATCTTGGGTTTGGGAGCTACTTGGAAAAGAACAGAAGGGAAAACTTGCATGATATGAAAGAAGATGCGTGTTCTTCCTGACAATGAGATAAAATATTATTCCATTTGCCCATTGACTACTTCCTCTACAAAGCTTCTGGCTCAGAAATAGACTGGAAATCAAATTAAATCTTGCACGACGCTCCAGCATGGTAAATGTATGTATCTTTTTGGTATTTGATATTTGCTGGCTGATACTGCCATATTATATATTTCAGAACTCTCTGTTTCGATGACAATCACTCACCTCAAAATAGTTTAAGCAAAAAAAAAAAGGTGGGGGAGGGGATTTATTTAACTGGTCCTGACTTCAGGCAGGGCAGGAACTCCAGTAATGTCGTTTGGGTTCTATCTTCCTCTGTCTTGTAATCCTCCTTCCTTTTGCAGCCCTGGTGCACTTTCTGCCTTGTTTTCTACATGGTAGGAAAGATTGCCCTCACTGCCCTCAGCTTAAAATCCTTGTGGCTTAATGTCTAAAAGGAAAAGGAAGCCCCTCTCACTTCAACACGTATCCGTTCTAAGAGAAGACCCTGCTTGACTGAGCTTGCTTATGGCAAAGGTCCTCCCTCTTGTGTCCGATACAAATCTTCCCAAACTCTAGCATATAAACCTCTCATACTTATCACTTGATGACCCGTTCAACTGCAGGTCCTAATTAAGCCCACTTTTACATTTGTTGTATGGATAACGTACTAACTCCCAAGGCCAAGATTTAATAAAACGTGATTTGTACCGAGAAAGGAGAGCGGTAATAATCAGTGGCATAAACAGAAATCAAGAAACTGCAGGAGGCTCTTATTTTAAAAAAATGCACAAAAAAATCAGATAATCAAGATACCTGGATGATAAATTCAAAGCTCATAGAAAACAGCAATGATTTTCTTTTTCATTTGGAATGAACTGAGAGGAAAATGGGGCATCTGAGATTCTTTACTCAGTTTGACTCAAATAATAATGATGGTAATTTTCATGATTAGAGTACATGCAATCCCATCACATTTTCAGAACAGTTTTGAGAGGGACCTTATTTGTAGTCCCCTCCCCTCAAACGCACCCAGGCTGCCTCGCTCCGGGCGAAGATCCTCCTGGTGCTGGGCTCCGGTCTGAGGACCAGCAAGCAGTGTGGCAGGTACAGGTCCTTAACTGACTCCTGTCTAGTGCGAGAAGCCAGGGAACTTCCGCTGGTTTAATATTGTGTTAAAAGTGGCTCTTCTTTTTTGGTTCCCAGGATCTGACCCAGCTCCACCTTTGACTTTGTTTTATTGGCTTTCAACGTCCGAGACGAGATATCCTGACTCTGGCACTGGGCATAAATGTGGGCCTGCGTGCTATGCTATTGGCTCTACTTGATACCATTTGCGTCTCCGGAGTTAGTGTCTGACAGTATCCAGAAAATAACTACTTGAGTCAGTTTCTTCTCAGCTGCTTCTTCTGGCTCCTTTTATTTAATTTTTTTTCACTAAAACATAAAATCTGTTTGTCCTGATATGGTCCCCCTTTGTGGGATTCAATATATCCTTGACTCATAATAATATTAGTGATTGTAGTAATAATGGTGAAAATGACCATGAAAGCTAAATTTTATTGAGTACTCTATTCCAGGCACTGTAATAAGTAATTTATATACATGAACATAATAATAAATTAATTTTCTTAATATCCTTAACTGTGTACTCTGATTCTCTTCATTTTACAGATGGGAAAATCAAGTCACAAAGAAATGAATTAATTTGCCCAAGTTCGCAGTGGCAGAAAATAATAGAGCCGGGACTTGAAGCCAGGTAGTTGGCTCTGGAGCTCCCTCATGCCAAGGAGAAAACTATGCTATGTGGTATTTCAATACAATGACAACAATGCTATTGCTTATTATGTATCCTACTGCCTTTCCATAACAGTGATGATGGTGATGGGGATGATGATGATGATAAACATAATACAGAACTTCCTGGTTTACGAAGTAACTGGTTCACTTTCAGGACAATGGCTCTCACTTAGAGCGTGGGCAAAGTTGGGAGGTTGGTGTGCTAGGCAGCAGAATCCACAGGCACGGGTAGATTCCACACGAACTAACGATCAGGGGTAATTATTTAGAGGACACATCGAGTGCTTTGTGGGAGAAAACTAGAGAAGAGGGCATAAGTTTGGTCTCTTCATTGGCAGACCATGCTCAACAAAAGAGTCGTTGGGTAAATCCACTCTTTTCCAGCAAACATTTGTTGTCATTCAAGTAGTTTATCAACATTTTTCCTTTGAGTCGTATAGAATATCTCCCCCGAGGGAAATTGTGATGTGCGCAATTTCCTAATTTTTTTTGCATGCCCGGTGCTCTGTGTTGATTACCATCTAGGGCCACTGTCCTGCTGGATCACCTCGTCATCCAGTTCCGTGCAGGCCCTTTCCCAGAACTGTTTAATCAGAATTTCCAGAGGTGGCTCCAGGCACAGCTGTATCCCAGAGCTGCCCAAATCAGGCAGATGTGCAGCCCTGGACTAAGAACCACCCAGTAGAATGTTAGAACTGGAAGGACTTTGGCAAAGTAAATGAGCTGCAACTTAGAGGTAAGTGACTTGCCATCCACAGTCACCTGCAGAGCTGGTGACAGGGTTCACTTCTTTTTTTTTCGGTGCTCTGTCTCTTGTTTGATGTGAATGGTATTTCTCAGAACAAGTCAGAGTAGATTCCTCTCATTACTTCTCCCTCTTTGCCTTGCTAAGTGGCCTGAGGATAGCAGTGCTGGCAACTGAACTGGCATCCATGTGGTTGTGAACAGCATGCCCCTCCCACCTGACTTCAGAAAAGATTCAGGCTCCCGTCCGAGGGCCGCTCAAGTACTGCTCATCCCGTGACTGTCCCGTTGCCCCTCTGCCCGTCCTTCCTCTATTCCAGTTTACCTCCTTCCAACGTGATTCCTCTTCCCCCATCATTTTTTGTTACATATCTCACCTTTTCAACATAAATTTAGACCCCAAGGTAGGAGAAAGTCTATCCTGAATTGTTTTCTCTAGTTCCGATAACCCCACGGCCTACTCGGAATCTCTATTGCTTGCACCGCCTTGCACACAGTAGTTCTCCTCAGAGATGGATCTTGCCAGTGAGTCTTTCTTTTCTTTTCCATCTGAATATAAATTAAAAAGAAAGTGAAGACATGACCTCTTAGATACTTTTTACTTCCACATACTAGGCACTGATAGAACACATTTGATAAAGACCTACCATGAGAGAGAAAGAGAGAACATGAGACTTGGGATGCATGATGCCTTTTAGCTATAAAATGAAGGGACCTGGTCTCTGACTTAACCCAAGGGACATTAAAAGCCCAAACCTTCCAAGACATGGTTGGCCCCAGATGTTAAGGGGCAGGTCATCCCTAGCATTTGTTAGTATCAGATGTATAAAGTTATATCCGTTAGTTATGTTTACTCTGGTATATAAGTACCATAAATCCTTGAAAGTAGTTTATCAAGATCCCAACGTTTAAGCAAGAAGGAAAAGAACCTCCTTCTGTGATTCAATATCACATTGGAAGAGAGTGAAGATGAGGTGGAAATGGATAAAAATTGATCACTTTACCCACGATTCCATATGAAGACATACATTAGCATGTAAGTCACTGAAGATATCCTTAAAGTCATATTATAAAAAAACAGTAAAAATAGACAGAGTAATTGTCCAATTGGAACCCACCAAAACATCCTTTGAAGAATGAAAACAAAACACAGTTTTAGTTAAATAAAAACTGGCAGAGTGTGTGTCCAGCAGACCGTCATTAAAAAGTACTTCGGGCAAAAGAAAAACATCTGACTTGCAACGGAGAGCAAAGAAGTTGGTGAGCGAATGGGTCACTCCAAAAGTACAGAACAACAGAATAATGTTCAATTTCCTGGGTTAAAAAGGATAGTATTAAAGTTGGGAACAATGTGGAAATAATTCAAGGATTCCTAGAGTCTATATTTTGATAAAATAAGTACGTGTTTTTAAGTTGTGGGAGTAATGCTGGAACAATAGAAAGATAGTGCATTACCCCTAAGCCACAGAAGGAAGAAAAAAAGTATTAAAAATTTGTTCAATTGAAAGAAGATGGAGAAGGGGGAGAGCGAAAAAACCAAATAGTTCAAATGTAAGCACAAAATAAAATTGTAGAACAAACTGCATATATCAGTCATCAGTATAAAGGTAAATGGAGTAACCTCCATTTAAGAGGGAAAAACTGTCAGGCTCTCTAAAAACATACAATTCACCTATTTGTAAGAGATACACCTAAACCTAAGGATACAGAAAAGTTGAAAGATCAGAAAAAGATCCACAGGCACATGTTATGACTTTCTCCTTAAAGCTACAGCAGGGACAAATGGGCATGTCACCCAGGCTCTGCCCCTCAGTGGCACCCAGGCCAGACTTGAACTCTGAAGCGAGTGACACAAGGCAGAAGGGCAATCAGTGTGTTGGTACTGGTGGTGGAAATGTTTGCAGTAACACCAAGTTCAGGAGCAGCAAGTTCACTGCGCGCCAGCACCAATCATTTCCTCCTCAGACCGGTTCTGCAAGTGTAACTTTGGATGTTTTTCCTGGAAGATTACCTGCAGCTAGGAATTCTGTGAGCTGCTCTCTATCCTTAAGCAAACAGACTCCCTCCCGCTGTTTCTTTTCACTCAAAGCCAGCTTCTATTACTTGCAGCTAAGCACCCTGACTGGTACAAAATGGGGACCCCTGTCGTTCTGATCTTTCCTGCAAGGCCAGGTCGGTTTCTGAATTCTCTCACTTTGCAATGATTTCTGCTCTCTCTCTCTTATGTTTCAGCAAAATGCACACGATCAGGACCTATGTCCAGAAATCTGTCAAATTTAGAAAGAAATGGAGGCCAGAAATACTTGTTTAATCTAAGGCAAACTTCCCTTTTCAGAAGTTCATGAAGATGATTTAAACAGATACTGCAGCTGAGGGGAGTTGGTAAATAAGATGAATTACTGTTGTATTTTAAAAGGAACATTCAATTTGTTTGGAGATTTTTTTTTTCTGAAATTGAGTCCTATTTTGTATCTCATCCCAGTATTAGTTTTTGTAAATAATTATTCATGGAACTTGAATGCTTGCCTCCCTGGGAGGTTGTAAGCATCTGAGAAGCAATGAAAACGCTTGTCTTGTTCACTCCAGTATTCCTGTGCTCAGCACGTATTATATGATCATAAAAACAGTCTAAGTTAAATGAATAAAAGTGAATGAATGGAATATAGTAAATGCAATTTTTTTTGAGTTTTCAAATAGATTTTTTAAAATTTTCTTTTCTTTTTTAAAAAATATTTATTTATTTTTAGAGGGGAAGGGAGGGAGAATGAGAGGGAGAGAAACATCAATGTTTGGTTGCCTCTCATATGCCCCACACTGGGGAACCTGGCCCGCAACCCAGGCATGTGCCCTGAATGGGTATCGAACCAGCGACCCTTGGGTTCCTAGGCCAGTGCTCAATCCACTAAGCCACACGAGCTGGAACTAAGTTTTATTTTTCAATTGCAGTTTATGTTCAGCGTTATTTTGTATGTTTCAGTTGCACAGCCTAGTGTTCCCCCCAGTATTTCCAGTCCCCACCTGGCAGCATATGTAGTCATTACAATATTATTGACTATATTCCCTGTGCTGTACTTTACACCCCTGGGACTATTTTGTAACTACGAAAGAATATCTTTCACTATATTATGGACAACCTCTCAATTTGTTTCCTTTTTTTTTCCCCCATGAAATGGCAAAGTTGAAGAACTGCTCACTCATTTAACATGTAGACACTTGTAGTACTAGTTATGATCAATACAAAAATATCTGAGAAATCAGTTAGTAAAATGATCATTTTAGTCTGAATGATTTTTAAATGTAAAAAACACTTTAAAGTATACCATATCTGACATGATTGATCGGGAGTGAAAAAGTACAAATTCTTTTTTCATATCTCCCAGCCAACAAAATGACTTTTGATTTACAGATGGGTTTAAAGGTCTCATTCAATGAGTAAAAAGGAAAAAAAAAAAGAAAAAGCTCACAGACATGGACAAGTGTGGTGATTGTGGGGAAGGGGGAGGGGAGTGGGAGGGGGTGGATGATGTGGTGTGGAATTGTGTGCCTGAAACCTGTATAATTTGTGAACCAGTGCCACCCCAGTAAATTCAATAAAAAGGAATAAAAAAGGTCTCATTCAAAATTCAATTGTTTCACATTTAAAAAAACAATTGCAAGCCCTTAAAATGTCTAGAGATTTCACATCTCAAATAGACCATCGCCCAGGAGTTTCTTTCAGAAAGTCCATTAAATCGTCCACATTGGATTAATCTCCAGAGCTTTCTTCTAGACATCTATCCAGTGGTATCTGCTCTAATAAACTTGCCTTTCCCTGAAAATCTTTCTTTTTCAGTCTTTAAATAAAATTACCACTTCTTCCCAGGACCTTTTTAATTAAACAGTTCATCTGCCTAGACAGTCCTTATTTCTTCCTCTTTTGGTGACTAGTTATTTAAAGTCTTTTACTCTGAATCTGCAATGGACTTCCACGATTGCCCTTGCCCTTTGCTGGCATTGAGCGAAGTGTAGGTGGGGTGGGGGTGATGGTGCGAGTAAGCGAGGTGGGACAACTTTGTTGAGCATCACTGTACAGGAGCTGCCTTATGTGTGGCCCCGAGAGATCTGGTTCCCACATTCTGCACTCCTTCTCCATCCCAATCCTCCTCTTTTATACTCCAGCCTCTACCTGAATAAATGGCCTTCAGCCCTTCATTCCCAGGGAGCCAAAGGCATCTGGGGCTTTCTCCATTTTTCCTGGTCTGTTATCATGGCATAAATTCTCTGTAGTAGCTTGCTAGGGCTGCTATAACAAACTACTAGGTGACTTAACCAACAGAAATCAATTTTCTCACAAGTTTGGAGGCTGATCCTAGAGCAAGGGGTTCACGAGGTTGACGGTATCTGAGGCTTTTCTCCCTGGGTTGTAGGTAGCATCTTCTCCCTGTTTCTTCCTGTAGTCTTCCCTCTGTGTTTGTCCACGTGCCAATCTCTCCTTATATGGACACCAGTCACATTGGATTAAGGCTCACCCTAATGGTTTTATTTAACCCGAATTACCTTTGTAAAGACCCTATCTCCAAATACTGTCACTTTCTGACATTCTGGGGGTTAGGGCTTCAACATATGAATTTTGGGGTAACACAGCTCAGCCCATCACCCTCTATATCTTTGGGCTTCAAGAGCCTGTTTGTGAGTTGTTAGAAAAATAAGAGCATTTCTTGTTTCTATTTCTTTGTCTTCATCCTGGAATAACCCTACTTTTCCTCGAGGAAATGATTGAGCAAAAGATTATGTATGAAGGAAAGGACACGGACTGCTATTTTAAGACAGCATTTCACTGCTTCTACACTTTGCCAGGAACAGTGCCGAGCAGTTGCCGGAGTTGCCGTCATAGGCGCTGACGGTGTCAGCTCGTGCAAGCAGATGCACACCTGCAGAGAGTTGAGGTCACGTGCGGGCTCTTCCTCCGCCATCCGTAGTTAACGATGGCACTGGGAGGCAGGGATGTCTGTCAAACCCAAGATCTAATTGTTAAGATGACTTTTAACTTAAATTGGGCAAAACTGTTGCAATGCATGTATATGCTATTAATAATTCATACTGCTTATAAGTTCATGGAAGAAGAATGTTGAAAGAGTAAACTGGTGGACTGCTCTGAAATTGGTGTAGTAACAACTACTGGAGGCCAAGGTGGGTTCCTCTCATTGCCGGAGAGTACTCAGTGAAGAATTAGTGAACTCAGGGTTCTGCCCTGTGGCTCTAAGACCTTCTATAGGGCTGCATGGGAGAGAAAGTCTCTCTCCTCCACTAATTGCAACAGAGCCCTGGCTTCTCAGGTCTCTAGGTTTTAGTCCCCTCTTGGGAGAGGATGATCAGTCACTCTGTACCCCAAAGTCACTTTGTGCCACTTGTTTATTGTATCCTTTGCAAAACAATAGCAAGAAATGACAGAACCAGTAGGTATATTAAGCTCCTGGGATTTCAGTGGATGCAGAAGCTTCTTTTTCCACAAAGGAATTTAAGGATTATTTTTCCACAAAGTAGCTTAAGGAATATTTTTCGACATTTAAGGGATATTTTTTTCCTCTTCAGAAAGGAAAATAACCAGTCTAATAATTCTGATGATTATAATCATAATGACAATGAAATGGTGGAAATTATTGCCATTGCTATGTTTGGGGCAGTGCATGTAATTCTATTAGTGAGCAAAAAAAAATGAACTTGACAAACCCATTGAAATGGAGTAAATCACAAAATTAATTAAATCTATTTGTCATTATCCTGACATATTTTATTTTTAGAGTTTATTTACATGAAAATACAAAGTAAGTTTATTTATAACACAGTAAGTTAGTGATGTGAACTCCAAGTCATATAATTTATATCTTTAGGCATAATTAAGAAAATGTCAGTGGCTGCTTCATTATCTTCTTAACAATTAAATTTTAACCGAGAGGTTGGAAAGAACACGTTAATGCAGTGATTATTTTCTAGACCAAAGGCTCCAGGGGGAGGACCATACAATGAGGGTGTGGAGAATCACGTGGGGCGAGGCGGGAAGAACACGGGAGGGACCTGAGCCGGGGAGTTCGGAACACAGTGTTCGAGACTATCAAGGAGAAGCCGAAGGTGTTGACTTCTGTAACAACACCAAATGGGAGGGGTTATAAGAAGAGTTTTATTCAGGAGTAACACATGTTCCCATCTCTAATATAGGTGAATTAGAGATGGATTTAACTGACATGTTTTGATTAGCTTTAAAGAATTTCTCCACATTTAGAGTTGTAAAATGCAGAGAGAGAGATCAATAAAGGAAGATCATTCTTTAATTCATTTACCCAATGTTGGTTGAGCGTCTTTACATAGAAGCTAGAGTATGGGCACTGGACGTGCCTCGGTGGATAAGAGAGAGAACCATTGGCCTTATTTATCTTCGAGTCTAGTAGACACTGTATCATTTTCCTGGGTACCCTAATGGAGAGCACAGAGGTCTTCGATTAGATGATTCCTTTTGAATTCTGAGAACGTATCTGGTTACGTCGAGGAGGGAATTTTCCCTGTTTTCTGAGGGCTGCTGCTAGTTTTGAAGTGGAGAAGAGAACGATTTTCTCTAATCCCACCAGGGCTGTGAGTAACGTTCCCATTCACCCTGCCTCAACATTTCAGAATGTTTTTAGCAAGAGCTTACGTCAGGCACAGAACATCAGACATAGGACAGATAGCTTGCTTTCTGTAGTGGTTGGGTAGAATGTTTTTTTCTTATGCACCTGAGGGGGCTGAAGACAAGGGGCAGAAGGCTGAGAAAGGGAAGAACGGAGAGGAAGAGGTGCCGAAGTCAAGAGACAGAGGTCAAGATCGATGGGAGAGAGACTATGTTGAGGCATGGGGGGCAGTGGGGGTGGATTGATGGGTGGGTGCACTTTGCGAAAAGCTGGGTGTTTGTTCTGAGTTTGCCTGTGATGTTTGACCCATGGTAAGATGCTGATGCTCTTTTTGAGTGACTGTCCAAATTCTCAGTCTCGAGAAGATGTCAAGTTGTCCATCCAATGTTTCTCCACTTGTCTTCACATGACCACTAATGTCCACTGCTGGGTCTCCTTGACACCCCCCCCCCCCGCTGCAGACTGGATGCAACTCGGGTCCTACAACCAAGGCTTCCACCTAGGGAGAATGAGTCTGCGTTCACCTTGTTTTTTTCTATTAAATGAAAATGTTCCTTTTCTCTTGTGACCAAACCTTGATTTGTAGTGGGCACCCCTTTTCTGTCTTCTCTCCCACGCATGTTCAGGAACAATTTGCTGGCATTCTGGGGCTTTCCAGCACTTAGAGTCTAAATGTGCACAGACATAAAGGAGGCAGGCACACAGTTACGAGTTGAGAGCTGATAGCATCTTTAAATATCTGCTTCCTTCTGTTTTGTCTTTTCCTGGATTCCACAAATCAGTGACATCATATGACATTTGTCTTTCTTGCTCTGACTTATTTTACTCAGCACCATACCTCTAGCTTCATCCACATTGTTGCAGATGGCAAGGTTTTATTCTTTTTTTATGGCTGAGTCATATTCCATGGTGTACAAGCAGAACAGAAACAGACTCATAGATACAGAGAACATTTTGACAGTTGTCAGATGGGAGTGGGGTTAAGGGACTGAGTGAGGAAGGGGAAGGGATTAAGAAGTATAAATTGGTAGTTACAGAATGATTACAGGATGTAAAGTACAGCACAGGGAATATCGTTAATAACATTGTAAGGGTATGTATGGCGTCAGATGGGTGTAAGATTTATCAAGGTGATCATTTTGTTATAAATGTCTAATAACTGGGTGGTACACCTGAAACTAATACAATGTTTTATGTCAACTGTAATAGAAAAGCAGCAATTATTTTAAAAATAATTAAATAAATTGGGGAAAAAATCTGCTTCCTCTGAGCCTGAAAAGTAGACAGACCTGAGCGTTCCACAGAGCATCGTGGGTTTGTCTGTGCTTTGAGGTGTGGCCAGAGCCATTTGTAGGGCTCATCACGCAGAGCAGCCTTTGCTCGTCAAGGGCGGCTTCCCAGTGACTCCTGCCACCTGCTCAGTGTGGTTAGTGCTGTCTCCCCGGGTTCTAGACAGCCCTGTCGCAGCAGCGCACCTTTAAGTCATTCCTTCGCCTGCCACGGTTTTGCTCAGACTGTTCAATCTTCCTGACATTCTCTTGTCAGAGCTGTTCTGTTGGGGAAGGAGGTTCTTTATCTCCTGCCTAGAATTCTAATAAAGGCAAAAGCGGTTAAAGAGCATCAGGGGAAGTCTTGTCACAGAATCTGGCACGGGTCTTGAGGTCTATAGTTAGTACCTTGGGTGGAAGTGTCGCAAGCGGTGTTTACCATTGAGTGTGTCCCATTTCAGCAGGCGTGGGGACTTGCCTGTGGAGGTGGCTTCTCTGCGAGGCTCTCACCAACCCTGGGTGCCTTCAGAAGGGCTTCTGCGTCTCAGTCCCCTGCTGGTTTGGTTCAGATGCTTCTCTCTGGATGTTCAGTTGGGACCAAGGCAGCTACTTGGCTTATTCAAGGAGGAGAGAGACTCCATTTCTATGGCTTCGACATCAAACTGTTTGGCCCCTCTTTTTCTGTCCCTTCTGGACAGCTCGTATTTCTTCCTTGTCAATCAGATTCCCTCGTCTGATCAGCAGATCTGCGTCCTACAGGGTTATACATTTTAACTGGGCACTTGAAAACTTTTTACAGGCAGGTATTGATTCTAATTTAGCTGCAAATAAGGCCTTCTTTGTTTCTTCTTCAAATTATTTTGATACTCGGTTGGTTAGAGAGTCATCCCTGTATGCCAAGTTTGCAGGTTTGACCCTCAGTCGGGGTCGGGACACACACAAGAATCAACCAATGGGAGCATAAATTAGTGGAACAACAAATTAATGTTTCTCTTTCTCTTAGAACAATCAATTTTTTTTAAAACAAAAGACAACTTGAAGAAAGGGGACGACTCCAGGTTTGGAATCTCACAGGACTGGAGATTCCAAGCAATGTAGACTTAGGATTAATTAATTTTCCAAAGACTCAGTTTCCTCATCTCAAAAATGGAGACTATTTTCTATCTCACAGGATTACTTTGAGGACTGAAAACACAATGGTTAGAAATCACTTGACGTGTCACAGGCATTAAGTTTCTTTCTTTGCACGTTTATAATGATTGCCACAATCCATCGTCCTTGAGCTGATCCTGCCATCTGGTTTCTGTGTACGTTGTGCCAAAGAAAATGGTGCTGAACTATATATAGAACAACTATGCCTCAACAGCGCTGTCTAGTCAAAAAGCGGTGAGACCTGTAAAGCAACCAGAATTTTCCCGTTCCTGTGCTTTTGCAGAACAAAGTGACAGAAATTGTCACAGCAGCTGAAATGAAAAGGGGGAATTTCACGGCATGCATGGAGGACTGATGTGCAGAGTGATCGCAATGACATGTATATTACTGTGCTGAGGTCACCAGTGAAATGTTTTCATATTGACGCTCAACACACCTAGACCTGTAATTACCAAAGAGATACGGTATGTATTGTTAGTTGTCATGTCTGAGTGATCCAGAAGATTGTGATGATCAGAAGATTCCAAATTCTTGAACTTCCAGTTGGTCAAAATTTGTTAAATAAATATCCAGTAAGCAACAGTCACCATTGCTTCATTTTAGCACCTGGAGATTGGTTGCCAGAGGTATATGCTGACCCTTTGATAATTCATATCAACATCATAATAGAAAACATGTAAAAGCTTCTAATTAGAGATTAATAGTTAATTACACCCAAGACCCCGTAAGAATTTTAGCCTCATTATACTTCAAACTATATAGTTTTCAATTTAAATATCAAAGATTTGCTTATAATTTATAGTAATCTACAGTTAACATATAAAGAACAGGGAGGTAATTGACGACAAGATGCATTGGTACATTATCATTTGTGATTCAGAAGAGAGTCAACTTATAATCACAAGTCTTACATTTTCTTAGATGGCAAGATGCTGTTGGGATAGGTGTATGCAGCTTCCCAAGGGATTGCCAACTTCATCAACAAGTGACCAAAGTTCTGACTCAAGAGCTGGCATATTTGGTAGTAATTAGGCTTGTATATGGAGTCTCACTGGAAAACATCCATTCCTGATACACTGTGATTTTTTATTAGACTGGTTCTAAGAGATAATACTTAATTATCTATGCTGCCACTGATTGATCTCAGTAAGTGTGATTCACTTATACATCTTATTCTTAATTGTCTACAGTCAAACACTGTGATATTAACTTTAGTAAATAAAATTGTCAGGTGACCTCGAAGTATATTTTGGCTGCCTGTTACTTGTGGAGTTTTTGTGTGTGTGAGTGTGTGTGCTTTTTGAAGTGCCTTGTGCTGTGTCTAGAAACAACGAAAGCTGGCTCCAATATTTGAAGACAGAGCTGGTCATGAGAAGTACTGATTTTCTGGCATAGGACTCAGACTTAGTAGAAATTCGACGAAGAGTAATTTCATTTCCTGCTTTTCTGCTTTTCCTGTTTTACCTCCATCGTTTGGTAGAGCTAAGAATGTCTGTGTATCAGGCCAAGGGAAAAAGAGGAAGGAGAAAATGACAAGGACTCTGTGTTCATTGAACAATCAATGTAAATAGTGCAATACCATCCAGCAATTACATATATTCCCAAAGCCAAATTTTGCCATGGAGATTCTACCAGCCTTTCACGTAAAAATACTTCTGCCATTTACCTTCAAATACTATGAACGCCATTTGGACCTAGCATGCCTTGGAAATGATTGGAGACAGAAAACATGGCAGTACCCAGATGTCTGAATTTATGGAGCCTGAACACAATTTATGACTTGTTTTCATGTCAAGATTAATGTAAAGGCAGGGATGTGGAAGTCACAGGCTCACTGTTCTTGGTATTAAAATGAGCTCTAGGGAAGTAGTCTAACCAAAGGTTTCAGACCTCTCACACTCTGTGGTTCTTAAACACCAGCTAGAGTCTTGTTTTTATTAGGGTCTCGTCTCCAATTCAGGTAGGCAATGAACCATCGGAAAAAGGTTCTTAATGAAAAAGCCAAATCTGAAAAGTCGCCATCTTGAAAAGTAACAAATTAAATCTGAGTTGAGCAACAGATAGCAAAAAATGTTCATGTTGATTTAACTTTAATTAGAGAATCATAATGTCATGATTTGGAAGTGAAATATATTTCTGTGGGATTTATAACAATGGGACGTTTTGAGCATTTCAGATAAATTGAAAAGAGCTTGGACATGAGTAATGAAAGTGATGAAGGAGCTGGAAGAACTGACTTACGGGAGAAGATGAGAAGAATTTAACATGGACAGCTTGGCTGAATGAAGAACGAATCCTTTGATTAATAACTATGCATTCTTGAAGTGCATAAGCACCAAGAAAAAAATCAGTACATGTTGGGCGTGGAAAACATGAATAATGGAATCAATTAAGCACAGTAAAATCAGCTGAATGCAAAATGTAAGATATCTATTTTTGGGTTTTTTTGGATATGCTCTTGAGGTACTTTCAATGTTAAATATTTCCTAGTAAAATGGATGAGTTCTTAATATTTTCAATCTTTTTTTAAACAAAAGAAGCAAAAGCTCCCAAGAGTTTTGAAAGGATATATTTTGTTTGTAGGGGCATAGTGGTTAGATTTTAACCAGAGTAGGCAGCCAAAGCCAACTACCATCTTCCACGCCGTCTCTTAAATCAAGTGTAATTGGTCCTAGAGCCATGGAAGGGGTTCCAGTTTTCCTCTGGGAAGTTTGTCTCAGACCTCTGAGGGGGGCAGAGGGAAACAATGGGCAAGACCTTGACACCCATTGGTTCAGGACAGCCTGAATGCACACTGTCACCTCTTCTAAGGTGTCTGGTTCTGTCCAGAAGTTGGGAATATCTGAGCGAAGTCAAGTTGAGTTAAAAAAACTTGAATGAAATGTGTCAACATGGCTATGCTAGGGGTTTGATTGCTGAGACAGAAGCTACAAATGCAGCTAAGGTGGGGGAAGAGTGAATTCAAGATTTTAGGCAGGCTGGCATGGTGGTTTAACATACCTACATAGATACCAGTCAACCCAACAAATCTTAAAATCTAGGTTGGCTACTTACTAAGTATCTCATCTCAGGTAGATGCTTTACCTTTACAAGTCTGTTTCCTCTTATGTGAAGCAGGGTGTCTCTAAGAGTTGTTGTGAGAATTATATCAAAGATTACATTTATATAGCTCAGCAGAGTGTCTGATTCATAATGTGTTCTGTAAGTCTTAGTACTTATTCTTGTTACTAGCCCTGCCATCTACCCTGACTATATCCTTCATTACTATGCCCACACCTCTCTTTCCAAAGATGGAAAGGATGTGTGATGGGCCATTCTAGGGGTAAATTGGGGACAGAAGAGACATCACCATTCTATTAGAAAGCATGGGGTATTTCACATCAATGTATTTTACGGTAAACCCTTTAGGGTTTAAACTAAAATCTGAATAGCTGGATATCTAAATTAGAATCAAAATTCAGTTTTATTATATTTCATTACAAATAATAATCACTTCACTTACTTCTCTTCTTTTCCCAAGTCTTAATTTGCTAGTTTGATTTGTATTCTGTTATGTTACTAATTTTTAAAATCCTAATTTATATTTTATTATGCTTTTGTGGGTTTCTGGTTTCATTGTAAGCTACCCGAATACTTTGTGTAAGATGAAAGAATATAAACAAATAAATGAAATGTACATTGTTGAAATACTTATAAAACAAAATTATATATCTATAGGTTAGGGATGATATACTCATGGCATTAAAGAATAGAGAAATTCATGTCAATGGAAAACAGCAAATTAATGATGTTGGTTCACCCTACGGGGAAGGAAGAGGAATTCAGGGAGGAGAGAGAATGCGGAGGGCTCTAGCTATCCTGGCAATGCTTGGAATGGGTAGGGAGAAATCAGTAGGATGTCGGCTTCTGTTCAATGACAAAATTTCCATTCTGAGTGATCCTGGGATAGCTGGCGTGAAGAATGACTACTAAGACGAGTGTGGCAGATCCAAAGGTGGTGAGAACTCTGAGGCACAGTTGGCTTCTGCATGTGTTGCTTGTGCTTCGATTCCCTGGGCTTCAGCCTGTACCTTCTGATGGTGCTAATGTTCTCACGCATGTGAATATTTTCTATGCTTATTATTTAATTTTCTGGGAACTCGTTGTACATACACGGGTTCTATTAACAGCTTTACCATCGAGGGTTTTTCACACCAAATGCTTTACAAGCACCATCTAATCCAATCACTGGTTAAATTTCTTTATTCCATCTCCCTAAAATCTTTGTGATTCTACAGTCACAATCAGAGCAGAATCAACTACATTGAAAGTCCACCTCCTCCGGGAAGGTTACTCCAACCAGGACGTCAGAAGCTGGGTTTGCAGGTTTGGGTTGAACTTTGCTGCCTGGGTCAGTTGCTGGGAGGGCGGGGCTCTGGGTTAGGAGAGCCTAGAAAAGGAGTACTCAGAAATGAGAGCCTGAAGTTGGAATGAAGGATCTTGGGTGGAGCAGATCTAGAAGAGGAAAAGGGACCACGAACACAGATGGGATCTCTTTGCCAGGCCTAGTTGGATACATGGGGGAGGAATTAAGTTTAGTAAGCAAGTAAACTTTAGAAGTCTGAGTCAGATAAGGATGTCCAATGAGGATAGAGAGCATCAGTTAAATGTTCATGGCCACAGATCTCGCTTCAAATGTAGGTCTCTCTTACATGAGAGCTTCTGTCCGTGACCTATATGTTATAAACTTACGCACGAATTTCAAAGCTACTTTTCAGGAGAGCAAATGTGTAAATTCCTTCACTTTTCTACTTTAACTTACTTTCTGCCTCTAGCCCCCACTGTTTCTGATGCGAACATTTTAATTTAGTCATTACCTGGAAAACAGTCATGTTCAAGTCTGTTGTCTGTCATTTCAGATTTGAGGTTATTCAAGCACAGCCTTCTTTTCCCTGGAGTTAATGCTATGCTCAGGAGGCTGTTATGCAAATGGTAAAGAGATATTTATTTATTTTAAAGATTGTATTTATTTATTTTTAGAGAGAGGAGAAGGGAGATAGAGAGGAAGAGAAACATCTGTGTGTGGTTGTCTCTTGTGTGCTCCCTACTGGGGACCTGGCCCAAAACCCAGGTATGTGCCCTTACCAGGAATTGAACTGGTGACCCTTTGGTTCATAGGCAGGTGCTCAATCTACTGAGCCACACCAACCAGAGCAAGAGATATTTATTTAATGATTTGGATCACAAGTGGCAAACACAAGACCCACAGGCCAAATCTGGCCTTCCACCTTGTTTCTACCCTTTGGTAGTGCTGAACTCTTGCTTAACTGTTAAGGGTAGTAACATTTATACAGTCCTAAAATGACATTTGGCCCTTCGAAGGCAACCTCGAGGCTGATGTGGCCCCTGGTGAAAATGAGTTTGACTCTCCTGTCTTGGATTCACCCTGGTAGCCTGCTGATGTCCATTCTTCTGACTCTCTGGCTTGTCTCTACCATAATAGTACCTGTCACATTTTAACAACATTCTTAGCTGAACCCCTACTGTGCAGGCTACTTGGTCATTTCTGCCTTAGCCCGCACTGCTGTAATTTCTCTGCAACCCACAGCTCTTTGTCGGCAACTGCTACCTCCAGCCTGGGGGACCACAAAAACCTTTGGGCCGAAGGCCTCCTGGGTTGCCCCTAGCCTTCTCTCTGTATTATCTGGGGTAGCCACACCAGACTGGCACAGCCAACTGCTCACCAAGGACATTACCTGAAAATTGAGGCCCGTGTTCTCCCATCTTTGCCTCCTATGGCTTCATTGGAGGGCTAAGGCATTCTGGCTCCCCATGGAGGCTGAAGAAAGGGGTTAAGACCCAGCCTCCCCACCTGCCCCATTAATGATGAACTCTCACGGTTTGTATCTGTTCTGTCTCTAATATCTTTTCTTCCCCAGCCCACGGCATTCTCTCTCTAGACTGATGCGTGGGTGGAGATCTGAATCAGGCTGACAACATCTACTTCCTAACCCTTCAGTCTGATTCGTGGCTCCGGAGTGTTTGCATTTGCTTGTGCAGTGGTTCCTTTTGAAACTTACTCTTAGAGCAAATTGGCCGCTGAACGCCCAGCCTAAGCCGGGGAGGGTCTGTTCTGTGTGGGGCAGGGGGCGGGGGCTGAGATGGAGCTGCACTCCAGTTCTTGCTCGCATATTGTCATCCAACTTCTGTAAAATAGTTACATCTTGTTAGAAGCATCCTTTTGAAGGGTGATTCCAAGGATTAATAATACTTTTATTTTTGTAGAACTTGCAGACATTGAAAAGTTGCCTAAATACTTGGGGCTTTTTCAGTTCAGTAAAAGTTACTCAATTTGCGATTCTGCTATTCCTTCAAGAACCTTGACATTTAAGACACATAAAAGGGAATAATTATGTAAGTTATAAAATTAACAAGTACTGCGACAGTTCCTTACCCCAGCCAAGTCTATCTTAGTGCAGGTGTTGGGAATTCAAGGGTAAAAAAAAATTGGCATTGACAAGGGATGCTGATTACGTGGGCTGGTGCAACCCTCACCGTCAATCATGCCTGCGTGCGCAAGGAAAAGACCTGTTAAAGCAATCTTTAAGCAATTGCCCAGACTCTTGTTCACATCAAAACGGTTTGCTCCTGGGTTCTTCTTTCCCGTCCACATCCAAGAAGAATGCAAATTCTACCTCACAAATACTATCCTAGCTTCTTCATCCCTATGATTACTTTCCTTACCATCTCTTGTCTAAAATATTGTGACAGCCTCTTGGCTTTTTCTGCTTTACCTAGCCCGTCCGTGCTCTGCTTACACACAGGTATTGATGATGTACAAACTTGATCTTTTCTCCCTCGTTTGGAAGCTAGGATGCCCATCACTGTTTACAGAAAAAAATACCAACCTTCGAGCAAGGTGTCCAATGCACTTGATGGTCTGCATGCACACATGCATTTTCTCACTCATTCAATAGAGTTTTGTTGACCGCATTATGGAAATGCAGGGGTACCTCCACACGCACTGGTAATTTGTTGTGGAACTTATGATGAGTGCCGAAGCCGACCAGTACTGAATGACGAAACAGGTTTTTTTTTGCTGGGTGGCAATGTGACTCATACCAATTCCAAACAAGTGCTGAGGGCTGATACAGTTTTTTCTCGACAACATGCAATGAGAACAGGGTTTGACGAGTTCTGAAGCCGAGCAGTACTGAGGTATGACTGTACATACAAACAAAATTTTCTACCAGGTAAGAGCGGAAGTGTGCGTGAGGAACAGGTAAAAAGAAGAAAAGCAAGGAGAGAAACCACTGCACAGGCTGTGATGGGCACAGGAAAGCTGGGGAAGGCTCATCTTCCACCACTGCTTACGTTCCTTCTCCAGCACACCTTTAGTTCAGCTGCTGCACGAGCGTGGTCTTCCACCTCCGCTCAGCTGAGTTTCTTGATAAGCAGATTCCTCTTCCTTACCTTTGACTTTCCAGAGTTGCCCGAAGCAGTACTTGGCGCTCTGCGGCACGCGGCGGCGCCCAGTGGCGCGTGGTGGAGTTAGGGCGTTGTTCTGAGGTTTGCCTGAAGTAAGCTCAGGTTTGGAACTTTATTTGCTGTTGAAGGGTGTTCATTTAAAGGACGATTATTTATGAAAAAGAATATATTTATTATTTCTCCTTGGTACACCCTTAGAGTTTTGCCTTGGTATTTTTTTCTGTTTGAACCATAGATAAAAGCCATGGATAATTTACTGTTTCTTACTGAACACCTAGATCTATACTCAGCATTTTCAAGAGTGGGATCCTGTTATTCACAGAAGGGAAAGCTTTCTGATAATAAGGACAGACTTGTGTTAATAGAGCAAACGCTGTGACAAAAGCACCGAGCAGCTGAGTGAGGAAGTCAGGCTGGGCATGGAAAACCTCACGGAGGAGGTGTGCATCTAGCCTGATTCTGAAAGAAGGGACAGGTGAAGATGGGTAGGAGCAAGGGGAAGGAACATTCCAGAGAAAGCAGTCTGTAGGTAAAGATGACCATAACGCATAGGGCATAAGATGTGGATTCACTAGACTATAGTGAAGAGAACATTTAGCATTTAAAAAGTGTTTGATGGGCTTGCTTATTTATTCATTTTTAGAAGATTTTACTTTGTGTTTATAAGGCACTTAGCAATTTCTTTATGGCTAAATGTTAAAGGGGCTAAAAAAGGCAAGAAGATTGAATCCAGATAGAACCCACTAGATAGAACATTACATTAATATTACATGCATAATATTCCTGTTTTTGAAACAGTTTTAGAATACAATGGTACAGTAGACCATGAATAAAATCTGCCCTAGTGCCCTCCCTACTTCTGGAATAATATTCCCTTTATTTTGGAAACATCTCCAATCTTCCCTTGTATTATGTGATCCTGGTGGAAGTTTTACATCATAGTACCCCACCTATCTGGGCATGCGGGTGGGCATGGGATGCAAGTGGAGCTAGTCCGTTCTGGGGCCTTTTCAGATCTGACCAAAGGCAGAAGAGTACTCCCTTTCAGCAATGAGTGAAGCTGAGCTATGATGTGAAGACCGGTATGCGGTCATGCTCTGGACCTCTAAACAAAGCCAGTCTGAACGAAGGAAGTTGCAACTCAAGAGAAGCTGACTTGAGACGTTGGTCAGCATCCTGGCAATGTTCTTGGCCCCACCCCATTTTCCTCAAAGTCCAGCCTTACCCTAGAGCAGTTGGCAGCTGATTCCTTGACCTCCAAACTCCCCTTTTGCCATGCAGGGTTAAGTTATGTCTCTAGAACTTGTACCAGAAGCTGATCTGGTGAGTTTAATGACTTTAGATCCACAGAATCATCAAAGGGGCTTTATGTTATTGTGAGGAGGTTCTTAGGAAGGCTCACCAATTTTTACTTTCCACTATCATCAATACTGTGATTTTTTTTAAAAGCCAAACTATTTTTATGGTAGTCTAGATTAGAACACCGCTACCTCAACTTCTAGGAAAAGAAGGTCATTAAGAGTCCTCTTCTCCCGTGAGGGCTAATGTCATGATCCCAGTTTTCTCAGTGCGGTGAGAAGGCATTAGAGTGTAGGAAGGAGAGTCTGTTTCCTGGCAACTGACAGTCCAATAGGCTCTTGTTGCTTTAGGTGCATCTGACGTTGTACTGAGAGATAAATGGGCCCCCGCAGTGGCCAGATTGTTTTCATGTTTTATCTGTTTTCTTTTGGAGAAGGTTGAGCTCTCTGCTTTGTTTTGTGATGTCTAGGGGGACTGTGTTCCTGTGGATTTTGGCAAGTTTGCTTGACCCTGGATTCCTCAAAGTGCACTGAAGACTCTTAAAAATACAAGAAACTTTTTTTTTGGAGGGGGGTGGTCCTTGATTGACTAAGGGTCCTCCATGGATTGTCAGAATGAACATATCATTACTTGAACATTTGGGAGCACAAACCAAACATTTAAAAAATCAGAAATAACCGCGTAAAAAATGAAAAGTGTCTTCTGACGATCTCTTTAAGACTCTTATTGCCATTGTCATCTTTGCATCAAGTGTTTATTTAGTAGAATCTAATGGAGAACATCTCGCCAGCACTAGGAGACACCAAGAAGAATATCATGTATTTCTCATCCTCAAGGAGGTTCTCCCTTGTAAAGAAGCGAGGGCACGTACTTCTATAACTAGAACATGCCCAGGCTATACCAAAAGAAAGAAGTTCACAGCAATAGTAAAAACAAATACCCAAACCAGCAATATTTCTCTGGCTCATCTATTGTGTATATCTTGGCCTACCGTTCCCTTCTGAAATTGTTCCCAGCTAGTTCAGGCCGCTCTGAGGGAGTGACTCAGTTTTGCTAACACACACAGAATTCTCGTCTGTTCGGCAGAGTCCATGAGTTCTCCATTGTGCGTCTCTGGGCGCGTGTCTTGGCCACCCCATGAGGCTGCCATAGTTCTCTCTCCTGTTTTTGGTTCTTCGGGATGTCCCTTGCCAGCACCGATCTGTGATGCTGTCTGCTCACCTGTCCACATGTAGGTCAGTCCAGCCTCCTAGTCGGGCTTCTAGGGCCTTCTTCCTTGTTCATCTCATGGATCTCTGCCTCCTCAAAAGGGAGACATACCCTCTGTCACTTGCTCCCTGGGCTAAAAAAGATACAGCATTTTGTGTGTTGGTGCCTTACAGAGATTTTAATAAAGCAGCGCTATTATTTGTTTACTTTATAAACTCTGTAAGTCTCAGGTATTTTGGTTAAGTTCTGCTTGAGTTAGTGGGCAGGGTAGCGATTGATGGGCTGGGGAGCTTTGGGAAAAGCATACTGCAGGTGGCACTCAAAACTACTTCTTCTCTCCCACATTGGCCTAATGGGCCTGGGTTACCTTGCTGACAAGAAATCACTTTCACAAGATGCTTCTTTGCTTTTTAGACATACAGCTTTCATGTTTTCTCATCCTCACTGTCCTTCTACATATGTATTTATTTATTTGATAAAAATATACTTGTACCTATAATGCGTCAGTCACTCTGCTGGGCCTTGGGGATATAATGGTTGATGAAACATTTCTGTTTCTGTCATCGTGCGTCTTGGCAGGAAGTATTACAGCTTAAAACTGTCTCAATATTCAGGAGTTAAACAGCTTATATTGGCTTCTAACCTCTGCTGCAGAGCAGATGAACAACAGAAGGTTGCATTTATTAAATGCCAAGGAGAGAAGCCCCAGAGGAGGTAAGAAGAGCAATGGATTATCAGAAAGGCTGGACTAAGCTTGTGAAAGAAATGGCAGTTGGGTTGAGGGAATGCGGGGACTAAATGAATGGAAATGAACAGGAATGGTGTTCCAGAAGGAATGCATACGGCGGGTCTAAGAAGAGGGGAGC
Source organism: Phyllostomus hastatus (assembly GCF_019186645.2). NCBI lineage: Eukaryota > Metazoa > Chordata > Mammalia > Chiroptera > Phyllostomidae > Phyllostomus > Phyllostomus hastatus. The sequence goes on along the minus strand of NW_025333833.1, from coordinate 14,364,249 downwards.
AGCAGGGATTTGCACAGATGCATGCCAGGAGGAAGGCTCAGGACATGATGGAGTTACATTGGCCCGGATTCACGTGACAGTTGGCACACTTAGTATGGATGCTTGCGACCTTGGGTTAGTTCATTAGATTCTCTGAGCCTCAGTTTCTTAATCTGTAAAATGAGGATAGTAAGCCCTGCCTCATGGGTTTTCATAGGGGTTATAGGAACACAAAGTATATAAATGTAGGTAAAGCCCTAAGAATTATGTCTGGTAAGTGCTCAAAAACGGATGGGTCTGGCCAGTGTGGTTGAAGCAGGTGACGTGTGTAGCGGAAGAAAGGACTTGTTCTGATATTTGTTTTTTGGAGTTAACCCTGCTGTCGAGTGTGTGAAAACGACTGAGGGGCACTCTGCTTCATTACCCATAAGGGTTGAGAAAACATCAGATGGAAAACAAATAAAAGAAATGGCTTGTTTTCTCGTTCTTTTTCCAAACTCTTATCAGATGTGTCGAGCACTTGAATTACTCGGCCCGGTTCTGTCTGAGCGCAGGACACGTGCTGGACCCGCTGGGGCTTAGGGAAGGACGCCTATTCCCTCATTGCTTCTGCCTTGCCCTGAAAAGCTGGGAGAGACCCATAGATGCTCTGATCACATCGCTGTTATCTCAGAGGAACATCAAGTCGGGTTATTTACATTTAAAAAGCTATTTAATAAACAAGGCTCTTATGTTTCTCCATCCCTGCAGAAAAACACCAGCTTCTGAACACTTGGCTGTATTCGCTCCAATTTTGTCTTGCCCTTTATCTGTGGCAAAATAAACTCCACTGACTGATTTGACTTTTTAGTCCTACTGTTGGCTTCTAATCTGTTTCCTTTATAATTAGCTTAAACTCAGAATCAATTGCGGTGCCCTATGCACTGCGGCTTCAAAGCAAAGTTGCCATTTTACATGGAAAGGGCAACACAGATCAACGCTTGCAATTTTCTTTAATTTAGATTCCTGGCACATGAGGCTTGAAACAAGTCCTCGTGGAAACCTCATCTGAGTGGGTATGGTAGCCACAGTTAGGTAAAATTGACAGAAAAAATATGTCTGGCTCTGTTTAGTTCCCAGTGTTTCCTTGCTAGAAGAATGCAAATCCATCCCAGAAGATCTAAGAGAGAAAAGCAGTGAGTTTTCAGCGGGAGCGGGACATTGGATAATTACAGTGAAAACAACTAAAACCGGGAAGTGAGGGCATTTGGTAAACATGAAAGAATAAAAGCAGGAAGTAGGAAAACAGTTTGCAAAGAAGACAAGTGGTGAAGAATTAGTGAAAGAACAGCCAGCCCATATTGGGTGGTGATTTAAACAATTGTCTGGATTGAACAACGTGGAGGCAATGGAAACCAAAGGGCTGATTGCAGAGGGAAAAGCACATGGGATTATAATTTCATTCTGGGGGTTGCTTTTATTCTGAATTACTAGCAGATTGAGTAGCTCAGATCATGATTTAACTAAGCAAGGCATCCCTGAATTTGTATTCCCTGTTCTTTTTGTCCCTGACGTGGCTTCTTAGACTTTCTTCTCATCTGAAAGACCCGACACCATCGTATTGTAGTTAATACGTGTGGCGTGTCACTGTGAGAACCGGGAGGGCGTGGAGTGTGCTGTCTGTGACCTGACCGCGTGTCCCATGCCCAGCCAAGACTCGCACACTGTCGGTGCTCCCTGAAAGCTGTGACAGGAATGAACACAGGATTGCCCCTCTTGCTTGGCCAGACAGGTTTATCTGCCCATTTCTTTGAGCGTTCTTTAGACAGATAGTTTATTTTTTTAACTCCCTCTAAAGCGATGAATTACCTCTGACATGGAAGAAACGTTCAATAACAGAAACTACGAAGCCACAGGGCTGTGATTCCTAAAAGGGTTTCCCTGCTAACACCAAGCATCTCACGATGAAAGAACCCAAATCAGCCTGGCACCATCCCGACAGTGACTGACAGGCTGACAGGCTGTGGTTTGCCTGATAAATCGCAGAGGGCTGGGCGTGTTTGCCATACCTTGACAGTTTTAAGCTTCTCCTGACAGATGTCTGTCGAGCTGCAGCAAGAAGAAGGAGCCTCGGGGACGCCCGGTGCTGCTGCTTGCGCGCGTGGGTAGATGGGAAATTGGCCTCACTTTCCCCGCTCCGTGATCTCTGCTCCTGGCCGGAACCTGAGATACCAGTTCAATACCCCGATTCTGGACGTGTGACTGTCTGTCAGTTACAGAAATTTGATTGTCTTCATATACTAGTACACGGGGACAGCCTACTGAAAAGGGTATAGATCTGAGAATCAGAGAGACGCATTTGAGATGTGTGAAAGTCAGCAAGTATCAGTGAGTCCGTGATTCTGAATCAGTTGAGAAGTGGGCATGACCCTTGTCCCACAGACCTGTTGTGAGGATGGAAATAATGGGCCTGGGATTTATGAAATGGGGCCAGCTCTGGGCTGGATGTTTATGTCTCACCAAGTTCACGTGCTGAAACCTAACCCCCGGGGTGATGGCACTAGGGGGTGAAGCTTGTGGGCGGGGATGAGATCACGAGGCTGGAGCCCTCATGAATGGGATTAGTGCCATTATGGGGCTCAGAGAGCTCCCTCACCCCTTCTACCGCGTGAGGACTCAGCGGAAAGATGAGTCGTCTGTGACCAGGAAGCGGACCCTCCCCAGGGCACTGAATCTGGTGGCACCCGGATCTGGGACTTCCCAGCTTCTGAGACTGAGAAATAACGTTTGTTACTGAAACCACCCAGCCCTTGGTAGTTTTTGCTACAGCAGCCCAAATTAAGCAGTTCTTACCCGGGACAATTTTGTATTCTGCTCCCTCAGGGGACGTTTAGCAATGTCTGTCTGGAGACATTTTGGGTTGTCACAGCTGGGGGCAGGTGCTGCTGGCATCTAGAGGCTCGAGGCAAAGGGTGCTGCTTGATGTCTTAAAACGCACAGCACAGCCCTTTCCCTCCCCCGCTCGCATGTGCACCCAGGAATTCGTCTGCTCAACGTATCCACAGTGCTGAGGCTGAGAAACCCTGCTTGCTCAGCAGGAATGCCTCGCCCTGTGCAGAAGCTTACCAGCTCAGTTTCTAGAGGGGCTGCTGACTCACTCTACTTACATAACCCCTCACTCAGAAACCCACTAGCTGACTCTTGCTCCCCATTTCAAAAGCATTTAGGCTTTCACCTATTCAAGGTAGGTTCAGCTAATATGTCCTGCAAACAAATATGTTTTAGTGACTTAAGGAACCACCGTGTCCTTCAGATCTGAAGCCTGTGCCTCCTCCCACAGTCACACAAAGTCCCCCAGAATATTTCCCCGTGCCACCTCGCATCCTCGGTCATACTCGAGGTAACGACGTGTAGGGGGTCTGCTCTGGTGTGGGATCTGCTCCTGGCTTGCTGCGTTGGCAGAGTTGGCTCATCACTCTCAGTGTTCTGGCCATTAGGGCTAACCCGTGTCCCTTCCCAACACCCAGCGTCATTGTGTTGGAGTCCTAATCCCCAGCACCCCAGATTGTGACTGTGTTTGGAGCCAGGGTCTTAAAGGGGTAATTTAATTAAAGTAAGGTCACAAGGGTGAGCCCTACCCCTGTAGGACCATTGTCCTTACGAGAGGATATTAGGACACAGACAAGTAGACAGGGAAAACCAGCAGCATCAGGATCAGGAGGGCATTCATTAGAAATGCAGATTCTCAGGCCTCACCCAGACCTGCTGAATCAGAAACTCTAGGGGTGGGATATAGCAATTGATGTTCGTAGTTAGCAAGCCCTCCAGGGGCTTGTTAAATACTCAAGTGCGAGACTCCAGTTGCAATGTCTTCCATTCTCTGAGATTCCCTTTTCTGTCCTCTGCACGGTCACTTCTGCCCAGTCCCTTCCCAGAGTGTCACACGGCCCTTCATTAAAACACCCTTCACCTGCTTACTATGAGGAAGTCAACAGGACGTGTGCAGGTTCGATGGTGGAAAATTTAACTCTCCAATAGTCCTGCCGTCAAAATGAGAGCATTGACTACTTACTCCCTGGGGAATTATTCCACCTTCCCCCCTCCCCCGCCCCCCGAACAGGGCTGCGACATCCTTACCCCCAGCTGCAATGTTAAATGTCTTTTGGTTACCACCGGTTCTAAGTTGCTAATGTACAGAGTTGAAGAGCGAAGGGAGAAGGGAAGAGACCTTCTCAGTACTTCTAGATAAATAATAACATGAGTAACAAATTTGTAAAGTACTTTTCAGCGCACAAAGCTCTCTTTTATATACTGAGATGTTAGTTTCCTTATCTGTGGAGTGGGGATAATTGTATTTAATGAAGAGGACTTTTAATACAAGCCCTCGAGTTTGGGTTCCCAATTCCCAGGTGGGAAACTGATGTAGAGAAATCACATGATGCAAGTGGTCCATCCTGCAAAGAGATAACTGGGCCTGGTCCTTTCTGGTCCCATCCATGGAAAACTAAGACGCCATTTGCCATAGCGTGGATGGATCTAGGGGGCATTATGATAAGTAGAACAAGTCAGACAGAGAAAGATAAACACTGTATAATTTCACTTATATGTAGCTTCTGCAGAACAGTATGAATGAATACAGAAATACACTCATAAACACAGAGAACAGACTGATGATTGCCAGGGAGGAGGAAGTTAGGGGACTGGAAAAGAGAGGTGAAGAAATACAGATCAGCAGCTACAAAATAGTCTTGGGGATATAGATTACAGCATTGGGAATATAGTTAATAATATCGTAATAACTGTGCCTGGTGCCTGGTGGGTGCTGGAAATATCAGGGGGAACATTCTGTAAAGTATATGGTTATTTAACCACTATGCTATACACCTGAAACTCATACAAAACAATATTGAATGCAAACTGTAATTGAAAAATAACTTAAACATTTTGAAAAACCTAAGAGGAAATTCATTTGTTCCCACACATAGTTTTTCGCACTGAGCAGGCGTGGTCCAGCCATGCAGGCCTCAGCACATGCACTGATGGGTGCTTAGGAGACAAACGATGCTCCTTTCCCCTTCCGCTCTGGTCCATCGCCTCACTATAAGTGCCTGAAAGGTGCTGTCCAGAGAGCCCTGCTTTGAATCCCCTTCTGTAAATGTACAGAGGGGAGAAGGCAGGCTAATCAGGGCTAGAGCTGTTGAACAAAAATGCGTTGTGATGAAAGCAAACCACCAGTGGCACGGTGGTACTGCCAGCAGAGGGAGGGCATCAGAAGGCTGCTGATGCTTGCTGGAGGGCCCCTGCAGGTGAAGGGGGCGTCTCCTGTGACCGCTGGATGCCTGCACAGAGGAGCCTGAGGATCACCATGGAAAGACAAGCTCTGTCTGGAAGTTGCACAGTCCTTCTGTGTTTGCATGTTGAACATCATCTGACTCAAAAACTCTGGCTGGTGCTACAGCTCATTCACTGACAAATAATTATCAAAAAAGGACCAAGGTAGATTCATAGAAGAGACTACAGGAATCTGGAACACTCTGTTTAAGTCTTGATGTGGCAGCAGAATGAGAAAGAGTGTGCTTGCATGTGTGTGTATGTGTGTGTGCATGTGAGTGTCTGAGCATGTGTAACTGTGCATGTACGCATATGTGTTTTAACATGTCTTTTTTGCACTCTTTCAAATCCCCACTCATGTTTGGGGGAGACAATTATGAATGATGTGGAGGCATGTCAGGTTGTCTTTGAGAATACACGAATTTCTGGGAGCCGTGGAATTGACATGGGATTTTCTTAGGCTCTTTTAAGGAGAAATGAGTGCCAAGACTTAGGGTATAATTAGAATTTGTTAAAGTGTATTTTTGGCAACCACCTGCTTAAGCCCCCCACCCCGACCCCATCAAGGTGAGAGTTCGTTGTTTGCCATCCCTTCCTCTGCTGGTGTGACCGGGACATGCAGCCTCGTTCTGACCTCTGAAAACCGCCGCCCGGCCCTGTCGTGTTTGGTTCTGAAAGCAGGTTGTTGCCCTTTGCAGTCTGATGATCTAAGTAAGTCTCCATACAAACCACAATAATCATTTAAGAGTTAGCATTTACCGTTTCCTATGCAGTGGGCATTGTTCTACGTTTTTATAGATAGTATCTAATTGAAGCCCTACATTTGGAGGCAGACTGAACACCTGTATTTGTTTCTGTCCTTTTCTGTGAGTTCATTATGATGAGAGCAGAGAAATACGTTTTCTTAAAATGGGTAAAAATCAGAGATTGAAAACTGGCAAACCCAGGGCTGGATCTTGCTGGTGGACCTATTTTGATTAGCCTGAAGAGTGTTTAGAAAAACATTATTTTCCAAAATTGAAAAACTGGTTATTTTTTAAATAAATGTGTACCTATCTGGCCACTCTTTGAAAAATCAAAGTTTGTCAACTCTTGTACTTCCTGCTCACAGGTTGACAGTTGTCTGCGGATAAACAATGCTTGTCATTTTAGATGAATGAGTCTTCGACATCCTGCGACACGAAGTTGTCCTATTCCCCTTGCCCTGGTTGTCATTTGATTTGTAATTCCTTATAAAAAGATTGATAACAGCGAAGGAAGCAGGTCAATGAACGTGCAATTTGAACACATTTCTAGAAGACTAAAAATGACTAGGTGGTTTTGATTTGGAAGTCACAGCCTAAAATACTCACAGACTGAGCCGGCAGAACCCTGGGGAGGCTACGGAGCCTGAGTTCATGGGCAAACCTGGGGCCGGAAACCAAGGATGCACTTGATGGTCTGTGCTGGGGCAGCCACCCCTCCCCCATGCCATCACACCGTGTAGATGTCTTCACTCGGGTGAAAATGTGACCATGTTTTACGTTCGATCCTCAGGCTTTCTCCATCTTAGAGCTGGAAGTCTGCACACTTTTCCCAGCCTCTCTCTACGTCCCGCACCCCCGCAGTCCCCGGCAGCCACTTCTCCACTCTCTGTTTCTGTGAGTTTGACTCTTGTTTTCAGAGTCCATGTGTAAGTGATACCCGTGTGGACTTGTCTTTCTCCACCTGGCGTATTTCACTTGGCCTGAGAGCCTCCAGGTGCGTTCGTGTTGTCACAAATGGCAGGGCCACCTTCTTTCTCAGGGATGGATAGTATTTCATTATATAATGTATATGCACTGTGTATGTGTACTTATCTTACATCTTTACTTAACTTGTTTACCGATGGACGTTTCGGTTGTTTCTATGCCTTGGCTAGGAAGCTAACTCTGAAATGAATATGGGAGTGCAGCTATCGCTTCAATACCCTGCTTTTTATTCCCTTTGGATATGTACCCAGATGTGGAACTGCTGGGTCATACACTGAATCTATTTTTAATTCTTTGAGAAACTTCTACACTGTTTTCCACAGTGGCTGCACAAATTTACATTCCCACCAACAGTGCACACGGGTTTCCTTTCTTCCACATCCTCCCCAACACTTGTTATCTCTCATCTTTTTAATGATAGCCATTCCAGCAGGTGTGATATCTCACTGTGGTTTTTGTTTGCATTTCCCTGATGATCAGCGATGCACCTCTTCATGTACCTTTTGGCCATTTCTGTGTCTTTGAATAAATGTCTAGTCAGTTCCTCTGCCCATTTTTTAATTGAATTTTTTTTGTTATTGAGTTGAGGCAGTTCTTTATATATTGTGGCTTCAACCTGTTATTAGACATATTATGTGTAAATATTCTCTCCCATTCACTAGGTTGCCTTTTCATTTTGTTGGTGGTTTCCTTTGCTGCACAGAGGTTTGTAGTTCAATCTAGTCCCACTTGTTTATGTTTGCTTTTGTTGCCTTTGGTGTCAAATTCAAAAAATCATTGCCAAGACCAATGTCAAAGAGATCATCCTCTATTTTTTAAAGGAATTTTATGGTTTTTTTCCTTAGAAAATAAGTAAATGAACTATTTTAGGGAGGATTGCAGCACTGAGTGTGTGTATTGTGCTCCGGAGCAAAGTTCTCCTTGTTCGGGAACATGGGGCCAGAGCATCCAGGCCTGAGAACCGGCTCTGCCACCCCCACGCACCGTCACAGAACGTCAGGCCAGCTGTCTTCCTCCATTGAAAATATGAATCAACATCCAAAAATCACCACTCACTTTGAAAAGCTTGCAAAATGAAGAAAGGAATACCAAGATACACATGTATAAAACCTAGTCTGACAGTAAATAGATAATGCATGGCACACAAAAAAAGAAAGTAAAACAAAACAAAATGAAACCGATATGTATCGCCGGCAAGATCTAAGAATAGTGCATCATGAAATAAAAATGCAATGCCCTGTAAAAGGAAAATCTGAGACCAAGAAGGTTAACTTAAACATTAAATGTGTGACTCATAAAACATTTAAAATCAGTGTTAGTAGATAGATTTTTTAAAATTCACCCAGAAAGTAAAAGGTATTCGAGATATAGAAAACATAGTAAAAAGAAAAAAGATAAGAAGTATAGAGGATCAATATTGAACTTCAATATCTAATTCATAGGAATTCTGGAAAAATGGGACAAAAAAAAGTAAAGGGACAAAATGTTCAAAGAAATAGAAGACAGTTTCTCAGGACTCGGGATCCCGTGCATTTTTAGATTGAAAGGGGAAGAGGAAGGCCGTGTAGGAAGAAGACGCCTAAACGCATCAGGAAGGATAAGAGAAATGACAAAAAAGCTTTCAGAGAGGAACATGAAACATACATTAAAACAAATCTTTTTCACCAAGTCTCCGGGTTCTGAAGAATGATTTGAAATCTAGGATTTGATCACCTATACAAATGAGAAATCCAGTATGACAAATTAATAATCAGGTGTCCTTGGAAACATGTGAGAAGGTACTCGGAAAGTTTCTCTTCTCTCAAGTTCTCCACAAAAGGCAACCAGATAAATTAACTGAAAAAAAAACCTGAAAGTAGGAATGTAATTTAGTGGAACTAAACCAGGGGTCCAATGGAAATAACGTGTAATCCCATGATAGCAAGATTGGAGATTCTGACTCTCCAACCATCACCCAAAATACTAGCAGGCTATATTTTTTCTCTTTTGTGTGGGCAAGAGGAGGAGCTCGGAAGTGAGTGCCTCTTGATCTTTAGGAGTTCCTTAGTGCTGTGTTCACTGGGTTTTATACCATACACATTGTACCATCCTAACTCGTGCTCGTTTTGTGAATGTGTATACTAATTTATATTGCTTATTTTATATTTATCACGCAGTAATGTGGCTCTCTGTGTTATGTGATTGCAAGTTTTGGGTCTTTGTCATTGTGTTACTGTGTGCTTTACTGTGTATACCAGAAAGAAAAACATGCGGCATACCCAGAAAGCTAATAGCCCAATAGTCCAGGCAATCTATTCCGCCCTCCTCCTTAAAGATTTTTTACTTTGCTTAGTTCTCCCCCTCCAAGCCCGTGGCCACTCCTTACTCTCCTTTGCTTGTTCCGTCTTCCCACTGCATGCTTGGAACGGCTGGAGCACAGGGTCATTGGATAGCTGCTTTTTGTGATCTTTGCTCCCTGAGCAATTTCACTTAGTGAAATCATTTAAGGCTTTTAACATCATCCTAATACAGATCAATCCAAAATTAATATTTTCATCCCAGAATACTTCACTTTTCAGAAACTGGTAGCTCCGTTCAGCAAGGCTTTAAAACTTGCAGTCACCCTTTGACTCTTTTCTTCCACACCTCGCATCTAAGCCCCGGGCAAATTTTGTTGGCCTCACCGTCAAAAGAGCTGCAGGATCTGTTTATGAGCATCTCCACTGCAAGTCGGCCTCCAAGCCGCTATCACCTCCCGCCTGAATGATCAGAACTGCCTCCTCCTCAGGGTCATCCTGTTCCTGCCCTTGCTCCTGGTAGGCTTTTCACAAGACAGCTGCCAGAGGGATGGGTCCTTTTAAAATGCAAGCCAGAACATGCCTTCTTCTGCTAAAAACCCATCCCTGGCTTCCTAGTTCACATCGAAAAAAAGCCTAAACTATTTCAGCGGTCTAAAGACTGTATCCTCCTGAGCCCCAGCCTTCCACATTGCCTCTCTGATCTGCTCCTCTGTCTACGCATCCCAGCGGACTCCTGGCTTTTCTTTAAACATGCCAGGTCTGCTCCTGTGTTGGAGACCTTTTATTTCCTGTCTAGAATACTCTGTCCCTGGGAATCTCGCTTCCCTTTCTCCTCATGTTCTTGCTGAAATATCACCTTTTTGGTGAGTACTTGCAAGGTGCTCAATACATATCGATTGAATAAATGAATGAGTAAATAAATAGGCTCCAAGTGTAATGTTTGCAAGATAAATGGAATAGAGTCAAAGAAATAGATAAAACAAATAAGGGGATAAAAATACCAGAACTATGATTTAGAAGGCATCAGTTCCTCCACTCAACAACTAAATAACAATTATATATACACTCTTTGAAATGAACATTCTTATAAACAGTGTCACGTAACATGAAAAATTAGAATTGTGTTTAGTGATGAATTTTTAAACATTATTTTAAAAAACAGTGAAAATTGGAGTTAATTTTATACGGGTCAGGCTTTACTTGATTTCAAATTTTAAAAGCCACGCACGAGCTTTTAAGAGCCTCTTTTATGAACACTACTTTCACTTTCTGACACCGAGGGGGTGGAGTCTCCGGGGAAGAGCAGAGCCAGCACCACCTGGAACCTGGGAGAAATGCAAATTCTCAGGCCCCGCGCCCACCTCATCCACTGAGTTGGAAAGTCCTGGGGTGGGGCTCAGACCTTTGTGCTTTAATCGGTCCTCCAGGTGAGTCTGACGCCAGCTGAGGTTCGAGAGCGAGGACTCGAACCAAACCTGGCCCTCGCGAGGACGCCGCTTTCCCGCCCAGTGTGGAGGCCCTTTTCCAGTCCCATTTCTCGGATCACTGGCGTGGTGTGAGTGTGGGGTGTTGTTCTCCTTAGTCCTCCTTGGCTCCCGTAGGCCAGTTTTTCTCCCTCCTCTCACAACACACTCATGTACACATGAAAACACGCATGTGCACACGTGCACACATGAACATATGCATAAACACACACATCATCAGATCAGGCTTACTTCCCATTGCACCTTCTTATAGGTCATTATCCATTGGCTTCTGTCCCACACACGAATAAAAGGTACAATTTCCCCCATTTTAAAACAAAACAAATTTTAAAACTCTCTCTTGAGCTCCCTGTCCCTGTAAGTCATTGTCCCATTTCTCACCTTCCTTTTACAGCAGAACTCAAAATAATTCTCTGAAAAGTGTCCCTTTTTTATCCTTTGAACTCGATAAATTACGCTTTCACTGACACTGTTCTTACCAAGGTCACTTCCTTCGGCGAAATCCAAACAGCGATGTTCCGTTCTCACCTGACGTCACCCATCAGCAGCGTCGGACAATTTCTCCCCCTTGCCTCCTCGAAATACTTTCTTCCCTTGACTTCAGGTCACCACACTCTCCTGATTTTCTCCAACTCGGTCTTCTCATTCAGTATCTTCCCAGGTACCCGAGTGCTAAACTCTTTCCTGTCTATCGACACCCACTTCTGCATAATTTTATCCAGTGTCATGGCTTTCAATATCATTATATGCTGACGACTGACTCCCAAATTTCTGTCTCCAGACCCAACTGGGACCCCGAATTCTGGAGTTGAAACCTACAAATATTCCAATATCTCCTCATCATATCCATTTGGTTGATTAAATGAACACGTCCCAAACTGAGCTCCTATATATTTCCTCCCAGACCTACTTCCTTAGTCTTTGCTATTTCAGCTGATGGTAACCCCATTCTTCCAGTTGCTTAGGCCACACACCTTGAGTTGCCCTTGGCTTCTCCTTCTCTCTTATGCCCCATTCAAGATGACAGTGAACGCTCTCGGCTCTACTCTCAAAACATGTCCAGAATCTGACTGGCTACTGTCCCCTCCTCTGTTACCACCCTGGTTGAAGGCACCATCACATGGTGCAGTAACTGGTTCTACTCTTCTTTTGTTCCCGAGGGGTCCATCCTCAGCACAGCACAGGACTGGTCCTCTAACTGTAAGTCAGATCTCATCACTCATCTACTCAAATCCTTTTGGTGAAACTTTCTCTGACTCAGAGGGCAGAACAAAGCTCTTCCAGTGACGTAAGAGGTCCTGCATGAACAAGTCTCCATTGCCATTTTGATCTTAAATACCTGTTTGGTCTCTTCTTGCCACTATGTCCTCTGTTATTTTCTTAAACATTTCAGGGTCTCTCCAGCACTAGCTCCTTTCTTTGCCTGTTCTCCTCCAAATCTTTATCTCTCTCCCCCTCTTACTTTCTCCAAGTCACTAATCAAAGGTCATAATTCCAATGGTCCTTATTTTATTTTTTTCCTAACAGTTTCTCTTTCCTTTCCATTTTTCTCTCCTTATAACTTTGCACTATGTAGCACATGGTCTATCTTATTAGTGTTTGTGTTGTTCATTGTCTCTCTCCTATGCTAGAATGTAAAGGCTGTGAAAGGAGAAACTTGTGTCTGTTGCTCTACCTGGAACCCAGAGCAGTGCCCAGCACATGGTAGGCACATCATACGTATTTACAGAAAAATGAATGAATATAAACTTGAGCTCTTAATTTCAAAAAGTATTCATACTAACCCATAGGCCCAAGAGATAATACAATACTCTTGCATTTTTAATGGGAGAGAATGCACACATTTTGGGACACCTCAGTTGAGGACTAGAGCTGGGTCCTCTGTATAACCTACAATTGTCCCGGACCAGGACTTGGCGAGGCAAGTGGGGCACCGACTTCGAGGCCAGAAAAATGTAACTGGGGGTGTGCGCATCTAGTAATCAAGATAAATAATACTTCATCGGTATTCCAGATATATAATATTTTGACGTAATATTTTTAAAGCAAAGGATCTGTGATAAATCGCATATCAAGATTTTAATAAAGATAGGATTCGTCTTCTTGAGTTCCATCAGCCTGGGTCTCCACGGTGGCTGCCCTCCGTGCAGATTTTACCTTTTGGTGCCTAGTGACCGTTTGTTGAGTGAGTGAATGAAAGAAGGCCGGAAAATCTGTGCTGGAGGAAGAAAAACCTAGGTCTTCTGGGTCTTTCCTTGTTCCCTGGCCTTAACAACGAAAGCAACCAGCACGTACTCTGTGCCAGGTTCTGATCAAAGTGCTTCATGTATACTATATAATAACTTGCTGAAGGCTTTTCCAAACCCTATGACTGGTTGTTATTACCATCACCCCCATTTTACAGATGTGGAAATTAAGTTCCGGAAAAAAACAGGAAGACATGTGTGAATTTGTACACTAGTAAGTGGCAGAGTCAGGCTTGATAGTGGCTGTGTCGGATCTTCTGTGGAGGGGAATTCTCAGGACTCTGCAAGGCACCAGGAGACAGTCCAGGAAAAGGGAATCTAAGCAAATTCCTTGTACTATTATAGAGCAAGTTCACACGGACACCAAAATAAATCATGAAAACAGGAAAAAACAGATGTCACGATCCAAACACTAGGCTGGGGAAACTAATGTGGAATTGTTTTACAAAGCATGTCAAACATATGGAACAAGTTACAAAGCAGGGCCGTTATAGATTTACAAAAAAATACCATTGGCCTCAGGAACCAGGGTGTAGTATAAAAGGAAGAAAAATGAAGGCAAGAGAGACATTTTCTTATTATCTGCAGCAGGAAGGAGAGGCTGCTCTGATAGTTTTCTTATCATTATAAACCTTTTTGAAATGATCTTCCCCAGTGAGAAATTATTTATGGTACCCTTTTGAGTATGCAAGCAAGGCACTAAGCTCTAATGGTGTTGTGTAGAAAGGAGGGAATCACAGGTGGGGATCACTTGCTAGAGATTATTTGCAAGTCTATACATAGCGAAGGCCATTGACCTTTGCCTCACTAATTTGGAGTTCATATTATAAGGGCTCTGTTGAGGTTTATCACTGGAAAGTAGACTAGTCAGTTAATATGTGTAAACAAGTTTTCAGAAAATAACATGAGCACATTTCATCGAATATAATCTCTCCACCCTGTATAGAAGCATGCTTTCCCCTTGCATTGTGTGGAATAGCGGAGCTTTATTGCATGTTTCGAATGCCAGTCATCGCATACATAAAAGTCTTTAGGAAATACATTAAGGTGAACAAATGTGAGAGGGATTTCCTATTTGCAGTCTCTGTTTAATTTTTTTTAATTGCATAAGATGCGGGTAGTGACACAGGTTTGAACTGCAGGCCCTCAGATGAGAGTTTAGGTTTTCCCTCTGCTCTTCCCAGCCTTGGTCGGCAGAAGCAGATTTTACGTGGACGCTGGAGCCCTGGGCCTTCCCTTCTGAGCTCCTAAGCCGGCACCCTGGCAGCCCCGCCTATGTACTTAGGCTCAAGAAAGAAGGAAGGAAGGAAGGAAGGAAGGAAGGAAGGAAGGAAGGAAGAAAGAAGGAAAGAAAGAAGGAAGGAAGGAAGGAAGGAAGGAAGGAAGGAAGGAAAGAAGGAAGGAAGGAAGGGAGAGAGAGAGAGAAAGAAAGAAAGAAAGAAAGAAAGAAAGAAAGAAAGAAAGAAAGAAAAGAAAGAAAGAAAGAAAGGAAGGAAGGAAGAAAGAAAGAAAAAGAAAGAAAGGTATCCATTCTCAGGCTGCAAGTGGAAATTTATATTCTAATCTGTCTTCTTTTAAGATGTGTTGAAATAAAGTCAGATTTCCTTTCCCTGCCTTTCACTTTTATGTAAATTTCTGGGGCTCTTTGAAGTCCCAGAGGGGACTGACACCTGCTCCTTGTTTTTACAAGACCGTGTGAGCACTTGTCCATCTGCGCCGTCTCCCCCACGTGCTCCTGGGAAGTGGAAACTCAGTCTCGGTGCGTGTGAGGAATGAACCCTGTTCTAAATCACTAAAACCCCCAGTGGAAATAAATGAGGCATTTCAATGTAGCAATTTCAGACAAGGGACATAGGCCCAAAGTGGTATTTTTTTTTCACGTAAAGTGTAAACTAATGTTCTCGCTCTCGACAAGAAAATGGGGCCAGGGAATGCTGAGACCGGATCTCTCCGATGCGTCCTAAGTGAAGCGTAAGGCTGCGAGAGGAACGCCGGGGTTGATAACAGCGCTTCTGGTAGTCGCAAGCCGGCTGGGGGAATGGATGTGCACGGCGAACCTGCTAAAATCACTTCGTTATCCATTGGCTGTGTGACCTTGCACAAGACACTTCACTTTAATGGACTTTGGGTTTTGTTTCTGGTTTTCGCTGTAATTCATTTCCTCCCTATATGCAATTAATAAGTTCACATGTTCCATTTCATTCATTCATTTGTTCACTGGACAAATGTATTGATTGCTCACTTCTGTGCCAAGCTAATTACTTGGTGCCCATGATTCAGTGTCAGACGAGACCCGACTTAATTGCTAAACCTGTGGAATTTACAGTCGAGTAGGAAGAGGTATACGTTAATAACAAATTAGGAGAATACGAGGAAAATATATAAATGTAGTTACTTTAAAGAGGAGAAATGCTGTGAGCTATACAAACACTAAAAAGGGGGAATTGAACTAGTCCATCATGGGTATTAGATTTTGTGCAAGTTGAGGACAACTAAAATGTTTATAATCATCTTTTTGAAAAACTCAGAAATAGTTTTATTGAATCTCATAGAAAAAGACTTACATCCTGTTTCATAATATGAAGAAAAAAATTTAGTAGTTTCTATGAGATCTTGTAGGTAGAAACCTAACTTTGTTAGAAAAAGCTGAGCCTTTAAGACCTAAGTATGAATGGACCTCCTGTGTGTGAGAGGAAATGCAATGCGTTTGTGAGCAGGCTTGAAGGCATCAGATAAAGAGAGGCAGTGTGTGTGGTGTGGTGGGCAAGGCGGCACGCTGGGAGGCAGTGTGAGAAGTGCCCTTGTGGCGATTCCTTAAGCCTTAAAGATACTCAGCTCGCACAGTGCTTCAGTGGAAATCGGTGTACAGGTTGGACTTTGCAACGCCAGGCAGCAGGCCAAGAAACAGCTGCTTAAAGATGTAAACTATTAGGAATCTGCAGAAAGCAAGGCTGGGGGTCTTTGGACTCTCATAAATGACATTGGATTTTATGGCATTGGATTTAAAGTTAAGCTCAGTAAGATTATTGTGTTGTCCGGCAAACATGAACGTTATACCACACTTTAATTTATGTGCTGTATTACATAGAAGAGTACCAAAGAGAACATCGGCTCTGCTTCTTCGCTACTCAAATGGTATCTGATGTCTCTGGTGCCTGTATCTGAATCCTCTCAGCCTCACCTGCATGTGGGAGCTTCAACTCACCTTCTGACAATAACGTCTTCCTTCAGGTGGCACATTTCTTTCCGCAGCCACTGGTGGAAGCCTGCTCTCTTGTTGAGCATTTGTTTGTGCCTGGAAGTGAGGTGATTAACATCTCTGGAGGTGTCCTTTTTGAGTTGTGGGAACAGAGGAATAAATTCATCCCCAGCCGATCCTCAGGTAGACAGTTCTAAGACACATATATGTATACGTTTTGTAAGTTCTCCTATAAGAGCAAGCCCCAGTTGCCCATAGAAATGACCTTGAGTGTTAGCTTCTCCCTCTGCCTTGACTTTTCCCATTCCCTCTCCCCAGCTCCTTGGAATTACTCCTCAAGTGGGATACTTACATGCAACTCCTTGATGCAGGACCTGCTTTTCGGGAAACCCGAAAAGATGACGGATGGTAGAATCTGTGCATATTTGAAAAGAAGGAATATAGATGCAGCTATCTTTCCACTCCTAATTTGTCCAGCACTTTAGAATGATTATAGGATGATTAATTTTCATCCTTGAAATTATTCTGAGAGTAAAACTGATTACTATCCTCACTGTACAGATGGAGAAACTGAGGCTCGAAGTGAAGATGTGAAAAGTGACTTGTTCAATGTCATGCGCAAGTTGCCCACGTGGAACTGAAATTAGTCGTTCCAATCCATACGGCCTTCATGGAATACTTACTGTGTGTCAGGCCATGGGCTAGGCATGGAAACACGTGCTTGTCTTTCCCCTGGGCCCTCTCCATGTTGCAGGATCTCCTCCGTGGGGCTCTCCAGGCCTGACCCAGAAGGGAGGGGCACACAGAGCTCCGATGGCTCCGGCCTTAGGGAGGGCCGGTGGTTGGGACGTTCGGGCTGCTTTCTTCTTGCAGTTGCTTTTGCCCCAAGCGGCAGAGACCCAATCCCTCACCCCCCTCTTCAGGGTGGCTTGTCTCAGCCTTTGTCTCACTCTTCACCCTTGAGACACTCTCAGCAGCACGGCCCAGGACCGACAGTTCTAGACAGACTTCTCTCAAACAGATGGTCTTGGTGGCTTTTCTTCCCTAGTCTCTCTGCTTGGTCAGTACTGAAAGGTTGTGACTTAGGCTACGGGGTTTATCTGAAGGCTGCGTAGGCCATAGGTTGTTGCTCACTGCTCTGAAGTATGATGACACTTCGGCTGTAAGTGGGTATTAAATTGTTCTTCAGCCACAAATACTGATCAATCAAATACAAACGGTTTGATTGCTGAAAATGATCCATTCATCTGATGTAAAATTTAATGATACTGATCTGGATCAATAATGCTGAACTACCAGCCCACAAATTAATAGGCATGCCTTTATTTATACATGAGTGATCAATGTAAAAACAAAATCATTGAAAAACCATACATTGTTTTGCTGTCTGTGCGGTACAAGTATATTACAAATAGCATGAGAAGTTAACCTTATCGCCTCCCCGATATGACATACAATAGCACACATATGAAGAACTGCCAAGTGGACATTGTATTTGAAAACAAACCTCTGTTATTGGCAAAGACATTGAAGCAGAGCTTGGGTTTCAGGCCCCACAAAACTTAATCAAAAAATTATGTGAAGCTAAAAAATATTTGCAAATAAAAATCTTCAAGGTATTGATCTCATTTATATATAATTTGAAGAGTCTAAAACCTTACTTTCCTAAAGGATCAGTGTTCTTACTGATCATTTTTCAAAGTTTATGGCTGTTTTACAAAGTTCATATTTATTACTTCCTGTAAAGATTTTTTTCACTAGCAAAGAACAAAACAAAACCATAAAAATAAAACAAAAACTCTGGGGTTTATAAATTTTTTATATTGATATTTTATTTCATAATGTCACCATACAGTGCTTAAGGCTGGAGGATTTTATGTGGTATGGCATTTCATATGGAGTACTAAAGGGAAATAAAAGATAAATGATTATAGATGAATATATATTATATATTAAACTATATATAGAAATATTTATCTCTATATAAAACTACATATGTATAAATGTATATATGTACACACGTGTGTGTATATATATACAGTACAATATGCAAATAAAGTTATACAAACACATATACATAAACAGGTGTCTCACCTGGATTTCCTTGAAAATTGAGCTTGACACAAGGCTTAAGTGCTAATGCTTTACTGGGAAGAGAATCCCAGGGTAACTAGAGAATAGCAAGAAGCAGATGCAAGATGGCGTGTTACCATGCAGACCACAGCTTCACCAAGAGCCACAGAGACGCAGACGCTCCATCAGCCGTGCACCTGCTTGACCCTGTGTGCCATTGTTGGATGTCAGTGTGGCCAAACTCTGCATGTACACAGTGCGTTTAAGGAAAGAAGTGAGATGGCATTTATCCGCCAGTTCTCTTCCATTTTCTGCTTTATGTTGGTCGAACTTTGTCTTGTGGAAGTTGGCTGCACCCACACTTAAGAAGTTCTATCATCCAGTCCCCTTGATAGCTTTGGGGGAGCTGTGCCCCATGTGATGTGTGTTTCTGGAACTGAAGTCTGGGGACAGTGGGAGTAAACAGAGACTGTAGCTATGTTGCTTGTTTACCTTCTGATTTGAAGTCATGCCCCTGTGATAGACAGAGTGCATGAATGGCCCCAATTCCCCATGCTTCTCCATATCCACTTCCTTTGGCAGTAGATGCCCTATTAATACTAACCCTGGGCTTGCCTTGTATAATATCTTGCTTTGGCCAAAATGACCTTAACAATTTGACCTAAACAGAGGCTTTAAAATACACTTATACATTTCTACTTCCTCTCTTGCCTCTGATTACCCTGAAAATGTATTCAAGGTGGCCGAAGACCACACCTGGGCTAGCCTGTTGAGGGGATGTGAAAGTCATGTATAAGTGAGAACTCAAGGAGGAGAGCTCAGTTGTCCCAGCTAGGCTATCCTATACCAGTCTGCAGGCCGCTGACCCCAAAACTGTCAAAGAGCCCAGCCAAGATCAGCAGTCAACTACCCAACATGCAGCTGATACATGAATGAGCTCAGAAAAGACTCCAATCATCTGTTAACCTCTAAAATAGTTGCCACTAATAAATGCCTATTGTTTTAAGCCATTGAGTTTGGAGTAGGTGTGTTACATAGCAATGGCTGACATAAATGTCCCAGTTAGTGAGATTTTGGGTGAATTTATGATCTAGTCTTTTCATAGCAAGTCTACAGGAGAAATGAGCCAATAAGAAGAGCTTGAGCTATTAAACACTTAATAATATACCAAGAACATATTTTTATTATATTTTGAAGTTGCTCAGAAGAGAAAGAATAAAATATAACTGGAGGGTAGCTTTGGGGTAGGCTGTTTTTATTTGGGAGAATGTAAACACGTCTCATCTGCAAGTTGAACATATTCTGGGTACATTCGAACCCAGTGTTTGTTTTATACTGGCATTCCAGAGCCATTTCCACATAGGTAGGGCGATCTTGGGCTGGCAGACAATAACTATTTCCCAACAAACCATTGTGTCCACTGTTCCTTTGAGGTCGCTGTGCAGAAACATGAGTGGAAATAAGTGCATTGGGGACCTCAGA
This sequence comes from Phyllostomus hastatus, assembly GCF_019186645.2. Classification (NCBI taxonomy): domain Eukaryota; kingdom Metazoa; phylum Chordata; class Mammalia; order Chiroptera; family Phyllostomidae; genus Phyllostomus; species Phyllostomus hastatus. Next base: position 14,344,467 of record NW_025333833.1, on the reverse strand, counting down.
AGGTTTGGCAGTACGTTTGAGATGCTTATATGAGCCACACGAGTTAGGAATCTGGAATGGAAATCTCCTAAGAATAACCATTCTCATGAAATTTCCAATCCCTCTTGTTTTTGGCAGAATTTAAAATTCCGTGGAAGTGGCTCATGTCGCAAGACTTGTGTGTGGTGCTGGCCAGCACCAGGAAGACGAGCGGCCCGGGAAAGGAAAACCAAACCAATGTGGCTGCATGTTTTCACGCCTTTCAAAAGGTTTGGGTTTGGCTCGAACCAAGAAAGAGCACTTGGGGTTTTTATTTTTGTGCCAGCTCCTTCAAATACCATTCACCTGACTCATGCAGCTTTGAACAGCAGGAGGAAACAAGAAAGTGAATAATTTTTCAATATTGCTGATGTTCAAACGTGCTTTGAACTAAGCAGAATACAGAATATCGAATATACTCATACGATTTTTTCCTGGAAGGTGGAGTGGCAATGCGATTTATTCATCAGCCAATTTATGATGAGCCAGGCATATAGGTGACCCTAAGGTATACAAGACTCAGTTTCCCCCCTTAGATAGTTCACATGGTTGAGTAAGGTGGGCAAACCTAGACCAAATTATCTTGCTCTTCCTAAAAGTTCACTAGAATTTTAAAACCCTAGGATGCATACATAGTATCTGTTTTTGAGGATGATTTTGCCATCGCCCTCATCTTACTATTGCATGAGCTGACTCTACTGCTTGGGACTTCCTACCATCTGTTGTCTGCTTGGCGAATTCTAATTTCTACCCCAAATCTAGCTTAGGCATCAATTTTAATCTTGCCAGACATAATTAACTACTTCCTCATCTTTGCTACCTTTCTACTTTGTACATGTTGGTATTACTGCATTTAACATACAAAATTGTGTTCTTAACACGGTGCCTGGGGCGTCGTAGAAGTCTGATAAATGGGAATGGTTTGCACAATATACCACTGTATAAAGCTCCCTCTCTGAAACACACGAGCACTCCATCAACATTATCTCTGAACTCCACACTAATTAACCATTTGTCATTCCCAACGAGATTTTTGTCTCAGCAGTTTCCACCACTTCCATCTTCCAGGTCACTCTGTCAGCCTTCTCATAAACAAATATGAAAGGTCAGCAAATGCTCATGGTTAGTTCTTTTTTTTTTTTTTTAAGAATCAAGTGGCCTAATTCTATGTCACCATGTTCAAGGGATCGTAACTTCTGGACTCTAGCAGCCCTTACAGCACTGAATTACTCGACATGAAATACTATGGACTTGAAATACAGAAACTCTAATTTTCCACAAAGTTAAACCAGGATGGGAATAATCCGATTTAGCTATTTTTCAAGTCGCCAGTGGCTGGGTACTTCATCAGATTACAGCATGAGATAGTTCTAATGAAGCAAAGGTCGGGGGTTCACATTCTCTGCCTGGTCCAATTACTGTCATTATTTTTCACTTTCCCCTTCCACTTCCTCCAGTCTCAGGTCTTCCACCGTTGTGCGAAGGGATGTCCAGAAAAGGGAGCATGGGAAGGGTTCAGGGAAAACCCACCTTATTTCTGGAAAGACAACGGACAGTTTTTATGCAGTTGCCATGCGTGTTTGTGCCGGGGAGGGTCATTCTGGTATATGCACACATGCAAGTGTCTGTTCATCGACTCTCTTTTCCTTATGTGATTTGAAAAGCATGCGTTGTCTTAGTCAGACGGAGGGATTATGTTACTTGAATACGGGTATTTAATGTACATTATCACATTTATTATCATATCAAAACCAGATGTTTAAGATTTGGGCTAGAAATTCTATAACTCGGATTGGATTACCTCAGGGTCACCGTCCCAACTAATGCTCACTGCTCAATGGTATTTTGTTATGGCTTTAATAGAGCAATAATGTGTTTCCATAAGTCTTAGTCTGGTATTAGATGACATGTGGACTAATTTTGGTGGGTTGAGCAGACCCGTAGGGGGTTATACAAACCCGAGCAATTTGCTTCCCCAGCAATAAGAAAATATGAGAAGAATTATTGTTAATAGTCAAAGCATCTTTCTTGCTCTCTCTTCTTCCCTCCTCTCTTCTCTCTTTCATCCTTTGTCTTTATCTCTTTTATTTAAAATTAGTGTCATTTGTCCTCTCTCCAAATATCCCTCAAACTTCCTCCAGGAACAGCATCAACCTCTAATTGCTAACTTTCTTATCTCAGCAAAAGCTAATTGAAAACTTCCTCTCATGTGCCTTTCTTACGTTGCTTCTGTACTGATAAAATTAAAACAAGCAAGCTTAGAAAAACTGATAGCATTCTTGATTTAAGAAAATGATAATCAATGCAATCTAGATAAGGTTTTAAAAAAAGGAAATAAAAGCCTAGGTGGAAGCAAGCCAGCGATTCATCTGTTTGCATTAATAGGTTCCAGCAATGGTACCACAGGCACGGAAAGCCTGCTCGCCACTGCACTTAGCAGGCACATGAGCTTAAAAATAAACTTTGACAATGTAGATCTCTTTGTCCTTTCAGGAATGGAAAACATTATGTACTTCAAAGCATACTAAGCCCGATTTTAAAATGTAGTTGGGATCTCGTTCCTCTGGCAACTGGGAGGGTCTTCAGGCTCCACGCAGGACATGGATGCTTCATGTGTGATAGTACTTGACCCACAAACCAGGGAGAGTACATGACGCTGGCAGTTTGGATCTGCTCACTCGTAAGGAAGGAACTTTGTCTTTTAAGTTCTCGGGAATCACTGGGATATAGTTCATCCCTTCAGTCAGGGGAATTTCTTTCTGCACCCAACTGCTAGAGCAGTATTTGAGTAGCTTATTTCACTGGCATACAGCAGCGTTTGTTCCTTTTTTGAGTGCTTTTGGACAGGAAATCGATCTATAGGATAACATTCGCACAAAAAAGAAAACAGTATGGGACGATGGCTTGTTAGTACAAGTGACTCTGTTTTGGAAATTACAAACAAGAAGCCTTGGAGGAAGAACGGCTTTAAGGATCAAAAGCATGATGACTCCTGATGAAAATATCCCCAAATGATGAACCCACGAGCAAAAAGGAACTTCTACTGTGAGTATCTTAGCAATAATCCAGTATCTGATATGTTTTCACAGTTTCTGGAGTATGTGGAGTAGATTTCCAAACAAGTACTTGATGCAGGGAGCCTTCATTATAGACACGTCTATAATGAAACGCATGAGTCATTCCAACAGTGGGTTAGTTACTGAAATTTTTTGTATGACCTCACAACCCTGAAATGAACTGCATGAAAATGTAGGCACCTTTTATGCAATAGGCATGTTATATCAGGCTTTAATTGTGTGCTGCATTGCTCTAGCAGCGTGAAATGATCAACACGAGTATCTATAAATTCCATTACATTGGAATTCTGGTCATTTAAACTATGCTTACTTTGGTTTCATGTTATAGCTAATCCTGTGATTTTTTCCTACATAGATCGACACATATTATTTGTAATTTACTTAAAATATTTCCTCAGTGAATTGTATTTGTGTAGTAGAGAAGAGATGGTTTCGAACCTTGGAAGTGGGGAAAAATTGTGTGATAGTTTAAACTAAAACTTGGGAACTAAGATCTCTCTTTTTTACATTTCCATATTTATTCAGTGAGTCGTTTTGCTTAGATGGCTCTATATAAGACTTCTCAGTCCATGGGAATATTGTTGTGGTCTTAGAATGTAAATCAAGCTCATCAATAGCATAACCGTATGTAAATATTAAATATAGCCAAGTCCATCTTTAGTCCCTGGCATAAAGTATATACTAAATAGACAGTTTTTGAATGTTGAATATATGCTCGTGTTGGGTAATAGGACAAAGGTCCTGTTTGTATAGTGATCATTTCATTTCAGGACTTTACTTTGTAAACTTATCCATGAGTATGATTTAGTTCTGTCTTATAAAGTGCTGTATAATAATGAGGTAACGTTGTATTGCTGTTTTCAATAAGGAATTTTTTAAAAATTAAATTCTAATTGATTTCTATTCTTGGTTGTTTTGATTTTGCAATAGAAAGGAGGTTATCAAACATTGTTTATCAGAAGAGATATCAAAAAGTTTTTGGAACAATTCAGTATATAAAATGTCAGCTTATTTACAATTAGCACGTAAGTTCCAGGTGCTAGTTTGTGGTATTGGGACTTGGAATTCACAATTTTGGAGCCCCCTCTGCTGAGGATTGCTGGGTAAGCCAGGACACTGGCTAAGCCCTGAAATGTCAGGGGCATGAAAATAAGCTAAGAGGCGAGTGTATTAAGAGACTTGGAGTCAAACCAAGTATTTCTGGAGGAGAGAAGCAGAAAATATGGAGAAAGGCACGGAGTTGGAGAGAGCTGGAGAGGTAAGGTAAATTCATTAGAGATGTCATCTCTGTCTCCTACAGTATCGGATAGCACTGCTTTGATACTCTAAGGTTTTTTTTAGATCACTTGCTATAGATACTTGTTCAGCTGAACACATGTCTTTTTGCCACTACAAGTATGAAACACGAATGCTGTGCACGTGGTTTTATTGCATCTTCTTAGAAGAGTGGTGGGATCCTATGGATAGGAATAGACAGACGCTGTAACTAAGCAACAATTATCGCCAAGGTCAAATACTTTTGGATAATCATACATAACATTTGGATAAGCTTCAATTACCCTTTAACAGTTCAGTTCAGTCTCCTACTGAGAAGTATATTTTATATATCATTTATCTAGATAAATTATCTAGTTAGAATAACAACCATGTAATTAGAATAAAATATTCTACAGGAATCACTTGGAGGTTCTTTTCAAAATTAGATGGTTGGTTGATATTGTCTGCATGAACACTTTTTCTGGCTAAAATCATCTCGATTCATTATGCAGGATTCTGGGACCTCAATCAAGGAATGATGCAACATTAGTGAAGTCCTAAGGCTTTCTCTTTTTAAGGAAAGGGAAGGCATGTGATTATAATATAGAAGCCAAGAAAGTGATGTATGATAGAATGATTAATATTTTGAGGATTATCTTCAAAAGGAAAATGTGGGCTGAGACACCCCCCCAGCAGGATGTGGTTTCTGATGACAAATAATAACATGGATTTTTATGGCACGTTATAAATTTTTTCCTGGTTAGTTGTTTGACATCAGAGAAGTCTGTCAGAACTGTCCAAAGATCTGTCGTATCAAGAGGAATGAGCTTCCTACCACTGGTAGATGAGGAGGTTCATCACAGAGTGAAAAGCAAATATTTTGAATCAGACAAATGTATATTGGAATTACAGATCCCCCCCACTTATAATATGTGTGACCTTGAGCAAATTATTTAAACTCTAAGTGTCTGGCTCCCCACATATAAAATGAGGTTAAGAATTCTTCTGTTTTAGGATTATTATAGATTAAATGAGATCATTTATATCAATACCCTGGCCTGTAGCAAGCATGCTATGACTAGATAGCTAAACTACATGACCTTTCTAACCTTGTGGTTTTAGAATTCTAGCTATTTAAAATAAGCTCTGTCTTAGATTGTGCTAACAACTATCCAAAGATGTAACTCAATGGAAATATCTATTCTCACTGAGTGGGCTTCTAATATCAGAAAATCATAAAACAAAGCTACTACATGTGCAATAGAAGAATGAGTAAGGCAATAAAAATATATGAATCAGAAATAATGTATTTTTTAAAAGATTTTATTTATTTATTTTTAGAGAGAGGGGAAGGGAGCCAGAAAGAGAGAGAGAGAGAGAGAATCATCAATGTGTGGTTGCTTCTCACATGCCCCCTACTGGGAACCTGGCTTACAACCCAGGCATGTGCCCTGACTGGGAATCGAACCAGCCACCCTTCAGTTCGCAGGCCAGCACTCAATCTACAGAGCCACACCAGCCAGGGTGGAAATAATGAGTTCTTTAAAAAGATGCTTTAGATGTGTTAGGTGATGATATGAATTTGATGGACTATTCTACAGTCCTTGATGATTTAGGCAGTGGAAACACTGGAGTAGCTATTACTAATTAATTTTCCCTTTCATCCTGTGTCTGACCATCTTAAGAAACCCTCTGTAATCAGCAAAGACATTCTCAGCAGAAATGAATGGCTTTTTCAGAGTTTAATGACTGAAAATGTTCATCTTTAAGATATTTCCTGTGGCATCTTTCTATGGTGCCTGCAAAAGCTAAAATTTATGTGGGTGGAGTTTTTGATGATTTAATTTATTGTGTCCATTTGGTACAAGTACAAAGCACTTGGCAGAAGCACTGTTCTCAACTACTGCTTAAACTGGCTTAAGCACTGTTTATCCACCACAGACGGGAAATAACAGTCTAGCTATTAGACTTACTATATGGGGAGTTACCATGTATTTGGGGGGAATGTCAGCGGTGGCTATTAAAGAAAGTATTACCTCGTACATCTATAGTGGCATTTTCTTTTCAAACCATTTCCTCATCTATTATTTTATTTTTCTCACCCTTGAAGTAGAGATGGATACCACATTTCTTCATTTGCTGCATTCTATGGATAAGAAACCTCGAGTTTAAGCAGAATTGTGTAAGGAGGAAGTTGGATGTGAAGGGATGAGACTGTGGGTCTGCTGTGATTTGTCTGATTGCTTTATGGCCATCTCTGGTTTTTATCCAGAAATATATGGTTCACTGAGAAATACATGATTCTTCCAGTTCTTTCATGCTTTAGTAGGAGCCTCAGACTCCTACTTTGTATTGTACCATCATCCACAGTAGTCCAACCAATCAGGCAAAAAATAATATAGTATAATGAGCTTCAAGCTCAGTCAGGTGTGTGGAAAATCCTGAGTGCCTGGCATTTTCTGTCTTCTCTGCCGTCAGTATCTCCCAGGCACTTCAAGAGAGTAAAGGGGTTCGTATTTACTCAGTTAAATTGTTGTGTTTTACAAAAGAATCAAGGCTGCAGTTTGCTCTTGACCTCCTTCCTTGGTTGAATTTCCATGGATCTGTACAATTGTATTTTACGTATTTTATATTATTTATACAGTTCATGTAGACATACTATACCGCTGTATTGTATCATGTTATATTATCTGACAAACGAACCAAGGGACAACATCAGGGGAAACTCGGCCCCATGCGTCTTCAGAGGGCTGATAAACCAGGTCTTGTCAGCACAGATTTTTAGACTCAGGGCCTGGTTACACTTGTTGGTTTCGGTGGACCGGTCGGAAGTCTTCCTTCCGGTTTAGCGTGACTGAGGATTTAGGCCAGCAGGGGCCACGCTTTCCAGATCCAAGAGGAAAACGGAAAACTACCTAGTAGCAGGGCCCAACATCTCACACAAGTCATCCCTCGGTGATTTTGAAATCAAATATGTTATTTTCATATCAATAACTTTATTTATGACATTTTTAGCTTCTTTCCTAATTTTCTCTTCATTGAAAAGCTTATCATTGCTGCATGTTCTGTATAATGCTTCTGGTTGGCGGCATTTCATGCAAATGTAGGCTTACAGAGGGAGTGGAGGAATAGAGGGCTGGGTGCCTATTCCTTTGAATAGAATAAAACTCAGAGAAGGTCTTACTGTGCATGAGCGTTGCTCAGGCTGTCTTGGCCTTAGTCTTTCTTTCTCCTGTGAAAGAAACAGCCTCTAAGGTTACATTAAGTGCAGCCCAGCTACTAGAGATGTGATCGCGGGTCATTAAATAGTATAATGCAAAAGTCTTTGGTTTTCATTCTGCTGTTTTCGTTCTCTGGAGACCCGAGGTCAGAGGTTACGATGAACCAAACGGTCACGTGGAAAAGCAACCAGAAACTTGTAACAACTTCAGGTTTTAGAGTTCTGAGTAGTGTGGTCCTGACAAAGTGCTTACTTTTTTTGCCTTTATATTTTAAAGGTTCATTTTATGTTTGAAGAAAGGTATACAGGATTCCTACTTTTTCAGGGTGAGATGGTCCGCTAAAAGAACACAAATTTTTGTCATATATGCTTATTGAAAATATGTATATTAAGTAAAATTCACTAACTTTTGTGTCTTCAGTTTTGTGAACTTCCATCATGTATGGAGTCTTGTAACCACTACCACAGTCAACATACAGGACAGGTCCTTCAGCCCCAGATGGTCTCTCATGCTGCCCCTCTGTGGTCAAAACCTCCCCCATTCTGAACTGCGGGGACCACTTACCTGTTTTCCGTCTCTACAGTTTTGCCTCTTCTAAAACGCCACATAAGTGACACTTAGCAGGATGTGTTTGTGATTCATCCATGATGTCATGTCTATCAGTTGTGTGTTTCTTTTTATTGCTGGGCAGACTTTTATTTTACCAGAGTTCGTTGATTTATTCAGCAGTGAAGAACATTCAGGCTGCTTTCAGTTTGGAGTGATGAAGAACAATGAGGATGAAGTGCTCCAAACAGAGGTTTTTGTGTAGATGTAAGTTTTCATTTTTGTAGGGTGAGTGAATGCCTACCTACAAGTGGGATTCCAGGTCATGTGGTCAATGTACATCTAACTTTGTAAGAAGCAGCCATGCCGTTTTCCAGAGTGACTTAACCATTTTGTATCCCCACCAGCAATGTATGAGAGTTCTAGTTACTCTGTGTCCTTGTCAGCACTTGGTATTGTCAAATTTTAAAAAAAAATCTGAGCCATTCTAACATGTGTGTGAGGATATCTCACTGTGGTTTTAAATGCCACCTCTTCATGTACTAATTTTCTATATAAATATCTCATTTGGAGAAATGTCTGTTCAACTCATTTGTCTACTTTTTATTGGATATTTGTTTTCTTATTATTGCTTTTGAGAGTTCTTTTTCAATTATGGGTAAAAGTCCTTTGTTGGATTTGTTATTTAAAGGTATTTTACTGTAGTTTTCTTTCATTTTCTTAGCCATCTTTTATAGAGAGAGGGGTTTTAGTTATTATGAGGTACAATTGATTTATTTTTTCTCATAAGGGTCAAGTTCTTAGTGTTGTATCTAAAAATCCTCTTCCTCACCCAAACTCATGAGAATTTTCTTTTTTTTCAGAATATTTATAATTCTGTGTGCTATGTTTAGGTTTACTGTGTTAAATGGTTTTCATAAGGTATGAGGTGTGGGTTCAAGTATATGTATTTTTTGCATATGAATGCCTGATTGTTTCAGCACCATTTGTGGAAAAGACTATATTTTATTAATAAAATTGCCTTTGCACTTGCACTAAAAATCAGTTGACTATATTTTTTCAGATCCATTTCTAAATTCTCTGTGTTGTCTCATTAATTTATGTGTGTATAGTTTTACTAAAACTATGTTATCTTGATTAGTATAGCTAAAGAGTAAGTCATGACATCAGGTAGTGTGAGTCCTCTAAATTTGTTCTTCTCTCTCAAAGTTGTTTTCTGTGTCCTTTCCCTTTTCATATAAATTTGTGATCAGCTTGGTAGTATCTGCAAAAATCCTGCTGGGATTTTTATTGGAATAAGTGTTAAATCTCTAGAGCAATTTCAGGAGACCTGACATCATAATGATATTTGAGCTGTCCAGTCCACCTATTTAGCTCTTCTTTGATTTTTTTCAACACTGTTCCATAGTTTTTATCATATAGACTCTATACATTATTTGTTAGATTTATACCTAATCTTTAATTTTTGGAACTATTATCAACAATACTTGAAAAAGTTTGTTTCCAATTTTCGTTGCTTATATACAGATACATGTTAAATTGTTTGGTATACTACCATGTGTCTTGCAAATTTGCTAACCTCATTTCTTAGTTCTAGGAGCTTTTTCTGGAAATTATTTAGGTTTTTTATGTAGATCATGCAGTCTCTGAACAGAAACAGTTTGATGTCTTCCTTTCCAACATATGCGCTTTTTTTTTTTTTTTACATGTCTCATTGTGCTGACCAGGGCTTTCAGTACTATGTGAAATAGGAGTGGTAAGAGCAAACATTTTTTATTTGTTCCTGATTTTAGGGAGGAAAGATTTAATCTTCAGCATTAAATACGGTGTTAGCTACAGAGATTTTTGTAAATACGCGTTATCAGGTTAAGGAAGTTTCCTTCTAGTGTAAGTATTATAATTATATGATGTAGTTTTATGAGGGTTTTTATTATGAGTAGATTTTAATTTTTAAAACATCCCTTTTCTGCATCTGTTTATATAATCATGTGGCTTTTCTCCTATTGTATGTTAGTATGGTGGATCATACTGATTAAATTTTGAGTGTTAAACTAGCCTTACAGTTCTAGGATTAACCCCCTTGATTGTGAGGTATATTTTTAAAACGCACACCTCATTTCGTTAGATTACTGCTAACATTTGTTGCAGATTTTCACATATATGTACGCAAGTGGTATTGGGCTATAGTTTTCTTTTCTTGTACTGCCTTTCTGTTGCTTTGGTATTGAGTAAAACTGACCTCATAAAATGCCAAAAATTCTCCTTTCTGACTCAGAATGTACAGATGTTAACAAAATGTTATTTGAACAGAGAGGGATTCGTGATCAGGTTTGCCATAATGCTGTTCCATCTAGAGGGTGCTAATCTGAAGAACACATAGTTAATAAAAGCAAGTGGGACACCTAATTCACAAAATTCAGTGAGACTGTGTCAGAAAACTGTTTAACGTGATAATCCACGTGTGATGTAAGTTACGAAATCACACCCAGCCCGGATCACCTCTCACTCCCACCTTGCTGTCATGAGGTCATGTTTGTACACGGAGTCCATCTGGTCGTTTTCCCATAAGCCGATGAGACTCTGCTAGTGTTTCCATGCCTATCCTGAACAGTGTAATAGTTTTATTCCACAGAGAGATGAATTTTCCAGAGTGAGTGGAAACCTATATTTATCTCCCTGTTTTCTCGATGGGACAAATGTAGGCTGCTTTGATGGTATGATGATGCCAAATATAAGAACATCAGCTTAAGAAAGAGAGTTCTGAGCTCTGAAATGAGAGCGAGGAAGACTGGTATGGCAGACGTCAAACCTTTCAGTTCAGGAGCAGGGTGAGAAGTGTGAGAACAGCATAATGTGGTGCTTGTGGAAGTGAACTCTGCAGTTCGACTGCCTGGTTTTGAACTTGCCAGCTGGGTGACCTTCGGTGAGTTACTAAACTTCTCATTGGTCATTTTGAACAGAATTAGTTTAAAGTTCCTTTTCAATTTTCCTCTTATTTCTGGTTTCCCAAGTGTGAATTCTCTGTTTTGTTGGGCTCTAAGTCTTTGGTTTGTCTTCTGTAACATTCGACTCCTGAATGTTACATTCTTAGATTATTTGCTTTTCAAGGATGAACTTTCTGCAGTAGTCCTCTGTGTGAACCGGGCTGTGGTCGCCTCTCTGTGGAGTGATTTTCCACGCCTTCAGATCCTGTGCTGCAAAATTCAAGCTTTTCAGCTTGAGATTTTGAGCCGCATAAAATTCAGACCTACACACAAACCATAAGGCTCTGGACTCTTCGGCACGTAACTCGCATTCATTCATGACCAGGTGTGGGTGGTTTATTTCGGGGTGAGCCCATGGACAGTAGGCAGATATTTTCTCCTCTTCTTGAAAATCCCAGTGATGGGGGTTTGGGCTCCCAGCACCATTTGCCCTTGGGTGTTTGATTCTTTTTATTGATTCTTCTACATGAAATGATTAAAACTATTAACCCCCTTAATTTGTAGCATTTGCAGGTTTACTTTGGTTGGGGTAGGGTTGAATAAATTAAAACAAAGATATTTAATGCACTATGGCATCATCAGAAACTAGGTGAGATCTAAGGGGTAAAAAAGAAGAAAAAGAAGCGAAGAGAGATAAGCACTCTGGGTGGAAACGGGAATGCTGAGCAAACACGAAGGGGAGGGCTGCCCGGAGGCAGCTGCCAGCCCAGTGCTGGGGTCTCCAGACCGGTGTCCCTCGCAGCCGGAAGCTCCTCCATTAAGCCAAAGCCTGGGAAGGGAGCTACAGAGGCTTCAGGTCAGCAGTGCCCCTGGCCTCTCTGGAGAAGAGCTTCCCCAGGTCAGGGGCCTGGATCAAGTGTCGCCAAATGTGAGCATGCAATCCAAACTTAGCAAGTACCCAAGGAAATAGGCCACTTGACTCTGAGTCAATAGAAACAATAAACAGTGAATTAGACACTAAAGAACTGCAGGCATTGGAATGATATAATGCAGGATCTAAAATTCTACATGAAATGATTAAAACTATAAAACGAAATAAAATGAGTAAGGGTTAAAAATCTATTAAAGATGAATAGGCATATTTGTAAAAGAACCAGTACATTTTGGCAATGAAAAATATAATAATTGAAACACAGAAGTCAACTAACAGGTTTAAAATGGAAGAGGGGAATTAGAAGGTAAGTCTAAAACATTATTCTGAGCATGGAACACAGGAAGACTGTGGAAAATATGTGAAAAATATATGAAAAATACAAAGTTGTTAAGAGGCATGGTGGATACAGTAAAAACAAATGAACAAGTATTCAACTGAAGTTTAATTCTGAAAGAATGAAGGAAAGGCACCATCCAAATAAATACAGGTGAGACTTTTTAAAAATAGTAAGTGTCATACAACTGCAGACACATAACACATCAAGCAGGGTAACAAGAGGAAACCACAGCTGTATAGAGTACAGTAAACTGTAAAGTATCAAAGGCAAGTGGACCGTAAAAGCAGAGGAGGAGGACAGACTGCTTACAAAGGAATGATAATTAGATTAATAGCTAATCTCTATGTAAATACACTTGACAGCTTCAATGAAATGGTTGTCACAGTTCTAAAACTACACAAAGGAAATAAAATCTAAATATTGTAATTGCTATCAGATAATAGAAACTATTATACTTTGGTTCTGTGTACACATGCTACCAAAATCTTAAGGAAGGTAAACTATTCCGATAAAGTATAAAATTTTCCAAGTAATTTTATGAAATAAGATTACATTGATACCACAGCCGGCTGCACAGATTAAAAACAAAAATTCTGAATAATCCTTGCATTCTGGGAATAACCTGCTTATTCCCCTTTTTTGCTGGTGTAGACTCTTTGTTCATATTATCAAGAATTTTTAAGTTCTTTAATATAATTTACCATAGTTACATATCAAAAGAGAAATAAGTCATTATCCCAATAGGTTGAAAAGGCATTTCATAACAATTACATCCATTCTTAATTTATAAAACATAAACCCTTAATTAAATAAAAGGGGATCAATACTTCCTGAGTATTTAAAAATGTATCTCAAATGAAATGTTAATCTCCTGTGTGATCGGAAACACTAGATGCATCACCGCCATAGTTAGGAGTAAGACTGAGATGTCACAGTTATCTCTACAATTTGAGATTGATCTGCATGCATGTATTAGTATATTTAACATTGGTCTGGCTGTCACAGATAATGTAACTGGACAGAGGAAAGCAAGTAAACACATAAAATGGGAAGTAGGAAATAAAATTATTGTTATTTGAGTATGATATTTTGAGAGAACAAATTTACTCTAGCAAATTAAAAACCTCAATAAGTTAACTGTATCAAATTACTATATGATATCTGGCTTTCAAATTATACAGGGTGGGGCAAAAGTAGGTTTAACAATGTGAGCATGTGAAACAGAGAGTTTATTCTTATATTATTATTTATGGTATTATTTTTCATACAAACTACCGTTAAATCTAAATTTGTCCAATTATAACCTCAGTTAGAAGATATAATGAGAAAAATCTTTTGTAACACCAACATAAGGGGTAAAATCTTTAGAAAAAATGTTTAACAATGAACATGTACAATCTATGTAAAGAAAAATAGTGCTGAATAAGCAGGTAACATAAAAGAATAATTGATAAAATGAAAAAGAAAGTCATTTTGGGGGGTAAATATCAGGTCTTTCTAAATTAATTTATACATGTAATGCGCTCTCAATAGAAAGTAGTAACAAGATGTTTTAAAATATATTTTATTGATTATGTTATTACAGTTGTCCCATTACCCCCCCTTCATTCCCCTCCACCCTGCACACCCTCTCCCACCCACATTCCCCCCTTTAGTTCATGTCCATGTGTCATAAGTTCTTTAGCTTCTACATTTCCCATACTATTCTTGCCCTCCCCCTGTCTATTTTCTCCCTACCATCTATGCTACTTATTCTCTGTACCTTTTCCCCCTCTCTCCTCCTCCCACTCCCCTGTTGCTAACCCTCCATGCAATCTCCATTTCTGTGGTTCTCTTCCTGTTCTAGTTGTTTGCTTAGTTTCTTTTTGTTTTTGTTTTAGGTGTGGTTGTTAATTATGGCGACTTTGCTGTCGTTTTACTATACACGTTTTTCATCTTCTTTTTCTTAGATAAGTCCCTTTAACATTTCATATAATAAGGGCTTGGTGATGATGAACTCCTTTCACTTGACCTTATCTGAGAAGCACTTTATCTGCCCTTCCATTCTAAATGAAAGCTTTGCTGGATAGAGCAATCTGGGATGTAGGTCCTTGCCTTTCATGACTTGGAATACTTCTTTCCAGTCCCTTCTTGCCTATAAGGTCTCTTTTGAGAAATCAGCTGACAGTCTGATGGGAATTCCTTTGTAGGTTACTGTCTCCTTACCTGTTGATGCATCTAGGATTCTCTCCTTCATTTTTACCTTGGCTAATGTAATTATGATGTGCCTTGGTGTGTTTCTTCTTGGGTCCAACTTCTTTGGGACTCTCTGGGCTTCCTGCAGTTCCTGGAAGTCTACTCCCTTTGCCAGATTGGGGAAGTTCTCCTTTATTATTTGTTCAAATAAGTTTTCCACTGGTTGCTCTTCCTCTTCTCCTTCTGGTACCCCTATAATTCAGATGTTGGGACGTTCAAAGATGTCCTGGAGGTTCCTAAGCCTCTCCTCATTTTTTTGAATTCTTGTTTCTTCATTCTTTTCTGATTGTATTTTTTTTCCTTCCTTCTGGTCTACTCCATTGATGTGAGACCCAGCTTTCATTCCATCACTGTGCATTTTTCTTAATTTCACTTATTGTAGCCTTCACTTTTTCATTTAATTTGCGACCAAAATCAACCAATTCTGTGAGCATCCTGATCACTAGTGCTTTGAACTGTGCATCTGATAGGTTGGCTATCTCTCGGTTGCTTAAAAGCACTGATGGTGGGGCTTTCAAGTTTGTTTGAGCCATCTTTTTTTTTTTCTTTCACTCTGGTTGCACCTGTTACATATGAGGGGCGGAGCCTTAGGTGTTCACCAGGGAGGGGCACCCCAGTCACTGGGTTGTGACGTTGTATGTGGGGGCGGGGTCTGAGAGGGAACAATGGTGCTTGCTCTGCTCTCTGTCGGACCTCAGTTCCTTCCACTGATTTTCACAAGCCAACTGAGTCCCTCTGGTGCCAGTTCCCATGTGGGTGGGCTTGTGCACACTGTGGGACTCTCCAAGGAACTCTCCTGTGAGGCTGGGAGTCTCTCCCTGCACCTCAACCCCCACAGGTGTTTTCACTCAGTGTCCCGAGGTTCTATTTCCCAGTGCTGTGATCCTGGGTTGTGTACAGTGCCTTGCTTCACAATTCCCGCCTCGCTGGGTCTGCCGGTTGCCACTCCTCGGCTGGGGTCTGCCAGATGCTGCTTGAGCACTCAGGGTCCACCCGCTGCGGTCTTGCGCACCCCTGATGCCTATGCACCTGGTCCCAACACTCTCTGCTCTCTGTGTCCTGACCTGCGCCCAGCTGCCCGACTCTGCCCCTCCTACCAGTCTGGATGAACGGGTCTATTTTAACTTCTTGGTTCTCTGACTTCCATACAGTTCAATTTTCTGTCAGTTCTGGTTGTTATTCTGTTTCTAAATTGTTGTTGTCCCTATCTTGGTTGTGGGAGGAGGCACAGTGTGTCTACCTATACCTCCATCTTGGCTGAAAGTCCAGTAGAAACACGATTTTTTACAGCAAGAACACTTATTCTAAAATTCTTATGAAAAATCAAATGAGCCAGAGAAATTGTTTTTTAAATGTCAAAAAGTCATATAGAAACATATTTGAAAGCTATAATAATTAAAAGAGGAATAAATGTCTGAGTGGCCAGATAGGTGGTACAAACTATAAGGCTCAGAAATAGATCTAAACATATGTGAGAATCTAAATATATGATAGAAATGTTATTTCAAATCAGTGAGAAGAAAAGGAGAATTATAAATGTATTGTGTTGGCTGAGAAGCCACTTAAAAAAAGATTTATCACATCATCCCTTGTACCACATAAATTAAATTTAATTCACTACTAAATATTTAAACTAAAGAAATAAAATCCATGTTGGGAAGTTTTTCTAAGATAAATTAAAAGCCACACACCAAAAGAAAAGAATGGATAAATTTGATTACCTGAAAGAAAGTAGACAAGATAATTAACACTATCAAAATTCAAAAGAGCCCTGACTGGTGTGGCTCAGTTTGTTGGGCATCACCCTGCAAAGTGAGAAAGGTCACTAGTTTGATTCCCAGTCAGGACACATGCCTAGGTTGCAGGTTTGGTCCCAGGCTGGGGTGTATATGGATCAATGTTTCTCTGCCTCGCTTCTTCCCTTTCCCTCTCTCTAAATATAAGTAAATACAATCTTTTTAAAAAGTCAAAAGATATTTTCAAGTTATATCATGGACAAAGAGATTTTACATATGTCAAAAGCCTACAAACCATCATGAACCCACCTAACAACCAAGTAGAAAAAAGGCAAACACACACACACACACACACACACACACACACAGAAAAAAAGTAAGTGTAAAGTAACTATGAATGATTTGTAAACATAAGATGAAGTTTAATTTTACATGCAGTAAGATACAGGAAAAACATTTGGGAAATCATAAAGGAAAATACTTTGATATCTATGTTATCAAAGGTATGGGAGGAAAGACTCTCAAATTGCTGGTGGCAGTTAAAATTGATGCAAACCTGATGAAAAACACTTTGGAATGTATGTGAATATTGAAGATGTACATGATCTAGACCCAGCGGTTCTACTTCTAGCCCATTCTGAGATGTGCGGATGGATCACGTCCAATTCTAAGGGGATTCATTTAAAAGCAGTGCTTTTAAATAACACAACATTGGCAACAACATGAATGTCTATTATCACAGGTGTGCTGAAATCAGTTCTTGCGCATGCATTGCTGTGTATTTGTGGCGAAAAGAACAAAGCAATTCAATATATATTCCTGTGAATGTCTAGATCGGGGGTGTCCAAACTTTTGGCACCTCTGGGCCACACTGGAAGAAGAAGAGTTGTCTTGGGCCACACATTAAATACACTGTGACACATATTCACAAAAAAATCTCATAATGTTTAAGTAAGTTTATGATTTTGTGTCGGGCCGCATTCATAGCCATCCTGGGCCGCATGCGGCCTGTGGGGCGCAGGTTGGACACCCTCAGAGACAATACCACAATATAAGTTCCTCATTGAAGTACGATTGTCATAACTAAACCAAGTGGTGCATGGGTGCAGGAATTTTTTCCTATTTAATTCACTGTTGTACCTGTAACAATCTTGGTACATAGTAGAGCTTAAAATGCTCACTAAATGAATTAAATGGTTATATGGAGAGGAAAGCAAGATATGGAATGTATTGAGTTTGAGATACCAAAAAGGGAGTTGTCTGAAGGTGTTTATTAGATCATTGGAAATATGACTCTAGAGTTGGAGGTAAAAATTCAGAAGCATCAGTTAAATCCACAGATGTGCATGTAGAAGGGACAGGGGACTTATTCCTGGGTGGCGTCAGTTTGTAATGGGCAGACAGAGAAGGAGGGGCCAATAAGGGAGCAGAGCCATGGATGGTGATCTAGGTACAAACGGTATTTGGAGCCAGAAGAGGGGCTTTTGAGAGAATCAGCAGCTGTATCAAATGCCATAGTGATATAAAAATGAGAACAGCAAACAAGGCCAAAACGTGTCCTTTGGATTGGTAGTTAGGACCACAGGTTCGGCCCAGTGTTGGTAGCAGAAGGCTGACTGGTGAGGAATAGAGGTGATGAAGGAAAGACAAGTGAAAACTAAGAGTTATGCTAGTATTTTTGATGTTTGACCATGGCAGGAGGGTGGAGAGAGAGGATTTAATAGGAAAGTATATATGTTAGTCACAAGAAGATTGAGCTCAATTTGGTCTGGACCCAATGGTAAACTCTCACAATCAATGATTCAGGGATCCCTTCCAGAACAAAATGACCCCTAAGTTCACACTTTGGTGCACTTCTTTAAAAAATAAAGCACTTCAGTGCCTTTTGATATTTCTCAAAATCGCTTTGAAAAATGCATGGGTCTCAGTGTGGATCAAGAGATGTAGAAGATGAACATGGACCATCTTGTCATATCATAGTGAAGAAGCTCTCCAAACTTAATAGGGCCATGCCATTTGTTCAAGAAAATGGAACACATTTAAAAGGGTACTATTAACTAAAATTGGGACAATTTGAGTAAGATAATAACTGCAGTGGACTGAAATTCTTCAAGTGTTTCAATCCCTGAATTCATAATGATAAGAAAATAGTTACCTGGAGATTCAGGGAAGACCTCTGATAGCCACGGGTAAGCTGAAATTGAGGGCTAAGTAGGAAAGAGCTAGTGAAGACAATGGGGAGAGTATAACAGGTGCACAGCCGGAGGGTGGAACTCAGTCTTTTGTGGCTGCAAGACAGTGGGCGGGAGGGAGACAGGTTAAAATGAGGCTGGAGAAATACACAGGGCCAATCATTCAGGGCCATGTGGTCATGCTAAGGCCTTGATCTTTTATTCCAAATGCAATAGAAACTTCTTGAAAAGTTTTGTGCAGGCAAAGAATGTGATCATATTTGCCGTTTTAAAATATCACCCTGGCTGCTGCATGGCCAATGGATTGGAGGAGTCAAGAGCAAAATCAGAGAGAGAGAGAGAGAGAGAGTGAGTTAGGGGCTACTGCAAGTGAGAGATGAAACTGGTAGGTTCGAGAAGCACTTGTGGAATTCCATTCTCTGTCAACATGAAATAGACAACTAGAACAGGAACAGAATCACAGAAATGGAGACCACATGGAGCGTTATCAGTGGGTAGGGGGAGTGGGGGAATGGAGGGAAAGGTACAGGGAATAAGAAGCAGAAATGGTAGGTACAGAATAGACAGGGGGAGGTTAAGAATACTATAAGAAATGTAGAAGCCAAAGAATTTATATGTATGAACCATGGACATGAACTAACAGCAGGAGTGGGAGATGCGGCTGGGAGGGGGTGTACAGGGCAGAGGGGAATAAGGAGGGGGGAATGGGACAACTGTAATAGCATAATCAATAAAATATATATATATATAAAAGCAATCCAAGAAAAGCCTGTTGCTCTCTGGAGTATATATGTATAATCTTCTATGTCCTAGGTATCCGATAAAACAAGCCCTTTTGTCCTGTTCTACTATTATCAATAACTGGATGCAGCACAGTTGTCTCTGATGGAGGACAGACACCATGCAATTTTTATATTTATAATAAAAATTTAAGGGGCTCTTTTCTGTCTAGTAGAGCGCTATCACCTTGCTTTTAAACTCTTCTGAACAGATAAAATCACTTAGTGTTATAGTTTGTTTTTGCCTTTCCTGAAGTAATGTACAAACCTTTCAAAAAGTGGTTTGGAATCAGAGACTCTGTGTTTCTTACTAAATTCATATAAAGCAAAATAACTATTTCTATGTAAAAAGGAGCTGTTCTCTCCTCGAGAGACACATGTGAGCAGGCTATTCCTCAGCGGAGATGCCCAGTGGGCATCTCAGTGGTTAATGGCCAGTGCCCATTACTTGTTGCCTCTGTTCTGATGGGCCACTGCCGATGCACTCGTTTGTCAAACATTGAAAACTCACTCTGTGTATGTACATTACCATAACATTTCCAGTTGTCATTTGGAACACATTTTAATTAATTCACTCTTTGTATGGCTGGGCTTAAAGGTTGAGGGTAGGCAACACTCACACACTGCATACCATCCTTACCATCCATACCATCTGGGGGACAGGGAAGGAAGATTGTTAAAGAATAGGTTGTAGGTTGTCTTTCTTGAAGTCTCTGTTTTCCAATATGCTTGGTTATTCTCCATGGAAAACAAGACTTCAATGGATTTGCTTTTCATGCTTTTCTTCATTTTTTGACACAATATTATTGTTTTCTTTTTTAACGGAGACCCCAATTTCTTGCCCTATTGTAACTGGGAAAAAAAGAAGTCAGGAGGATTTTTTTTTCAACAGGAGCCGCTATAGATCTATGGGTCAACGGTCATGGTATCAGCTGTCCTTGGCTCTTTTGTTGCATGAGTTTGCATTTTCTGCCATTTCCATCAATTCTTTGGTAGTTTGTGGGGTACCCTGCAGAAGTGTGATGTTTGGTATATTTTCAATGAGGACATTCTTTAAGGATGGTTTTGGGTTGTGAACACCATTAATAATGTTTGAGACCAAATTTGTTGAAGAAGTGTATCAAGCTTTGAAATATTATTAATAATGAAAGAAAATTTGATGACAACGTTGTTTAGACCTCTTTCTTGAATGGCTTGTAAATTGGTTAAAACCTAGTCACCACCCTCACTTTGTTGCGGGGCTCAGAGGCCATCTCAGCAGTCAACTTCAAACACAGATGCCAAACACGTTTTCAATACCAATACCTTTAGATGTCGGTGGCTTTCCAGGACGATTATTGCATGATGTACTGATTCAGATGTGCGAATTGCAGAGAGTTTGCTTTATATTGTATTCTTTGTTCCTGCCATACTCACTCAAACACATAATTAGGATTAAAGAATCCTCAGTTAAAAGTCACATATAGGCTAGCACCTCTTAATTTCACTTTATGTCTCCTGGTCTGCCTAACCTCTAATCTTCTACTGTAAGCAATCACATTTCCATAGTGATGAGAGGACTTAATCATTTTATTTATTTATTTATTTATAAAATCCTCACTCAAGGGTGTATTTGTTGATTTTTAGAGAGAGGGAGAAACATCAGTGTGGGAGAGAAACATTGACCAGTTGCCTCCCATGGGCGCCCCACTGGAGACTGAACCTGTAACACAGGTGTGTGCCCTGACCTGGGGTGGGACCCACAGCCTTCTGGTGTACAGGTCAACACTCCAACTAACTGAGTCACCCAGCCAGGGCCATTTCAAGGATTTTAAATGACCCAGTTTTCTTTTTAATTACAGAAAGTATGCTTTTGTTAATAGATAATTGGATATTGGCTATTAAGAATACATTTTTAACTTTACAGTAACTGCCATGCATCTTTGGACAGACAGAAGTTATACTGTGGCATACATGTGAAATGCTTATGAGTCATCCTGTAAACCTCAATGTTTAAGAAATATGGTTTGATTTTTCTATTAAGTGAACTTAACTTTTATTTCAAGTTTCCTATTTTGCCTGAGAGCAGTTTAATCTTGATCAATCTGAGGTTTCTTCCATTGTTTCAGGGTCTGTTCAGTCAATTCAGGGTGTTCCCAAATCTCAGGTTTGCTTCTGGTTCTGGAGCTTTCTGTGGCTTATACCCTTGGTATGGATCTTTTGACACCTGCATTGGTAGCATTTGCTGTGTCCTCTCTGGTCACTGAGCCCTCACAGGTTGTATCCTCCTTGTCCTAAACGTCAGGCCTCTTCACGTCTGCTTGGCCATTTCCGAGCCCCTCTGAGGACACATCAGAAATGTGTGGCTGCTCCCTTGTGCATTCTGGGTCCACAGGGGATTCTCTGATGCTGTTTTAGTCCCCTTTTGTCTGGACACTGTACGCCGTCATTGCTACTCAAATACTACTGTGCCGAGCCGGGCATGGTGCATTTTAAAGAAATGCGTGCCTTACTGGGGTCTTCTGAAGCACATTCATGCCACAAAGACTGCCTGGGGATATGCACCTTTCCCTGCTGCACTTGGCCGGGGGTACGGGTCCCTTTGTAAGGACTTAGGAGCATCTAATCTCTTTTCCTCTCTCTCATTTTCTTCTCCTTTTCCAGCCCAGATAACCTTTATGTTCTTAAAACTGAAAAGAAAAAAAAACCTTAGATTTTATACATTACTATTTTTCTCAGTTTATGTTTATATAAGGCCTTTGGTTTTTGAAACTCCAAAGCCAGTGATTTACGTCTTTGTTCTTCTTTCCCTCCTGGAAGCCCTACGTCTGGAAGTGGCTTTTTCACTGGAGGTAGAGTCCCATGAATGAACATGAATTGCTAGGAATGAAGAGAAAGAGCTCAGTCATACGATATTCAAGAATGAATAGTTGGGTTGTTTTGTACATGGCTCTCCACAGCCTACAGAGTTTTAAATGGAAGGGAGTGACCCTAAAATGTGAGCCTTCCATTTTAATGCAGCGATTGCTACTGCGAAATAGCTGCGTAAACCCCTTTCAAACGGTCAATCATGCATTATATGAACTTTCTCTAAGGCTTAGTTTGTTGTTTGTTGTTGTATTTTTTTTACTGTACAGTTAGATTAGGAAGGAAATTTATTCTTGGAAATACATGGCTCTTTGGGCTCCAGCCAGGGCTCTCTTACAAAGATGTTCTTCTATGTGCTGCTCTTTGACAAGGAGAATTCCTGCTGTATTAGCTGAACCAGTCAGTTCAGTGACCTTTAATGAATTATCTTTTAATATATGCCCCCTGGCCATAAGTATATCACTTTTTTTATCTTCACTTGAGAACCGTTTAAAATTGCTTTGAGAGAGAAAGGTGGGGTGGAGAGAGAGAGAGAGAGAGAGAGAAATAGAGAGAGAGGGAGAGAGAATATGTTAGAGAGACAAGCATCGAATCAGTTGCCTCCTGTCTGCACCTGGATAAGGGATCGTATGTGCCTGGACTGGGGATCAAACCAACAACCTAGGTACAACCTAGGTATGTGCCCTGACTGGGAATTAAGCCCATAACCTTTCAGTTATGGATGATGTTCTAACCAACTGAGCCACACCATCCAAAGCCATAAGTATGAGGTCTGTCCGACATTATTGAATAAGATACAGGATACAAGGAACATTGTACATAGGACAATGATGCTTCAGTCCCCTTCAGAGTAGGTACATTGGGACCTCACCCAGTCCTCCCAGTCAGCATCAGCTGCCCTGTTGTATTTTCCTGAATCTCATTGTTGATCTGAAATCTCTTCCCTTTCAAAGGTGATTTTAATGTTGGGAAAACCAGAAGTCACAGGACGCCAAATCTGGGCTGTAGTGGGAGTGAGTCACCTGGGTGATTTGATGTTTCACTAAAAGACTCTTTATGAGATGTGATGCTTGAGTGGGCACATTGTCATGATAAATGCCAGACACCAGTTGCCCAGAGCTGTGGCCTTCTGAATCATTCGAATAGTTTCTAAGAAGGGATGTGCAAGCTTAACGCAAAATTTGATGCAGATTCGTTTCTCTATTCTCCCAGTCATTTTAAATGCAACAGCCACACAGTACACATACTCACTCAATGACGTCTACCACCCTGCTGACTAGTACAGTGAAGTCGTCATTGTTCACACATGTGTGTGCTCCAGTCCATTCTCCTTGGCTGCCAGGTTACACCAATGTCAATGTTGGGCAAACTGTTCTTGTTATATTAACAATGGCTGGACTTTTTTCCAGACGGACCTCATTCATCCGTCACTTGAGTATTAATTCATAGCTTGAATTCCATTATGGTGAAGCACTTTGAGAATGGAAAGATATAAGACAGCGTTTTAGGTTAAATGACGCCACCACAGTTACAGTCAATAGTGAGTCCCTAGTCAGTGACCTTGGCCGTGTTCCAGATTTGGCCTCTGAGGGTAAAAAGGGCCCATGTTCCTTCTTTACAGGTGAAGTCCATCAGCTGGCAAATGTGTTCTAATGAGCACCAAATGTCTAGATTTGTTTTGACATCCATTCTCCATGGTAATGGGAGTGGTTTGAAACCATTACAAATCCAACAGAGCAGGTTTCAGTCTGTGAGGCCGCTTTCCCGGTGAGGGACTTTAGACGGGAGACATTGCTGGCGTGTTGCAGAGGTTGTGCTTGCCCCTGGGTAGCTGGCCCTACATTATATGCGATGCTCTGTTTTCTTTGTTTTGTCTCCCACCCACTACACGCACTCCTGCTGCCTTTGGTGGTCTTGTCGTTAGGCCGCAGACGAGGGGAAGAGCCAGCTGCATACCAGCTCTACAGAGTTTCTTAGTCGGTGCCCAGAGTGGGCAGGAGAAAGGGCACGTGACCCCTTTGTGAATGGGGCATTGATCTGACTCTGGCAAAACTGCGGTGGCATGAGCCTGCTGAGGCGGGTACAGGGACCTGCTGGGGAGAGTGCTCCCGCAGGCACGGCCCTGGCCTGACACCCTGTGGGCTCATTCCCACCCTGTGGGATCAGAGGACAGGCCACGTGGACTAAAGCTACCTCTGGATGCGGCTAGTGCTTGGTCAAGGACTTTCAAGCTCAAGCCAAAGTCAGGGCCACATCAGGTGTCTATGCAGCATTCACGTCAGCTCCTTGCAGCCTTAGTTCACAGCTTTAAAAGGCCCAGTGGGACAGGTGCCTGGGGCACTTGCTCGGAAAAGAATGTGCTCCTAATCCTGGCATTCAAGGCTATATAAACCTATGCGACTTCAGGTGTGTTAATACTGCTTTCATATGCAAATGCCAGGTTTCTGAAGCAAACTACGTTTGGAAGATGACTTGTGGTTTTCTGTCCTAAGCTTTTTCTCGTGATATTCCTCTGACTTCTCAAAATCTTACCAATGCATTTTCTTCAAAAAGCTTTCCATGCCCTGAAATTCCCCCTGAAAAAAAATGTTACTCAAATATCAAAGAATCCTACATGAGAAAAAATATCAGTGATTTATAAATTTTTTATACTATTTAAGAGACTCAGTGATTTATATCTATCTATCTATCTATCTATCTATCTATCTATCTATCTACCTATGATTTACCAAATTGTTTCACTGGTGTCTTTATATTCATTCTCACCTACCAGAACTAATAAATTAACAGACTTCTATACTTTTCTTCTTGCTCAAACAAATATACATACCTACAGGAGTTTCTTTTCTTCACTGAAATAAAATCATGTTATACACATTATGTTGCTTAATGATATGTTCTGGACACAAATTGGTTAGGAGCCAATATGTCTAGTGGTTAAGAGCAAGGCTTTAGGGTTACAGTGCCTGAGTTCAAATCCAAGCCCTGGAGCTAAACAGTCCTGTAACTTCAGGAAAGTTACTTAACCACTTAGTTTTCTCATTAGTTACATGGGAATAATGCCAGTTTGAAACTCAGGGGGTTGTTGTGGAGGTTAAATAAATTAGTACATAACAAGTGCATGGAAAAGCACACTCAGTACACATAGTTACATATTGTCCATATGAGCCAGAAAATATGCATATACACACAAACTTAAAAGTTTATGTAAATGGGAGGATCATAATGTTTTCATTCCAGACTAGTATTTCTATTCTTGTTTCATCTTTCAGTCCCTACTTTCTCCTTCTTCCCACAGCTGCCTGTCCTACTCCAAACACTGGAAGTAGCATAAACATCAGCAAGTATAAACCCCCTTAGCTTGTGTAGCCTTATCTGTATTCTTCTGTAATGTCCCTGATGGCAATCAAACCAGATCTCACATGTAAACATATACATATAATATACACATGTGCACATATACACACACATGTGTACATGTTTGTCTTTGTTTGCTCCACAAAAGTAAAACTATATTATACATACATCACTTCTGGAGGGGAGCACCTTCCTTTTCTCACTAATTATTTTTGGAAATCCTTCCAGGTCAGCAGATATAAACAATAACATTTTGTTGTGTGGATTACCTGAATTATCTGAATAATACTGTGTTCTCTGGATTAAGATAATGCATCTCTTTGTGCACACATTTTTGTGTCAACTTGGAGTGCTGCAATGCAGATCTGGGCTCACATATTTTTATTTACTGATGGTTATATTTCTATGGGATATATGCCCAGGAGAGAGATTACTTGGTCAAAGATTTAGGTATTTTTAATCTTAATAAATGTTGCCATATTGCTTCCTAAGAGCTATATCCATTTACATTTCCACCAGCAATGCAGAAAACACTTTTTCCACATATCCCCAATGACAATATTTTCATTGTTTAAAATTATTGCCAGTCTGATAGGGTTAAGATGGTCTATTGTTAACAGTTTCCATTTCCCTATTAGTAAATTTAAAAAAATGTATTTGTTGGCTGTTTAGATTTGTTCATCTGTGAATTGCCTATTCATATCTGTTGCTTATTTGTCTGCTAGGCTGTTGTCTGTTCCTTGTCAATTTTAAAAGCTTTCTTCATCTAATTACAGCTTTTAAACTCTTATCTGTCATTTGTAGGACAAACATGTTTTCTCAGTCTATTATTTGTTTACTGTCTTTATTTATAATATCTTCTCCACACAGCAGTTCTTTATTAGCTTCTGTCTAGATCTGCCCCAGAAGTCCTAATAAAACATTAAAATTATTTTTATATATAACAATTTACCTGTGTTTTATATATGACATCAGATAGGGTTATTATTTTATAATTTTTTTCTGGATGAATACCCAGTTTGGGGAGTAATTTTGTGAAATATTTTTCTGCCATAAATTAAATTATACTGTGGTCAAAGGTTAGTATGATTAAGGTTCATAGATCTCATAGGTTCTACACCTTTCTTATTCAATTCAGTTTATATTGCTATTTTAAAGGCAATATTTTCTCCTTTCTTTTTCTGAAAATATATGCTATTAGAGAAGAGAAAAATCTATTGATGTGAGTCTGCTTACCTGGTGTCTAGCCATTCCATAAATTCTCTTATTGATACCCATAGTTTTTCTCTTTTTAAGTCTCTAAGATTTTTAAGTACATAATGATATCATCAGCAAGATAGAGACAGTTTTATCTCTTCATTTTTAATATTTATACAAAACACTTAATTTTCTTATCTCATTGTTTTCAGCAGATTTTCCAAACTAATTTTGAATAAATATAGCAATACCAAGATCTCTCCTTAATTCCTGAGTTTTACTGGATTCTTTCTATTATTTCGAAATTAAGATTACTTTCAACTTTTGGTTTTAGTAAATATTTTAATATTTACTAAATGAAATATTTAGTAAATATTTCAATGCTTACCTTTTCCTATCATAAAAAATTGTTATTGAGGTTGGCTGTTAATATTATCAAATGTCATGTCAACATCTATTAATGTGGTCACATTTGAGTTTTCCCTCAGTTTGATGAAACACTGGACTACAGTGACAGATTTTCTAATTCAAACCTCTTCTTGCACACCTAGAATAAACACTACTTAGTCAGTTTGGGGGTTTTGTTGATATGTAGTTAGGTTCTATTTACTAATATATTATTCAAAGCTTTTCATTGACCTTCCTGAGATTAATCTATTTCAATCAAGATTTGATATTTAATTTATGCTAGCTTTAGCTTTATATCATTTGTGAAGTTTTCCATATTTCCTGTGGTCTGGAATAGTATATATTTTATTCTTTAAAGGTCTGATGGACCTCAGCTATGAAAATATCCGATGAATCATATTTGCTTCCATTCAGTTTTATAGAAATTGGTCAGTAGAAGTTTCCTCTTCTTTTTCCTCAAAGTTTCCTTTTCCTCAATAAAGTTCCCATTTTGGTTAATACATTTTGTATTTCACTAAAAATGATCCCTTCCCACTAGCTTTTCAAATTTATTATTATAGATTTGTATATAATATGTCCTTGTAATTCTGTCAATTCTTTTTGCATTTGTGGTTTTCCATTTACTTAAGTTATCTTTAATTTCTGTTAATAATACTTTGCAATATTTCATGTATAGACCTTGAGAATTTTCATTAGATTTATCCCTCAGTATTTCAGATTTTTGATGGTTGTTTCCTTAATTTTATTTTCCAGTTGTTTGTTGCTAATATATAAGAATTCTACTGATTTGGTGTATTGACCTCATAATCGGCAACCTTCATAAATTTACTTATTTGTTCACATGTTTATGCCTTAAGATTAACTAAGTGGATAATCATGTAATCTGTGACTAGAGATGATCTGACTTCTTCCTTTGAATTTCTTATGCCTTTTATTTTTTCCTTGCCTTGCTGCACTTGATATGACTTCAACTCAATGTTGAATAGAAGTGGTGAGAATGGATATCATTACCTTATTTCTGATCTTAGGAGGACAGGGCCCTTGATGTTTTCATTAACTTTCTAGGACCTCTGTGATTTTATTTTGTAGCCAACTTTGCATCAGGTTGAGAAAATTACCTGTTATTCCCAAGTTACTGAGAGCCTTTTATTTTCATCATGAATGGGTATATAATTTTGTATAAAATCATAGAAATGATTTTTTTATATTTACCGTAATGTGATTTTGTTTTTCTTTTATTATCTTAATGTGAATTATACTGATTGGTTTTCAAATGGTTAGCTAATCTCTTGTTGCTAAGATCAACACCAATCTCTTGTGTTGGGCTGACATTTTTACATATTGCTGCATTATTAGTTTGATGTATTGACTTAATAGTTTTTATCAAGGATTTTGGGGTCTAAATTCATGAGAGATATTCCTTGGTAGTTGTTTCTTTTTGGTAATGCTCATGTTAGGTTTTGATATGAGTTATATTGACCTTGTAAAATGTGTTATAAAGTATTCCCTTTTTCATTAAATACTTGATAGAATTCACCAATAATGAATTGACCCAAGCCTAGGGCTTTCTTTGTGGGGAGTTTTAAAATTATGAATTTAGTTATTATCAGTTACTATTTATATATTGTTATTATAGTATTCTATTTTTTCTGTTTTCATAATTTGAGTCATTTAGGACATTTGTCAATTTCACCTAAGTTTATTAGTATCACATTTAAAAATATGATTGTATTGTCTTTTCAAAGTTTATAGAATCTATATTGATTTCTTTCATTTCTGTTATTGGTCATTTGCATTTTCTCTCCCTTCTTCTTGAGAGATAACCAAAGTGATAGAAGACAGTTTATATATGCTCAGTGAGGTAGCTGCTGGTGAGTTGTTGATCTTCTTCCAAGACATAAGATGACAGCTTGAAGCATCTTTCTTGTGTTCTTCTAACTTCGAAGGTAGAGAGAGTTCAGTCCACTCGTTTTCAAATCTTAGAAACCAGAGAGACACTGCATCTCACTGGGGACATCATGGAGGTACTCGCCCCTTCCAGGGGTCTAAGGATGTCTGAAGTCCAGCCTTCTCCAGCATCCACTTCATTCATTCTTTGCCCTGGGTCTCATCAATGTCCTCTGAGCTTCCGGCAGGCCCCCAAAGGAGCAAACTTACTGCTCATGTCCTCACGCCCCACTTCCAGTATATTTTACTTGCCAGCACCAGCAGCTGCGGGTCCTCTAGGGGACGGTGGTTGCTTAAGAGCTGGTGGTAGATGGAGCTGGTATGTGTGGAGGCGATCACCCCTTTCATTTTGGTGTCCAAGCTTTATTCTTTAAATTTAAATTTGTGAACATTGTCGAGAAGGCTCTCTCCATAGACTCTCCCATTTTTGCACTACAGACAAACTTCAGAATCACCTCTTATTTTTTGTCTCCGTATATCTCATTTTGTCCCCCCGAAATCTGAGGGCAGAGAAATGGAATCAATTGATTGTGCTCCTAAAACAGGGAGCTCTTCTCCTTTGTTCCTCGGTAAGTTTTAAGGAAATATTTGGTATTTACAATATCTAATCAAGAGACTTGGATACCTGACATTTTGTCTTTCTTCTTCATCACTGAAAACACTGAAAAATGTTTAATTCCAAGCACTTCTGCTTTCTGAATGCCACGTTGTTTGCTTCTATATCTCTTCTCTTTCTCTTCTGTCATAAGGTCATTTACATGAAAATGGTATCTTAAGATGGCTTATCAATATGTTATGATTACTTTCACCTGTGGCAGAAACTACTCTCCCATCTTTTATTGTTGCCATGGAAACAATTATGCTATCAAAGAAGAGAAGTAAGATTTCAACTAGGGTGGAAATTAGGTTGAATAGATAATGGAGAAGAAGTGAAAGGGTGCCTACTATTTATTCCTGAAGGAAAATCAGATATAAATTAGGTAGCAATTAGTCATTTTGTTTGAAGACTACTTAAAAGAATGTAAAATCAAATTTAGAGCCATTTGTATGAGTTTTGCCCAAACAATAAAGCCAAAAAGATTGTCATACTGCTTTGAATCTTTATCCACTGCCTTGGGTCACAGGCAAAAATGACCCTAACCTGAATAGACTCCTGTTTGACCAAGCTAACCCATAACTTAGGCTGTGATTCTTCCAGCATGACAGGGGCAATTTTATCGGTTCATAAAACTTCTCACTTAAAACCAAAATCAATCTTGAAAGATGAAGAGGATCTTGATCAGTTACCACCGAAGCCACTGAGCTGCACAGTAATTTCCTTGGAGTCTCCAGCTGGGAGACTCTTTTCGAATTTCCCAGTGAAACCTACCCAAGGTTATGTTTCCAGCATCTTCCAAACTAGAAATAAATAATTTTCAAATAAATCTTGGATGTTGAAGATAAGCTATTTCACAAATTGATAGAGGACCTCAATTTAAATGCAGATTTAAAGGTAAATTATAAGTTTTAACCTGGAATTGAAGCATAGTAGGGAAACTTGATGACTTCAAGATATTTTAGAAATTATTGTTAGAAACCAACACACAATTCTACTTCATGGATTGCTCTGGAACTTTTTAAGTTTTCTTTCCACAAGTTTTTTTTTTTTAAATTTTAGGCTATAAATAGTTTAGTACTTGGATTATTGCCATCACATACAATTTGCTTTCTAATAATTTTTTATTTATCCTCGGAAGAGCTCATCTACTCCGAGGTTCCCGAGGCTGGAGTGTTTTAGACAGAGGAAGAATGAGTGCTTTTTCTACCATTGTTTATTGGCTCCCAGGAAAACTGATTTTCTGCAGCACATTGCAATTAACCAGGGACCAAGCAATCTGGCCATGTCATTTTGCAGAACATTATGGGATGTCATTCCTTGGGTAAGTGTGGTATAATAGAAGGAGCTCTGAAATGAGTGTTTAATGTGGTCCAGCTCCTGTGCCTAGTACTTTACATTACAATACAGTGATGTGATGCTTTTGAGCCATATTATCTGGGGTTGAATCTGAACTCACGCACTGTTATGGAGTGTTGGGCAAGATAACTAACCTCCTATCCCTGCTCTTGCTCTCCTCTGTTAAGAAAACAGCTCTCCATTGACCTTAAAGTCTTGCTGCAAGGCACATGAGCAGTACTACGTAATATCTGCAATCAGCTTTAATTCTTAAAATAAACCCATAAAGAAAGAACTATTATTACACCCCTCTTACAAAGTGACAAAGCAGATGATTAGGTTACCTAGCTTGTCCAAGTTTCTCTGGGAAGATTAGAATCTGAACCTAGGCCTGTTAGACTTTAAACAAATTATTCTTTTTAATTCTACCAGATGTGGCTCTGCTTCTAAGCAGAACGGGATATTGGGAAAGACGGTTAACCCTTCAGGGCCTCCATTTACACATCTGTGTAAGTAACGGGGACCCTGGGCTTCATATAAAGAAAAGACTGACCCACTTAGTGGAAGTCTCTGCTTCTAAAGTGGGAAGTCACTGTCACTAGAAGTGAACTGGCATGACGTAATAGGCAGTCATTTGGCATTTTAGGTATGGCGTGTCTGCTTGCTAGCTGTCAGGTCTTGAGAAACCAGTGTTCTCGTGTCTAATTGGGATTCAGCCAGCCATCAATTTTCAGTGTCTGCCAACACTATACCAAGTGAGAATAATATTCACAGATATGCCAAGCCCTAAACTCTGGAGGGGAAATAAAACATTTGATACCTAACTGCTGATTGCACAGCCGCAGTCTACGTCCGCGGACAAGGAGGGACTGTCTTCTGTGCTGACAGGTCTGCAATCCCCTGTGACTTAGAGCTGGCCGAGCAAAGCAGGTATGGACAGGTCTGGGACCTCTGACCCTGGGCTGGTCTTCCTTTTCTACTTTTGCATTTGTATGTTTTACTCCTTTCCTCTTTGTCTGTCATTTCATTTCTAGCTGGACTTAAAAAAACACTGTTAGATGTTCAGGAAAACACTTGAGAAGGCTCCTGTAGAAGCTAGAGTCTTATAAGATGGATTAGTGATGGAGTCAAAATGGGCCTGATGATCTGTGGGCACAGGAAGGGCACATTCTCGTCCAAAATATAACCCTGGACATCCGCAGACGTAGACTGGGCGGACCAAGGGAGCATTGAGCTAATTTGCCTACAAATAATAGCAAGAGAGTAGAAAGTACAAATACATTCTATTTACATTACATTTGAAAGTTTCTGTCAGTGACAGTGTTGCTTGACAATTGCCCAAAATGCTAAAATTAGAATCACCTTTATTTCTCCTTTCTTTTATCAAATCCTCTCAGCTTGATTTCACTCTATTCTCTCATGAACTCGTGCCTGGGCCTGACATTTTCTATACGGACTCACCTCCAGAAAACAATTTCCCCAAACAAACATCTGTTTCTCATCTCATTTACTTTTTGTAAATTCGTAAGTCTCCCACTTAACCAATGGACAAAATGCAAACTCATCTTTCCATGCTGGGCTTTCTCCTCGAATCTAATCTAATCTCTTACTATATAACAAATGTTTCCTAAGCACCCAGCATGTATCACGTACTCTCCTAGGTGCCCAGGAACATATGGTAAAGCAGTGTGTGCCCTCATGGGGCCAATATAACCACTATTGGCATGTCCATTTTAATGGTAGATGAACCACAGAAATTTTTCAAATCCCACAGTCAGTATTTGTAATAGCCACCATAACAAACAAAATACAGTAATAAGTGTTGATGGAGGTGTGGAGAAATTGGAATCCTTGTGCATGAGGACGTGGGCGAGAATGTAAGTATGGCAGCTGTAGCATGGAAGTTGCTCAAAAATTAAACATGGAATCAGCACAGGATCCAGCAATTCCACCCTTGGGTATATACCCCCAAAATGGAAAGGAGGGACTTGAACAGATATCTGCATAGCCATGTTCATAGCAGCGTTGTTCACAACAGCCAAAAGGAAAGCAACGCGAGTGTCCATCGGTGGATGAATGACAAGCCAAGTATGGTATGCACATACGATGGAATGTTACTCAGCCTTTAAGAGGAAAGAAATCCTGAAACATGCTACCAGATGGAGGAATCTTGAAAACATGATGCTAAGTGAAATAACTAGTCACTACAATACAAATACACTTTGGTTCTAGGTACACGAGGTTTAAGAGTGCTCCCACACAGAGACATAGAGTGCAATGGTGGTGTCTGGGGGCCGGGGAGGGAAGGGCGTGGGGCGTTGGTGTTAGTGGGTGTAGAATTTCAGTCTGGGAGATGGGAAAATTGTGGAGATGACTTGAAGGAGGTGATGGCTGTACAACAGTCTGAATGTACTTAGTACCACAGCACGGTACACTTAAAATGGTTAAAATGGTAAATTTTATATTATGTATATTTTACCACAATAATAAATGACATAAAATAAATATTGAGTGATGAACAGCAAGTTAGACAGATGCTTCCTTACTAATGTTGAGATAGCAAGGTAGATGGCAATCTCAAGAAATCCACGGATGAGGTCAAAACATATTAATATGATGAAAAACATAGATGTATAATAAG
This sequence comes from Phyllostomus hastatus, assembly GCF_019186645.2. Taxonomy (NCBI): domain Eukaryota; kingdom Metazoa; phylum Chordata; class Mammalia; order Chiroptera; family Phyllostomidae; genus Phyllostomus; species Phyllostomus hastatus. The sequence goes on along the minus strand of NW_025333833.1, from coordinate 14,310,881 downwards.
AATTATCAAAATGGGTAGAGAATAAGAGGATAAGACCAAGACAATACCAGAAGAAAATTTTGCTGGGTTGAGAGAGAATACATGTTTGCAAAACATATAGGTTCTTTAGTACAATAAATTAATGGAGAAAAACACATAGTGCAGTTTTTCCCAATGTACACTTAAGAAAACTCTAGTTCTATATAATAATCTGAGAAGGAAGAAAGGGGTGATTACATATTAACAAATTTTGTAAATACTGTAAACATTATCCTCTTCATGACTTATAAAACTCATTAGTTTCTTCCTACAGTGAAGAAAACTGTTAATTTTCATGTAACCTAGCATTTCCCTGATTTATTTGAACAAAATACCTATTAATATCCCAAAACACACTTTGGAAAGAATGCTATAAATGAGAGTACTTGATATTTTTTAGCTGGCAAACCTAGGTTTGAATGCCACTTTTCTGAGTCTCAATTTTCTAAATTAGAAAGTGGGGACAATGATAATATGCATTTCATAAGGTAGAATACTGGAAGTTAAGGTTGCTTGGCAAAGTAACTAATTCATCCACTCAATTAATGGATTAAGTTGTATACTGAAAGAGAAGGATTACAAAAGGACACAATTTGATGGGGAGATATAAAAATTGGGCTGTAATTGGGGATCCTCATTGGCCATACTGTTCTTTACAACTAGATACCTGGGAGTTACCTAGTTTGTGTTTGTGTGTGTGCATGTGTGTGTGTTGATGGTGAGTTGGCAAGGATTTATTAACAGATGAACGGAGTTAGAGACAAATATGTGATTAGCTGAACTATGATGTAGTAACTACTCCCAAGAAAATAAATCTTTGTGGTCTCATATAAAACTCAATAATGGCCTGGGGGAGTAATTTGTCTGGGTCCCTGTACTGCTGATTACATTCCCGTATAAGATGCTGGAGGGATCTAATCTCTTCTGAATGTGACAATTCTCCTTTGCAAAGGATTCAAAGAGAACTGTAATCTTCCTCGCTGTCGTTCATCAAAGGATGACCTTTGAGTGATGCTTGAGATAAGAATTTTTAAGAATTCTGCATATCTTGGACTTTTCCTAAATGCAGATCAAATAACCCAACACATACATATAACCTTTGCTCAATTTGATAGATGGCATCTGAAATTCTGCCCTTGAATTACTATCTGAAAGTCCTTTCCTTCAATCTACAGGTAATTTGTCCTTGAACAATTTTTGTTAATATAAATGCCCTTGAATCATTATCCAAAGTGATCTCACCTATACATAAACTTTTCTGACCTGTTGTTCCTGGTTTGGCCACATGAACAAACCCATGACTTCTGAGTGCTGACGTGTGTTCTGTGAATATGTCCCTTGACGCTAATGACAGTGCAGTTGATCTGTAGTAATTACCTTGAAGCACTCACCATTGGCAAAACACAAACCTCCATTATGTTGTAAAAGCAGCTCCAGGATGTAACAAGTAGAATTCTACAGCTTTCTGTGTGGATGTAACAAGTAGAATTCTACAGTTTTCTGTGTGATGGATTATATATATTCATAGTTCAAATAGTCATGGAAAATTCTAGTGTAGGGAGAACTGGCTACCATACAGGAGTGATTAACAAATATTTAGATCATAAGTTATACTCAGACTTATAAATTCTAGGTCATAGCCAGGAAAATAGAGCCTAATGCAATTGTCCCTGGGGTGAATAGAAATCTCTATTAACTAATGGATTTGATTTGGAAAATGTGTTTGAGAAATATAACAGCAATGTGTTTTATAGAGATGGCCCTTGGCAAAAAAAGAATCATCTAAGAAAAATCCTTAAAAGATTATATTTCTTAATTTCTCTATATTTCTTTATATATGTGTATATGTATGTGTATATGTATATGTGTGTATATGTATATGTACATACACATACATGTGTATATATCTCTCTGTATAATATTTTCCAGGTATTGTAGATATGGATGGGAACTATGTTGGACTAGGGTCAAATCTGATCTTAGTATATAAAAATATGGAACTTAGGGAGACTGCATTTTCTGATACAGAATACTCAGCCTGATGTTTGTACTTTCAGTTTTGAAAGATCACAGGCAAATAACTACACAGCAGTTAAAAGCAGCTGAGCTTGCAATAAATAGGTACAGGTTTTGTTGAATTAGTCCCAGATTCATAGGCTCAGATCCTTTTTATCAGCCTTTTAAAGCCTATACTCTTTTATATAAACAAAATATTACATCCTTTTACATTACATAAACATGTCAAGTATATATAAATGATATGACAAAAATTAAGGTGATGGTAGGGGAAATTTTGTATCATAGGATGTGTTTCTGGACTTTACCGTATGATACAAATTTGACCCTTGACTCTGCTTGTCAATAGGCTTTTTTACCCAAGAAACTATTGAAATTTGAGCAGAGTGTGGGTCTGTGTCAATATTAACCTTGTAGCAAAAGAGAAACTAATGTCTATCTCTCTAGTGATTTTCTAGCAGTTACCTGAGATGATCAAGTTAAACTCGACTTCAAAACTTCTTAGATAGGGCCTGAGAAAGATTAAAAATGGCTAAGAATGTGGTTCCTTATATGACTGGAAATGGGAAATTTCAACACCATGACAGGAAAATAGTGAATGAGTTCACTTTACTGAAAGATTAAATATAATTTAATGTTCTCCTTGAAAAGATCTTTCTCAGAATATAGACAGCTATATTGGCATCGATTCCTGCAGTAATAGTTGGAATTAATATTAATAAAAAGAATACCCAATTCAACCCTTACCATATGGCTATTGTGCTGAGCACTTTGCATTAATTTTGAAAGCTACAGAACTTTGATTTCTTTGGGTTTTCTCATTTGATTCTCAAAGCAACTGAATGAAGCAGTCCAGATTATTACCTTCATTTTAGGGGTGGGTTTAATGAGGTATAGGAACTGAGACATAGAGAAATTAAGTAACCCACCCACGATCACATGTCTAGCAGATGTCGGAACCTGGACTTGAACCTGGAGCTCTTTGATTCCTGAGACCCTGACCTTGCTCATCACTTCACGATGTACATAATCAATACTATGAAGCAAAAACATGATGTTGGCTCCCTCTGTTAATGCATTAAACTTCAAATACCTCTGGAAAATTTCCTAAACTCTTTGGAAATTTATTTTACTTTTTTACATCTGGAGAAATCACACTTTTCCCCTTTCCTCTAACAATGCACAAATTACAGCTTTTATACCACCCATCTGCTGAAACTCATTTTCCTTTCATCTTCACACAGTGAGATATCTTAGTACAGATACATTCTTCATCCGTATCGACAGAGGAACTCTGTGAACAGGGGTCAGATCTGTATCAAGGAAAGCGAATGAGCTGGTGTTTCACACACTGTGCGGGAGGAGGACACTATCTGCAGATAAAAATGCAGAGAATTCTCCCCAGCATGTTTTCTTCGTGAATTTTATCAAAAATATTGATTATACCTCCAGAATCTCAGTGAATATTCCAATAACACTTTTTCCAATTCAGTATTTACTTGAAATGATTTTAGCAAACCTTATAAAATACTGCTGGGCTTTCACTGGGCTCTCTGACTTGAGAAAACAGTACATACCCTTCCATACCAGACACCAATGCATGAATAGCTGAGCCTAATTATTCTGCAATAGCCACATCATTGCTACCCGCAAAATATGGTGCTGCTTGTTTTTTGGTAGATTGTGGATTTGGTAGCAACTCTAAGTTATCAATTTAATACTTAACCTAGAGTTGAAAAAAAAAAACATTCTGCAAAGTCCTTTGCATTTCCCCTCTGATCTCAGTGTGGGTAATATGCACACTGCAGCAGTCTTCACAAAGATCTCCACTGGTGTGAGGACTTTGTTTTTTTTTTAAACATGCTTAGTGATTAAAAGGGAAGTGTCATATAATACGGCCATAGCCTGTGTGGTTTCCCGAACATTTTTCTAACCCTGGATGGTCTTATGTGGTGCAGAGAATCACGCTTTAGAACAAAACAAACAGTAACAACAGATAAAACAAAAATCCTTCAAATTCTTGGTTTTTAAAAAGGCTTAGATAATTTTGGATTCAAATTTTACTCAAGTCAAAGGGGACACTAGTGTTTTAGACAGATAATACACCAGAATAAAGCGTATTCCTTTTTTTAATTTTTGGGTTATTGTTGTTGTTGTTGTTGTTGTTGTTGTTAGTGCTGTGACAACTACTGAGCCCTCAGCCGAGAGGGTACGGGAGGCTGAAATCTCCTTGGCTGGTTTGCCAGACCCCCTGCTCTGGTCTTACTGTGTCAGCCTGGAGGAATCCCTCCACGCGCAGAGACGCATCCGTTTTGTGTGTATCCATAGGTTGTGCCTCTTTGCTGAGTAGTATCCCGCAGGACTGGGAACCTCGGTGTGGCCGTTCGCCCACTAAAAAGAGCTCCAGGGTTGTTTCCACTGCTTGGCTATATGAATAACGCTTCTGTGAACATCAGGTACAGATTTTTGAGCGCATATAAATTTCCATCTCTCAGTTGCTGAAGAGCACACTTGCTGAGTCATAGGATAATTACATGTTTTATTTTATAACAAACTGCCTCGCTGTTTTCTAGCATGGCGGTACCATTTTACATTCCCATCTGCAATATGTGAGTGATCCGGTTTTTCAGCTTCCTTGCCAGCATTTGCTGTTGTCTTCAAGTTTTCTTCTAGCTGTTCTGATAGGTACATAGTGACATCTCATTGGGTGACTGTGGTTCAAATGTGATTTTTCCTAACAGCTAACAGTGAATCATATTTGCATGTGCTTGTTTGCCATCCGTAGCTCCTGTTCCCTAAAATGTCTCTCCATGCCTTTTGCCCATCTTCAAATTGCAGTTTAAAAAAATAAACTGTTGCTTTCAGAGATGGAAGTGTTAGCAAATGATGTCAGAAAGGTAATAGTGGACCAGATCACGTGGGGTCTTGCACTTGAATGAAAGGCCTTTTGCTTTAACTGTCGGTTAAATTAAAAAAAACAAAATGAAACTTCAGATTGTTTTGGATAGACTCAGTACTATAAAAGTTATTCACTATTTTACAGTAAAGAATATGTTCACCTTCAAACAGAAAACATTATTACTTATGAAGTTCAGCTATTTGTTCATTCATCAAATACTTATTAAGTATGTACTGCATTCCAGGCAAATTCTCTGGGTCACGGGCCATGTAAGCTGTAAGAATAACGGACAAGGGACTCCGTGTTATGGAGCTGACATTACAGTAGGTCCAACAAGAAAAAAAAAGGAATTTACATTCCTTCAAATAGAGATGATGGGTGTGAGTGCAATAAAAATTAGTACAGGCGTAATGGCATATAATACTTGGGGGAGAGGTGAGTTATTTACAGAGGATGGTCTGGGAAGAACTTGCTGAGAAATGATGTCTGGACAAAGCTTGAACACTGCAAGAGACTCATGATTCCAAGGGCAGCGCATGCATATCCTGAAGCGGGGAAACCTGGCGTGTTGGAAAAGGGCATCCGAGCCGGTGAAACTAGAGAGCTGCGAATAGGGCGGAGCGCAGGGCACGGGGCGGGGTGGTGATTGGTGAGCAGTTCCCAGGGGAGTGAGAAGCCACGGGAAGGCTTTGAGAAGAGTGATGAGGTAATCTGGGTGAGGTTTTTAAAGCAGGGTGCTGGCCACAGGGAGGAAAATGGACTGAAGGGACGCAGTGATGAGCTATTGCAGCGTCCTAGTGAGTGGTGGGGACTCAGATCTGGGTCAGGTGGGTGGGGGTTTGGGAAGAGACATTTAGATTCAGGAAAAACTTTGGAATTTCCACTTTTAGGACTTGCTGGTAGTCATTTGTTCTAAAGTGGGAGTGATTTTTCACCCCCAGGGGACATTTTTGGTTGTCATGAGCGGCATGCACTCGCACCACGTAGAGGACAGGGGATGCACCTAACCACCCGACAGTGGGGAGGGCAGCACCCCACGGCGAGAGTTTTCTCACCCCAGATGCCAAAGGGGCCAAGGCTGAGAAACTCTGGATTAGATGTTGTGGGACGGAATCTCTGATAATTCCTAGGTTTTGGACATGAGCAATGAATGGGTTTATTAGCCATCAATTTTGTGATGCCGGAAGCAACAGCACCCAGGCCAACCTAAGAAATTTTTGAAAGGTCTCAGAGGTGTTTTCGGCATCATCCCTCCACCAAGAACACACACGTCATCACATAAGTACACAATGTGCTATATTTCGTTCATGAGTTTGCATCACGACTGTCATGTAGAATTAAGCGGTATGCTGCAGACTTCAGGCAATGGTAGGCATTTCTCTGAGTTTTTGCCATGGCGGTAGATTCCTCTCTTTCTTTTCCATAAATGGAAATTACATTATAGTTGTCTGGGTAGATGCGGAGGTGAGCACAGGGCTCCTTGTTTCCCCAAACCCAAAGGGATGTGAGCTTCCCATGGCTTCGTTTGCAGGGTTTTTTGGTGTTTGGATTTCTGGGTTCAGCCATTTAACGATGACTTTGAGGCTCCCACCTATAAGCAGCAGGCAAGATGAACAAATCCGTGGAGAGACATGAGAAACCAAACTCCTCCCAGGCAGGAGGATGCTACTTGTCTCTGGGAAATTCTCCTTGGATAATTATGATATAGCTTTCCCTAATATTCTGGGTGACAGGTAGGGAGGTAAAGGTTTGAGGTCCTACAGTGTATGAGGACATGAGGTTAAACACTGGAAAATTTGCCGAATGAGCAATGAATACGTGAGTGAATGATGAAAAATGAATAAAAATGAACAAATACAGGTGGAGAAGGATAAAATGGACAAGGCCAATTAGAACAGCTTGTGGAAGATGTTAAATGTATGTTTTTAAAATAGAAAATTCACCTGTGAAAGTTCTGTTTCATGCTTTGGAACTCAAATCACAATTGTAAGTGGAAATTCTAGGAAATGGAAAAATGGAAAAATAAGTGAACACTCCCTCTCTCCTGTGTTGTCTTTCTGGCTTACAACTCTGTAAAGACAGTGTCTGATAGATATTTGTGGAATGTTTTTGAAATCTGCACTCAGATTTCAACACCCCTCCTTTTTTAAGCTACTCTTAAAAGGTGTCTTTTCTCAAAAAATTAAAACGGCCCTCCACCTTAAGAGAATGATAGCAGAGACACCATAAAGTCTATACTTTTTGAGCTGCAACTATGTGGGGTTTTTTTTAGCTTTGCTATTTCTGTTAGTTTAATTTTGTGATTAAAGGCATCTATGGTTGCTGAGATTTTCTTTAATTCAGAGTGGTCATTGTCACACTCCTTGGAGGAGAGGAATAGGATAGTTAGGAAACTGTTAAAGGGGGTGTTGAATCTTTTTCTCCAAATCAGAAAGGCTCTCTACGCAGCTCCTTTTAAATGTTAGCTCTGCCAAGCCCTGGTTGGCATAGCTCAGTGGATTGAGCGCGGGCTGCTAAGCAAAGTGTCACAGGTTCAATTCCCAGTCAGGGTACATGTCTGGGTTGCAGGCCATGGCCCCCAGCAACCGCACATTGATGTTTCTCTCTCTCTCTCTCTCTCTCTCTCTCTTTCTCCCTCCCTTCCCTCTCTAAAAATAAATAAATAAATAAAATCTTTAAAAAAAGAGATTTAAAAAAATGTTAGCTCTGCCGGCCACAGCCCCAACCCGGGCTGAAAAGCTTTTGAGAGGCCCCATAGGCTGCTTTGTTTCTGGTACCACCCTTCCACCAGGAACACCTACTTCATCACGGGAGTGCAGAAGGTGCAATATTCTGTCCAGGGTGACTTCGCTTCCCCAGGCGCGCACCAAGGGCGTGTTGGACACGGTTGATTCTCCTGTGGGCTCCACGGCTCCCCTGCCCCTGTTCCCAGATTAGCCAGGGACAGGAAGGCACCAACCGTGAGTTGCTGTCTACAAGCAAAAGCCTGCAAGTTCTGTGTCAAGGACCCTGGTGTGTCTTTCTATAAATAGAAACTGATATGCCAAGTGTTAATGCAAAGTGGAGACCAGGGAACTATTAACTGATTGGGCACACTTTTCAGGTTCTGAGAGGATTTTTTTGTCTTTTCCCACACAAACCAATCAAGTCTCGCTCAGAAGGACTATTCTTGGTGCACGTGTATTTTAAACCATTTTTTCATTTTTCCTAGTGTCTTCTTTCCACGAGGCTGGTTTTTACTTGTCTTTACTGAGTACTGTAAATGTTCATAAAACCACATCTTTAGGTCACTAATTTGAACGCTGAGCACACAGTTCAAGCATTAGATCACTAATTTGAATAATAAACATAGAATTAAAATTCCAAGGTAATTGAGTTGGATGAATTGCTTATATAATAAGCATATTACAGGCATATCATAATTTACCATTAAACCTAAAATACATCAGAATTCTGAGAGTGTGGCCATGAATAATTAGTTCACATTATGTTAAGAAATGCCCACGGTCCCTCATCTCTTCAAGTATATTACCAGTATTTGCAAGTAAACAGCAGAGCAAGACCTAAGCTTTATCAGTGTCTGGGGTCTTCCTATCACCTTCGGATACATGTTTTATGTTTCCCAATCACTATCTGTGATTAGAAATCCTCACTGCATGCTCAGAATGTCTTCCCATTTCAGAGGGAAAAAGACGCATATCAGTTCCTCAAGCTAGTGAGTGAATATTGATTGTGCTGCTCTAAATAACAAGCTACAATGAGGCATTCCCAAGGATCTGCTTCTGCAGTCACAGCTGTATTCTCGGGAGCCTGGGTGGTCCAGCAGAGGAAAGGGACGTGCTTACTGTTTGAAGAGCTTTGATTTTATTACGAGGAAGTGAACTAGGCCCCAGAATGCCCTCTGCAGTCTTTCGTGTCTTCTTCTGGGTCTTACTTTCTCCACCTTGAATAAAGAAAGACAAGACTTCTAGCCTTTCTTCTCCCCAAACATCCCTCCCATCCTCCATTTATTACAGCTTAAGCCCTTTCCTTTCTGGTTGGATTTCTCTATGTGGTCGGAATGTTCATTTGGCCCTATTGCAGAAACCCTTGTCACCTGCCATTGATCTTCTGGTCTGCCTGAGCGATGGCTATAGCCCGTTTACAAGGAAATCAGCATTCGGTCATCATATACTGCTGTGTCCTTGTAGGACTCCTATTAGCAAATTACTGGGAATTTCTCTTATATACAATGGTTTATGGGTTGCAAACCCTAATAAAACATTTGAAGTTTAAGACTACCTCAAAGCTCAATCACTCTGTGTCTGATTTCTTAAAATGTGTCATATTACCTGAAGAGCAAAAGCCATGGAAAACCAAGAGCATAAGGGTATCTAGAATACCTTGTTGCCTAGCAACTACATTTATTATTAGTGTTTATCAAAAGCGCTGACTGTAGATGAAGTTCCGACATAATGACTTTCTGAAAGTTTCTTCAGAAAAAAAGAAACAGGTTAAAACCATAACATCTTAGCTGCCTAAATGTTTTAATGTGTAAAACCTTTGTAAACAAGTGGTGTTCACATTACATTTGTAAGGCAGGGTGGGCCTTAACATCTCACTCAGGCTGTGGAGACAGCAGGACTGGACCCCAACTCCTGGATCTTTTTTTCTGTCCCTGAGACTCATCAGTAGACCAGGAATAGTGTTAGTAATTAGCAAAAATGTATGTTGTAAGAAAAAAAATGGCTCATTACTTGTCGAGCTCAAAGCGAGTGATATACGTTTATTACCTGTCTCTCTCGCCCCTTTTTAGATTTACGCACTGCTGCTCATTGGCGAACTTGCCCTTGGCCCTTCTCCAGCTGTCTTTATTATGCATTTGAATTACTCAATTGCCAAATTAAGCCTGTGCTTGCAGCAATAGCAAACCAGAGGTATAAACATTTGTGGGGAGGGAATGAAATTGAGCTTTGTATATTGAAGCTTAGAAGTATAATGGGATAATCATACTTTTTTGAACATGTTTGTTCTTACCTTTTGGCTCAGTGTTATTTTCCTTCTGAATTATACATGGTGGGTAATTCCCGGTTGGGGGCGTGACAGGGTTTCTGCAAGTGCAGAAGGACTGGACTGGAGGTCAGAGCAGAGGGACTGGCCTCTGCCAATGGCACGGCTCTGGGTGTGAGAGCCAAGGCAGGACCCACTAGGGCGATTAGGAGAAAGGGGTGGTTCTTGCCTTGGTTTGTATTGACATGTTAGGGTTTTGTGGAATAGAAGCTGCACTCACCTGCTTTGAAGTCTTGACTCTGTCACTGAAGTTCTTTCAGCTCTAATAGCCTATGGCTTCTAATTTCTATTTGCAATAGTATCAGATTTTGTGTTAGATTAGTAACAGCAAGTAGGGAAGAGGAACTATGCAAGGCAGTCTGACCAAAGTAGAGAAGGAAGGAGAAGAGACAGAAGAAAAGCAGATGGATAGGCCGGGAGAAGGAGGCCAGGGGATGACAAGAGGAAAGGGGGTGGGTGGGGGGAGAGAGAGAGAGAGAGAGAGAGAGAGAGAGGGGAGAGAGGAGAGGAGAGAATACAAAGAAAAAGAAGAGGGAGGAAGGAGGAAGGCAACTGGGAAGGGGAGGAGAGGGGGAAGGAAGAGGAGAAGAAGGAAGAGGAGAGGAAGAGGAGAGGAAGAGGAGGAGGAGCAGAGAGAAAGGGCAGTGAGTGTGAAAGGGGGAGAAAGGAGCCAGCGAACACTGGAGAACAGGCTGAGGACACACACAGACTTCAGAGTCAGAGAAACCTGTTTTCGCCCTTGGCTCCCCGCCCTTCCAGCCCTTTAATCTCGGGCAAACTGCTTCCCTCTCCAAGCCCCAGGGTACCTTCCAAGGGGCTAGTCTTTCCCAGGGAGGCTGCAAGAAGTAATTCAGAGCATAAAGGTGTGCTGGTTTAAGAGTAATGATTATAATATGATAATAATGATCAAGGGCAAAATTAACAAGTTAAAAAAGTAAAAAAAAAAATTGAAGAGATGAAGAAGAAGCCTGAGGAATGGGAAAGTAGGATATGAGGAATAAAAAGGGGAAAAAACTGAACATGAACAAGATTAATTTTGTTTCAAATGCCAGGTGGACCTAATTTAGAACTTTGTCCCCAACCCTCTTCAAGGAGTTCCATCTTTCTCTTCCCCAGGGCAGCACCCCCATGCAATATACTGTCCATGTACCTAGTCACTGGCTGGCAGAGGTGCTCACTCCTCACTTTTGTGTCCTTCTAGGAGGGACACAGTTGCATCTCACCCTTGTGCCTTTTGGTACCAGGAGCTGAGACTGAATTAATGACAGGAACCAGGACTGCATATGTGCTCACTCTAAACCCCACGTATCTTTCCAGAACATGCCAAAAGCAGAGTATTCTTGATTTCTCTCTCCTTCACCCATCATTAAGTCTTGTTAATTTTACCTCCAAACTATGCACTAAAGTCCACTTTCTTTAAACTACAGTCTCACCAGCCCAAGCCACCATTGACGATCACCAAGATTTCTGTAATAACCTTTGCTTCCACTTTTGCCTCCTTCAATCTTTCTCCAAAGATAAACTCATCCACCCTCTCTGCCCCATTAAAACAGTCCAATGGCTTCCCTTAGCACTAGCATAAAATCCGAACTCTTTCTCCTGGTTTCCAAGGCCCTATGCAATTATCTCCACTGACCTTTCCAATTCCATTCTGCTTTTCTCCATGCCATTTACCCTCAGGCCACATTGAAGATGGGTTTTTCTCCCTGTTTCTTTTGTCACCGGGTTTTGTTTTTTTCCCCTTTAGGGCCTTTTGGTGGCTACTTCTTTTATTTCTTATCTCCCTATGTCAGACTCCTTGTCATTTCCGATTTTTGCTTAAAAGTCACTCTCTGGGCAGCGTTAGCAGGCACTCCCTGTAAAAGTCATCCAGTCTTCTGGATCCCATTGCCCCAGTCTTTTTCCCCACCCAAGCACATTGTCACCTTCATCATTCTGGTGTGTGCACGTGGGTGTATGCACATATGGATAGGCATGTGTGCATGTCTCCTTGTCCCCAGAATTTCAGCTCTAAGATAGCAGAGGCCTTGCCTGCCTCATTGCCAGAGTCTTCTTCCCAGTGTCAAGAGTGTGTACTGTATATAATAGACACTCAGTAAGTAATCTGTTAAATAAATGATTTAGCCCCTGAATACAGTATTTAAATCCTTGCCAGTATTTAAAATTTTTTACAGTGTGGTGATTTCGGGGGGAAGGAGTAAGGGGTATAAAGGGAGTAAGTGGTAACAGAAAATAAATATGATAAAAAAATTCTTTATAGGTAATCAGCATTTTATTCAAGCCACTAATTCAGAAAGACTTTTCATCCCTCTCCTCATTTGATAAGTTAATGAATAAAATATACTGTTAGTGATAAAAATAACAAAATAGTATTTAGAAAAATATGTATATATACATACATATATATATGGACATTCAATGTACAGCTCATATATTACAACTTTCAAAACAGAATCTTGCTGCAAACGAGCGATGTTAAAGGCAGAGACTGTTGAAGGGGAAAGGATTTTCTAAACATCTAACAGTTTAAAATGCCAAACCTGGCCAGACCAGATCACAGAATCTTACACACAGGCAATCTGTGATAGACAAAAGGGGGAAATAAAGAAGAGTCCGTCAACTGTAGCCCTAGAGAAGCAGAAGAAAGAGAGAAGGGAGGTAAGGGAGGTAGAAAGTCAGAAATGCATCCTTTACTCCCTGCTCTGTCTGAACCCCAGGGCTGCAGAGGGGTGCGTTACAGGAGCCTAGGGAACACCCACGCAGGCGCCTCTGGCCCCGCTCCCCCTTTGTGATGACATCCTCCCACAGGGGGGTGCTCATGCAACATAGAGAGTTGGGCTTGGGGCCTCCAACACAACTGACAAGACAAACCAACTCGGTCACAGGCCTTGGAATTCTGCAACCTAGACAGATATATATATATACAGAGAGTGTATCTGGATTCAGTACGCAGCCTGGCTTCAGCATTCCTGTTGTCTGGGTTCTGAAGAGGGAGGCAGCAGGCCTGCCCCGGGGGCCTGCAGACTTGGCAAGACTCAGGAGGGCTGCAGGCCAGCCAGCATGAGCCGAGGTGAGGCTGAGTAAGCAGGCAGGCCCGGCCCCAGTGGAAAAGAGACTCTAGGTGTATATGGGCCAGAGGGGTCAAGAGTCGATACCAGCAGCATGCTGTGGAAGAGACCAGCCTGATGATTCTTCAGGGGCAGCAGCTAATTCACAGCAAAGGGGTAGCCTGGCCTCCTCAGGGGCCTTCCTCCTGATACCAAGAGATGATGTCAACGTTTTCCTGTGTCCTACACACCAACTCTGAAAGAAGCCAGGAGGAGTCTGAAAGACAGAGCAAACATCCCCAAAAGACCAGGTAACACCTAGATGCCTAGTAAATGTATAAACTATTTGGCTCAGATGGCTCTTAAACTTACTCGAACTCCTATTTCTTTCTTCCTTCCTCTCTTCCTTCTCTCTGTCCTTTTCTGTTCTCTCCCTCCCTCTCTCCCTTTCTTTTTTTCTCTCTTACTTTTTCTCACGCTGTGTAGCAGGTAAAATATTTGACGAAGATCAGAGAATAGTGTTAGAGAAAAATATGAATCTATATATTCTCTACCTACCTGAGTATGGTGTGAGGCACTGTTGTAATGCATTCCACAGTGCTGAACTGAAACTCCTTCCTCATTCGGATGCCTTAGGTGTTCACTGAATACAAAATACCTTCTCCAAAATATGAGAGACTAACAATGTTAGCACAGAATCCAATTTCTTAACTTTATCAATGTTTGCATGGCTATGAACATATGAAAGAACAAATTTAGGAAGATGCTTAGCTATTTAAGTATTCAGTTTAAGAGTATATGATTATACAACTGGAAGACTGTATACATGTATTTTAATTTCTATATAGGTTTTCTGATTACAGAAGACATGTATATTAGAGTAAGTTGAATTATGTACAACCAAATATTAATAGAGATAAATCTAATACAAAATCATTAGCATGCAGTATATTCTTTATTTAACTTTCTTTTTTTAAGTTGATGTTATAGTAGCTAATTTGTACAGCATGCTATGTACTATGCTCAATTTCTAAGCACTTTAGATATTTATTTAATCATGTTGAGAACATTTCTCTCTGCCATTAAAATATCTTCAAAAATTGTTTTAAGGTATATGTAATATTTAACAATACATAAGTATTATGGTTTATTCGACCACAGATCTAATGATGGAAAATACACTTATTAGAGCTTTTTTCTGTTAGAAATAGTCTGTTTATACATAAGATCTTATGCATATTACCTCATCGGTCAAAATATGGTAACTTTTTAACCAGCTTACATGAGACTGAAAGTTTGGTTTTATGGATTCGTCTGTCACCATCTGCTACCACCTTCAAACGAGATGGCCTCTGCTTATCCCTAGAATGTTGTGAAGCATCCGCTGTGGGCTTCCACATCAAAGAAATGAGATTTGGCAGACTTTAAAATTTGAAATTAGTTATAAATATGACCTTTCCAGCATTTATGTTGTTTATTTTCCAAATTAAGTTTCAACATTCTTATGAAAAGATCTTTTATATATTTTTTTAAATTCAGATATATGATATCACATGTTTCAATGTTTGAAAGTTAAAGAAATATCTCCAAAGAATGAGTATTTTCTCTTTTTCTTTTTTGGTGTGAAATTTTTATGATTCAAAAATGACTCATGCAGCTTTAAAAAATTATGATAGTATGTCAAATATGCAAGCAGTCTTGTGGATTAAAAATTAATCAATTCACAAAGTGCTAACTCTTGGGGACTTTTGTAAAAATATTTTGAGTTAATTTGGATAGCTGAACGGATTTAAAAGGGAGGTGAATTTCTTTAAAAAAATATCCAAGAAGTCCTTTTTTTCTCTGATTTAAAAAAAAAAATGGTTGTCCTATAATTAGTTTTAACTATTGAGGTTAAACCTGAGACACCAACTCAGGCTGTTTCCTTGGAAACAGATTATTTAGGAAGCAGTCAAGGAGTAGGTGAGATAAAGGAGAAATTATGAGTATTTGCTTTATTTTTAAAGGGAAATGATCTTGAAGTTTTAGGAGATTAAATTAAACACTAAGTTTTAATTCTAAAATTATAAATTCTAAGGCAGTTGGAGGTAATTTGACACTATAATAATAGATGCTAACAATCTTCAAGATAATATTATGATTTTAATGGTAATACCCTCCCTGCTCTAGCCAATACATGGTTTCCATTCAAACTACCCAGGTCTTTGACAGAGTTCATTGTCTAAGCCTGTTCAGAAGGCCGGAAGTTACTCTCGGAGAATCAATACATTATGCTGGAAGCCAAAGACACAGATAGGATTGTGGACTTTAGAGGGAAGAGATGAGTCCTGGGCAATAAACAAAGAGAACGAATAGTGGTTTGAATAGCTATAACCTTTTTTTTTAAATACCACTTCAGACCAGTTTAAACATCTTGAGATATAAACATGAGACGTGATCAGCTCATGAGCCAGGTTTGTTGAATAGTGTGGATCATAACTTAGTCATCCTACAACATTTACATGTAGGTAGAACATACTGGGGAAAACGACGATGGTATTAAGCTTCAAAAAGGGCAATTTGAAGGAGGTAGATAGAGCCCACATAGAAGCCCTCAGCCAGAAATACATCACAAAATCTTTAAGCCAGTGTTCATAATACGTAATTAGTTGTGGGACGGGCTGATCCCACACCCAGCGCTGTTGAGTGATTGTTGGTTAGGGAGTTGTTCCAGTGAGGTCACAGGAAGCTTGTTTAAATCAAAGGCCTATTTTAAATTCCTTTGGCATTTTAAAGCAAATTTGGAGGATCCTAAAAGCATTTACTCACTCTTTAAAAGTTTATTACAACATTCACTATGTCTTGGGCACTGGTCAGAAATTTTGGGATATAAGAAGTAGAAGATATAGACCCTGATTTCAAAGGAGGATGAACACACCAGAAAACCAATGATTGTAACAGAATCAGATAAGACTTTTAAAAGGTATGCCAACAAATTGGATAAACTAGAAGAAATGGATGAATTCCTAGAAACATACACCTAGGAAGACAGAATCATGAAGAAATAGAAAACCTGAACTGATTAATTACTAGTAAGAAGATTGTATCAGTCGTCAAAAACCTCCCAATAAACAAAAGATGAGTTTGGTGCTCGAAGCCGGGAGGAGTTCAGCAGGGTCCCTGAGAGAGAAGAAAAGACAGAGAAGGTAACACTACGTCCTGGGAGGGGTTCTGGGACACGAGTGGAGGTCAGCCAGACGGATTGGGGTCAAGGAGCAGGAAGATCTTACGCAACGGACTGAAGCATTGGAGGCCGTGGCTGGTTTGGGGGAACGTAGCGGTAACACAGCCGGCAATGAGGGTCATAATGTGTGGCGGCGAGATAGAACAGGAGACTGAAGAAATATGCCGCTGAAGAGCTTTTATTTCTTGCCAGTCGCTGAATTCCATCCCGAAGGCTGTGGGAAGCCACTGGGAGTTTCTCAGTGAAATGGTATTCTGACCACAGCAGGGAGAAGAGACGGAAAAGACACATGGTGGAGGCAAGGACGCCGACCTGGAGACTGTTGCAGCAACTCAGGTGAAGAATGATGAGGCCCACAGGTTCATCCCGCTTAACCAGTTCTTGCCCACGTGTCCATGCACGCCGGCGTTTGGGATTTTCTATTCACCACGTCATAGCACTTGAAGCTACTTTTTCTGCCTCTTCACAGAGTGGCTGTGCTGATAATAATAACTCTTCTCTATGGAACTCCTACCGTGTGACAGACACTCCCAGACCCTTTACGTGTTACCACGTATGTCATATGCGTAACACCCTGGTGAGAAAAGTACTATTATGGTCTTTGTTTTAGGGAGAAAAAAAAGAAACAGGATGATCACAAAGCAGATACGTGGCAGAAACTTGATTCAGAGTCTGTTTTGACCAATTTGCCATATTCTTTTTTCCATTACTGTCTTTTTGTTATTGATTTAAGACAGAGAGAGGGGGAAAGAGGGGGGGAGGGCGAGAGGGAGACTCGATTGTTGTTCATTTATTTATGCATTCATTGGTTGATTCTTGTATGTGGCCTCAGCAGAGATGTATCCCACACCCTTGATGTATCATGACGACACTCCAACCAACTGAGTTACTCAGCCAGGGCCTCATTACTGTCTTTAGTAACATAACTCTGAGTAATTTCTCTCCTTTGTTCTGATTACTGGCCCCAGCTCCATTTTCATCATGTTTTGGCTTAATGAGCTTTCTGTCACCCACACTCAACAGTGTTCAAGTTCCTGTCCCTGGACTCCATCCTCAGCCGAAGTCAGAGCTTCCAGTTAAGACTCAATAGCCTCAGCAATGGAATGGAAAAGAAAGGGTGATTTTTAAAACTATTTATGAATTGGAATTTGTTGACTAAATGCATGTATTGGGTTAGAGAGAGAACAGGTACAAGGATGTTATAGCACAGTTATTGGTTAAGTCAATAGTCAATGTTTATTATTATGATTAAAAAGATCATTTACTAGGGCCCATATAAGGAAACGTGAATATATTCTCTTTCTAGCACTCCTTATCTTTTCTCTGAGGTTAATAATACCTTATTTTTACTTGCTTAGTTTCCTATGTATCTATCACTATGTTGTTCCTCTGGCAGAAGTATAAATCTTTTCTCAGCGCATCACCCATGAGGGAATCTGTCAAGTTTTGATTTTTTTTATTTGAGGACACTTCTTTAGCCTATCTTACAGTGGCTCTGAATCACAGCCTTTGCTCTCTAACTCTGTCTGATGTCTGAAGTTCTGGGGCTCCTTTATAAACTTTCTGGGAATTGTTTTTGCTTCACTTTTATACTCTGTACCCTATTTCCTCCCATTTCTTGTTCTATTTCTTAGCTCTGTTGGAGCAGATCACCCCCACAACTGCTGAGAAAGAGTTCATGGATACTGAGCAGAATCCACTTTGTGCCCACATATTAATAATGGACATGTGTTCTGATGACAGTCCTCTGACCTGATGGGAAGTCTTGTGCTATGCTCACTGGCTTTTAAGTGTTTTGCATGGCACCTCAGCATAGGAGGTAAATATTTTGAGAATTTGCATGTTTGACAATAATTATTATATACTGGCATATGATTAGTTTAGCTAGGTATCAAATTTTCATTTGGACATCATCTTCAATCAGACATTTGAAGTTATTGCTGAGTTATCTTCAAATTATGGTATTAATATTTATAAGTCCAATGTCATTCTGAATTTTGATTTGCTGTATGTGACCAATTTTTTCTTTTTTGGAATTGTGTAGGTTTTATTTTTTTTCATTATTCTGGCAGTTTCTTAGCTTTTTTAACTTATTGAGTTGTACACTCTGTGAGCTTTTACAGCTTGATGAATTTTGGGTTTTAGTTCTGGACATTTTTCTTTTTTTTTTTTAAAGACGTATTTATTTATTTATTTTTTATTTTTTAGAGAGGGTAGGGAGGGAGATAGAGAGAGAGAGAGAGAAACATCAATGTGCGGTTGCTGGGGGTTATGGCCTGCAACCCAGGAATGTACCCTGGCTGGGAATCGAACCTGGGACACTTGGACATTTTTCTTGTATTATTTCTTGAAAATATTTTCTGTTAAAATTTTGTGCATTCTCTTTTTCTGGAATTAGTATTTACACACTAGTACTCCTGAACTAACCCTCTATCTTATATTTTCTTTCCTATTTTCTATTGTTTTTATATTTTGTTACACTTTCTGAGGAACATCCTCAAATGTATCTTCTTAAATTTCTCTGCAATTTTTCCTTCTGTTACCAGAAAAATTTGATTTCCAAGAGTTTGTTTTTGTTCTCTGAATGTTTCCTTTTATAACCTCCTGTTCTTATTTTGTGAAAATCTTCTTTTTTATTATTAACTTATGTGACTAAACTTTCACATAAAAAGATAGGTTTATTTCTTTTTTTCCAGCCTTGCTGAGGTGTAAATGATAAACAAAAACTGTATATATTTGAATATATACTATGATGGCTTTATATATGTATGTATTTGAAATAATTACCACCATCAAGCTCATTAAACACATTAATCACCTCACCTAGTTACTTCTTTTATCTCTCAGAATAAAAGTTATGGTTTCTCTGAAAATTTCTTTTGGTCTCCGGATTGTCTCTGTTTGCTTGATTTTTGGTTTCCTGTTGTTCCAGTCTTTGTTGTGTTAGAGGATTCCCTCTTATGTTTGGTAGTCCCTGGTGGTCCACTGATACGAGAATAGCAATGTGTGTGTATGGTGGGGAGATCTTGTGCAGTGGCGGGTTTCTCAGTGGCAGCCTCCCAATCGGGGTCAGGCAGATGGTGAGCTACAGACTTTTTCTCTTGGGCCGTCAGCTTCTCCGCAGAGGAATTCCCTACTCCTCGTCCTAGAACAGTGGCCTGTACCTGCTGCCAGCATTCGGGGAGCCAAGTAAGGGAAGGGGGAGTTTCTGGAAATTATTGGGTTGGCCAAAAAGTCCATATGTTTTTTCCATAGAATAAAAGACACATTTTTTTGTTTTCACCAATAACTTTATTGATTTGGATATTTTGGGTATGTCAGCTATCTCCCGCATGGTATAATGTTGATTGTTCTCAATGTCTTGATCTGATTGCCACCCAATCAAGTCTACCTGACTGTGGAACATCATCCAGTGGGAAAGCTCCAGTACGGCACTTCCCAAACCACTTTGGACACGTTTGATCAGCCACAACACCTTTTCCACACACTGCACAAATCGTTGTTTGCATTGCAGTTGCAATTTTACCTTTCTTAAAACAATAAATCACAGTATGGTGAAAATGTTGGGTATTTTCTTCTATCTTCAATATTAAAATGGCTACACAAAAACTCACTAACTTTGATAAGTTTTTTAAAAATGCACGCTGATATGACAGCTGTCACAATACAATCTGACAAAATTGTTTCAAATGAAATTAAAGACAACTAAGCACTACTAGAACCATCTTATGGAAAAAAACCCGAACTTTTTGGCCAACTCAATACTTTACAAATAGACAGAGTCTTCTTATATTTTATCTGTATTTCCTCCACTTTGTTGGGATTAGTGAGATTTTCTTCATGAACAATTATTTGGACAATTCCTATAAACTATGGCTCTAAAACCATCCTTGCAAATGATTAAATCACTTTATCAACCTGCCATAAAGGATGAAAACTTACTGTTAAACTCTGTGAAGAAAGCTTTCTTTTAATACTCCTCTGTCGCTGGAAGGAAGTACCTGCCATGAATTCACATACCATATTAGCTAGTCATCTCTCCCGCAGGCCCCACTGGAAGACTGGCATGCAGAGGAGGCCACTTCTGAGTGGGAGGAGGGTAGAGGAAGTGCGCGCGATAGACTAGCCTTCATTTCCCCGTTGGAGTTTCACCACAGAGGGTCCTGGGACGCAGTAGGAACCTGGGGTGTAGGTTTCCAGATGGAAATGGAGAATGAACACACAGAAACACAGCAGCAAAATTCTCCCTTCACAATATTTTCAAAGGAAAACTCGAATTATCAGCTGGAGATATCTGGAAAGGTAAGAGCTTTAAAGGTGGCCAGAGTAGCCAGAGGCCAGTAGAATGTATCTTGGAAGGTCTTGTGCAGAAATCTTCTTGAGTAGAGTTCTGACATATGAAAAGTAACATGCTGTGGGGAGTGATGGGGCTGAGAAAAAAAATCACTGTTATCTATCAGGTTATTAGCATTTCTTGTTGTAATCTAAGAAAGCCATTAGGTTCACATGTGCTTCTGCAAAGGGAATCAGTGGAATGAGGTTCTACATGAATCATTCAAGCTAAAACACCAGCTTTACCTGAAATAGCTGAAATATTCTGATGTGAGACAAAAGTATGTCAATTTTGCATTTTAAGAAGCTTTTGTGCTGTGGATAATTGCCTCAGTGGTGTGTGTGTGTGTGTGTGTGTGTGTGTGTGTGTGAGAGTGCGTGCGCGTGCGCACATTTAATATGCATACAACCAAAGAAAATATAGAAGTGGGTTTCACATGGTTCAGAAAATTCAGAAACTGACCAGGTCCTAGATGTGGGATGTTTGGCTGAATCACCTTGGTGAGGAAGCTGCAGAGTCCAATGTTTAGAACAATCTTTGCTTCCCTGGGTAATTCCAACAAGCCTGGACTTGCTCCGTACTTTCTAGGGAGTGTGTGGTTTGGACACCCAGCTGCTGCGTACAGGGATGCAGTGTACTCAGAAAGCCAGGGCTTGCTGCAGGTACCGCTGGACACTGGGTCAAGGAAGAAGGGGACCAAGCTACTGCTGAGTCCAGCCTTCCAGGGGCTGGGATCGGAGGCCGCTCTTTGTTTTTCAAAACATCAGGGCCAAGCTTCAGCCTCATTGAAGGGAGGGTCATTTCATATTCAAGTATCCAGGCTGAAATCCTTCTCTAGTAATTATATTACTTATATTTATAATTGACTGCATCTTCCAATAGAAAGGTTCTAACTTCCTCTTCCTGCTATGCCTTTCTGCTATATATCCTTTTTATTTATTGTTCTTGTGAGTTGTATAGTGTTGTGGTACAGTGTTTAAATACCAGCTGTGCTTTATCAAGCAGATTGGGTTATTATTTGATTGGAGGAAACTTTAAAAATTAAAGGTGGTAAGTAATTATAAATTTGCACGTATTGCAATATAGCACTTATTTACAATAGCTTTAAATTGGGGAATTAGACATTATATTATTAAGGCTTAGCTTTCTTCCCCATACATATTTATCTGAATACTTTAAGCAAGGATTTTAAAAATTATGTATAAACAGGACTTTGAAAAGGGAAAAAATTTTAAAGGTACTCCTAATTTGATGAAACCGTAAGATAAATCCTCATACAAAGCCAGGGTCTGTTGTCTATTTTACTCGTTTTCAAAGTGTGGATTTTATACATGGGTATCCTCAACTACACATTCCTGTGAACTGGAAGTTACAGGCAAACTTACGTGTTCTTTAAATTTTTCCAAAAGACTTTTTATTGGTCCTTAGCCTTAGCTATGTTTTTAGAAAAACAGATATAAAGCAAGAAATTGACTCATGTATCAAATTCATAAATTGAGATATATGAAATACATTCAGTGGAACATTGAGGACCTCAGAACCAAAGTTCTTTCCTTAGAAATAGTCATCTGGCTGCTGACTAGAACTGAGTAATGACTTACTGTTTGGGGGTCACATTAAGTGAGAAATTAGGTGCCCAGGAGCCAAATGATGAAAGGGGCTTTTTCTAGACAAATAATTTTGCATGTAATTAACCAGCAAGTGTCTTCTTCTAAGCCACTACTTTGTTTTCACAAATACTACACAGCTTTATTTGATGGGAAAATTTGGATGACTTGCATTAGTAACCCATGTACGGAGGTGGTCTGGCTCTTAAAAAGTGATCAATCTTTAGAAGAAAAGTTGAGAAGAAAGATGTCTCTTCTGAAATTTCAAAGGAGAAATTGCCACCTTCTTTTCTTTCTGTGTCAAATGCTCTAAACTGAGTGTGAATTTGGTGACTACTGGATTGTTGATTGTTTTTTGGCCTGGGGCCAGTGTGGGCCAGTATATACAGATAATGCCTTGTTTTTTTCCCTTTTTAAAAAGATTTTATTTATTTATTTTTAGAGAGAGGGGAAGGGAGGAAGGGAGGGAGAGAAACATCAATGTGTGGCTGCCCCAATGTGCCCCCTACTGGGGACATGACCCACAACTCAGGCATGTGCCAGTGTGTCCTGAGTGGGAATCGAACCAGCCACCCTTTGGTTCACAGGCCGGGGCTCAATCCACTGAGCCACACCAGTCAGGGCCTGTCTGTCATTTTTAAACCCTGGCTCTTAACTCAGGACTTTCCCCCTGAAACAGCAGTCTGTAGAAAGTGCTATCTGACAAGGCAATAAGGCATGAAAGACACTGCTTACTCTTCTCTGTGTGTTATGTTCATAGGACCTTCTTTCATTTCATTACTTACGTCCAAGCTTTAGGTTTCGCCCGATAAAGAGTTTTACTCTAAATTTGATCAGGAAAAATGGATCATTCTGAAAAAGCTCTGCATATCTCAATGCAGGGAAATCAGGACAACATAAATTTTGAATAAAAAAAGGCCATTTGAAAAGAATTCATATAATATGATATCATTCGTGTAAGTTTTTAAATGCTTTATATTTTTATGGCTACATACATCCACTGGACATACACATTCAGCTTCATGACAAGGATGGACACCTACTCCAAGAGAAGGGCGATTTTCAGGGCGGGGAGAAAGAAGAGAGGAACGGGGTGGACTGGGTGAACTGGAACTGTGGTTGAAATCTGCTTTTCCCCAACAATGGAGAAACATGTGTCTAAACCAAATATGGCAAAATGTCGGTACTTTTAAAACTCTGGGTTTAGGCTATTTTCTGTTCTTTTGGGCTGTTTAATAATTAAACATTTACAAAATTTATGTTAAGAAAAGCCTCTGAGGCTGCTGAAATACTTGAGGTCATTTCAACAAGCCTGTGTTAAGAAACTTCAGTGTAATAGACACTGGGGACACAAGCATGAAGGTGACATGGTCCCTACCCTCAGGGAGTCCAGCAGGAGGGAGAGAGATGCCACACACGTCCACAGCGAAGTGTGGTGGCCACAGTCATGTTGCACACGGTGGTGTCCGAACGCAGTGATTGACTCTACGGTGACTCTGCTAGACGACGTTGAAGAAACCTAGACCAGATCAATGACAAAAAGTCGTGATGAATGAAGTGAAAAAATGACTTACTTTCTTATTTATTTTCAGATGCATCATTAACAAATTATTCACAGAGAGATAGCCTCAGAATGTAACTGGCAAATGTGCCCATGTAATTTATTTAAATAAATAATTACTATGTACCTTAGCAGATGTTTCCTTTGTGGTCCCTTCCAAGGCTGTCTTTATGACCTTTTTTTTTCATAGAAATATTGTCTTCCCAGATAGATAATCAAATCTTTATAGAGAAGGCTTTCTGGTTTTCATGTTTCTACTGCCCAACCTCTGGAGTTTTTAGTGTATTCCCTTATAAACAATAGGGATGGTTCATATTTTTAAAAAGATTTTAAAAAGAGTGGGGAAGGGAAGGAGAAAGAGAGGGAAACATCGATGCAAGACAGAAACATCAATCGTTTGCTTGCCTCTTGTATGTGCCCCAACCAGAGGTGAACCTGCAACCCAGGCGTGTGCCCCGAATGGAAATTGAACCAGTAACCTTTTGCTTTGCACGATGACACCCAACCAATTGAGCCACACTAGTCAGTGTGAGGATTCGATTTTTATTGATGGTCTGCTATGTAGTATGGGATCATAGTAAAGAGATACTTACTCCCAAACTCAGTATTAGGGGCCAAGGGCAACAGGGAGACACCTGGAGTTAAGATCTCCACTGTCTTGAAATGTATGTACAGTATACAAAGACTGTGGTGCCATGGATGAAAACGGGTCAGATGACATCCATCGTTTCAGGCCAAGGAATCACTGCAGTTAACTACTAAGAAGGTTGGCAAGGCACACTGGGGTCTGAACAATACACTATTCGCTCCCCTTCTTGAGAAAATATTAACGGAAAGCACTGAAGTTTTTTTCTACCCAACTTTCCTCCAAAGAAAAACCACCAGCAAACATAGCCTTCCCCTGTTGGGGTAGATACAAAAACAGGGAGAAAATCCAGTTTATTCTATTCATAGCTGTACTTGGCCAGTAATAATGCTAACAGATTCTCATCAATAATTGTTAGAAATAGAACAATAAATATTTGACATCTCAGTTTTAATTAAAATGAGCATGATGTGCTACTGGGGTGATAGTAATGAGAGAGATCTTTGATAAACCAGCAAAGAGGGGACAGGTAGAATATCTGAGCCACAGGAATAAATACACATGACACCTGTTGGCTCAGTAAAAAACTCATTTTCTGGGGCCCTTACTGTGTTTATACATTATCTGCATACACTGGTCTCCACAGCAACCATTGACTTGGGGTTACAAAAGTTTTACTCGAATCAAAAATATGTTTATGTGAAAGAAGAGTTTTATGTGTGTACAGAAAACAACATTGTTTACAATAAAAGGGGGGAGAAACAAACAAACCCAGGAGCATTTAAATCAATCAAGGTCGCTTAGGAGGTAGAAAGTAAAGTCTACACAATCCAAGGGACAGTGTCGGACAGTAACAGTCCAGGGCACTGGGGCCACCCTGAGATCCAAGTATGTACACAGCAGAGAAAGTGGCAACAAGGACAGACCTTTATGTTCCTCTCTGGGCTCCTGCTGTAGCCTTGTGAACCCACCTGTTGTCCCCCTTTTTAACCTAACTGGATGCCACTTAGCATCCTTTGTTGGTGACATCCAGGTAAGGACTTTTCCTACGTCAGGGACTATGGGAAAGGCTCCCTGTTCTAGAAAGAAGTTGTTGGATCTACAGAGTCCTTTTCTTTCTAGAACAGAAAGGTGTAGGGGGCTCCACCTGCAGGACCACCCCCCCCACCCCGGCTGCCACAGATGAGAATAAGTCTACCAAGACATGATCTGCTTGGGGAGGAAAGGTGGCTGATCTCTCACAGGAGAAGGACCAAGAGCCTTTTCCTCAGTGGGCTTTTATTGGATTCATTTGCACAAGAATACAGATAAAGCTCATTAATCATTGCTAGGCAGTAAGGATCAAACAATAGATAACAAAGAACTCTGAGGGCCTATTTTGAGTCAGGGTCAGATAGCTAAAGAGCTGTAAAACTTTGAAGAACAAACTTACTTCTTGCTTGGACCCTTATCATTTAGTTGAGAGCATTCTAAACAAAGCAGGTTTCACAAGATTTTACAAATTCTTTCTTAGGCCTGATTGCCCGGGGAACCTGCCCTTTCCAGCATAGGGCTGCACCACCCTCTGTCATTGTCCCAGGCTTAGGTGGAGCAAGGGAAGTAAGGCAGCCAAGAGATTAGGGGATTTCTCACAGACAATGAGGACACAGGCTTTGTTAAAGCCAAGGGGCGAGAGTCCATCAGCCCCTTTTGCTGTAGCCCCAAAAGTCCTTCCTTGGGGGCCTCCCACGTGATCGTGCCTGTCTTAGATTGTTCCCCCCTTGGGGAATCTTACCCATCATCGGCTAACTGACCAAGCATTAGGGGCCAGTTATGGATGAAGTAAAATGAGCAGAAGCGATGCTCCTGCCAGGGAGATAAGCTTTTGCCTCCTTGGTGGCTTATGGTCCAAGGTCACAGCCTTAGCCATGGTGGGGGTTACAGCTTCTGAAACCAGGCAGGACCGTTCCCAACAGAAAGGCTGGGAGTTGACTTTTTTTT
Source organism: Phyllostomus hastatus (assembly GCF_019186645.2). Classification (NCBI taxonomy): domain Eukaryota; kingdom Metazoa; phylum Chordata; class Mammalia; order Chiroptera; family Phyllostomidae; genus Phyllostomus; species Phyllostomus hastatus. The sequence goes on along the minus strand of NW_025333833.1, from coordinate 14,284,562 downwards.
TTTTTTTTGCAGCCTCAATGACCTGATTCCTCCCTGGGTCCCAATTTCTGGTTTGGTTCCTAAAAATCAGCTTCCATGTTTGCTGGGCTAAACCCTAGAAGATAATAGGTTTTTTGTTTTTGTTTCACTTCTTATCTCAGACCCCACTTCCTTTCCTCTGTCTCTGTGATTTTTTTGCCACCAATGAGAATAATAGTATTAATAGGGACTAATAATTATTGAGTTCTTACTATATTTCACACACTTTTCTGAACAGGTTTTAAGTGTTTCCTCTTTGAGGTGTCATTAACAAGTTGAGGTTCATATATTTTTTATCCCTATTTCACAGATGAGGAAACAAGAAAACCTAGTAAGTGGCTGCACCTAGACTTGAATCTAGACAGCTCACAACCTTCACCTGTGGCCACGCTGACGTTCATGATAACAGAACGACCTGGGGTAGTGCAGGGCCTGGGAGAAATACAGTGACTTTTCGTGTCCCCAAAACACATTGGTGTGAGTTAAATGATTTCTGATGACAAATGTCTGAGTTACCGTGACATCTTTCTGTGACTGTCCTAAAAGCTAGTGACTTTGTGCGTGTTGTGATAGTGGTGGCCTCTTATTCACACTCATCTAACAGGCATTTGAATACCTACTATGTCTTCTAAGAAATCAAAAAGAATTCAGGTGGAATACCCCCACCCTCAGTGAGCTTTTAATATAGAAGGGGAAGCCACACAAATACACACAAGTGTAAAAAGTGCTACTAGTGTGCATCAGGACACAAAGCAATTGTAATCAAATTTATCGGAGGTAAACAACAGGAAAGGTTCCACAGAGGAGCATTGCCAGGATATAGGATCAGGTAACTATCCTGATCAAATTACGTTAGTTGTCCAATTCTGTTTTTTTTTTTTTAACTTCTAAAGAATGAAGAAGCAGATTTCATAGGACCTTGGGGCCAAGCTTAGCTTTTCTCATATCTTGTTTCTAATTTAAATGATAGTTTCAGGGATTATGTGGTACCGAAGCTTCTATGCCGGTTTTAATTGTTTTCCCAGTGGGCGCTTTGACACTTCATAGATGTATTTGCATAATTGGCTATGTCAGTCCTGATGTGAGGCTCACATGTCTATGATTCTCAAGGTCTGAGAGAAGCTTGTAGACATCGTGACATTTTGAGTTAACATTTTGCCCTCTGTAATTACCTAATTATGTACATTCATTATCTCATGGACGGCTTTGTGGTGATGATGGATGAGAAAGTCTATATTTTCAGTGGCTGTTTAGGAAAGGTCTCAAGTGCCCTCTGTAACCGTGGAGAACACAGGCAGTGTAAGTGAGTCCATCAGACTTGCAGTGCGGCGCGCAGAAATTTGGGTGGTGAAGGGCTGCGCCTAATGCAATTAGTGCAGCGCAGCACCTGGAGCTCCAGGGCGGGCGAGCTGAGGCAGGAAGAGAGTCCCATGTGTGATCGAGCAGGGAAGGTAAGTACTCATGGAACAGGGCAGCAGGTGAGGCGTAGGGTGAAGAGTGTGAGACCAACATGTGGAAGTGTGCGGTGCATCCTGCCTTTATTTCAAATATTTTGAACTTTTGTTTAGCATGGATTTTTTGGCATTAATAGTAATTTTAAAATATTGTATTAAAATATTTATCTTGATTACTGTGTTTTGACACCCCCATAAATTTTGCTCTAAACTGAGTGCTTCACTTTTGACTTTCTGCTGGGCGGGGGGTTGCGTAATTGCACTGGAACTGAGATGTTTCCAAACTTATTATCGCCCAGTAAATGGAGTTATTGTAGATGTGACATTGTGACATTGTGTTGTAGATGTGACCTCACAAGTCACTTCTGATGCTACCTTAACCCAGACGCTGCTGTCTCGGGTCTTGGGGACCATGTTCAGCCTGCAGACATGTATTATTGCCACCAACATGGTTTAGTTTCGAAAACTGAGTTGCCTTCATTTTGAAATGGAAAGGTGCCTTCTAAAACACTTTGGATATTTGACTTCTTATGAAAATTTGGACCTATGCTTTTTCATAGCAGTAATTAACTAGAGCTGACTACACCATCTCCTCAATTTCACCAGGCCCATTTCGTATGTATATGTTACTGCCCGGTGCTGTAAGCATTGAGATTCTGAGCCCTGATTAACTGCAGGATTCTTTCAATAATACCTTTTAAATATAAGCTTTCATTCATTTAAGAAATGTTGATTTTTGTGCCTAATGTGTAAGACGTGGCTAAAGAGCAAGATGACATGTTACCTTTCCTCTTGCAACTTATTTTAATCTCTTAGGTAATGCTGTACGTTGTATTATATCCTCAAAAAAAGGTATATTAAAGTCCTAATCCCCATACCTTAAAATATGGCGTTATTGGGTCTTTACAGAGGTAATCCAGTTAAAAAGAGGTCAATGGAGTGAGCCCTAAGCCAGTAAGGCTGGTGTTTTTCAAAGAGGGGGAAAAAGGGCCTCAGAGACAGACACGGACAGAGGGGAAACCATGTGAAGACACACAGGCAGATGACGGCCGTGGGACTGGAGCGATGCATCTATTATCCAAGGAATGCCAAGGACTGCCGGCCCACACCGGAAGCCAGAAGCCACGAGGAAGGATTCTCCCTGGAGCTGCCTGAGGGAGCACGGCCCTGCTGATAGGCAGCTCCAGGACTTTTGGCCTCCGGAGCCGAAACCATAAATTTCAGGTGCTTTTAGCCATCCAAGAGCTTGGCATTTCATTACAGCAGCCCTAACAGGGCTAGACTAAATAACAATCTGAACCAGTTGTTTCATAATCATGCCCAAAATCATGAAGGCTGAGTACAGAGTGCGGGGAGAGTGTGTGCTGGTGTGATGGCTGATCTTGCAAGGAAGTTGGGAGGTTTGGGGGACTTTTCAGATGAACACGTGCTGTAGCTGAGGTCTGTAAGATGAGTAGGCGTTGCTTTCTAGTCCTGAGAGAAGCAGGAACAGCCCAGACCAGAAAGACTGGTATGTGCCGAGACTCTAAGGAGAGACAGAGCAAGGTGTATTCAAGAACTGCAAACCAGCTGGTGGCTGACTCGCACGTGGGAAATGGTGGAGCCTGGTGAAGGGGGCTCTGTTCAGCAGGGTGTATTGACTGACTTGGGAGAAGTGATTTAACGTCTCTGAGAATAATGATCATACTTACCTCACAGGGCTGTCTTGAGGATGGAATGAGATAGTAACTGAAAGGGGCTTACAAGAATGGCTGGCATATACGGCTCCAAAGATGTTACCTATCGTTAGGATACCTGTTTGTGTTACCATCAGTATCACCAAGGCAAGGACAAACAGGGCCCCAAGCTTCCCTTACCGTATTGGCCTCTGTCCTGAAGGCCACGGGAATACGTACTTTTAATCAGGACTTTAACTTAACCACATTTTATTTTTAAAAGCTCCATCTAGCCGCAGGGTGGAGAATGGACTGGAGATCAGTGGAGAGGAGGGCCACAGGAGAAAGTTCCTGGGGACAGGTATTGGTAGTGGCAGTCCTGCCTCGGTCACTTTGTGGAATTTGAAGAGATCACAGAACCATCTTAACAAATTTTGAAATCCCACACGATCCTGCTTTCTTCCGTGTTTTAGGGTTTTCTTCTAGAATAGCTATGCCCTGGGTGACGCATGGATTTTTACTCAATTCTTCCATAAACGTAGCAGATGGCCCTGGGCAGGGCTTGCCAGTGCTCATGTGATCAGAGACACAGAACAGATACCAGGGAACACCGCATTAGCGCGTGGCGAGACAAAGGCTTCTGGTTATTGAACACATCCAAACACGTCTCTAGGAGATTCTAAGCACTCGTATCCTCTATTTGCTTTCTTCTTGCCTCTATGTCTTGTGACTTCATTTTAGAAAAGAAATGGAGTTGATTTGCTTTTTATAAAGACACATTCATTGCTATCAAAATTTGTGGTCTCAGGTGAAGGCAAAAGGATGGGCTGTCCAATGTTCACGATGAATACACGTTTTAAATAAAGAACTGGATGTGCCGAAAATTCATTAGGTAATGAAAGCAATCAAGAAAAATGGAAAACGCTCTCGTTCTCTCCGGATGTATGATCGATTTTAGTACAAAGTATCTTATTTAATATGATTGGTTTGCCTAATATTGGCAGACTTAAAAAATCACCTAATGAATCCATCGTCAGTGGAGGATTCACCTGTGATGCCAGGGGTGGAAAATGTTAAAGTGTAGAAACATATCAGCAAAACGTTCATTTCCGAGTGACTGTTTATGACACTCAGCTTTGCAAAGGGAGAGGCAGTCCAGGGCAGAATTTCTCTGTAAACTAAGGAAATGCTAATGTTTTCTGAATTTATTATAACAGAGTGCCATTTTATAAGGGTTTCTCTTTTTTACAATGCCCTTATTCATTATCTTATTCCCTGCTGAACAAAATTCTACATGAATATTAACTTATTTTTTAATAAACCCTCTTGTGTGCTCTGATGAAAGCACTCATATTTATATGCAAAAGATGGTGTTTTGACTTACATGAATTTTCAGAACTAAAAAGACATCACATGGGACTAAGAAATAGCATTATAAAAGAGATTCTTGTTTACATTTTAAAATCTTATCTTCATATTTTTTCTGCATATGTGTTTAAAGTGAGCAATATACAAAACCATTAAAAAAGATGTTGCTGAATGTTATATATGTTAGGGTGATTTTAATTTTTTTTCCACCAAATGAACTGCCTGATTATGATGACTGTTGCACAGGTTCATGCAAAAACTTTTTGCATGTGTCAAGGTGAGGTACTTTCATCAAAATTCTTCTCAGCAACTCAATGATGCTTAACTAACTTAAACAAGATTGTCCTACAGTCATTCTTTCCTTATTTAAACTCCACGATTACAGAAATTTGGGGTACCTTCTTGCTACTGTACACCCCCAAGTGCTAGAAAAGTGCCTTCCTGGTTCATAGAAGGTCCCTAACACATGCTAGTTGAATGAGTGAGGAAATATACGGGTAGTTCTCATACCATAAGTGACTTCGTGCACGTAGGTGGTACTGTGCCAGGGGGAGACCTTTTGAATTGTGCACCCTTGAGACTGAGAATGAATGCCAATGTGTGCCAGTGGTGGCCACGGTTTGCCAAATGAGTTGGCAGGGGACCTGAGTTGCCCAGTAGCCCAGTTTCTCACCAGTGCCAGCTGGCTTCTGTACTGTGAGCTGTCAGAGCACAAGGAACCCAAACCCTATTTTTCATCTAGGATTCTTAAAGTGTACTTCCTGAACCACAGCATCAGCATCTCTCGGGAACTTGGTACTCATGTCTGTTCTCAGGCCTCAGCAAGAGGTCAGGGGCAGAGCATAGAGTTTCTTTTCCCAGAAACTCTGGCATAAATTCCATTGGTTGAGTGGTTCCTAAGCCCATGCCCAAACCAACTGGGAGACGGAGGAATCATGCCTGTGTTGGCTGAGACCCAGGACACACGCCGCCCCCACAGTCAGGGGTGAGCCCCACGAGCCGTGAGACGGGAAGGTCAGTGCCCTTCGAGGGACATCAGGTAAGCATTTCACTGAAGTGCTGCCTGTACTGTCTCCCCCGAGTTTGCGGTCAACTGGAACCTATTGGAAAATGCCCGCCCTCACCCTCACCATCCACCTCCACACCCACTGGGTCACAGAGCCTTGTGGGCCTCCTGCCATCTCTTGGACATCCAAGACGCTGTGCATCTCTGGGCTAAAGCAGTAATGTCTAAAGTCACTGCTCCCACGCTTCCATTTTTGTTCACCTCTGTTTGATCTCCACTTGGAAACCCAAGTGATTTTTTAAAAAATGCCATCTGATGAGGTTAGTCCTCTGCTGAAAATTCATCCAAGTCCCATCAATTAAAATCCAGGTGCCACATGACCTGGTCTTTGCCCGCCTCTCCAGCCTGATCCGTGTCCACCCCCAATCCTCACTCTCTGAGTTCCTCGAATTCTCTAGGCTTCTTCCTGCCACAGGCTTTCCACACACTGTCCCTTCCTCCCAGGAAGCTCTTTCCTTTCGTTGTGCTTCCTCCCTCCCCCACTCCACCCCACCACACCCCACCTTGGCCCATCCACAGGGTCCCACTTTAGTGTCACTTCCGTAGCCGGGTCTCCCCTGACCCTCCAACATTAGATTCTATCACAGCACCCTGTACGTCCCCTATATTGCAGGTATCTGAGTTTTAATTTTGTATCTATTTAGCATCTTCCATCTTAATGAAGGCAGAAACCTTGTTATAGTCACAGAGCTCCTGTTTGGTGCCTAGCAGGCATTCAAAAATATTGAATGAATGTGATTTATTCTTCCTCATCTTAGACCTGGGCAATTGTGTTATCCAGAAGATTAAATAAATGGCAAGATTCATTATTGAGTTAGAATTTGTTGGGGTCTTGCTTGGCCAAAAGCCCCCTGGTTCACGGGATTAAGTCAAGCACAGGAGAGAATAAAGTTCTTTCGAGGACCTACGATGTGAAACATATATATGTTGTTGCACTTTAATTCTTACAACAACCTCTTGTGAGTTCAGTGCATTACCTCTCTTTTGTAGCTGAGGACACTAATGGCCAGAGAGCTAAAGGGACTCCTTCAAACTCACGTGGTGAGGATACCAAAGAAGTCACTTCGATGCCCAAATCCCAGGTCTGATTGGAATTATGGGAAAGACAGTGGCATGCTCATTTTCATAAACTATGGAATTCTGGGTAGGCCAAAGTCAGAAATCCAAAGGAACATAAAGGTGCAGTCCTGCAGATTTCGTGCTGCTAGATGGAGCAGAACAACAGGTGTGCAGGCACTGGAATGAGGGCGGTGCAGCATTTCGGGGAGCTAAATCTCTTAACTACGTATTTCAGGTTTTCCTATCCATTCAAATAAAATTCCGGGGTGTCCAGTGTCCTGCAGTATAAAAGAAATCAAGTCTACCCAGTCTTCCTGTTACACTGTGATGGGATGTACGTGCATTGGGTAACACAGGCACAAAATGAAGCAGGACAGACCATCCTGTTTCCTTGTTTCTCCAGTTGCAATGATATGCAAACTAGTCTACTACTCTCTCTTCAAAGAGTTGGGTAAATATGAGTTTGGCACAAGAAGGCTCTTAAAGGGGTGGGAGCGTTTACTCGAGGGGGCTGTGAGGGGGGTGCAGTGGCAAGCAGAGCTAGATGAATGTGGGGACTGGCTTCTTGGCCCTTTCAAATTGTTCGTGAGGTGGAGGCTGGCGTGGTGGAATGATTCCCGCTAATGTGACAGTTTGAAATTTGTTTTTGTTTTTAAACTCTTGTTTCAATGCCTCTGTAAAGTAAGTCCACCCGTCCCCCCCCACACACTCCATACATGCGTGCTTAATGTGAGAATAATGCAAAAAGGGACCTAGGAAGACAACTGTGACCTCATGAATTGATGAAGATAAGGAGGGAGCATGGCATTTCAGCCTTTGGGACAGGTGGGGAGTCCTACATCTCATGAGTTCGGGGAAAGGGAAGCACCGTACAGGCATTTTTAAACCATGAGTAAGTCCCCCACCGCAGGAAGCATTCACCAGTGTGACAGAGGACCAGTGCTTGGCAAGACATGGTTACATTTGCAAAACACCCAGAGGGAACAAAGAAGAATCACCAAGTTGTTGAACAAAAGGAAAAATACATATAAAAAAAAGAAGAAACCCCAAAACAGAATACCCAGAGTGTTTGGGATCATTTCCTCTAGAGAACGAAAAGCCGGTGACAGGGTAGAAAATGATTCTGAGGGTGGTGAACTCATCTCATGTCCTGTACATGTAGGATGCTCTGGTTCCAGACACCTGCAGTGAATGAGGTCAGCACTTGCACCTTCATTGAGGTGTCCATCAAACACCTAGTTAGTGCCAGTCCCTGGTTCCCGTGGATACTGTGGGGAACATAGAGGTGTGGTTGATGCCCTCCCTGAGCTTGCAGTCTAGTTTAAAAAAGCACAACATAAAGTGACAAGTGCAGTCAATGTGACAAGACAATGTGACAAGTGCCAGTTGCCCCAGAAAGCAAATAGTCAGGATTTTGCAGAAAATTCCAGACCCCTGGGAACCTGGAAGATAATACTGGTGATGTTGGTTTTATGCGTTAGCTAGACTGGGCTACTGTAGCTGGTTACCTAGTCAAACACTTATCTAGGAGTTGCTGGGAGAGTGTTCTTGAAGATGTGGCTAACTAATCAGTTGACTTCAAGGAAAGATTACACTGGATGATGTAAGAAGGCTTCATAGAATCAGCTGAAGGTCTCATGAGCAAAACCTGACGTTTCCCAGAAAAGAAATTCAAGATAAGTATCAACTTGACTGGGTTTGCAGCCTGCCAGAACTGCCCTCGGGATTTCAGATGGACTGGCCGGCCCACACAGTCCTGTGAGTCAATCCCTCAAAACAAACCTTTCACACGTACACATGCTCTCTGTTGGTCTGTTTGTCTGGAGAACTCTCCTGATGCAGTGTCTTAGTCGTGTCAAGTTGGGGCAAGGTCGGGGAAGGTGTGTGGGGAAGTGAAAGCACCCAGGCAGGCCTGGGGTGAAAGAGAAGGGACCAGAAAGCACATTGTATGTGACCTGGAGAGTCTGAAAGGGTTTTACATCTGGGAAATGAGAGGGTCAGATTCACATTTTAGAAAGGACATCCGATTCTACTATTACTGAGCGCAGAAGTCAGGAAAAACATATTTCCATTCCAGCAGGAAGGAATTCCTAACAAGGAAGACATTTTTAATAGGAGAAGGAGGTGCTGAATCTCTTCCGGAATTTTCAAAATAATTTGACATTTCAACTCGTCGATGACCACAGTCTTGCGAAAGGGTGGCCGCGTTCTTTTTACAATCACGAGTCTTTCTGCTCTACCTGACCTCCTTTGTGGCTTGTAGCCTTCACGAGTTTCTCACGTCTGCAGTCGACAGCTTTCCCTAGGAAGCTCTCCTTGTAACTAGGGAAAGATTCCAACCTGGCCCAGCAGCCTTTCTGGAAGGCGGTGGAGGTGGGAGGGTGGCGGTCCGCTGGGGATTCCCGCTGCCAAAGTGGAAAGGAAGAGCGAATTCACAAACGGACAGGGGTTCCGCTGCCTCCCGAGTGTGGGGAGAGGACACGCCTACGACCGCGGCAGCCTCAACTCTGCCTCCTGCCCGACCTCTGCAGGGTCGGTTCCCGCGCGCGTCCCCGCCAGTTCCGCGGCCCCCCGCGCGGCAGCCCAAGAGTCTGGGCGGGGGCCGTACTTGCCAAGCTGGGATCTGGAAGGAGAGGTGTGGGGGGAGCGCCCAGTCAGACCGAGAAGTCCGAGGTGTCCCACCCCGCTGCTCTGCGGAGAACATTTGCAACCCCAGTCCCCAGCACAGGGATCTTGCTCTGAGACCCTCACCGATTTTTCTTCCATTCCCTCTGCATCTCTCGGTGAATTCGCCCTGGCTCCCGGTGCGTTCCCCGTCCTTCTCGTTCGGAACGTTCTGCCCAGAGCCCCTTGCCCAGGTCAAGCACCCTCAGAGAAGGGGGGAGGGCTGCTGGTGACTTGATAACCGCGGCGCAGACAGGAGGGAGAAGCCGGCACCCTCACTGCCGCCCCTACTGCAGGAGTCTCCGGGCGCCAAAGGGGCACTTCTCTGCACAACCCTGGGGGGCCAACGGGAGGGGAAGATGCTTACGCGCAGGGGTTCGGGGACCCCAGCCGCAGAGCTGGGTCTACACCACTCACCCCGACTGGGAAGGAGAGGGTTGGAGCCCAGCGTGCCGGGGAATGAGAGCGAGGATCTGGGGAGGGGGCAGGGTTAGTGGAAGGGGCCGAGAGAAGAGGCAGCAGGTGAGTCCGAGGGCTGCGTCCCCGGGCGGGGAGGCGGGCGGAGGGGGGGACTGGGAAGGGAGCAGCAGGCAGGGGCGACGCAGACGAGGGCTGGGCTAGGAGGGGTGCGGCGGGGCGAGCCCAGGCGGCGAGAGAGCGAGTGGGGAAGCGGCGAAGGGGAGGGAGTTCCGAAAGGAGGGAAAGGAAGCGGGGAGCGGCGAGAGGAGCGAGCCTGGAAGGGAGAGCCGCAGAGCGCGGCCGAGCCCGTGCCGGAGCTCGCGCGGGGCACGGAGGGCTCGGCCGGGGGAGACACACAAAGACATGCGAAGAGGGGCTGAGCGAGGCTCGCGCACAAAGACGCCGGGGTGCAGGGCCGCTCGGGCTGCACTGACCGCCCCCGAGCCACGCCGGGGCCCGGCCAGCGCCGAGCCCGGGGCGGAGCGCTCCCCGGCGGCAGCAGCGGCGGCGGCGGCGGCTGCGGGCTGGCGCGGGACCCGGGTCGCCCGCGCTCTCGGGGTGACCCGGGCCCGGCCGCAGGCGCTCGCGGGGGCGGCGGCGCCGGAGCCCAACTTGGCCTCGGCCTCGCCCTCTGCCCAGCCCGCCGGTGTCCCCTCCTTCCCGCGATTTCGTTTCTTCTCACGCTCCCCCCACCCCCTCCCGCGTCCAGCCCCGCTCTCCCCACCTTGTAAAACAAAGCCGGGGAAAATGCCTGCCCGTGCAGCTCGGAGCGCGCAGCCCGTCTCTGAATAAGAAGTGAGTACAATGGCGTGTTTGTAAAAGGTTCGAGTCCGTCTTTTTCAAAAACATTTTGAATGCTGCATGCCTCATGCTTCCCAGCGCCTCGCGGGAGAGACCCGGCTATAGAGCAGGAGGTGAGACCTCGGGGACCCCTTCCGTCTCCCGCCCCGCGCTTCCCCGCCCCGGCCAGTCTGGGTGGGCTGCAAATGCCCCGTCGGCTGCGAGCGGACGTCTTCCACCTTCGTTTCCCGTCCGAGGTGCTGGGTCTTAATCTGGGGTTGGAGGCAAACCTATCCCCCATCCTCGATCCTCTCCTGGCTGCTTCTCCCTCCAACCCCTCCCTTCCCGCTGGTACCTGGGGGGTTTGCGTCTGTCTTGGGAATGGGTTTGAGACACCTTGGGGGTAGTTTCCGAAGGAGGAGGAAGGCCAACCCTTGGGATAGCTGACTGGCAGGACGCGTGGTGACCCTGGTCACACTTGTTGCCCGTTGCCTGGTGGGACAGGCAGTGGTGCTGAAAAAAGCTCGTTTCTCCTGGTACTGAGTCGCCCATTGAACCCGGGAGCGGAGCGAAGAAGACACACCTGGGTGAGGATGGGAGACCTGGACTAAGAGGTGCCGGGGCAGAGCGGGAAGGCAGTGATGGTGCCCAGTGTGTGTGGAGGGGGCCGGGCTCGGATTCCCTGCGCTGAGGAGCTGCTCTTCCCGATCCTACACCAAAGCGACTGGAGACGGAAACCCAGAGGGTTCCCCATATTAGACCGAGAAGAAACGCTGTTATTTTATTTCGGTGTCCATTCTGTCTGGTGAACGTGCATTATATGTACTAATGTTCATTTAAAATAGGGGAATAGCTTAACATAATTAAACCCCATCAGGAAATGTATTAGCTTAAGACACCCACAATCTTTAAAAAAATATATCTGTCCCTCCTTTTCCAAAAGCACATAGTGATAAGGTCTCAGTTTGGCGGTGAGATTTACAGCTGGGATTCGGGGAACATCCAGGTAAACAGCTTGGGGTTTTCCAGTTCTACAGACTGGAAACCACTAATATGAAAACCCAGAAGTAAGGAAGAACAGGGATCTGGAGAAAAAGGCTTGGGAAGCTTTCTTCAGAGAGAGATTGAGCTTCTGTGTGATTTTGTTATTTGTATTTCAAAAATAGCCTAATTTTGGATGATGACCTTTATTTTTCATCAGACTCATCAAGCGGCTCGGAGGTTGGCTGGGGTGGCTGGACAGCAGATGACAGTGATTTTTAGCTATTATCAGCTTTTCTATTTAAAAAGTTTTTCTTAAAAAAATTAAACTACTGAACACAGATGCAGTGCTAATTTTGAGTGAAGCTGCCTCCACAGACGTTAGCTGTTCAAGGTGTCTCCTGGTTCAGGGCTTTATTTGGGGCAGGAGAGTGTTGTGTCTGGAGGGAAACGTGCACATACCTGCGGTGAAGAGGTGGGACCACAGGACATCTCTGTCATGTGCGTGCGTGGGGATTCACGCACATACAGGTACCGTCCCCTCATCAGAGCTCTGACTTCGTCTCTTCAGAAGCACCGTTTAGAGATTTGCCATCATTTTACGATACTGCTTAGGTCTGGTGCTTCACGTAGCTTGGTTTGCAAAGCCTTTTTTTTTTTTTTGTGATGGGTAACTGAAGATTTATTTGATGAACTCAAACTGTGGTAGTCCTACATTTAACTCTGGTAGTCAGGAGGGCAATGTATGTAGCCATGTGAAAGTTGACACTCGATTTCCTTCTTCTCCTCAAGTAATTTCAGGTTCCTGTAGGGTATTTGGGTGCTAGTCCATAGCGATGTCCACATACTTACCCAAAAGTGTCTTTTAGATTAGGTTATCATTTTATTAAACCCATATTATATACACTAATTTTACTTATAACAATCATGGACATGTAATTGATTATCCTAGCTGTGTCGGTGGCTTACATCCCTTGTTTTTGGGCCATTCTATTACCCCCTTTGGTTTAATGTTGCTGTTCCAGTCAAATGTATTGTAATAGATGACTTATTTTCCCCTCAGCAAGTGGAAATCTAGTACCTCTTGTATTTGCTAAAAAGGAATCCATTAATGGTATTTTTGAACAGCTGAGATAAATAATAAATGAATTTAGAGTCACCTCAGAGTATATGGGAATTTGTAAGAGAACACATAGACTCACTCTAATGGAGCAATTAGCTTTGTACAGAGCATGTAGGGTCCAAGGTGTGAGGCAAGATTTTAATTTTTTTTTCTTGATAATGTTCACTGTGGAAATGGAAGAAACGGGTCACGTCTTGTCTGCACCAAGGGTTTTGCCACAATGGGTAGCAATGCTTTTATTTTTATAAACATGTCAGAGATCGAATAGCAAAGTCTAGAGAATGCTTAATCATGAGCCCACTGTTGAGGGGAAGCAAAAAGAAATCATTGGGCTATTGTGGTTTATTTATTATCATGTATTACCAGAAAATTACTAACGTTTTACTTTGAGCAATAAGACTTGAGTCGCGAATTCACTTATAATACAGTTCCTTTATTATAATGACTTTGTGGTATAAAGTGTTAAGTACTTGAGAAGAAGACCGATGGATGAGCCTTCTTCTTCATGAATTTTCAAATATCTACTTTCGTATCAACTCTTAGGAAGTCACTGAGTTTTTGTTGCCTAGCATGGCAAACAGATGTAAATTTTGGAATTAGTTAGGAAGAGCTCAGTCACGCTTTGATTTTTTTTTAAGTTTCTTGGTCCACCTCCTGTTGTTTTCTGCCCTCCCATGTGGATCCCCAATAGCAGCAGAGAGCTACGACCCCGCCCCTTTTCCTTGAACCGATATATACAAGCTTCCACCAGGGGAACAGGGTTCAGTCGACAACCTTGGCTGATCCCTTTAAACAAGCCCACCCACTACCCCTCTGTCTCCTCCAACCTAACCCTCATTCTCTGTTGTTGTCAGTGGCGGCACCTGACTTGCTGGATCCAAAATCTGCCGCTCAGAACTCCAAACCGAGGCTCTCGTTTTCCACGAAACCCACAGTGCTTGCTTCTCGAGTGGAGAGTGACACGACCATTAATGTTATGAAATGGAAGACGGTCTCGACGATTTTCCTGGTGGTCGTCCTCTATCTGATCATCGGGGCCACCGTGTTCAAGGCGCTGGAGCAGCCTCACGAGAGTGCACAGAGAACCACCATTGTGATCCAGAAGCAGACGTTCATTTCCCAGCACGCCTGCGTCAATTCGACTGAGCTGGACGAGCTCATCCAGGTAATGGCACAGACCAGGTGTTCTTCCGTCTCCTCTGCGGGGGAAGACAGAGAAAGCGCTGGAGGAGACAGCTCAGGGGGCAAAGCTGTCCTGATGTGCCTGCGCGGGCCCTAGTCCACCTTCCTCCTTTCTAGGCTACTTCCCCCCAGTTTGTCTCCTCTCTACCCTTCTCTCCTGTTTTCCCACCTCCACCGTCTTTTCTTCTCCTTTTCCCTTCTCTCTCCTTCCCATTGTTCCTCCTCATCCCCTTCTGTTCTTGCTCTTCTCTATTTCTGTCCCGGCGTCTCCCTGCTTTCTTTCCCTCTGCCCTGCTTTGGAACGGCCAGTGGACGCCCATGGACATGGGGGTGAGCTTGCTGGAGGCCCTGCTGGTTAAATGACCTTGGCTGACTGAGATGCTTTGCTGTGGCAAAGGAGAGGAAAACATAAGGCAGTCCAAGTGGGTTAATCGTGGCACTGACCATGGTGAGATATGAAAGATGAGTCTGTGGTGTGACCCTCTTGCCATGGGCACCCCTCATGGCCCATCTTCACTCAAGCCAAAGGGTAACTCTGATAACTGCCTTTGCTAGGTGTCTAGGAGGGTAATTAGTCGTTGCTTCTCCAGACCCCAACGAAAAGCGATTTATTACTGCACAAAAAAACCCAGAGTTTTTTAATAAAAACTAACTTAGTTTTAATTTATTTGATAATAACAGGTTAGTATCCTTATGGAAAAACACTTTTGTTTTAAAATTTAATCCCAAAATGACTTAAATATTTCAGTTAGCCTCCTTGGAGATAGCTATATTTTTGTTGTAGATTTTTGCGTAAAACGTAAGTCAAGCCTGGTGGGGAAGAAAGCCCTAGAACTTTTTTGTAACAAGAGATCTGCCTGGTTGTTGAAAACATTCTTCCTCACCTTATAGTTGGTTTTACATCATTCAGATGAGTTGAAATAATAGGTTGAGGGAAGAAATCATTATTGCTTTTAATCTAGCTTTTTGCTCTAAGACCTTTCCTCTTTTATTTACTCTTGCCATTAACTCCCAACTTCTACCTCTGCCCTTCAGAGCCCTCTGCATTTAAGAATACCCAAGTTCAAGTTTTATTGAAAATTAGATGGGGCTCAGCTAATATTCTCTGACCCTCGTTTAGCTCCTACTACGTTCAGATACTTCTGCGTCTCACTTATTTGACTTAAATTTTGAAAAGGGTCTTCATAGACTTATGTACTGAATTCTGTACTATTTTTAGATGATAGATAACATTTTCGGTAGTGACAGTGAACCTGACAACTAATATCATTGTCCCATCCATCTCATTGCTTGTTCCTACATGAGATCGCTATTATTTCACTCTCTTTGTGCCTCATACTCCTAAGAGGCATGACAAATCTCTGGGTTTTAGAGCTACAGGTTGTCTTGGAGGCAGCAAGGAGGAGAGGTAAAGCCTACATGTTGGGATCAGGTAGATGTATTTTAAACTCCACTTGAGTACTTTTCTAGAAGTGCCATCTTAAACAAGCAATTTTGTTCCTTAAGCTTTAAAAGATCTGTCTGGGCGCTGGCCAGTTGTGGCTCAGCTGGTTGGACATTGTCTGCAAAGCAAAAGGCCGCTGGTTCGATTCCTGGTCAGGACCATGTCTGGGTCAAAGGTCTGGTCCAGGATGGGGCGCAAACAAGGCAACCGATCAATGTTTTCCTCTCACACTGATGTTTCTCTCTCTCCCTTCCCTTGGTCTAAAACTAAATAAATAAAATCTTTAAAAAAATAAATGATTTATCTGGACTAAGGAAAGAACGTCTATCAAATAGGGTTGCCATGAAGAGATCATCCAAGTAAAGCATTTAAGCGCATGAAAAGCATTGAGTTTGTTCGCTTTCGTCTTCTTTTTATCCCCTACCTCCACCTCATCCCCTTTTTTGGGGTTGAAGCATCTGATTCTTACCATCTGAAGTGAGGTGTGTTTGGTCTTGGACAGGCGAAAAAAGCCTGGAATTAGGACGATGCTGGAGGAAACTCTGTGTGAATTTGTAAATGGTCCCACTGTTCAGCACCACCCAGGTGTACTGAGAATTATGAAAATGAATTGAAGGTCATGGCAGGTGGAGACAATCTGGAGGCGGAGGCGGATCATTTTTGCTACATTGTTTTTGGAATGGCAACAAACAGAGCTCAATATATGACCTAATTTTATCCTTCCTCTGCACATAGGCAATCCACTTTAGCTTTATTAATATTCACGGCCGGTTGAGTATTTTTGCTTTTTAAAAATTTTAAGTATTTTTGTGCTCGTTCAGTATTTTTCAATGAAGAGGTTGCCTCTTATTTGTTGTCATATGACTCACCTTTATAACCCGATGGCTCTAATAAATTACTTTTTTCTCTTTGAATAGAATTTCTTCTGATAAAAGAAATCTTTGTAATGTCATGGCTTCAAGGACCCAGAGCGGCATTGAAATAGGGAGGAAGGCAAGTGAGCCAGTAATCAAATATTGGAATTACATTTCATTCATTATGGTTCTCATAAATTTCAAAGTGTTTTCCGAGTTTATCTCCCCATTTAATCATCCTTTAAAACTTCATTAATACATATATTATTATAACGTTGTTTCTGGAGATTTATTCTCTTTCTTTGATTGAGCCATGCTTCCCTGTTCCTTTGTGTGCCTTGTAACTCTGTGTTGGGATGGATCCGTGTGAAAAAACGGCCACCTCCCTCAGTCTTTTGACACCGACTTATGTATGGGGAGAGACGTTCACCAACCATCCCAGCTTGAGATGCCTCTCAAACCTTTGCTGTGGATTATCTTCTCTGAACTTGGGCATGCAAATTAGATGGATTGGCCAGTTTCTTTTTTTCTGGAGCTTGAATCTCTTGCTACCTCTGGTGTCTGTCAGGAGTACTGCAGATTTCTGGAGCTATTGGGAGCCACTCAGGTCTCTTTTATTCTCAGTGGTCCCCAAATTTCTAAGGTATGCTGCATCCCATCAGCACTCTGAATCGGGCAAGACACAAACCATTCCCTTGGGTAGCTCCTCCCAAAGCAGGAATGTTTGACATGGCTCCACTCTCTTCTTGCCGCACGATGGAGAGGTTGCCAAGCTGTGTTGGTCTCTGTCTCTGTGCATGGGTCCTCTGGAGCAGAGGGAGGCTGCCCAGCTCACTTTGGTCCTCGGTGTCCCCCAGGAACCTAGAGTGTCCTGGCTTCTATCAGAGCTCTGAGATAGGTAAGACAGAATCCAGTCACCTGGGCAGCACCCCCAAATCCCAGAACATTAGATGCACATTCTAACCATTTCCCTTTCTAGGAAGAGGCCAGGGACTGGGAGTTTTCTTCCGATCGTGGTGCTGATCTGAAAGATGACACAGGGCTCGCGGGCTTCTAGTGTGCGGTGATCGTATAGTGGTCAGTGCTCTGCGTTGTGAGAGATAACACAGGCGTGACCTGGAGATATAGTGGGTTTAGTTCCAGATCTCCATAATAAAGCTCACATTACAATAAAGCAAGTCACACAAATTTTTTGGTTTCCCAGTGCATGTAATAGTTATATTCACACTATACTGTAGTCTATTAAGCATACAATAACATCATGTATCAAACCAATGTAAATGCCTTAATTAAAAAATACTTTATTGTTAAAAAATGCAAACCATCGTCTGGGCCCTCAGTGAGTCATAGTCGTTTTGCTGGTGGAGGGTCTTGCCTTGATGTTGGTGGTGCGACTGACCAGGGCAGTGATTTGTGAAGGTCATCACATCAAATGACCCTTTCTTTCATGGCTGTGCTCTCTGTGGCATGCGGTGCTGTTTGATGGCATTTTACCCACAGTGGAACCTCTTTCAGTATTGGAGTCGATCTTCTCAGACCCTGCTGCTGTTTCTTCAGCTAAGTTCATGTAGTATTCTCAGTCCTTCATTGTCATTTCAACAGTCTCAACAGCATCTTCCCCGTGAGGAGGGTCCATCTCAAGAAGCCACTGATTTTGCTCATCCCTAAGAAACTCATCATTCAGGTTTGATCATGAGACCAGCAACTCAGACACACCTTGAGGCCCCACTTGTACTTCTCATTCTCTTGCTATTTCCACCACGTCTGCAGTTACTTCCTCCAACAAAGTCTTGAACCTCTCAAAGTCACCTGAGAGGGCTGCAATGCACTTCTTCCAAATTCCTGTTAATGCTGAGAGTATGACCTCTTCCCATGAACCACAAATGAATGGTCTTAGTGGCATCTACAAAGGTGAATTCTTTTCAGAAGCTTTCAGTTTATTTTGCTGATTCATCAGAGGAATCCCTATCTATGGCAGCAATAACCTTAGGAAATGTAGTTCTTAAATACTCACACTTGAATATTGGAATTACTCTTTGATCCATGGGCTGCAGAGTAGACACTGGGTTAGCATGAACGAAAACAACGTTCATCTTATTGAGCCTCCCCATCACAACCCTGAGCTGCCCAGGTACATTGTCCATGAGCAGTGTAATATTTTGAAAGGAATCTTTTCTTTTTTGAGTAGTAGGTCTCAAGGGTGGGCTTAAAATATTCTGTAAACCATGTTGTCAACAGATGTGCTATAATCGAGGCTTTGTTGTTCCATTTATAGAGCACAGGCAGAAGAGATTTAGCATAATTCTTCAGGGCCCTGGGATTTTCAGAATGGCAAATGAGCACTGGCTTCCACTTACACTCACCAGCTGCATTAGCTCCTCACGAGAGAGTCAGCAGGTTCTTTGAAGCTTTGAAGCCAGCCATTGGCTTCTTTTCTCTAGTTATGAAAGTCCTAGATGGCATCTTCTTCAAATAGAAGGCTGTTTTGTCTACGTTGAAAATCTGTTGTTGAATGTGGCCACCTTCTGGAATTATCTTAGCAGGATCTTCTGGCTCATTCGCTGTGGCCTCTGCATCAGCATTTCTGCTTCACCTTGGACTTCTGTGTTGTAGAGACGGCTTCTTTCCTTAAACCTCAGAACCAGCCTCTGCCAGCTTCAGACTTTTCTCCTGCAGTTCCCTCTCCTCTTCATAGACTTGAGCTGAGTTAGGGACTTGCTCTGCATTTGGCTTTGGCTAAAGGGAATGTTGTGGCTGGTATGATGCTCTATTCAGACCACCCAGACTTTCCCCATGTCAACAATAAGGTTGTTTCACTTTCTTATCACTCATGTGTTCACTGGAGTAGCACTTTCAATTTCCTTCCAGAATTTTCCTTCGCATTCACAACCTGGTTCATTGGCACAATGGGCCTGGATTTTGGCCAGTCTTGTCTTTCAACATGCACTCCTCACTGAGCTCACTGATTTCTAGCTTTTCACTTCAAGTGAGAAATGTGTGACTCTCCCTTTCACTTGAACACTCAGGGCCTGGCGGGATTACTGACTGCCTAATTTTAATGCTGTTGTGTCTCATGGAACGGGGAGACCCAAGGAGAGAGAGAGAGATGGGAAGTCCTGTAGCTGGAGCAGTCAGAGCAGAGGCAACATTTATTCATCATTGTTCATTGTCTTATGTGGGCGCAGTTGGTGGCACCCCAAAACAGTTACACTGGTACTAACAACAATCACGGACCACAGAACACCATTGACAAATATAATAATGATGAAAAAGTCTGAAATAGCGTAAGAATAGTGTAGAGTACATGACACAGAGGTACTAAGCAAGCAAATGCTGCTGAAAAAATGTTGCCAGTAGACTTGGTCAACACAGAATTGCCACAAAACTTCAATTTGTGAGAAATGCAGTATCTGCAAAGTGCAGTAAAGTGAAGTGCAGTGAAACTCCACTCCCATACGTGGTCAGCTCTGGGCAGACAAGTGCGTGTCTGGGGGAAGGCATTCCAGGAGAGAGGAGAGTGAGAGCAGAGGTCCAGAAGCAGGCCCATTCTTGGCAGAGAGGCCACATGGGCAGAAGGAATGAATGAAGGGGGAATTTACATAAAAAAGGCTAGAGAAGTAACAGGGGCTTAGACCCTGCAGGGGTGTCCAACCCACGGCCTGTGGACGGCATGTGGCCCAGGATGGCTATGAACGTGGTCCAACACAAAATCGGAAATTTGCTTGAAACCTTTTTTTTGCTCATCAGTTTTCATCAGTGTGTGTGTATTTAATGTGTGGCCCAAGACAACTCTTCTTCTTCCAGGGTGGCCCAGAGACACCAAAAGGTTGGACACCCCTGCGAGGGCATTGTAAATCAGTGCCAGGGATCTTAGATTTTACTCAGAGTTAGTCACAAGAACGTGGACAGGCCTTGGGCAGAGCAGGCACATGATCTGGCTTTGAACTCTAAAGCATCGCTGTGGCTGTCCCGTGAGGGGGAGAATGCTGGGGGGCAGAGTCGGGGAGCCACTGTAAGAATCCGGTGCGGGGGAGACGGTGGTGGTCTGGATGAGGATGGAAGCCGTGGATGTGATGAGACGTGATCAAATTGGGGAATTTCAAAAATAAACTCGACAGGATTTGATGTGAAATGTGAGAAAAAGAAGTCAAGGATGATTCATAGGTTCGGGGCTTGAAGAACTGGCAAGAGGAAGCCGCCAGTTAATGAGATGGAAAAACCTGGATAGAGCAGGTTTTAGCGAGGAGCCAGAGTTTGGTTTGGCGAATGATGGGTTTGCATGGCCTTTCGGACGCCCAAGCAGGGGAGTGGTCCAGGGTGAAGAATACCTTTGGGACTTACCAAAATGTTAGTGATGTGTAAAGCCTTGAGACTAAATGAAATCGCCCAGTGTAGGAGTGTGGGCAGGTGGAGAGGAGCACACCCAGGGCCTCAGTGGCGAGGGCAATGAGACAGTGGTCAGGGAGATGGGAGGAAAGCAGACCGCATGGAGGTCTCTGAGCCGAGTGGGGACCCGTTACAAAGTGGGAGGGACTAGCTATGTCAAATGCTACCACCAAGTCTTACTGCTCTCTTCACCGTGATCTGTAACATGCAACTGGTACTCTAGCCTGTACATTCATGGTAGTGAACGTATGTGTACTTGGCAATCACTGAGCACAAAACACAACACAAGTGATTTCTGAGCCGTTAGCATCATACGAAACACATAGCCTGCATGCGATGCACTCAGAAAAGGCAAGTCCTGGGACCATTTGGGACACGTTATACACACATGGATAAAATAAATAGGATGTCCACCCAGCTTCAAACTTATGAATGGATTCTTTTTAAAAATGCAGTTATAAACTGATGTATTGCTTAGAAACTTTAACGTGTTTTCACACAGAAATAAAGTGTAGAGGATGGCTACGCGTAGGCCTCAAGCTAGGCAATGGAAGATTTCACGTAGCTAAACTGTAACACCAAGACCTGAGAGTGGAACAATAAAATTTAAAATATATTGTTTTCATTATTTTCACTTATTTGGAACCAGTGATCCATGTAGCCTCTCTATGCATCAGCTTTTGTGGAAGACTAAATGATATGTATCTTATTTTTGTTATATTGATAATGGTCACAGGGTTATTTTTATTTCTTTCTATTTAAATTTTTTTTATTTATTGATTTGAGAGAGAAAGAGAGAGATCAATTTGTTGTCCCACTTTATTTATGCATTCATTGGTTGGTTCTCGTGTGTGCCTGACCGAGGGTCGAACCCCCAAGCTTGGCGCGTCAGGACGATGCTCTCACCAGCTGAGCTACCCAGCCAGGGCCTCTCAGGGTTATTTTTATCAGGTGGTGAAACACCTCAGCCTTTCAGTGCTGGTTCCAAATAGTTATTCAAGGAGAGGTAGCTGTTGAGAGGACACCCAACAGATGCACAGTAGGTGATTAAAAATGAAACAGCGAGTGAAGTTCAAATGCAGTCACCTCCTGATGCCACCAGTCTTCTCCCTTGATGCATCCTCTGGATCCTCAGGACACTCCATGCTGCTTTTACTGTGACTTTTCATTCCCGTCCCTCTCTGCCCAGATTAAACATAGCCGGCTGGTTCCACCAGCAGGAACACATTCTTGCTTTGAGGGCAGGAGAAGTGAAGATCAACTTGATACTTCTTGGCCAGACATGAGACCCATCCTCCCCCCACAATCGCTCTAGCAGTGGCATCTTCCTAGGCTGCTGTGCTCTGAATGCTCTCGGGGCTGATATTCTTGTGTGAATGAGGATGAACAATGCGGCGTCTGTCAGTGACTGATGGAGAAAACATGGGGAAGATGCCAGGCTCGTTTCGGGGCTGATGGTTGTGGTGTGACACTCTGAAGTCAGCCCGAGAGGTGCCTGAGGGAAGAGTTTAATTGCATTTTTGTGCGGTAACTATTGGACAGTTGTCAAATGGTAGCTCCATCATTCCAGTTGGCTTGAAAAAAAGGCATAAGAAATTCTGTAACATGCCTGTTTCTCAACAAAATCGATGTCAACTAATGCAGTATTTTCACTCACTGGTGAGTGTATGGGTGTAGAATTGAGAAAGATGGAAGGCTAAGAAGCTAAGACAGGAAGAGTCTGAGTCATTTCATTTTAGGAAGTAACTCATATACTATTTTTGCTCTCTCGATTCGGTGACATTGAACCCAAAAGAAATATAAACATGGTAACCAGTTTTGCAAGACTTCCGTTTCTCTGCATAATGCTAGCAAGTCATTAGTTAACTTAATCTGCAGGGTGTAAGGAAATTTTACCTGGAACCTGAAAGCCCAGACCTTTCCTGCAGGCCTATTTACTGGCAATGAGTCAACTCAGTGAAACTGAGAAATACACACATTTTACAGGGTCTGAACAGGAACCATCTATCAGAATACCATTGGAGTATTTTAGTATTGTGATATTTGGCCTTTATTGATGACTAGTTCAGGTTGTGGGGAGTTTGATTTACTGCAATACAAATTGGGGTAACTTCTTTTTGTTCATTGGGCGTGTGTGCAAAGAGCATGATTTCTCCTCTAAATATGTAACTAAAAGAGCATGATCTCTTAGTTTCATATTTAGGAAGGGCAGGAAAAAAATCATTTGTTTTTAAAACTTATTTTTAAAACCTATAAAACCTGTTTACACTTGTATCTGTCGTGGAACTATAGGCTTAAGTGTACTGGAAAATCAAATAAGCAGAGATCAGCGTCATTCTATGGAAAAAGCCAACAGAATCTCCAAATTTGGGAATTCTATGGATGCACGTAATTGACAGAGTAAAACTGCCCTTGTTCTGTTTTGGGCTATTTATTTAATCAGTTTAGAATGTCAAGTTTTAGAAACAGTGCATGAATAAATGCTGGTTAGTGTGGTAGGCCTTAGGCAAAACAGTATGAAAATTTTGTCTTCGACGCTCTGTCTCCTTGATCTCAGGCTCCTACCCACACAAATCCTATTTTAAGGGTGATCTCCTTTAAAAGAACTTCCTAGATAGAGTGACTGTAACTTGTATTAAGTTCCCACGTTATTCTTATAGAACTGTTTCTTCTTTGTTATCTAAGCAATCTCCGTCTCTTTCTATATGCCCTTTTGCTTCTTTTCGACTTCTCACTCAACCTGCTCTCTCCGTGTTTTTCCTCACTTGGATTAACCTTGTCCCCTTACTGGTGCTGGGATGGAAGGGGAGGAAAGATAGAAGTTGGTATTCTGAGACAATATTAATATGCTGCACAGTGACACGGAATCTGGGAAAATGTGTGACGACACACGCAGTTGTGGAAGTGCAAGTTTCAGTGTGCCGGCTTCACGTGTATGTTTGTGGCTCCTTCCGTGTTGCAGGGACTCGGGGGTCTTGACCACGTTCTAGCCTTTCTGCACCACAGTTTCACCTCACACAGGACTCGAAGAATAACAGAATTTCAGTGTTTCGAGTGGAGTCCTTGCCATCTATCTCTTTAATAACTTAGAAAATGAACTTGGAAACTGCCATACACATTCATTCAGCGATGGAGAAGGGGTGATGTAAACTACGTCACATGTAGCTCCTCAGTGGATGTTGACATCCATGAAGTGAGACATTGATGACTCCAAAACGCCTTGGAACATGCTTATATCATATGAAAACATCTGAAGGCAGATTTGATGATTATAACTTTTAACAAAACTAAAAATCGAATGCCTGTATGTTGCAAAAATCTGTTTTACAGAGCGTGACTTTTTATTCTTATTTTCCCCAATGTCCAGTACCATGTGTATTACTCTTCTGATGATAAGCATTGTCCCAAGTAGACATAACCAGGGCCCACGCCGACGCCGCACCCAGCAGCGCGCCTCTGCTTCTGGCCCTGTCGACGACCTCCCCCCACAACAAACCCTCTGTTGTTCCCAGTTTGGATTTTAAGCTTTTGTTTCTACTAAAAGAAGTCAATTTACACTTTCAAAAGCGCAAGTAAAAAAGGTGCACACTTCATTCGTCTGTATAAAAATAGCTTTGACATGCAATGGTGTGATCTCCAAATAGCTGGAAAGACACGGGGAGGGGAGCGAGATGTTTGCTTTTCAAGTCCGGTGTACAGACACTGCTTCTCGCAGGAAATACTCTCCTTCTTCAGTTATAAGAATTGCCTTTTGTTTTTTCAAAGGGTGCTTTATAAGAATTTCTGATTAATGTGTGGTTAAACTTAGGTCATCCATTACTTGGGAGCACATTCAAGGACTTTGAAAGTCTTTTCAAGAAATTATGAAATAAGTTCTGATTCAAATTGTTTCCAACAAAAACAATAGATTAAAAACATTATTGCATATTGCCTGACTCACTGAAAAGATATACTCTGGGGTAACCTTGAAAACTTGCTTCTTTACCAGAATCTAAATATAGCATGATTTAATCACCTGGATTCTGTTTGAAATATGCAAATTTACCAATTCATCTTTTTTCCACAAGAAATGAGAAACATATATTTTAGAAAGAAAAAGTTATTGATGTTAGATTTAGAAAAATCTCACCTTTGTCAATATTTATTATAGTCCATTTAATTATGTGATGTAATTGTGGGATTTTTTATTTTTGAATTTGTGTACACTCCTCTATTTCTCCTAGACCAAAAAAAAAAAGCAAAACAATAAACAAATGTCATTTCCATATAATTATAGAATTTCTGAAAATTCAGTTACATGGAATGTGTCTCAAGTTCATTTATCCAATTGAAGGCTAGAATGTATACTAGTATGGCAGATTTGATATCAAAAGATGAACATACAAAATTACTTCTATAAAATGTAACCATCATAAATATTAGATAATATCCTTTGATTTGTCAGATATATACAAAGTTGGGCACAACTTGAATATCAAATAAGGATTCAACCATTAGCCCATGGTTTCCCAGAATAGCATTCTTAGACATATAGGGTTTTACTTAAACTAACAAATATATATTCTTCACAATAAAACTATAAAACCATCATAGATTGGTTTGCTATAAAGTTTGCTGCTTATTGGAATTAGCTTTAATGCTACAGTAATAAATATCACACTGCAAATAAATGTAGCATGTTTAACACACTATTCATGAAAACATAAGTACCATTCTTTTGCATGTTAATATGAAGTTGTCATTTTGTAGGCCAGTAAGTGCTTGGGTATTGGCAATATTGTATGGTTCAATGCAGTATTATCATTAGCTGAGAGATGCACTAGAGTATTCTCGTGGAATAATGTGCTAACATGGTGTGACCTGCAAGAAGTTGTTTGCTCCCTTGCTGGGTTATCAGTGGTCCCAGAAATATTATCCCATGCATTGGACTCATGGGAATATTTTAATGATTGTCAGTAATTGCCTTGCATTCCAAGGCTGTGCTAATTTCATATGATTATAAACAAGAGTCTTATCAATGTTTGGTGTTAAAGCTGGTTGTAGTTCCAGAAGTCCAGATGACATTCTTATAATTCAAGAATGCACAAATTCATAGTAGAATGCTGTGAACTTTGATTCTAAAGCCATCATTGTCATGGAAACTAACTCGTAATTTTGTGAGTAATTACCTTTATCATCTCTATGAGTATAAGCCTCTTAGTGCTCTAGTTCCTAAGTATTGACTTATACTCTTGACTAAAATAATATATTCAATTTTCTTTCCTTATGCACATTCTATTATTGACTATAAACTAACTGAAGAGCAAAATTGAGTGTGAATCCAAACAGTATTTCTATTGTAGATTTCTACTTCTTTAATCCTTCAGATAATAATAATAATGTGTTAGAATTAAGTGCATAGGACCCAACATTCACTTCACCCTATTCTAAAAAATTCAAGTTATTCATCAGTTGTCAACATGACTTGATTGTTTACAGAAGTCACCTTTAATGGGAAAGTGAATTGTTATTACTGACGAAGTGACTGTTATGAAGGGCATATACAGAAACAGTTCTCATGAAGGTATTGTTAAATGATCTGTGGGCCTGAATTGATGTTGACATTGCAGACTCTCAGATCTATGACAGTGCACTTGCCAAGGCCATTCAATTTCCTGTGGTTGTTGACCAAGAGAACTTGTACACAAACATAAAATAAATGCACAAGAATATTCCAGCAAAAGGACCTCATGGTGGACTCATTCGCCTAGTGATTTGACATATTCCCAGTGCCATCTCCAGCTTCTGTTGCAATAATCACAGCTCTGTGATAACGATTTACAACCCACACATTGCAGACATAACTGTTTATAAGTCTCCATTTGCTTCTTTTGCGTTTACATAATTTGTGGATCTTATCCACATGTCTGGGGAATGTTGCACCTCATCATTGACAAGCAAAAGAACAGGCTAAAAAGTGGTGGTGCTGGTCAGAAAGTCTAGATTGAGTCAGTTGTTGGAGGAATTAGCTTGCTTCCAGTCAATAAAAAAAGTAATTTTACTTAATGGGGTGAAGTCTAAAGATGTGCCTTGTCTTTTCTCATCTATATCTCCCATGTTTTTACTTCTCTTGCTTCCCCATTGCCTAACATGAAAAGCAACTGATCATTTTTTTAAATAAATGAATGGGTTGAAGAAATGTCTGTGACTCATAAAAATATACTTTGGATGCAGTTATCATCTATCTAAACCCCTCCGTCTCCTTCCTTGATCTTGACTGGAAGCATCAGTTTTTCCTGGGAGTTACAAGTTAGAATGTGTGTATTCTTATCTTAAGATGTATCCAAAGACATTTTAAGATTTTTAAGTTTTCCTGGCTGGTGTGGCTCAGTGGATTGAGTGCCAGCCTGTGAACCAAAGGGTCGCTGGTTCAATTCCCAGTCAGGGCACACGCCTGGGTTTCAGTCCTGGTCCACGACTGAGGACATGCAAGAGTCAACCACACATTGATGTTCCTCTCTCTCTTTTTCTCCCTCCCTTCTAATCTCTGTTAGAATAAATAAATAAAATCTTTAAAAAATTTTTAAGTTTTAATTATCTGTCTTTTTAATTTATTTGTGCTCATAATTATTTAATTAAATAATTTTTCCATTTGACAGTAACTTCTTAAGTGGTGCCTCTATTATTCGCATGGTACAGTTTTTGTCCTTCACCAGTAAACCATGTGATCTTAAACAACTCACTTTACCTCTTTGATCTTTAGTTTCTTTGCCTATCCAAAGAAGTGTCTTCCCATTTTTACACCTGCAAATTAAGTGATAAGGATTTCTAAAACTCTCTTTGCAAATTAAATGTCTTATTCGGACTATCTCTGTCTCGTTTTCCCTGCACATTTTCTCCCAACAGATTCTCCTCTACTTCCTGTTCTTTGGAGCGCCCCGCCCCCACCCCCCAACCCCTGATGATTGAGGAGGGATTACAATGTCTTCCTCTTTCTGTCCCTGGGGGCTACTCAAGGCAGCATCCAGAGCCTAGTGTCCCTTTGTGAACATTGCTGACTGATTGTCACCTGTGGTCTTTGGTGATCCTCATGATCATAGAATTTGAAAAAATCTGTATGCATTCTAAGAATCTAGGTATAAATGGACCGACTTAAGTTTGATAGTAAATTGTTGTTGCCTTTTTTTTTCTTACATCTTAGCCTGTTTTGTTGGACTTTACTGATAATGCACTCTCTGCAGTTACTCACAGGCCAGGCTTGGCTACATATGTTTAACATGCAAAGTGATTAGGACTTTGGAAATACTTGTGGGGTTTTTTCTTTGGTAAAAGTATTGGTTATTTAAATTACAGTTTGCCATCTGATATTTTAATTCTGTGTTTACTAAAAATACATTGCTACATTTAGTCATGAATGCAAATAAATCACTACATGTGTTAACGGATGACAATATCAATGCATATTGATACAACATGATAAGCTTCCTGCAGATCCAGTCATTTAATATCAAATATAATTCAATTAATACAGTCTTTAGCGTAAAGTTGTAATCTATATTGTATACTTTAAATGGGAAATGATACCTTACAATGGAATCTGTTTGTCTAATGAGTCATCTGGGGTGGCATATCTGCTGTTTGATGCCTTTGTGTGATTCATGTGTACTGATGAATTTCTTTTTAAACTTGCAGCAAATAGTGGCAGCAATAAATGCAGGGATTATACCATTAGGAAACACCTCCAATCAAATCAGTCACTGGGACTTGGGAAGTTCCTTCTTCTTTGCTGGCACTGTTATTACAACTATAGGTAGGAGACAACTTATTTTGTTTTTTTAATTTTGGTACAGCTTGTGAGCTAAAATTCATTTGTTTGCTTTTTTTGTTTTTACAGTCAGTCAACATGGCCTATGTATGGTAGAACACTAGATTTTAGTAAATTGATTTTGGGAAGAGGGTTTAGAGGTCTGAACAAAGGAACGATGAAGATAAAGGAGTTATTGTTTCTGAATAGTGAGCTGAGTTTACAATGCATCTGAAACTCCAGAGCAGTGCAGTTGCCCTTTGACTAATGGATAGGAACTTCATGAAACGGTTTAAATTATAATTGGGGGGTCAAGTAGTTTTGAATTTTCCCGCATCTCTGATTCTTTGTCTGTAGAAAGAAAGGATCGGAGTCCAATTTTGATGTCTTTTTTTCATTGTTTGGTATCAACTTTTTCAACTTATAAATTTTAACTCTACAGTATTTCCCAGATTATTCCCATTCTTCCATGCCTGTCCATGATAATTACTTCAGGGCTTTCTTTTTATACATTATGTGTTTTCAATAGCATATGTATACTAAAAAAATTAACACTGAACTATGGGGATTACAAAAGAATTAAAGTTTAAAAGCCTTGCTCTTTTGCCTTTTAATCATGTTGTTTGTTATAGTGTTAAAAGGGTGCACAGTGGTGCGCAGTCTCTTTGGGGGCCTGAGCATGCGTACACTCAGCACCTTCTGGGCAGCAGAACGGGTACACGTGGGTGACTTCTCTTCTGTTGGTCACTCAGTGCCCAAGGAATACCCAGAGGATATCAGTGCAGACCCCGTAGATCAGCCACATTTGCCATGCTGTGGGGACCAGGACGAGTTCTAGCTGTCTCGTTTAATGGAAAGAGGTCAGGTTCAAGCATAGTTTTTAAGAGAGGGAAGGAAATTGGCTCGTCACAGTTATGAAGGAATTTTAAGAATGATTGAGCAAAACCGAGTTCTGCCCTTCCCTATATGCTCGTGAGGAGATGTCCTCTCTGAAACCTGATCTATGATTTTGGGGTATGAATTAAGAGTCTAAAAATTTTGATTTTATTCTTTGATGCCAGGGACAAATGACAACTGAAGTGTAAAAGGTTTTCATATCGGGACTTTATATCGAAGTCCTAAATAAGAAAACATGGGCAATTTATGGATGAACTCTTGCTTAAGATTTTCCTCAGAGGAATTTGTAGTGACCTGTCATTATGCGAATCCACTGTAATACCTTGTGCTGGATCACTTGTCGGTGAAATAAATACCTTAGCACGTTGATTTTTGCCTTCGTTACGAGGTCAAGGAGCTGTGTTTACTCTTACATTTTCATTAGCTAGGTCAAAAAGTTGTGTGGCTGTGAAAATCTGGAAGAAGGGCGACCTTGATTTCTAACCATAATGACAGGTTAACTTTGGAACTTAGACATCGTGGCCATTTCTACTATGGAAATGACTGTTTATCGTGGAAGCTACTTAGAGTCTGGAAGGAAAAAAAGTGCACAGGCTGAGTGAGAATGGTTTGTTTCTGCCCAATGAAAACTCAAAAGGCCAAGTTAGAACTCATCATGACCACCACTAAATTATTGCACAAGAGACTTAGTCATTATACAGACTTATTGTTGCATTGCATGTTTATAAACAGTCTCATTTTTCGAATCCCAAGTTCAGTGAGTTTTGCAGACGTATCCTTTCAACACATGAAAAAATAAACCATTATTACCAGCCTTACCTCAAATTATAGCCATTAAGCACAGTAACTGATTATTTAGGTTGGTTAGGTAGCTGCCCAACAGCCCAGATTGCCTACTGTTCTATCTCGGGCTTTAGTCTTAGGTGGATTAAGTTATTCTAGGTCATCCAAATTTATTTCCCAATCTTTTACTCCTAGGTCAAGGCTACCTCCTCTGACCTTGGACTAGATTATGGTCTAGGGCTGGGTAAACATTTTGACCTCTTTCATAGGTGTGCATTTGATATCCAAATCATTATTCAATAAAACTTATAGCGTAATTACTAATACTGCTAATGATAATACTTGTGTGAGCCTTGAAGCAGTTTTTAGCAATCATAGGAACTGTAACCTCTAGCATTACCTGCATTGTCTTAGTTATTTAAAAAGGAGGACTTGAGACAGTTTGGGAGAATAAACTGCAGTGGGTTTTCTAAGGTGCCTGGTACAGGCGGTGCTTCATGGAGCTGCACTGGCTGCAGTTACCCCAGGTCTTTGTATTCAGTGTTATTGATTTGCCTAAGAAGCCAAAGTGACCCTTGCTGTTCAATGGAAATATGGCCAAGAGAAGTTCAACTACACAAAATGGAATATTAACATTTAAGGACTAATTTTAGAGAGTCTCTTCATACGCCTACACACACTTTCCAAAATCATACCCTTGCATACCCTTCACAAATTCCATTCCACGGTTGTACAGACTAAAGTTCATTTTCGACTCTTCTCTCTCATACTTCACTTTCAGTCAATTCTGTCGGCTCTGCCTTTAAAGGTGATCCATAATGTCACTGCTGCTCACCATTCAAACTGCCACCATTTTGGTCCAAGACAGCATCATCTCAATGTCAGCATCCTTGTAGGAAGGAACCTCTGCTCAGAACCTTCTGTGGTTTCCAACTCAGTTGGAGCAAAACCCATCCTTCATTGCCTCTCTCACCATAGAGACATGTTCCCTGAGGTTAAGGGATTTTTAAGGGTTTGAATCTTTTCTGTATTCCCAGTGTCTGACAGAGTGGGTGCTTAGTAATTATTTTTTGGAGTTAAAAACAAATAGGCATTCTAAACAGTATGAACTGTGGCTTATTAGAAATGACATAATGCTAAAATGTTGTCTAGTATACTAAAGTCCTAGCTCTTTCAATAGGCTTCGTTACTAACTTTTTTTGTTTGTTCATTTGTTGATTCCACAAATAAAAAAACTATCCCTCTACTACTGTGATGATGAAAGATAAATTACTTGAGCTTACACTGTACACAGACAGGCCAAAGGACCAGTGGGCCAAAAAGCATGTACCATGCAGTGTCAGTTATACTGAAGAGCATTTAATGGGAATGGATAGGAGTGATGCCTTACATAGATATTGGGGTAGGTAGGTGGGTAAGAGAGGAGCAAGGAATACTTCCCTGTCCTTAGTAAATGTCCCAATTGAGACTAGAAAGGCAATAAGGAACTTTCCAGGTGAATGAATAAAGGTGGAAAAGGAACCGTTGAGGCATTGGGAGTTCATGTGGTTAAGATCAGGGGTCAGAGACAATATGTTCCATTCGGGAATTGCAGGTTACCTAGAGCTACTGTTTGTTGTTGAAGGGTTCCTGCCCCAGGCCAGGTAAATCAGTGAGTCCGTGTCAGTACCTGCTGTTGGATCAGTGCTACTTCTACCGCTGCCAGGGGTGGAAAGAGGAAAGGACCCGGTCCCTGCCTGCAGTCCACTTAGTGAGATAAAATTTACATGTATGAAGTAGTTGAAGAATAACAGAAACAGGTATAATCCCACGTTATATGGAACCATGGACTGAGGGCCATGAGAACCGAGACCAAGGAAAGACCACGTGGGCTGGAACTGGGAGGAAAGGCTTAATGAGAGAAGTTGAATGTGAACTGTGCTTTGAAGAAAAAGTTTTGGTTTCGATTGATGAAGGGGAAAGAGCCTCCCAGTCTGTGACCTGGCTAACCAAAAATGCAAAGAGAGGAATGAACTTGATTTATGTTGACGATAAAAAAAGTAAGTATTTGAGTATGCCAGAGGAATTGTTTAAAGGAATAGTGGAAATATTATTGACTGACTCTGATGGGAAGGGTACAGTTGAATATAATTTGAGTTTTGTGAATTTTGGGATCACTCTAAGACAGAACATGCATTTTTTTTTCTTTTTTGGCAAGTGAAGGGACAGGGTAAAAGTGACATTAAAAGGTCTATCTGTCAGGAAGGGGCTTCACGGAGACTGACAACTAAGAGGCAATTAGGAGGCATTTCAGTGACCCATGGAAGGAGCACGAGAGTACTGACTGCAGTGATTGGAGCTGCTGTGAATGAGAAGAGTAAGACACAGAGTGCAGATAATTAGATGCAGGGATCATCCGGCCTTGGTGACGACTACCGTGGAGAGAGAAGAGCCGAAGTGTTGACTATTGAGTTGTGTATTTAGACAGAAAACTTGCAATTCATAGAGAGAAGTAGTCAGTCCTGTGAAGAAAAAGAAGGAAAAAAATGACCAAAATTTTATGTTGTATTATATGTGGAAGTTTCATTTTAGGAGCTCTTCACCTCAGTTTTTATTTGTATGTTTTTGAATTCAGACAGATTAGGAATACAGGTGGGCAGGCTACCTCTTGGGGCTCACATTGAGGTTGAAGAGACTAACAGTTATTGTAATCAACAATCAATTATTGTAATCAATTATTATCATCAATAATTGATTGTTATTGTTTAATTATTGACACATTAAAAACACATGACCATTATCAATGGCCATACATACTACACAAGAAGTTCATGTGCAGCGATAGTGAGCAGACTGTGGGGCTGGGTAGGTGGTGGGAGGTGTTCTAGAGGAGACTGATTCAAGACCTCTGAGCAGGTGACATTGAAGCTGAAACCTGGAGAATGGAAAGAAAGCAACTAGGTGAAGAAGAGTGCGTGCCAAACAAGTTCAGGCAAAGGGGTCAGCAATGGCAAAGACCCAGGAAAGGGCAGATCTGGGCATGTTCAAGGAATATGGGTGGGTCCATGTGGCGGAGCCTAGAAGAAGCAAGGTTGGCAAGATTACTGTATTTTACCATTTATAGTGCTCACTTTTCTAGCTCAAGTTTTTGAGGGAGAAATAAGGATGTGTGTTATACAGGGGTATAATGATTACATACCTTAGGTATAATGGGCATAATAGTCCCGTGTGTAATGCACACAAAAATGTTAGTGCTCGTTATACACAGCAAAGTGTGGTAACAACAGCCAGAGCATGCAAGACCTGGTAGGTCAAGGCAACACTCCTAATTCAGGGGGAAGTCATGAAGGGTGAAAGCAGCAGGGAGGAGCATGACGTGACCCTGGATGCCATGCAGAGGGCAAAGGGGAAGCAGGGAGGCTGGGGAGATTATTGCATTCATCTGTGGGCAAGAAGATGCTCACTCGGACTAAGGAGATGATGGTGAGGAGGGCGAGAAGTGGACAGATACGTGATTAAAAGCAAAGAGCTTCCTGATGGACATATACTTACCTTTGAGAAGACTGCCGTAGGGGCATGAGTATTTTAAACTTCGTTATTTTAAAGCTAATAGGAAATTGCTCATGCTGTAGGAGAGACTGTTGACAAAATGATGTAATGGACAACTGTATCCCATTCTGAGGTCAATTTAAAGATTGGAATAAAATGTAAGATGATTTTATTACCCGAAAGCATTAACTATAATAAAATTTCCCCCAGTGGAAAGTCAATTGGAAGCCAGGGCTGAGGACTGCCCAAGCCGGTCACTCAATCATCCTGATCTCTGGGTGTCAGAATAATGCACAACCACAAGGGCACCGCCAAGGTCTACGGCAGCTTCATGGCCCGCAAGCATCACGTTAAGTCTTACGGAAAGTGGTTCCTTGGAGTAGCCGTTCTCATCGTTACAAAGGACTCTTGTTTTCCACTTCTTGAGTACAGAGATTGAATTCAGTTATGCAGTTTCTGTGTTTAGTTTTTCTGTATGTTGAACCAGCCACGAGGACTTTTAATTTGCCCTCGCCTAGGTTGAGTTGCTAATGTCATGACAATTGTCTCAGATTTCCTAGGAACCCATATTTTGCCTATGTAGGAAAATGCTTAATGATTAGAAAAATAAAATAAAATTAAAAAAAACAGGAAAAAATTAAAGGTTTGGAGTAAGTTGAGCAAATAGTTGCATATTTTTATTTAGATGTTTTTCTTCTTTTTAGAACAGGCCCATTTTGGTCTATTTTAAGCTGTGAAGCCTGATACGTGTCTTCAGCAGGGAGTCTGGGACCCTGCTGTTGGATGCGATATTAAACTGCAACCTAAAGGCTGAGGGAAACGTTGTGAGACTATTTTTGGTTCAATTTTGTGGTCTCCAGGAGCCACTGTCTGAGCTGGGAACTGAATACACTTGAAGCAGTGGCGTAGAATTGGCCAGTAAGTGTTTTCCCAGAGGATGATGTCATTGCAGTTTTGGTGGTTGGGTGTTATCTTATTATTTTAGTACACCCATAATTCCGTGGCATTTCTCTAGTCTCTTGGCTGTTCTCAGAAAACTGCATATTGGATTTTAGAAACCCATGTTAAAGAAAAGTCAAGGTTCTTGAAGGCAGCCTGAAGGGCAAATAATCTTGCAAGGTGACTTCCAGCCCTGACCCTACAACCTCCTTGCATTTTTTCTTGTGCCAGTTTGTTAAAGTGTATGCTGATTTTTCCAAAATATATAACTCTGGTGTTGGGCAGTTGAAATGAAGACATTGTTTTAGGTTTTTGATGTTCTGTTTCTCTTCTCATCCACTTAAATTAATGGCAATAATACCTATCTCGGGCTATTAACAACATATGTTCCTGCCGTTCAAAATCTTCATGTAGGTTTATTTATTTTCTGAATTACAATGCATTTCTCAGAGAATATGTCTTAGGAATGACAGTTAAGTTTCCAGAATTCAGAATTAAATTTGGTAGGCAGTATAGCTGAAATAGTGCACTCACAGTGTTGTTAACTCCAAAGCAGTCATGGCACAGATTAGCCGTCTTCTGTTTGTATTACATATGTTTGTGACATCAGTGACAAAGAGGTTCAATCCAGAGCACCTAGTAGTCAGCACCCTAGACTCTTGTGGTTATTGGAAGGATTAGAGATGTAATCCTTTCAAGAGTGAAAAAGCTGTTTTAATTTTTTTTTGTAGGAGAACCCAGAGCAAGAGAATACAGATCTGTCAGCAGCTGGAAGCCCCAGTGGGAGAGGGCTGGCTGTGGTATCAGCATACTAGTCATTCATATCTTGGGTGTGTTCAAGTCAGGAATTGCTTGTATTCCGAAACAGAAGACATTTTACCATATTTCTGCATACTTTTGAAAAGTTTGCTGTAACATCTGTCAAATTTTGTGATCAAAAAAATTACCCCCAAACTGGAAGCAAAGAATTATCATGAATTTCATGCCCTGAATAAATACAGAAACTGTTTTTTTCCTGTCTTTCCCTCCCTTCTTAACCACTAAAATCCAGCGCTGTTTGTCATAAAATATAGACTTTATAGAACATCTGACTGACCATCGGCTATGCAGGTATGGCTCTGGATGTGATTAAAACTAAGTGAGATGATTATCAGAAAAATACCTTTTGTAACTGTCTCGAGTGTTTCATTTGATAGGGAAGGAATGTAATAACATTTGTGTAGGCCTGTCTGCTTCAAGCTAGTAATTATGCTACATATTTCTGAACTTTTCTAAAAAAATAATTTAGACTTATGCAATCTGACTCTTGGAAAATTGGCACTGTTATTTACATGGTACTGTAAATATAGCATGACATTTACAGAAGAAGTATCTGTGCTGAATGGGGGTCATGGGTGCGTGTTGCGGTTTGCGTGCACATCAGCTACAGTGTAGACATGACTGATTCCAAATGGAAAGGAATTCCGTGCAGCCAACTCTTGATTCCGATGTCCCATCGGGGGAAATACAGGGTGAGGCAAAAGTAGGTTTACAGTGGTTTGTATGGAAGAGAAAACAATAATTAATATAAGAATGCAAGAATAAACTCTGTTTCACCTTCCCAAACTGTAAACCCACGTTTGCCCTACCCCGTATTGACAATATGAACAATCGAAAGGCTCAGGTCATCCAGAAATGCTCATTAATTGCGAATCTTAAATTTCTTCTCCTTCCCAATTTTTTGTGGGCTAGTTGAGTGTTACACCTGTCCTCTCTGTGCTTTGGTTTCCTTAGTGAAGATGCTAAGCAGCAAGCAAAGGAAAAAGAAAAGAAGGGGTATAAAGTAAGTCATAATCTGCCTCAATAGCTTGTGTTTGAAAAGGACACGTGTATTAGTAGGTAATTCCAGTGGTGCTTGCAGGGACCTTAATGGACACTATACTGTAACTTAATTTGATGCATGAAAAGTAAGTGTAGACATGACGTCCTAATAAATATCACTCTACAGTTAAATAATGTGTTGTAAGTTTTCATGCAGACACTTGGCCTAGTATTACTTACATAGTACAGCTTAGCTCTCCCTGTTGTTTTGGAAGGAGGGACACAGGTGAAGGGATGTCAGATTTCATTTCAGAAGATTTAAGTGTAGTTTTGTCTTGGCTGTGAGTGAGGGTTGTCGCCTGGGCAGATCACAGTTCCCTTACCCTTAATGTTGTCACTTGTCAAACGGGGCAGGTGTTTCTCACAACCAGAGTTGATGTGAAGGTTAGAGAAAATTCTAGACGTGAAAATAGTTCGTACACTGAACGACAGTATCCTAACTTAGAGTAAGCTGGTTTTATTATTGATTTTTATTTTATAAAAATGAGACAATATTGTCTTTGGCACATCTGTTGATATTACCAATATCAGCAAAGAAATAAATACATTCTTTCTTAGAGCTTTGAATACCCTCCTTTAAGGTTATTTGATATTCAAACCAATTTGGCTCCTACTGTATTATTGAAGGTGATTGTGTTCTGGAACTACCTTCCTATATATAGAGTGGTCACATCAGGGAAATTATCTCAAGCTAGAAATAAATTTGTAAAATTATAATCTGAGCTTTTGTTGCAGAGATTTTGCTGTTCTTGCTGGTATTATTTAGGGATTCCATGGGCACTTAGGGTATTTTAGTCACCATCACTTACTAAGGCCAAAATGATGATGATAAAAACATTCAAACCATTTAGGAAAATAAATTAAAAGAATTTATTTGTGATGTAGGGACAAAATAACCCAGGGGTCAGCAAACTGTGGCCTGAGGGTGTGACCCAGCCTGCCACCTGTCGGGTCCTCGTGAGAGCACAGCCACCCCCATTTCCTTCTGCTTTGTCTCTGGCTGCCTTCCTGCGAGGAAGGCAGAGCTGAGCGGTTCCAACAGAGGCTACGTGGCCTGCAAAGCTGAAAATATTTACTACCTGGCCCTTCACAGGAAAAGTTTGCCAGCCAGGGCCTATAGAAAAGAGGGCAAGGTCAAGAAAAACAATGAAATTCATAAACAGAAGACCTGGATTGGGGTCTTGATTCTAATATATAGTCACTGTGTGACTTTGACTACATCATCGAGCTACTTTTCTGAGTTGTGAATAGTCTAAATAACTTCTTAATTGGTGACTAATAATAAATGAGCTTGCTATCTTATAAGACTTTATGAAAATGCAAAGGACAATATATTTAATAATGTTTAATGAACTACTATGTACATAATGTTCATCTTTTTTAAAAAGGAATAAGCTGTATTTCTCCCTTCCTCTTCCTTGTTCTGTAAAGGTTGAAATAAGCTTTGTGACTTCATTTCTGTAAACCCCGGGAAGGTGTATGGATAAGCTTTAATGGATCATAAACAGGTCTTCTGGAGAAAGGGCCTACAGTGTGCATCAGATTGTCAAAGGAGTTCTTCATTCTCCCAGGGGTTTAAAACTGTTGGCTGGAGTGATTCT
Organism: Phyllostomus hastatus; assembly: GCF_019186645.2. Taxonomy (NCBI): domain Eukaryota; kingdom Metazoa; phylum Chordata; class Mammalia; order Chiroptera; family Phyllostomidae; genus Phyllostomus; species Phyllostomus hastatus. The sequence goes on along the minus strand of NW_025333833.1, from coordinate 14,246,678 downwards.
GCTTTTCAGAGTGATGAAAAATGTAATGTGTGTGGCACTTCACAAATGAAGAGAAAGGGTCACATTAGAAACCTAGCAGCAATATGTTCATGTCTTTTAAGCAGATTAAATCATGACTTAGAGGACTGAGGATGGAGCTCAAAAGAAAACCATGTGAAACTATGTTTCTTAAAAATAAAAAAAAATCTTATTCTATTGCTGAGCTGCATGATATTATAGTGTCAAATGTTCTCAGTTCTGCCAGGCTCCTGCAGACTGTAAACTACAACGTGATGAGAAATGTTATAGTTTAGAACACTGAAGTCCAGTCTCTATCCATGACATTCTGGGCTTAACAAATTCAGACTTTTTGGGAAGACATCCAAGGAAATGCAGTGTAAGTGCCAGAGAAAGAAGTCAAACATATTCCTTTGGGGACAAATTCGGGGGTCGAAATTGTGGATTTCTGATCATGGGAAGGAGGCTGTTATGATAAAGGCATTTTTAATTATGGGTAATGACAGGAAGAAAAAAGTAGCGTGGACCTGATTGTAAATCACACTTAAACTCTTGGTCTTCCTACAATGTCTCCTGGTTCAGTTTTATAAATATTTGCTGGAAGTCTGAAGGTGTGCAATGCTAATTGCCAAGTTCATGGAGACTCTAGGAAAAATATATAAATCAAGGCAACTTTAGATAGGTGTTTTGCCTGTCAATGTAGAAAATAAATCATATTCTTTTATAGGGCAATAGTGGGCATGCAAATAGTGAGGAATTGATGATATGGTTACTTAAAATCCAATGCTGTCTAATTTTACTTAAAGACATAATAAGGAGTACATTTACATAAATAAACAAACACATGAGAAACAAATAAGCAGTATAAAAATATACAGTGACCAGTGAGCCCCCTGCAGCTGACTCCCAGTCTCCCCTTTTCCATCATTTTCCATGCAGGGTCAACCACCGTTACTGCTTCTTGTTATTACTCTAGAAATCATGTGTGTACAAGGCCTGCCCAGAAGGTATCTGGCCATATAATATGAAAAATGGAGACTTTTATTGAAGAAGGTACAAGATGCAAGAAACATTGTGCATGGGACAGTGATGCCTCAGTTCCTTTCAGAGTAGGCACCTTGGGACCTCGCACAGTTCTCCCAGTTGCCATCAGCTGCCCTGTTGTATTTCCCTGAATCTCATCAACAATCTGAAAACTCTTCCCTTTCAAAGGTGATTCTAATTTTGGGAAAAGCCAGAAGTCACAGGGCACCAAACCTGGGCTGTAGGGGGACTGAGTCACCTGGGTGATTTGATGTTTTGCCAAAAAAGTCTGCACAGGGCCTGATGCCTGAGCATGCGTGTTGTTGTCATGAAGCTGTCAATCACCACTTGCCCATACGTAGCTGCAGCCTTCTGAATCATCTGAATCTTTTCTCTTGATGGAAACTGTTCTGTTGATGGAGGAATGCTCATGCTTAACGCATAATGTGATGCAGATTCATTGCTCTACTCACTCAGTCATTTTGAAGTCAGTGGCCACACAGCACACATGCTCACCTAATGGTGTCTACTGCCCCACGGACTAGTGCAGTGAAGTCATCATTGGTCATGCATGTGCACTCCAGTCCCCTCTCCTTAGCTGTCAGGTTACATTGATGTCACGCAAACCATTCTTGGTATATTAACAATGGTTGGGCTTTTTCTGGACAGACCTTGCTTATATGTATGTAGGTGTAATTAATACATACATGGTCCTTATACAAGTGAAAGCTTCCCTACTTTACTGTCTCCACATAATAATATATTTTGAAATTTTTATCACTTCCTGAAGATTTACTTCATTGTTTTAGCAGCCGTATATTATTAAAAAATGTTATATCTTTATCCTTTTTGATGATCATTAGTTGTCACTATCATGCTGCATTGGATATTTAAATGGTATATAACATATCTAATAAATATACTTTATTTTCTTTTATCTAGTACCACTTTTTGATAGTCCTTTTTCACTATGCTTGTTTTCTAAAAAATTAGGATTGTTCTATCAAATTTCATCTATCAAAAATTTATAATGTGTAGGTAGGTTTTTTTATATATGGCAATATGTGATTAATAGAAAAGTGCAGAAATATATAAAAAAGGAAAATAACTAGATATGACCATGTTTTCTTACAGTAATTTTCCTATATATGCTTGGTGTCGTTGCTCTCATAGCATGACTACTGATGTTTAGAGATATTTAGCATGCTAATCCCCTGACCCTTATGGATGTGATAAATGTGAGCTTGTTGGCATAGATATTTGTCATTGAATGGCTTATTAGTTTTTCAAATTAAAAAGATAAAAATAAAATTCAGACCTCTTAATATGAACTTCAAATATACAGAAAGTCATTACTGAATATACTTGTCATTTATAGTGGCTACTAGTTACAGCATGCTGCTCTGCTTTTGTGAAGGAAAACAAGTTTTGCTCACTTGTTCTCTAAACAGCATGATTCGGTCATTTAAACTGTTGCACCATCCAGTGTGGGATCCCGAATGTGTCACTCGAACTGTGAGAAAAAGAATGCAGCAGGCCATGTAAATACCTTCTTGTCGATATTATGAGCATTTATCTTGCGAAAATTGTCTTCAGCCAATGTTTTCAATGCAAGTGGAATAAATATTTACATATTTGCCAATGGCTTTCCTTTGCTTGCACAGTGATCAGGGCTAAGAGTCTCAGATCACAGCTTTTTCTTGCCACAACTATAGATATTTCTCCATTTTTCTTTTGTCATTTGCTGTTACACAAGAGGTGTTTGATACTGGCCTAATTTTTCTTCTTTTATTGGTAACCTGTTTTCCTTAACTGCCCCCCCTACTTTTATAGATTAGAGGTTTTCTTTTAATCTTGCACTGGTTTCATTTATTTTGTTTTAGGAACACTGACAATTTTTATGTTGTTTCTCTGTTCTCCTTTCTTTATTTATCATTTACCTCTTAAAATTTTTTCTACCTTTATTCTTTTCTGTAATTCTGGAAAATCTTTTATATTCTGTAAGCTGCAGCACTGATTAAACTTTCTGCTATTTCAGTTCTTCTGCCTCATTATCTAGAATACAGATTGCAGTTTTGCAATTGGACAGGTAGCTTCCTTCCACTATTATCATACCCATCTCTTTTTCTTTACTTAATTTTGTCTTTAGATTCTAGCAAATTCATTTTTTGTTGGTTTTAGGCTCCAAATTATGGATATGATGTTTAATTCTCTCTTGTGGTTTGCAAACATTTTCCTGGGTCCTGCAGTAATACCATTTTCAGAGACATGCTCTTCCTAATCACCTAATCTTTTGCTGAGCAGATATTTACTGAGTTACTATTGAGTAGTTTCTAGGTGGTTGGAGTACATCAAATCAATAGACCAGAAAACCAATGGGAGACTAAATAAGGAAGTGAGTTATATAGTATGTAATGTGTTAATTATACTATAGCTTTAGGGGGAAAAATAGACCAGAATAATAGGCTGGGAGTGGGAGTTGGGAGTCTAAACAATGTTTTCTTTTCCTGTGTTCTACATTACTTTTTCCATTTGGGATTTGTTTTCTTTCTTTCTTTCTTTTTTAAGATTTTACTTATTTATTTTTTAGAGAGGGGAAGGGAGGGAGAAAGAGAGGGAGAGAAACATCAATGTGTGGTTGCCTCTCACATGGCCCCCACTGGGGACCTGGCCTGCAACCCAGGCATGTGCCCTGACTGGGAATTGAACCTGCGATGCTTTGGTTCGCAGCCCGCGCTCAATCCACTGAGTTACTCCAGCCAGGGGGATTCATTTTTCTAATCTGCGGACATAGAGTACATAGAGTAGGGATGGGGGCTACAAATTCTTTCTACTTAATCCAGTATAGACAGGCTGGAGAGCAAACAATGTATACTCAGTATGTTCCAGGTACTATTGTAAGGGCTTTATGTATGTCAAAAATGTTCATCCTTGTAACACCTCTGTAAGGTAGTTCCTATCTTTACTCCCATTTGGGGATAAGTAAATAAAGGTATTGAGAAATTAAATAATGGACCTATGTTATAAAGTGAGTATACAGCATCAACAGGGTTGTAAAACCACAGATCCTTGCTGCAATGTTGGCACTTGTGACCTCTGACCTGTATTGCAACATGTACTGAGAAGAGCAAGGTATATGTTTTATACCATAAATTTTAAGTGAACTGATGATATCTATTCACCTTGCTCTCCTAATGGTTAGAGACTTAGTACTAAGACTCTACCTTTCTAGGTGAAGGGACTATATCATCATTACCTTTGGAAAATTTATAAGTAATTTGTAAATATCAAATTACACAAAGTATATCTGTCTTTATGCTATGTGAGGAAACCTGAAATGATATTGAGGCTACTTGGCTTTACTCTTCTGGTATTGAGAATATAGTTTTTAAACACATAAAGGTACATTGTTAGTTTTTTTTTACAAAGTTATATCTTATAAAAAATAAGATACGCCAATAAATTAGTTTGGAGATATTTAATTTGTCAAAATCAAACAGCGTAGGGGAATCTAATATCAGGCTAGAGATGAATCTGAAAGATGCTAATGGATGTTGAATTGAAACTGAGTTTAACTGATGACTCTTAATGGTTGTGGTGACCCGGCCTCAGCTGCCATCACTCAAGCTCAGCACCTGGATAGTTATGTGTCTTTCCGGTGGGCTGGCTGCCCACTGCCTCCCTCCTCCCGTCTCGCACTGACAGCAGTGGCTGCGTTTTGAATTACTGCCCGAAAGCAACAGCCAGGGCCAGCATAGTTCCTTACACTGTAATTTCAAGTTCAATTGTATTAAATATAGACACTCAACAATTGAAAACTTTACATTTTATCTCTTCGACCTATGCTACCTAATTATCATCAATACTTCAATTTTCTTGGCCTTAGTTTTTTATATTTGTGTAATGATGGAGTTAGGATTCGATTGGCCATTTCAACTTTCACATTTGAGGATTTAGTTTTAAAAATTCAGATGCCCTTTTCCCCTTATTTGTGGTACTTTGTATTGTGAATACAGAAAAATGACAGGTCGTCTCAGGCAAGATACTGTTTAGCAATCCGATGAGAGATGTCAGAGTGGTTGCTCCAAAATAGCAGGCTTTGCTGTGATCCTGTTATTACGTTCGGCACTGCTCAGGCGGAGTGCAGTGTTTGGTGTGTGGCCAGCGCCTGCCTGGCTGTGACAGTGAAGGGTGAGCTGCAGTGACCGAGAGCACTCGCATTCTGGATGGTTTGATTGGTAATAGCTGTATTCGTTCCTGTGAAATCTGCAAAGTTAAGAGCATGAAAAAGGATGTTGGCTCAACCCTTCCTTACTTTAATCATGTTTCTTGGGGGGGAAAGTAGCAGCAGCAGCAGCACCACTGTCTTTACCAGCATTATTTTCATCAACAGTGGACTCTTACTCTGAGCATCAGTGGCACGACCTGAGCCATGCTTTATTTATGGTGAAGAAAGTCACGTTAAGTAGCTAATACTCACCATGTGCCGAGCACTAGACTAATTCCTTTATGTGTGTCATTTCACCATAATCCTGATGATGTTTTACAAATGGGGAAACTGAGGCACCAATAGATTTTTTTTTTAAGTAATTTTCTCAGTGGTAGAATGGCAAAGCTAGGATTCAAACCCAGATGTTTGGGCTTAAGAGCCTACAGTTTTAACAACTTTGCTGTGTTGCTCTCACTGTACTTGAAAATAAACTTGAATGAGTCTGTTTTCAATTGAGGAAAAATATTACAAATCAAAGATAGCATAGCTTTCTTGACAATTCAGATTAATATCCACTAAGATTTGGCTTTCTAAAGTGAGAAAAAAACTATAATT